>NW_024429195.1:54903691-56103691 GCF_017639785.1 Mesocricetus auratus | reverse complement strand
CAACCATATTCCCTGCTGTAACCTGCTCTCTAATCCCACTACATTTAAGTCTTCCAGCTCAATTTCTCCTTTATAGTTCTACATACTATCTCTTCTCCCTTGAAAGATATTTCCCTCTTCCCCATAGCCCCTTAGTACTTTTCTGACCTCATGGATATGAGTGACTAAATAAAACACAAATATGATCTAAAGACTTAAAGCTAACATTCATAAGAAAGAGAAAACATAAGATGTTTGTCCATTTAGGTGTGGGTTCTCTCACTCAGGATGACTGTTTCTTGTTCTGCCTATTTACTGCAAATTTCATAATTTAACTTTTCTTAACACCCAAACAATGTATTACATTTTGATTAGCCATTTATCAGTTGATAAACAGACGTCAAGGATATTGTGGACAGGCAGCAATGAACACAGATGATCAGGTATTTCTACAGAAGGCAAAGGAGTCATTTGAATAAATAGTATATTCAGGAGTGGTATATCTGGCTCATGTAGTAAATCCATTTCTAGCCTTTTGAGGAATTGCCATACTGATTTCCACAGTGGCGGCATCAGTTTTCACTTCTGCCAGCAATGACTAGTGTGCCCCTTTCCTTGCATGCTCACCAGAATTTGTAATCACTTATTTTTTCATCTTGGCCATTCTGACTGAGGTAAAAGAATTGTAAAAGAAACAAAGTTTTCACCCAATTTTCATCTTTTAAAAATTCTGTTTAGTTCTATAACCCATTTTTAATTGTGTTGCCTTTGAGTTTGTTATGTGTTCTAAACACTAGCCCTCTGTATGATGTATAGCTGATAAAGATTTTTCCCATACATTTTGTTTTATTACTTCATGAATTTATGTGATCATTATTTTCTTGTGATTATTGATCAAATATTACCTAGAGTTTGAAATGGCGACAATAAACCAATTCTTTGGAAACATTTTCTATGGGTTTTTTATTTATAAAATATTTGTAAAATGTGTCTCGGTTCTGAGAAGAAACATCATGTGTCCAAACTAATTGTCACGACACCCATCCCCATGTCCTCCTTAAACTCAGGTAAATTATCTGCCTGATGCTTATTCTGAACAAATCTATATTTTTATTAATCTGCCAAATTTATAATTCCACAGGGTAAAACAGTTCTGTTTCCTTTTATCTCTTTTCTGGGAATACGACATAACAAAGGGAAGGAGATTCTCTGATAAATGAATGAATGAATCTCATAAACTATTAAATTATAAACCGCTTCTCAGGTATGTCACAGCTGAGTAACTGTGGTCTCTTAGTCATTACATGCATTTTACTCTGAAAAGGTCATAAAAATTAATCTTTTCTTTAATGCTTATTATTTACATATGTAAAATCACTGTGTAATCCAAGGGCTCATTACTTATCAGCAAGTAGTGAAACCATTTCACAGTGTGTTTTCAGGTGCATAAATAGCATACATGTAATTGTGACTTGGGCATTGTGGAATTTATATTATTTTTCCACCTTCCTAGTAGTTATCTTGTTATCATACCAAGCTAAGTCATGCTTAGTAATGAGAGTCCATGTATTTTTTAAACAAAAAACAAATTTGCATTTATACACATGCACACATATTAAACCCTTGTGTCAATTGGAAGAAAAAAAAAAGAGGTTAAGGATGAAAGAAAGGGATAGGTAGAGGGAGAGAAAGAAAAATAGATAAGCTGCCTTTTTCACTTGCCATTTAATTACCAGTGCCTACAGTAAACATAGAACACATAGCACTCATTCAATGAATATCGAGAGTTTAAAAATGAACATAGGTCACACTTAGGCCAAATGAGTAATGTTTCTCCTCTTGGTGTATACATATATTTACCTCTATCTTCTTCAGATTTTATTTATGCCATAGATTTTTATCAGGTAAAAGTGGGAGTAAAGCTCCCTACACCGAAACTCTGTGATAACTGCTTTCCAAATTATCACTGAACAAAGGCATCATCCTTGACATTTAGATTGTGAGCCTAGTTTTTACTGGTTAAGTGGTGTCTTCAGTCAGATGGTTTTAGAAACAGTTTGAAGGTTATTTCTCATTTTTTTTGTTTGCAAATGTGGACACTGAAATGGAAGAACTTAATCTTTGAACCTGTCAACTCCTTGTCTTCAGTCAGGATGGTGTGGTGTTATTTTTAATTGCATCACTAGGAAATATTCACTGTATCAGAGTTGTGTTTCCTAGAAGTTACAATCTAGTGAGTGAAATGAATGTTTGATTTACTTCTCAGGTGTCTTATGCAGGTGGGTACAGCTGAGTAGTCCCAAGATTCAGATACAACTACTCAAGCATATCCTGTACTATTCAGAAAAAAAATCTCACTTTCAACTTCATAAAAGGCCACTGCTGCATGGATATTGAGTTATAAAATAGCTTTTAATTTTTATGAGAATTTTGAAGCAATAAATCTCCTCCACTAACCAGTTACATTGCTTACATGGCTTAGTAGCAATATTCAATACAGACTCATCCCTATTACCCTTCCAAGTGATATGAACATTATAGTAATCAAATTAATAGAAATACATGAAAGTCAAGGTTTTTTTTGCTTTCCCAAGAAAAAAAATCTTATATAAGTCTATAAATTAAGCATATTTTTATTTCCTGTCTCAAATAAAAAGTAATTAATATTCAGTTTCGTTTTATCCCTCTGATCTACAAAGTTGAGTTAAGAAGCAATTTAAACACATATTCCCACACTCTGGGGGGAATATAAAAATCAAATAATTGTGTGATTTCACCTGTGAGATATTTTTTGAGGAGAGATGGAAGCTAAAATAAATTAACAAATAAAGTCTCGGGGAGTGAAAAGTGCTATGTGGTGGTAAAAATAAAGCCAAGTAAAGTGATAGACAAAAATGTGGAAAGAAGGGTTCTAGATCCAACACATGAGTTCACCCAGAGGCTTGCTCTCACATGACACAGAAACTGTGACTTAAAGACAGGACGAAAAAAACCATAACAGTCAAAAATTACTTTAGCAACTGTAAGTACTGTTTCCTAAGAAACAAGAAAAAATGATTTGGGGACTTGTGCTGCCTGCTGATCTTTACGCTGGAAACACAAGTATCTATGTGTCTTATGTGACAAAGACCAAGAAACTTGATTTAATTGATTTATCCATTTAGCTGAAGATTCCAGGCTAATCTCACTTGTAAGTCAGTAATTAATTACATAATGAACATTTTGAAATGACTACACTTTATTCTATATTCTCAACTTTGGATGGAATCCAGGCTACATTAAATTTCACTCACTTCAGTTTTACAATCTGAGAGAATACCCTTAAAACTTGTTTGAAAGTTTTCCCTGAATACAGAATAATACAATGCAACGGTTTATTCCTTAGACCCTTAATAGACTTATAATTAACTTCAGATAATATGTAGCACAAAATACTGGAATAAACTTTATTTACATTTTATATTTTAAAACCTATGCATATGCCCAAATACAGGGTATGACTGACAAACTATGTTAAGAATTCATTCTACTCAATTTATTTACCAGGTCTCTGACATGGTCATTATGTAAATCCTAGTGTAAGGATCATCCCTTTAAGTATGTGGAGAATGTTTGCTACATAAAGGAGACAAACTACTTCAGATGCAGTTTTTTTTTTACTTTTGTCCTGGGAGGGGGGTTCAAGCAGGGTTTCTCTGTGGCTTTGGATACTATTCTGGGACCAGCCTTTGTAGACCAGGCTGGTCTCGAACTCTCAGAGACCTGCCAGCCTCGGCCTTCCAAGTGCTGGGATTAAAGGCATGTGCCACCACCACCCAGCTCAGATGAAAATATACTGACATCAAAATTGAAAATATAATCTAAATATTTGCTGGAATTTAGCTAATTTTTTAAAGAAAATAAATATTCAGTTTCTCTAATAGCGATCATTAAGATCATTGGCCTGTAAATTAGGGTGACACAAACAAATATTAAATATTAAGTCTATTAAAAGTGTGATTTAAGCAAATAATACATTCAATAAATTTAATACTTTGTATAGAAAGAAAAAACTCTGTCTCCAAATAATCACTGATGTGCAAAATCAATGCCACGATTTTAAGCAGATTTCTGAAAGCCTGGGAGAAGAGGGATTACTCATGAAGAAAAAAGGTAAAGTCCTATTGCAGGAATGGATCTGAGGTCTTTGGACAATCATGACTCCTAGAATTCTATGGCCCATTGATCCTTGACTATATCATAAGCTTGGAAGTGAGGAAGCCAGAGCCTAAAAAGAATACACTTTAGAAGTTTACTTCAGCCATTCCCTACCTGTATTCTTCCTTCTTTTTATGTAGGATAATAAATGCACCTATTTTTTAAAGGCATTTTGACTTCATGGTTATTTGTTGCTTGCAGGAAAAAGATAGCAGGCAATGTGAGTTCCTTTTTATATTCTTTTAATCTTGTTCAAATTTATAGTGAGCAGGCAATCTTGCAGGTGCTCTGCCAGGGGACTTTGCTTTCAAGTAGATCCTCTTCCTTGTGTTCTCATAATGAGTCAAGAATACATGCCAATTCATATGAAACTCATCGTCCCCTCTGAGCTTCAGCAGACAGTCTCATGGGAAAAATCCTTATACCCAAGTTTCTAAGAAAGAGAACTGCCCCCAGACACTGGACATCAGGTGCTTAAGGGCCAAACACACTGCTACTTTCATTACAAAGCTCTGTTATTACTGGTCTTGGGCATAAAACTGCAGGCTAGATGGAATTCTAAATTAATAAATTCAAGAACATGAACCTCTAGTAAGAACATTTGAGGCAAGCCAGTTGGAAATTGTTTGGTGAAACAGCGTTCTACATGAAGTCATTCTACAAAAAACTCCCATGATAGCGTCTCATTTATTTAAAAGTTTGATCTGATATTGGATGGCCCAGGAGCATGTGTAGAGCTGAGAGAAGGGTATTAATTTAATAGCAGAGAATTGAGATTTACTTTATCAGGCTTAAATACTTTGTGATTAAAATACATGTGTAACTATGAGAATGGCACATTCTGAATAATACCCTGGTGAACAACAGACATAGAGTTTCTAAACAAGGGCAAAACTGAGTTGCTCTTCACAAACTTCACAAAGAACCTATAACTTTACTATGCATTCCAGCAAGTCCTGGTACCCTTAAATCTGAACTAATTCAAAGACTAAACAATCATGTATTATTTGAACATGATATCAGAAAGGGAGGACCAACAGGTCAATGAGATAAATAAAGGTGTGTGAAAGAGCTGGTGAGATGGCTTAATCTGTAAAACGCTGTCTTGCAGATAAGAGCCTGAGTGTAATTCCCAGAAACCATCTGTAAAAGTCAGACACAATGACACCAAGTGTTACCCCTGAGCTAGGGAGGTAGGTTTGGCTCACTGGCAAGCTTGGCTACCCTTTTTGGCAAGTTACAGGTCAGTGATGGACCCTACCTCAAACAAAGAGTAAAAGCAGACAGCCTGAGAAATAATACCAGAGTCTTAGGCTGGCTTTCATGTGCATGTGCACCCCCCATACAAGAAGGTGTCCTCATTCATACAGAGAAATAAATTAGGCTGGAAATCCAAGAGAATGGTAACACAAAGAATCCCCCAAAGAAGAAATAAGTAAAACATTAAAGGATAAAGGCAATTTTTTAAGATCAATTAACCTCATAGAAACTTTTATGGCAGTGAATCTAATTATGATTACATGGAGAAAGTCCAAATAAAGTAAAGAATTCTATTATGTCACACTATTATATCTTTTAAAAACAACATTATTTGAATCATTCAACTTTTGTATAGCCTATAAGGCATGTTGTTAAATATATAGTAAAGTGAACTGCTCATTTCAAGGTAGAAGAAGGCATTTGTTTTCAGCTTCACAGGAAAATTTACTCCCTCTCTTACACGATTTCTCTGCTACTGTCATTTACCTTCATTAAATTATCTCCTCATGAGAGAGAGAACTCCCTGGGAGATGGTGCCCTTAAAGGTTGATTCTTAGATTACAAGAAAAGACTGAACATGATATAGAAAAATGTGCTAATTAGGTTGCAAATTAGTCAGTAATAGAAGGTCCTTAGCCAGAGGTGGGACACACACCAATGTCAGTAGTGCTGGTCCTTCCTATTACTTGAAGAGATTCGGTAACAATTAGTGGCACAGATGGTTTCTGCACCTAAGACTTTCCTTTGGACAGTGGTTTCATCCAAACAGATATCTTATGGAAATTCACAGTATCTGGGATAGATGCATCAGTGATATAGTAGCATACGTGAAAACCATCATGGAGCTTTTTGTCCTGTAGGAGATACAAAAGATAAAATGGTATGAAAGGGAACTGCAATCTATGTTTGCTCCAGTTAAACAGGTATGGAGTATATGGAAGCACTGGGTGGGACTCACTCAGAAACTTTGAGAGAGTTGTCTTGTAGTCAACACTTGAAAGAACATAATTTCTTTCAGGCAGTGGGTTGGGCGATGCCAGAGAAGGCATTCCTGGCAGAGAGAAGAGCAGTTGCATGCTAGGATTACAGCACAGTTGTGGAGTGTTTGCTTTGCACTCATGAAGCCACAGTCAATCCCCAGAACTTGGAAAGAAAGAAGAAAGAGGCTGTATATAAGCCTTACTTGGTAGAGGAGGATTTGCCTACCATATACCAGCCTATGGGTTTGTTCCTGCATGAACCTGTGGTGGTGGCATAAATCTTACCACTCACCAAGTAGGAGGATCAGACACTCAGGTTCATGCTTGGCTATACAGAAAGTTCAAGGACAGTTCCAAACAACATAAGACAAACACAATAGGTCTTTTTCAGTCTTTTTGCCAAGTGATTCTGAAAGGAATCCTGCCTGGAAGTATGTCAGGAAATAACTTCTTAATAAAGCACTTAGCATAACCCCACCCATGGAGCAAGTGCTCATAAATGCCATCTTTCAATTAATATTTCATTGGAAGGATGATATTCATCTGACTTGACACTAGTTCTATTACAACTAGAAGACTCTAGGATTTGTCTGCTTGGTAGTTTTGCTTACAGGGAGAATATGCCAGTGCAAATGCTCCAAGTGGCAGAATTCACTGTCTAAATGCACAAAGGAATAAAGGCATAAAAGAAAAAAGAAAAGAAAAGAAAGAAAAAAGTTATCTCTTCCCATTTAGGCAGAGTTCACTGCCTAAATGCACAACTTTACTATATTTGTGCTGAAGGGATGGCTCAGCCATTAAAGGCTAGGTTCACAAATTCTTAACTTGGCCATCAGGAGCCTATATGATGTTGGGTTTTCCTAAGAGAAACAGTTGATTTTCATTCACTTTCCTCAAAAAAATGATTGTGATGTAAAGACTCCCTTCTGAAACTGATGATTACCAAACAAGGGGAAAAATAAAAAATAGAGTCTAGCTACACATTCTAAAAATAAGTAGTAAGGTCTTTTCCCAACCTTTCTTTTTAAGTGTGTTGATGAGGCACATAACCAAGGCAAGTCTCTGAGTTATTGCAGTGCCCTCCCCCAGAAGATGCCACCAAAACATCTGCAATGGCTAGTTATGCTGGAGACTCCTGTCTCTTATCCCTCGGGTCACTGGTCTATGTGTGGGAGTGTTTGCTTTTTTTTCTTCTTTGACATGTCAAAGGACTTGAGAACTTTGCAGTCCAAGTCCCCCAGTGATTTTCCACACTGTCATCTTAGGAAGAGACTGTGCTGCATCATAGAAAATCACCCTTCATTAGTGCAGCAAGGTGATAGAGAAAAAGGAGACAGAGCCTTTCTTAGAAAGGAAGGAAGGAAGGAAGGAAGGAAGGTAAAAGAAAAAAGAAAAGAAAGAAAAAAGTTATCTCTTCCCTTTCTCAAAGGACATTTTAATCTGATGTTTAAAGGCAGGCATGTTTGCTGTGAAAAATGATATTTTCATGCTTAGTAGACTGATGTGTTTTCTAGTTCTGGCTTGGAACGGGTGCAATTAATTTGTAATCATTTCATTTATGCTGTTCGAATTGATGCATTTGACCAAAGTATCAGAGTAGTCTGGAGTAGCAGAAAACTGTACTCTAGGGGAAGCTCTGTTATATTCATACAGCTGGTTTGGGTTCATCATTAAAATCATGACAGCCACACAGGCAGTTTTCTTGAACACACACTGCCTCTTTTGAGGTGAGCTGACTGTTTCCCTTTCCTCTGCCAAGTGAGAGTACGTGATGTCTTTTCCTTTCCTCTTAAATAATAAGAATATTAAGGGGTGTGTCTATTACAAATGCCATTATAGAAGAATCCAATCATGGGATTCCAGTGTCAAGAAATTGAGGCTTAAACCCTCATAAAGTTGAGATACATGTGAATACATGTGTAATTATCTGCCTAAAGTTAGAAAAACACAACTGAACATATTTCATTAGGTTTCAATATTTAATTCCATATATTTGGGTCTAGGAGAAGAACAATTATTGTGTTTTTTAAATCAAATCTTACTAAACGTTGAGAATGGAACTCTATTATTGTTTCTTTATTAAATTATCCCTTTTTTAAAACAGCCTCTTGCAAGGTCCATTAAAAAATAAGCGGAGAGTTACATATATTTGTTTTGAATATTTGCACTTTCTTCAAGGTAGCTCAAGATTCATAAAACAAAAATCGGTATTCATTATCTTATTACCTTGGGCATTTAAAAATTATTATGGCAAGTATTTGAAAAATCTTAATTCTCTCCTCATGGATCACTCTCCCAAGAGTTCCTTGTTTTCCAGTGCAAGCAGGAGTGCAATCCAGCAGGCATTTAACCTAAACTATAGGCTGTTCTAGGAAGGTTATTTTTAAAACGTGAAATAAAATGATCTGCGATTTCCTTGTCATTAAAGACTGTTCACAAACCACAAGCCTAACGGAAGTGAAATCAACTGAAGAGAAATAAGTGCTACAAGAGGAGTTGTAGCCCATGTTCTGGCCATTTAGACAAGATTTAATGTCACCATTGATTTATATCATGTATTGTAGTTAAGATAGTAATTACTACATCACACTCTTGAAAGATGTTTTTTTTTTCTAAAGCACCACTGTATATGAATGAGGTATTGAACCATTACTGGTTTGGGTGCATTTTACCTTTTACAGGGTATCTTTTATTTCTACAAAATGAAAACATTCTACACTGAGCTCTAGCAATCCATATCAAACAGAACTATTTCACAGGCTCTAAAATGTTACATGTTAAATACTGTTTGAGCCTTAGATTATTATGTCACTGGAGGAGGTGTCAGGAGTGAATAACGTAAGGACTCTACCCTTAAAGAGATGACAATGTCTTTGACAGTAAGAACAGACAAGTTACCATGCAGCTCCCCTGGAATGTGGTAATAGCAAGTGAGTACAATGTGCTATGGGGAAAAGAATGGAAAAAAGACTGATGAATGGATCACAGAGGCTTCAATTGTGATCTGTGATCAAATTGAATGGCTGGAAAAGGGGTAAAGGAGATTCTGGGAAGACAGAAGGGCGTTTTCAAAGGGAGAAGCAATGTGGTGGTTATTTGAAGAATCCTAAGAAGTACTTTTTTTCTGGAGCATGCAGTATGGTGTAGATGCATCATCAGACAGGCAAGAGAGACATAGGTATTAGAGGGACAGTGTTTTAAACCTAAGATGACAAAGAACCTTCAGTGGACACCACTGAGGATTCCACACCAGACAGCTCTTATGCATCAAAGCAGATCCATCTGGACTGACTTGCCTCAGAGTTCCAGGAACTTGCTTTTCATCCCAGTTACTGCTACAGTGATCAACTGTGATAACACAATATTTTATATGGGGACACACTGGCCCAAGATCTCCAGCCTTTATAGAGTGATGTCAGCTCTGCATATCCAACTTCCTTATTACAGCAGAAACTTTCCAGAGCTTTCTTAGTAATGCTACATATGTATTCAGGATTATGGAGACATTTGGCCCACCTTGAAAGGTAAGAGCAAAAGTAGAATTCCATATATCTAACTATGGAAGTATTACTATTAGACGATAAAGCTAACAAGTTCTTAGTAAAATATGATTCGTTAATCCAAAAGACTTTTTGAAAAACACAATTTCAGACACATTATAATTTCATATATAATGCATTAGTCATATTTTTTCCTTCTAACAAATTTCCTAATGTTATCTTCCACAAATAATGAATCCAAAGTAGCTGAGCGTTAGTGTCCCAAATGCTCAGACTTCTGAAGTTTTTTGTTTGTTTGTTTCTGTGTCCGAGGCATCCTTTTAAAAGCAATTACCTGTTATATCAATGGTTTGTAGATTTTCATCAAATGGACTCACTTTTTGACATAGAGATGCCTCAATGGAATGTGTTTCTCCTTGTCACGGGGCAGCTGGCTTCACCCAGAGCAAAGGATTCAAGGAAAAGGCATGGAGAAGTCTGAAGCACACTCACTCTCCATGTCAGAAGTCACACAACCACCATCAACTTGTCTACATTCTACTGGTTGGAAGTAAGGCCAAAAATTTGGACCACACTTAAATGAAGAGGAACTAGGCTATACCTATTAAATGAGAACTACCCAAGATTTTTGGTTTTCAGTACATTTTAACCACCTGGTCATCAGTGATCATTCTCCTATCCACATTCACATGCCTTTCCTAACTAGGTTTACTCTTTCCTAATCTTCCAAAATGCAAGCTACTCTCTCTCTCTCTCTCTGTCTCTCTCTCTGTCTCTGTCTCTGTCTCTGTCTCTGTCTCTCTCTCTCTCTCTCTCTCTCTCTCTCTCTCTCTCTCTCCCTCCCTCCTACCCTTTCTCGCTCCCCTCCCTCTCTCTCACTTCCCTTCAAAAGGCTAATTCTAACTTTCTTTTAATTTTGTTTTGTGTGTTGGGAGACAGTGTGCTTGCTGATACAGAAGTCTTTAGCGAGTGTTAGATCCTCTGGAACTGGAGTTAAAATGGCAGTGAAATGGCAACCAAGGTGAGTGCCAGATGATGAGAACCACACTCAAGTCTTCCCCAGAAGCAGCAAGTAACAGAACTACTGAGATGTGTCTCCATCCACTCCAAATAACTTTCATCTGTAGAGCACCAACAGATATCATTAGCACTTTAAGAGCAAAGGTGAACTGGGAGCAGAAGGGTGAACTTATCAGTCTAGTGTGTTCTAGACAGAGCTGGCAGGGGTAGGGTTGAAAGAACTCAGATGCAAGTTAGAGGACAATGAAATACAAGTTAGAGTTTGAAGCCTGGATTTTGGTTGTAGGTACTATTCACTGAAAACAAACTGATGTAAGAGTTGTTGACATTGAAAGACAGGAGTCAGTCAGTTCTTCCTCAGGCACTATGCATAGGAGAAAGTTTGGCAATCTAGGACCTTATTTTGTCTGGAATATGTACCCTGCCTTTGTTGTAACAAGGTGCCTTGCAAGCTAACTCTTTTACCTGAAACATAGTAAGTACATAAGCTCCTTTGTAACACATCAAACAACCTCATGTGTTACACTTGCATTGTTCCATGCAATCTCTTCCTGTGTATAAAGCTTTTGATTCCTAACAACAATCCAATATAGGAAGTATATACTTTTTCTATTCTAATGTACCATCAAGGTATCTGGAAAAGAAGAATAGAAATATACTTTCTCTTCCCTTTACTGCTTTCTAATATCCAGATTTTGGACCAAAATCTTTGACCAATAAAATGCTAGATTTTAAGACATTAAAAACTGAACTACAAAGATATGACTTGTGTATTAAAAACTTGTTTCCCTCCTATATTATGCTACAAAATTTATAATAAAATTATGAACCCTTTTTATTTCAGCATCATAGTCCAAAGTGTTTGTAAGTTTGTTTATATGAACATATTCCTTGGGGATAGTGACTCAGTAGAAGGAGGTTAGTAGAGATTTAGGAATGGGTACAATTATACAGGGGCATTACAGAATAAGACAAGAACCTAAAGTAGAATCATACAGAAACTCATATGCAAGAAAGGAGAGTATGAAAGAAAATCAACGATGAGAACTCAAGAATAAAGGTAGATACCATCAAAATATATCACATGTGTCTGAAAAATTTGTAACAGAGTCAATTATATCATCAGATAGATTATGCTTATATTTGAAAGGAAATGAATGAGAGCTTTGGATGGAAGTCATATAGAAGAGCACATCCAAGTCTACATGTTAATTCTTCAGCATTTAATAAAAAGAATATGAGTATGTGTTACTTACTGAACATAAAGGAAGATGGTTTCATGAAGTTCCATGGTACTACGAGCTAAAGAAATAAAATTTAAAGCGATCATTTAGTGTTATCAATTTTAGTCCTTTGAGCCTTAGAAAGAGTGCTTTCAGTGAAATTAAGGCACTGGATGCTATTTTTATCTATGTAAAAATATAAATAGAAGGTGGAAAACATAAAACAATCTAGATATCTTTTTACAAGGATTAGCTATGAAGAGGAGAGAGAAGAAGCCACATGGCAACAAGGAATGCTGAGGATTTAAAACACCACCTGGTGGTGGTGGTGGCTTTATCTTTCATTTGCAGGTCTTTGCTGAGTATCAGGAATTATGGTAGCAAGCTACGGCTCCATGGAGATTGCAGCCTACAAAAGGCCAACTTCAGATGCTGGCTGTTCTTATAAGCCATAGTAAGTTGAACAAGACTTACTTTTCTGCGGTGGAGGAGGCAAGAACAAGCAAGAAGACTGATAAGATATCTGGTCTAACACAAATCATGGAAGTGTGAACGAAGGTCTTGAAAAAAAAAGGAATTCAAATTTCACATGTTTTAAATGTTTAAAAAGTAGTCCTAAGTTACACAGATTTTACTCACTGGCTTTTATTTCAAGCTGTCTTGTGATATTCATTGGTCACAATCAACATTAAGAATCAATTTTTGGCCTTACAAAGACTTGGAAGCTCTTATTTGGTACCACCGATCTACATAACAGCCACCCAGTTATTTCTGATTTGAATGTTTTACAGTTGCAGAAAACTTTTCCCTGCCTTGCTTCCCTCCAGACCTTCTCCTAATTACTGATAAGCATAGTCAAATAGAAAAGCACTTCTAGCCCAGCTAGGCTGCCACTCCTTCTATCATACAAGTTTGCTTGGGAGTAATTGCAATTCTGACAACTGATATAGCTTTCCTCAACCCCCTACTGTGATCTCTCTCTGGCACCTAACTTTTCCAGTATTACTAAAATGTATTATTTTTCAATGAGAAAAATCATTGATTTGTGAACGTACCGCCAGTCCAAGCTAGTTCTAAAGCCGGGCAGCAGGACAACTTTCATTTTCAGCTCTAACATGTCCAGCATTTTGTCAAAGCAGCCCATTTGAGACCTACAAATTATGTGTCAAGGAAGGAGAGCCACATGATATGCCTGTCTGAGATTTTCTTTCTATTTTTTTCCTTTTCCTTTCTTCTGAGTCCTTTACTTTGAAAATCCTTGATATTTTAATGTAAAAAAATGTTTATACCCTACATGAATAGTTATACATGCATATGTACATGCATACATATATATTTCATAAAGAAACTAAAGGGCCCAGTACTAATTAATGTTTCTTTAGTTGTAATTTGGCCAATAAGTCAGCAAATATTTTCTTCTTTCACCTACTTGCTGAATTTTAATTCCCTTTCTGGAAGTATGGATCATGATTCAGAGTTCCACTATTTGCAAAGACCTAAAGTTATGAGTATTTTTCATTATTAGCTTACATAAGGATGTGTATTGTGAAGAGTATGTCTACACTGTATTAGCAAAGATTTACCCACATGCGTTTTTAACATTTCAAACAAATATTCACTTGGGCATATAACTTCATACAGATTTAAATATTGTTCAGGGAGCAAATTTAAAATAACATTAGTATATGTGTGATTTATTAAGACAAAATAAATATTTCATTAGATGTATACTGTTACCCTGCCATTTTTTCCTTTCTTTTATCAGTTATGTACTATCACTACTCTGTTGTTTCCCACTGGTGATGTCTTTATTGTTTGCTATCAAAGATGTATGTATATCAAAAATGCTCACTTGGATTTCTGGGTATAAATTAATTAAAGGAAAATACTCTGCATAGTAACCTTCATTTTAAAAAAATCTTCCCAAGGTTTCACAGTAACAAGATCTAGTAAAAGAGGCCATGACATATCCAGATCCTTTTCTAGGTCCTATTGGAGAGCATTGCTGCTCATTGATGTTTCACTCTTAATATTTGAGAAAGCATTGTTGCAGCATCTAAGGACCATATCAAGCATCAGTCAGTCTTTTGCTTATAGACAAAGGACACTGTCTGTTCGTTTTGCAAACAGGATTCACGATATCGTATGGACTTGAACTAGCTGGTTGTCTGAAAGTAATGTTTTGTTGAAATTGAAAGTAATATCATTTAGTAATCTCATTTAGTGACCATTTCAGATAAAAGCTCTACAAATTGAAGCTCTGTATGTAACCAACCTGGAGGAGCATACCCTCCTACAGCTGCCCTCAGCTGCTTTACAAGGCAAATAGATTCAGTGCAAGTGCATTCCCTGCACACATTTTAAGAATGAGTGCACCCGTGGAGGTATCTCAGAACTTCCAATCAATAGTCTCTCAAATTCTACGAATAATTATTTTATCTCAAGTGACTGCAAGAAGGGTAAAGGGCTTTAAGGTTATAAACGCATTGGCACAGCATTAATTAACAATGTGTACATCTGTTGCAATTTAGATTGAGCTTGCTTTTTTTAAAATCAATTATCTATTTTAAGATAAAAAAGGCAACACTATGCAAGCAAGCTAACCCAACAGAATTAGCCATTTATGTCTCAACATTTCCACAGGAATCATGAAATAACCACTTTGAGTGTTTGTCTTTAACCTTACATAAGTGCAGGACATGTTGCAAGGGACAACTATGAATTGGATCTGTCACCATAGCCCATCCAGAAACATTTTAACAGTGTTTATTATGTCAATGTTTTGATGTATCTCTAAAGGAAGCTCATACTACAGGAGCATACTTTCACTGCTCTGAAAAAAAAGAAGTGGCATACACTTAATTTTGACATTCTGAAGAAAAATGATCTTTTTCTTCTCTCATTGAATATCAAGTAAACCCCAAATCATTTTTTTTCTCAGGTCAAGAATTAAAGACCTTCAAATGTCTTGGTTCTACAATATAGAAAACATACTTGCAGAATCAGACATCAGGTTTTTTGAGTGACTATATTATTAAGGCATCTTCATGACTTCTACATTTAAAAGTATAAATTAGTACAATACACTTTGTTGATATTGTTGCTACATGGGGGTATAATTTTCATAGCTTTCATCTAGAAATGGACTTCATATAAAATATGTCACCAACAGTGCTCCATCATTCTGTCACATAGCTAAATCGCACACAGTTATTCCTTATGTAGAGTATTTAATAAATAGTATTAATTATTTTAAGCTACTAAAGCTTAAAATATATTCACATGTGTTTGCCAAACATATTAATTCCCAAAGAAATGTCTTCTATTAACATTGCTGCATACTTTTCCTTGAGGAACCAACATTCTCTACCAATTTCACTCCATGAAGTGTTACTCTTTCCTCCACCCATGTCAGCATTACACTGCCACATAACTGAACCAGCAGCTGACTCAGTGACCCCCTTCCTTTGCAAAAGCGCTCTACAACATCACAGAGGTCCCTTTAGGAACATTATAAAGAACAGAAAAGCATGGAGCTGTTCAATATTTAATCGTGATTAACAGGTTCACTAAGGCAATTAGTGAGACAGAGTCAAAGTTCACTTTTAATATCTTTGTCTAAAGTCGAACCCTTGTGAGTGCATCATTACAGAGTTCAGGTTTGGAAGTGACCCAACAATAATGTATTGTGTAAAAGGCATAGCAGAGATGTAAAATTCTATAGCTCCAATAATTTCTACAGAATTGGTCTTAATTTTACTTTGAAGTTTGTCATGGCAACCACCAAATTTGAATATTTGATTGAAAATAGCAGTGTATAACAATAAATCATGAATAGGATTGCCATTTTTCTAACTTAACCTTTTTCATGAATTGAACTTCATGGGTGATTTTTTTTTCTAAACATTTTGTGATTGCTACTTTTCTTTAACAGACATAGAAAGTTACCTTCTTGTCTTAACTCATCACAAATCACATTTTTGGCAAATATATGCTTCCAGTAAACCTATGAACATAAAAATATCAAATAACATAGACTTTTCATCATGCCAGATAGAAATAAATTAAACCTTCCTACTGGGCCATTAACAACAACAGCAACAAAATAGTATTGTTATAAGTACCTACAGAAATGGCAGCACCACATTACTTGAAAATTTGCCTTTTGCTCTGTTGGTATGTGTGGGCTATGGCAATTCAACAGAAAAGCTGGTATTTACAGATAATTCAAATTCTAGAGCTTTCAAATGTCTTTCTTACATTTCATTATCTAAGTATTCAATTGAAACTATAGAAGAGCCAGAGAGTAGTGTGAAATATCTGTATTCATGGATCTAAGAAAAATATTGTTTGTGATATCTGCTACAACTCAAGAGACATAAGGAGTATACCTTATTTTTTTCTGGAAAACAGTTTAACCACTAATGCTTTAAATGCATTAAATGTCAAAGGGATGATAAAAGTTGGACCACAAGTGAAATATTTGGAACAATTATCACATGACTTCCTTAGAATTAGCACTCTTTCTCCTAGGAATAACACTGCCCTAGCAACAGATGATTCATGCCCAAGACTTACCCTCCTCAGAAAAGACAAGAGACTCCAGGTTTGAAACCACACAAGGTTGAAACAAAAACAGTGTCACAGTCTAAAGTGTGGAGAAAATGAACACTAAATTACATGGTTTATTTTTCTTTCCAACAAAATAAGCTTTTCAAAGAAGGCATTCAAATGAACCTGTAAGTGAAACTGCATTTTGATAAGACTTCAAAGACTTGAAGTTTAAGTTTAATTGCAGGGACAAAAATAAATGGTTCACTTTAAAGTGTTCAAGATAAATAACTGACAACTAAACCATCCAGAAGAAAACATGATAAATTTGAATTGCATTTATTACCAAGGGAGGAATGCTATCTAGATGCTTCATATGTTAAATGTAAGCTTAATAAGAATTTCTCATTATGTTGAGATGAGTGTTCTTATGACATAATATGTTAAAGAAGCTAAACCCCAAAGTTTCACTCAGTGAATTAAGGAATTATAAAGATCCCCACAAGAGAGATGATGTCATAAATGTCATCGATTATTGTTGCCTTCTCTAATGTTTGGAATTTTCTTAGTGATTTGTCTAAGTGCACAATAATTTTTAGTCTTCCTGAATTATTTATGGTATGGGTGTGGACTTCCATAGGTATCTATTATGAACTATTGCCCAGACCTTCACAGCCGTGCTCTGAAATCACTTGAGAAATTGATACATAAATGCTGATTTACATGTCTTATAATGTATTATCTCTTATTGCCTCTGAGCATTCTGTTTCTGTAAGTAATATAATCCTCCCAGAAGCCATTAAAGGAATGACAGCCACATAGTAGAGCTTCAGTCCCTTAGGATTTCATAGGTTATGTATCTTCAAAGTAGAGCAGAAATTCTTTGTCACAGTTGAAGGTCTTCTTGGTGACTACTATGCTTAAAACTTAACAAAAATATTTTCATTGTCATATCTAGTACATTGTACATGATATTGGGCTACACAAGAATATTTTCATATTCATTTATATGGTACATTGAGTATTAGCAATATGACAATAAAAGTGAATCGCATGATTTACCAAATGATAACACAATTTGACACTAAGGAAAGTTGCCTCGTAGGAGAAAATATTTTAATATCTTTAAAATGACGTTAGGACAGAGAAAGGCAAATTAGAAATTTTAGGCAAGTCTTTAAAGGGCACACAAACCTATCTGTGGATGTTCCCTTAATTTCCTTTCACATATGTATTTTCTCTCCACCACACCTTGTGATATTTAAATTTTCTGGAGAATAAAATCTAATAAGCTTTTTTGGATCACAACATAGACCAATAATTTACATTAAGAGGAAAAGAGTTGGATTAAAGGCAGAAAACAATTTTCACCAAGTCTCACTTAGCATCTTACCATACATAAATATATTGAAGGTTTACAAAGAAAATCAGAGAGAGAAAGCTTTCGTTCGTGGGATTCCTTTACCCTGTGAGAGAGAGCCAGCTTCACCCCATCACAGATAAGGGAGTTGGATAAAAGAACATGCCCCTCACTCCCACCCCCAAGTCAAAAGCTGGGCCCTGATTTCAAGATGTTCCTTGGCAGCCAGTCAGGCCTCCTGTTTCACAGCGGCACTGGTCCCCTGGGTCTTTGAGAGCTTTCAAGTCTGCCTTGATTTCTCTAAGAGCTTCTCTCTTAAGCACTGTCCCTGTCTGTGCTGAGGAGTAGGGCTCTAGGGAGCAGAGCCTCCCTGCTTGTTCGAGTAGAACTAACAGCATGAAGACCAAAAGGTAGTTTTTGACGATTTTCAGACATCTAGCAGCGTACACTTGAGCGGTTAAACGGGGCCAGTGAACCTGCCTGGCACTGAAAATAAAACCTGCTCCTCCCAAATTGTCATTAAAAGAGCAGCCTTTTCCACGGCACTGTATTCCTCCTAAAATACGACGGGTTTATCTTTTGAGAGCTGATGGCTGCTTTTATTTAGCAAAAATCATTTCCTTTGTTCCATTTCTTTCTGTCACATTATTCAAGGTAATAAATACTCCATGGCAGAAACTGTTCCTCAGGGAAGTCTTTAAACCCAATTGGGGAAACGCTGAACTTTATATATTCAAAAGCTCTTTATCATCCAACAGTGCAGTGTCTCCGCTGATTCCTTTGAATTATATGTTTTCTTATGCTTAGGAAAGGTGTGAAGCAAAAGCTGACTGCGGAGAATGTCACATTTCATGTAGTGAGAACGAGGAGCATTTTGCTACACTTTGGTATGTTTTTAAATATCAGACCTAACAAGTTATAAATTTCTTCCAGGCAGCATCAGATGATGAAAATACTCTATTTCATACTTTCTCAATTCCCTGAGTTTGCAAGTTTTCTGGTCATTAACCATTCCATATTGACCTTTATGCTTTTACCCCGAGTGGTAGTGGACAGTGAACTGAAAACTACAGACTTTCTAGCAATGAAATGAAGTAATTAACTTTGCATGTAGGAGCAAAATCTTCATGGGTCATTATAGGAGTTTCTTCCATACCCCATCAGAATTGGTGCTTTTGATTTAAGTGGTTTGAGCATTCTGCAAATTAACAGAAATGTAAAACATAATATTGGCTGCGAAGGTCAGAATTTTTTCAAACAGTTAAGAGGATAAGCATCCACATTTCAGAGCTATATAATAATTTGAACTCACAGTGAAAAAAGTAACCATCAAAAGGGACCCTATGCTGCTGAGTTAACTCTATAAGAATGGCACTGGTATGAGAGTGAGCAAACCTTACAAAAAGCCCAAGACTGGGATTTTCGGGACCACTCACAAATGTGAAAATGATCTCATTCATATACTCTGATGTTAAAGTGAAACAGTTGTTCACAGCATGGATATGAACCAAATAGAAACCAAGGCTTTTCACAGGTGTAAAAGGATGCTGAAGGTCACCTAATGCAATTCTGTTCTAACTCTTCAATCGCACCAATTCCACCCAGCAACACAAAAATGGACAGAATGTCTATCAGACATATGTTGTATTATTTTAGATTCATTAATTATTTAGACATTATTTGAAGCTTTATAAAACTGTGTAAAATATTTCAGATATGGAAAACAGAATTGACAGGTTGGATAAATAGTTTGGATAAATATATAGGTTGAATAAAATTTCTTATCCACTTAAAATATTAAACAAGTATTATTACCCATGAAAAGAATTAGAAATAAGTAAGTATGATTATAAGATCCTTGGATATAAAACATAATAAAACTTTTTCATTGTGTGGGTTCAATGTATAGAATTGTATTGTTATGCCAGTGTATATTATACATTGAGCATAACATAGTTTTACAACATGATATATACAGAGTGTGAGTGAACTGAGTAATGGAAATAAAGAAAATATGCAAACAAATTTTATAAAATGCAATGTTGTCATAAGATCAGACATTTTAAAAATCAAAATCCATTAGAGTATATAAGGAAAATATTTCCAACAATTGCCAACAGCAATACTTTCACAATAAAAAATGACTACATCAGATATGAGAATGGATTAATTAATTTAAACTACTACATCAGCTTCATTTGCCCAAGAGAAAACCATCCATCCATTTGGAGACTTGAAAGTCCCCAGTAAGTGAGACCTCATTGGAAAGCTAGGATAGACAGAAATGGCTGGAGAGGACATGAGTATATCATCTGACTTTTCTCATAGCATGATAGATTTTAACCATTCAAAGAAGGTTGAAATAGGAGAACAATTCTTGGCTTCTATATGTAGAACTATATGTGAAACTGCCCAGATCACTGGCATCAGCCAGCCAAAACTTATATGCAGAACACAAACTTAACAGATAGTCCTTGTATTAGGTCACCTTGAAAGTAGAGGTTTGTCACAAAGCAAAGGTCCACCATTGATTCACAAATCAAAAAAGCCATTGAAACCTGGTGCTGTCACTTCCTCCATACATCCACTCTGTACTTTTGGATTCTCACAGTTACCCATGGTCCATCAATATTCATAGAAAAATCTCCAGAAATAAATAATTTGTGTTTGAAATAACTTTTATTTCAGTATATTGTTATAATTGTCATATTTTATTATTCATTGTTGTTTCAAACCACCTATCATTCTGGTTTTATAAAACCAATTTCATCATAATCTGTAGAAAAAGTAAAAAAAAACAGGATCAAAATGGTTTGATACTGTCTGCAGTTTCAAGTACTCACTGGGGGTTTCTTGGAGTATATTTTCTGAAAATAATGAGTGACTCTCATATATGCATATTGACATTTTTATAATATAGAGGGAAAGGGGGTCAGTTTACTTTCACTGGTAGGAACAGAGAAATCTAATTCAAGGAATAAGTGAACTCTTATTGTCTCTGTCATGATAGTCTTCAGGAAATAGGTCACTTGCTTCATCTATACAATGTTACTGTAGCCCATCACATTAAACATGCTCACTCATTGGTCTGGTGAACAGAAAGCAACAACATGCTATCTTCTTTCCTAAGCTATTGAGTTACAGAAGGTTGATTTCAAAATTTATATAAATTACAAATTCAGGACATGGCCACATTGATAAGTTTCCAAAAATCCACTAGTTGTGTGTATTTAAAGAGATATTCAGAAATTCCCAACACTAAAAACTAATTACAATGTTTATCAACATGTCTGAATTTTGGAGAAAGATTTCACAGAAGCAATTGTGCTGCTGGAATCTATTTTGTGAAGATGAGGTTCATGATAGAGCTATCCCACATGTCCAGGGCATTCCAACTCAGATGTCCATTACTACTTGGGGAAAAAAGTCTTCTCTCACTTGTGAGCATTTAATTTTCTTTGGGAAAATTGCTTCTACATTGGAACTGGTTCATTACTAAGACTAAACACTTGTCAATGGAATGAAAAGAGAGGTGACATCTGTGCTGCTCAGGTTGAGTTGGAGTCATCCAAGCCATTGATCAGTTCTGTATCCACAACTCAAGAAAGCTAAGATGTTTTGTCTAGTGTATGCACTGTGCCCGTCTACAGGGATCACATAGTTGTGATAAGAAGATGCTTACACTCCAATATTATGTACTTTTCTTGCATCTTTGCCACTTTTCTTCCCACCATGATGTTCTCCTCAGAGTTCTGTATGACCAGTAAGGGAAGTACTTCACTTTGTTTATAAAAGTCTTTGCTCTATAACTTGATGTAGTATGATGCTGACATTCATCTTAATTCAGGGATAATCTATAAATCCAATAGTAAAGACAAACCTTTTGATAGGCTATTTTGAGCCTGAAAAATGGTCAAAATTAATAATATATATTTAGGTCATTTTTAAAACTATAGCCACCACTAAGTAGGAATTTAATGAATAGATAGCCTATAAATAAGAGTCTTCCTTATTCTCCAGTAACTATGATGAGTGCACACCAGCTCACACACAAAATAGCACTGTTAAAGAAATGATACTTCAAGAGGCCAATAATAATTCATCTACCCAAACCTCATTTGTCTTCTAATGCTTTTGATTGTGCAGACTGCCAACATTCCCAAGGCTGATAATTCCTGAAATATCTTCTACTGGTGAAACATTTGTTTCTCATATCCTAAAGAGAATGTTACTCAATCTGACTTGCCTTTACTATCTATCATGCTTTGATATCGTCACTACTCATGGACTTGTGAAATGTCTACTTTGCCACCTTAGTACACTACACAAACTTTGCTTTCCCACAATAAGTCTAAGAAATGAATCAATCCATGGACTCTGGTGATTTTAGCAACTACCTCATTTTTCCAACACTGTTGATCTGATAAATTCACTGGATAAACTTCTGCCAATTCAGCTACATTGCCATTTAGGAAAAGGAAGTAACCTAAAATAGTACTAAAATATTATGGACTGTGTATATAGATTCATCAAGAAATGTTTAGCTTTCCCAAGAACTGCAAGACCCCATGATCCTTCTCACACCAGATTTGCTGACACATTTGAAGGCAAATGATTTCTTCTTTTTTTTTAAATTTAAATTAGAAAAACGCTTGTTTTGCATGTCAATCCAAGTTCCAGCTCCTTCCCCTCCTCCCCTGCTCCCCACTAGCCTCCCATCCCATTCCCTTTCTGCTTCCCTGGGAGAGTGAGGCATTCCATGGGGGATCTTCAAAGTCCATCATATCATTTGGAGCAGGGCCTAGGCCCTCCCCCGTGTCTCTCAGCTTAGAGAGTATCCCTCTATGTGGAATGGGCTCCCAAAATCCATTCGTATACTAGAGATAAGGAGTCCTCAGCAATCTCTGGGGCCTCTGGTGGTACATCAGTATTTAACCCAAGTATAAGAATGGCAAATGATTTCTTATCTAAAATCTGGCTACTTCACAGCACACATTTCTCAACAGAAGAAGCCTGTAACAAGGATTCTGCTGAATTATAAATTATGGGTGACATTGGGATTTCTGTTGCCTCCTGGCCAGTAAGCTTAAATGAAATGGAAAGCTAAAGTTAATAACCTTTTGAGTATTCTATTACCAACGAGAAATTAAACTCTGGCTACATGTCAAGACGAAACAATGATGTCTGAAGTCCAGTGTGTTCAGTCTGCCTTTACTATTCTAGTCCCTTAACAAGATTTAATAGATGGAAACTCACTAAAAGTAGTGCTACAATGGACTCTCAACTTCAGGTTCCCACTTTCGAGTAAGAAATGCTGCTGCCTGTCAAAACTGACTTCTGAACATGCTTAAAATGGGAGTTCCTGTCAGAAATGAATGGTTGGAAGAAAGTAGAAAATGCTACCTGGAGCTCTTTCGCATCAGCTGGCACCCTAAAAGTAATTGTTAATCCTCCACCCTTTCCAGCTTTCACAAGTTGTTTTTATTATGGATGGAATTTTGGCTCTTGAATTCTGGTTATTTTCTTTGTTCCCCATTCTGCTGGGTGATTGCATTTTATTGCAAGTTTGTTAATTGGTACACTATTCAATGTTTGGTTTTAGGCTTTTCCAACATTTGGGGACTACTTCACTATCCTAAATGTCACTCACTAAACAATCTTCTGCAAACTTTGTTTTTCAGCGTAAGAAAACTTTACTGGTGAAGAATGAGGAGTCAGAGAACTTACATGTTTCTTGACAAAAAAAATACTCAAATTTCTCCAATGTCTTGCATTTCACATAATTTCCTTGCTGAGTAGAATCAAAAAACCCATGTTTGAAATAATCTTTCTATGTTTGTTGAGTAAACAGGGGTTTCTAGAGAGTCACAAAAATGAATGTGGAAAAGAGAAACCAACCCTGAGTCTTTTCACAGCAGGCAGGTTTTAGAAAGAGTGGTTATGCAAGCTCCCCCACAACACAGAAACTATTTATGCTACTGTGGTTCATGCACGCATATTGTGCATGATGAATTGTGATTATTCCCAAGCCATACCTTTTCTTTGCTTCTTCCCATATTTTCACTCCACTCCTATCTCTACAAATCCTTTCTGAAGTTAATTTGTTTGTTTATCACTTACTGAATTTAACTATGGCCAACTGTGTGAGCAAGGTTTGAAAACTTGTAGGCTCTACACGGCTAAAGACAATCTCTCTACTAAAATTGTGTATGTTATCAAATAGTAAAAATAATTTGAAAAAGTTTGTCCCCCACAAATGAACACTGCAGCTAAAATTTCAACCCTTAGTAAGTGCACTCCCAAAATTAGCCAGGGAACACAAACTGAACTCAATAGGATCCAGGATACAGAAGAACAAAACAAGGAGCTGCCTGTGAAGGCTGAGGAATATGGAGAGGGTGGCTGTAGAGTGAGGTGAGAGAAGAGAGAATACATTCAGAATTCATGGAATGGAATTCTCAAAGAATAGTCAGAATTAGTAGTGCATGTCTTTAATCCCAACACGTAGGAGGCAGAGGCAAATAGATTTTTATGAGCTCTGCCAGCCTGATCTACATAGTGTGAGATTCAGAGCTACCTCATATCCGCTGCCTCAACCTAATAAAATTTTTTGCCAGAAAAGTAATGTTCAATCACTTAAGTTAATAAATTTCATCCAATAATTCCAAAAAATATTTTGTTCAATGGCATTTATTTTAAAAAACAATCTTTTAAAAATATTTAAACAATCAATGTATAATTATACATAACTGGATATATATGTATATGTATATAATACATAAACATACACATGCACACACACATACACTTTCACCTCAGGAAAACTGGGACAGCAGAAGAGATCGCTAACTATTTTTTAATTACATAATAAATTTGCTCTTCTACTAGAATATGGCAAAGTTAGAAACAAATAACAGAAGTAAAACTGGAAAAACAATCTCTAATTTGTGGTTATTAGTCAACACAGTCTTAAGATAAAAAAAACTAAACTCATGAGGGAAATTAGAAAACAATGACCAAAGGACTGAATCTTAATATAGCAAATAGTGTATGAAATGTGGCAAAAGAAAATGAAAACAGTGTTAATGAAGAAATACCTAATGGTAACCCCAACACAGAAGGACACCTAAAATTTACAGAATGATAAAATGAACAAACTAAAGTTTGGACAACAGGAATAACAAAGATTAGTGTACAGGTAAATGAAATTGAAAATAGAAAAAATAGAGAAATAAAAGTAACCAAAACATTTGCCCATGGTCTCTGTCTGAGACTTGCCTACCTGAGGTTCCTGTCTTTGCTTCTCGACTGAAAACTAACCTGAAAGCTAATGTCTCTTTCGTCCCTAAGCCAGTTTAGATCAGTGTTTTATAACTTTAGCAAAACTAAACTACAACAATCATTAGGTCTTTCCTCTCTTGGCTAATTCATGAGTATTTATATTCATTGCTACTACTGTAAAAGGAATTGTGTTCACGATTTCCTTTTTGATTGTGAATGCATGAAATGCAACTGGTGTTTGTTACTGTGGTCTAAAATTATTTTTATCTGCGTATTCATTAGGGATTTATCTGTAGGAGGTCATTTAATTCTTGACTAGATAACATTTTTCCTTCCTGTTTAGATTTATTGCATTTTCTTTTCTTGCTAATTTTTGAGCTAGAACTTCCAACATAGAAATGATGAAAGATACCTTGCCTTGTCCCCCATCTTACAGGAACATTTTCCATGCAGTTCCCATTCACTATGACTTTTGTTGTTGGGGGCTTCCATTGTGTTCAGGCATATGACTTCTATTCTGACTTCATTGACTATGTTTTAATTAGGAATGGTATTGAAAGACTTGAGGTCTTACTTCATCCGTGATAGGACTCTGCTTACCCCTTCAGACTCTTATTATAATTTATTACATTAATCAATTTTCTTATGCTCAGTGATGCTTAATGTCTTGCTTTTCCTGGCTCATGCTCAGCCAGCTTTCTTGTACAACTCAGCCCTACCTGCCCATGGTAGTATCACAAGTGGACTGGACCCTCCTCCATTCATTAGCAACCAATGACATGTGTCACAGACGTGCCCACAGGCCCACAGTTAAATCTGATTTTAGGCAGCTCTTCAATTGATGTTCACTCTTCCCAGACGACAACTAAAGCTAACTATGCCACTTATGCAAAAAACAAAAAGGAATATTGTCAGAAGAAACTGAGGAAAACATAAGCCATTGGTGGCACATTTAATAGTCATGTATTTGAAGATATTATCATCTAAAGTGATAGAGTCAATGCAGTAATATCGAAACTCCACTGACTTTTTTGTACTAATAGAAATAATTTAGGCTAAATTTTACATGAAGTTGAAAGAACGCTGAATACTAAATACATAACTGAAAGAGAATAACCCTGGGAATCTGACAATGGACTTCAATGTGTCAGGCACTAAATTCAATTATAAGTTTTGTAAAAACAATACAAGTTATCACAAAGCTCCAAAAATCAAAGCAGTCTAGTAGGCCATAGAATATAAGGAAGGGCACATGGCAAATCCCAGATAGAGGCTGCTGTAATTTTAAAAAGTGGTACAGCACTCGAAAGAAAGACGTCATTGGATAGAGTTTGGTTCAAGAATTTTTTTATTGGGGGAAGTGAATGGGAAAAGGAGGGAAGGGAGAGGGGAGACTGGTCTCTGGGAACAGGAGTGGCCGAAGGGGGGGAGAGAGAGAGAGAGACAGAGACAGAGACAGAGAGAGACAGAGACAAAGAGATAGAGAGACAGAGACAAAGAGATAGAGAGACAGAGACAGAGACAGAGATGGGAGGTGGGCATGACTGCTTTAAAAGGAAAATTAGTGAATGTGCACAGGTGCTGCTCTTAGTGACTGCAGCTGAGGGCATATCCTATCAGAACCCCAATGGCAGACCAGTACAGATTCCTGAATGCTAACAGAGGCCCTCTCATGTCCAATTAAATTGTTTTCCAAAATGGTACCAAAATTATTGTATGAAAAATCACACTCTTTTCAAGAAATATTTCTGAGAATACTCTACATGCTGCAACCTAATGAAGTTGGTTTTGTGTCTAATACCTTATTAAAAATTGATGCAACATCAACCCAAAACATAAATAGGGGACTTAATTGGCAATCTATTTAATGAAAAGATGAGGACAAGATTCACAATAGTTATTTGAACATAGTTCAGTGGAAAGTACTCCATTCGCTTTCCCTTGTTTGAACACCCACCGATATTCAAAACAGAAAGAAAAAAATGTCAATCATTTGCAAATGTTTCTTGAATATAACACTAAGGGAAGGGCCAAAGGATAAATAGACAGATTAGACTTTATGAAAACTAAAAGGTGCTATCAATAACTAGAATGGGAAAGAATACTTGTAAAATATGTATTTCATAAGGAATTAATATAACAAAAAATTCCCGAAACTTTTTTTCCTCTGTGTAACCTCCCTGCCTGTCCTGGAACTCTCTCTGTTGACCAGGTGGGCCTTGAACTCACATGACTCTGTCTACCTCTGCATCTTGAGTACTGGAACTAAAGTTGTGCACCACCAGTGCCCAGCTACATTCCTCAAAGTCAATAGCAACTATAAATTGTCATAGAAATCAGCAAATATCTGACAATGGTTATGCATGTGTTTTCACACTTTTGGTTAGATTTAAATAGGAACATCATAAGTTCAAGACCAACCTGCAGAATATAGAAATACCCTGTCTCAAAAAGCTGAAGCCAGAAGGAGTGGGTCAGAATTTGTATAGACATATAAAATTTATACACAATGGCAAATAAACATGCAGAAACTGCTGAATACTCTCCATTAGACAAAGACAAATTAAAACAATGAGAACTTCCCCATGTGGATACATAGTCTCTCTCCCAGAATACATGTGTTATTAAATGAAAATTGCAATACAAAGCGTGAGATAACTCCTTGCAAGTTATTAGCTAGAGAGGTCCCAGAAGTCTCAAAAACAGCACAGTCTGTTGGCACCAAACTTAGTTCTCCACCATAACTGCACAGTAAAGCCGTCTTGCTAAAGATACTGCATGCTTTTACTGCAAGTCATAGAAAAATCAGTTCCAAACCAAATGGGAAACTTCCTCCTTGCTGCCAGCCCTGGACCCAGCATGTTCCAACACTGATTTGCCAGGCAGAGTACTGGTACAATAGAGTCACAACTGATTTGAGATTGCATTTGAAGCCTGGTCCACGGGAGGGAATTTCAGATTTGGTACTGTGATCCTGGCAAAAAGCTCATAGCATGGAAGACAGAACCTGCTGTTGTTATTTTGCTAAGTGATCGTTCTGTCAAATTGCCTTCTAAATATTTACTCTTCTATACATAGACCTGGGCTGCTTGAATGCTTACTCAGAGAAACTTTTGGTAGTAGATTATAGTCAGAGATGGTCAAAGTTATAAATGGTCAAAGTGCTAAGAATAAGAGACAGATTGCTTCACTCTAAAACAGGTGTCTAAAAGGATATAAGAATCAGAGAATGAGGAGGAGTGAATGCTGTCTTCAGACTTGATGTAGCCATCACACTCATGAGGTAACAAAAGTTATGGTAACCTGCACCAGACCTGCACAAGGGCAAGACAGTCAAAATCCCAGAATCCATGAGATATATGATCTCTTAGCCCATCCCTCACTGGGGAACTATTGTCATTGGATAGTCAATGGTGGAGGGAGACCTTTTTCTTTTTGAAGATGTGGTGACTGGGAGATTCCCAATGTTCCAGTGGATGTTTCTATACCCATGTGTATACTAAATGTACTGATTGTACTGATTATATTTAGAAGTTTATTGATGAAAAGTGGGAAAAAAGAAGATGTGAAATAGGAAGGAGGACATATTGGAGAAGTTATGGGTGCAACTAAAAGGGGAAAATGGGGAGGTGGGAATAGGATCATACTTTATTGTATAATAGTGGGAAATTCTCAAATAATAAAAAAATAAATTATAATGGTATACTCCCTCATATCCAGTTGTATGGCAACATCCTCTGTTCACAAGAGCTAGAAATTAAAAACAGACTAGATGTCTGTCAAGATATGAATGGACACAGAAAATATGCTATATTTATAAAACAGAATATTACTCAGCTGTTAAAAATGAAAACAGGACATTCATAGGCAAAGATATAGAATTGAAAAAATTCATGAAGGAGGTAACCAAAACCCCAAAATACCAATATAGTATATATTTGTTTATATCTGGATGCTAGCAATTAAGCCTTCAATAAGCATTCTACAATCCATATAAACATATAACCACAGATTTTTGATATAGAGTGCAGAATATGGGGTCAGGTGGATAACACTTGGAAGGAGAAATAGGATAGTTATGAATGAATGGGATGAAGGGAACAGAAACAGGATGATCAAATGGGGGGGTGAGAACAAGAGGGGGAGAGAGGGAATACAGGAAATGTTAGCTAAGTAAAGGTCATTTGAGGGGTTTATGGAAACCTAAATAGTATTATTATTTATTATTTATGACTATACCCTAATGAGACAGGAAAAAAAGAGTATGAATTTGCTTGGTGGGGGGGTGTAATTGGAGGAAGGGAAGTCATAGTCGGAATATATTGTATTATAAAATATGTTTTCAATAAAATAATAATATAAAGTAAAACTCTTGGTGAAAATTCTGCAAAATTGAAGGTTTTGTGGCACCGTTAATGGAATGTTAAATAGCGAGGGTGTTATTATAAACCTTACGATAATTTCTCAGAGTTACCAATAAAATTTTCACATTGCCTGGAATTTTCACAAATGGTTACATATGCCCAAGAGAACTGGAAACTGAATTTCCAGCTAAAATGTTGAAGGGAATAAAGTGTCTATGCACAGGTAACTGGATAAAAAAAATGTGTTGCACATGTACATGAACTCGGTGTAATAAGACTGTACATGATCATAGAGAAGAATTTGGAAACAACAAAAATAAAAAGCATTCTACAATACAGATGCACTTGTAGAATATCAGTTGAAGTGAAATAAGACAGTTACAAAAGGACATAGTCTTTTTTTAGAATTCAATGATTTTTTTTCTTAATTTAACTGTTTTTTCATTGTACATATAGACCCCGGCTCCCACTTTCTCCCCTTCTCCAGCCCATCAGGACACATTCTTTATGATTCTACTTATATGAGCTAATCCAAATTACACAGAGAACATGGAAGGAGTGGTAGATGGAAGGAGTAGATGAAGATTTATAATTTTGGTTTTGATGAAATGAATGTAAAGAATGATGATGGATTGATTGCACAGCAGAATGAATTATTTAATTTCAGTGATTTGTATACTTAAAATAATTAAGAAGACAAATTATCTTAAGTGTATTTTACCACAATTTGATACATTCAAAGGATTGATTTTATGATTTCATACATGGTGCAGGTATATCTGCCTTATAGTTTATGGGCTATGTGTATGCCAGGGTAGCTATAAATGAATTCCAATACATTTGTAGAGGATAACTTGTCATAATGTCAAAAGATTGGACCCGTGTATATGTGATAGCCTAAGAAATACATTAGCATGTTATAGTCTAAATTTATGGTTAATTGATTATTTCCAAATATTATTTTCAGAGGAAACAAAATACAGTCTATCAACTGCTGTATAAAAGTACTCTAAAAGCCAGGCGGTGGTGGCGCACGCCTGTAATCCCAGCACTCAGGAGGCAGAGGCAGGCGGATCTCTGTGAATTTGAGGCCGGGCTGGACTGATAGCCTCCAAAACAACACAGAGAAACCCTGTCTCGTAAAAACAAAAAAACAAAACAAAACAAAAAAGTACTCTAAAACTTGGTGCCATGAAAATAATAACTGTTGCAGCATTTCCTTGCTACATAATATTTGGGACAAAAAAGTCAATTAGTAATTCTGTGGAGAAAAAAACATTCTTAGAAGAGGGAGTCTGCTGGCAACAACAACAACAAAAAAAATGATTCCTAATGCTCAAAGCACTTCCAGTGTTGAATAATAGCAATCTAATGAAAGAAACTGATAATGAGGTTGCCCACAATATTGTTTGGCTCCCATTACTAAATCACATTCTTTTCCCTCCCTCTCTGCAGCAGTCTCCAGAAGGAAAGAGAGCAACAAGTTCCTCTCCATGTAGATGATGCACTGCGGCATCTTGCTTTCACATCTCAGTGGAACCTCCAATGGCTGCGCCTGAGCCACAAGCAACTACGAGCTATCAGGAAAAGAAAGATTAGATGTCCAGCTGTTTGTACTAAGAAGTGTCTTTATTTTGCAAATGCTGAGAGGTCTGTCTCTTGTAGGAGGGAGCAGTCTTATATATAGTCTTACACCACATTAGAAAAACCCCAGGTGGAAGAGAGCATGTTTTCCTCCTGCTAGATGTTGATGTCAGTGGGGCAATGAGGGGCAGTAAGCCAGGACTAGAAAACAGAATGCATCTGTGGCTATCAGCTGACAAACAGCTCAGAGGCCCTGTGAGGGCTAGGCCCCAACAATGAACTCATTTTGGCAGGCCAGCATGCCAAACTCACCTTTAACGGGAGGAAACGGCATACGGAAAGTCACATGGCAGTACATAGGCGTGAGCTGCCATTCTTGGAAATACTGACTAGGTGTAGGACAAAACAGACTTTCTTTCTTGCTAACATTTGTACTTAAAGAATGTTCTAAAGACTACATTGCTTGGAGGTCTAAAGCTCTATATTTGAACTCCAAGCAAATTCAAAAGTCAATAAGAAAATATAATTCTACAATTCATGTTTGAGCCAACTCAATTTTCTATCTACATGGTATCCATAGCTTTATGAGCATGTCTTTGCCAATAAAAACAATAACACTCAAATTATGAAGCCTTTGAAAAAGAGAATGGCACCATGCTGGTCTCTGTACTCACCTCTCAGATCAAACTGCCAATTACATACAGCTGTCTCCCAACACTTGAAGGTTTCAGAGGGAAAGCTTCCATATGCATGAGTGTGGCTAAGCAAATATTTATCTGCCACCCTTTCTTTTTTAATTGCAGCTGCTCATTCCCCACAAGTGGTTGTTTCAAGTGAATGGCAGATAGGCTCTGGGAATGATGTGCTCTGAACTCAGAAGTGCAACAACTGAGAATGGGAAGCCTTCTCAACATTGAATAATGACATTCTAATGAAAGACACTGATCACGAGGTTGTCCACAAGATTGTTTGGTTATCATTAACAAATTGTATTATCTTTCTCTTCTCTCCATAGCAATCAGTCTCCCAAAGAAAACTATGTGGTAAATTCTTTTGACCAAAGGCAATTCCGTTTCTCCATTTCCCTCTTAACTTCATAATGAAAATGTAATGAATGCTAAAAGTTCCTGGAAGAGCACAATAATCATCTATTGTATTACTGATTGAAAAGAACTTGCTGCGTATTCAGACAGATATAAAGAACCTGATTTTCAAACAAATACTGTTGATAGGGTAGGCAGATTCAGGACAAAGCTAAATTGTATTTAATTATGCTGCTTTGCAGGGCTCTTATGATGGTTTTCCCATGTCAAGTAATATCTTTCATATCTTTAAGGACTATTCTGATATGTAGAGTTTATTTCTCTATTAGCTACATCCATTTTAATTCTATTTCTGTGTATCAGTACTCTGGGAAGGATGGCATAATAGTTGCCTTGGGAGTCAAAATATTGTCCCAAATAAACCATTTTAGGGCTAACATTTGAGACATTTGTGCCCATGGGAACCGCAGCTTTCTAGAAATGATTCAGATTTTCTTAAAAGATGAAACTATTTTTGCTTCCATATGCTCTCATTGTCTACATGCTTAAACTCAGGTTCCTAAAAGAAACATATACAAAATTGTAAGGAATGTGCTGTTTCTAGTGTACCTGTTATGACACCTCAAATACTGAACAGCTCACAGTAGTGAGGGCTTGTGGACACTATATAACTCTTCTACCCATGGCTCATCCTCTACCATGTTAATGTGAATATATGGACAATGTGAATATATGGACACATCCAAAATGATTTTACACAGAACAAAAGCACAATGATTGTTCAAATTATATTGCCAATAAATAATGAGAAATGACTGTTACTGGAAAACTCTGGGCTTTATTACATTCTGTGTACTTGTATTTATTGTTTAGTAGGATCATAATATAATTTTCTTACGTTTTTACTTTTTATTAGTACTCTATTCCAATTTTTTTGCCTGAGTAAATACATTTTTGATCTTTCTCAAGCATGATAAGTGCTTTGTTTTCTTTTCCTAAAATTAGTGATGCATTTAACAAGGCAAATATGGCAGAAAAACAAAATAGCCCAAGTGATCCAAGAGAAGAGCACTATGGCAGATAAACGGGTCTCCACGCCTTATCAGTTTGTTCAATTTGCAAAGTGATTGCTATTAAGTTTTGCTAATGATATAGTCAATCAGGATAAAATGTAAATTTAGTTACTTTTGTTTTCATCTCTTTTGTGATTCTCCTGATTTGATGCAACTGATAAGTCAAGTAAGATTCTATACAGAAATACGATAATTTATTATCCAAAATATTTTCCTCTAGATTTCCTTAGTAAATGTGGACACTGATAAGAAAGTGGCATGCAGGAAGAAATTATGCAGCAAAACCTTTGATTGTAGAAAATTATATACAGTGTAGTTATTAAAAGAGCAACTAAAGAGCCAGGTGTGGTGGCACATACCTTTAATCCAGCACTCATTCTGGAGGCAGAGGCAGGCAGATTTCTGTGAGTTCAAGACAAGTCATGTCTACAAGAGCTAGTTCCAGGACAACCTCCAAAGCCACAAACCTGTCTTGAAAAAACCAAAAACAAAACCGTGTCTTACAAAACCAAAAATAAGAAAATAAAAATAAATAAGTAGAAAAATAAACAACTCAATATGAGTTCTCTCATGTTGGTGTTGAACATCTAAGCTAAGAAAGTTCACTGTAAAAAAATACATGAATTATCATGGATAAAAGAGTTGTTAAAGATGTGACTAAGAAATGGAAAATACCAGAGTTTGATCCAAGGGAGAACAACACAATCTCTTTAGTTAGCATGAGGAAGGGCTGTGATTAATAAAGGCAGAGCTCAATTAACCATGCAGTAATTGTCAAAGAAACTGTCTTGAGTAAAATATTGATAACATAATACAAAGGTGTGAAAATAAAAATGATTAGTGATTGAGACAGCATGCTCTCTGATCACAGTATGACAATTAAAATAATAGCAAGCTGTCCTTTTTTACCTACCATATTGTAAAAATTTGATAAAATATAAAATATTTACAAATATCTAACAAAGTAAGCAAATACACGTGTTCTGGTGTGGAATTTTTTTGACTTTTGTAAATGCAATTACTAAAATTGTATTCATAACAAACATAATTTTCTTAAATTATGCTTTTCTTAAATACACCTTTAAGAATTTATTCTATAAGATTTCTTAAACACGTATTACAATTCTGAAATGTTTGCTACAATTTCTATTTGCTGCAATTTCTATTAGTAAAAAGTGTAAATAACTTAAAATTGAAAAGTGGAACGTTGATTAAATGTGTTACCTGAGGCTATGCACTGTGAACAATTTTACATTTCTGGAAATTTGGCAGCATTTTAAGTAAGAAAAGTACAACACAAATGGGTGCCATATCATGCAAGTATGTCTTCTGGCATATATAGTACTTCTGTAGAAAAGGAAACTAACTTGAAATGACAAGGTGTTAAATGTATTCATTCAATTGTTGCTGTACATCAACACCATTTCTAAAACACAATGGTGTAGAAAAGCGACCATTCGTTAACTGACAATTTTGTTGTTCAACAACACAGGCTGGACTCTGATTGGCAGACCCCTTACTGGCTTCTCTGTGCACAGGCATGTAGCTGCAGGCAGGGCAGAGATTTATGTGAAGATGTTGTAAGATGGCATTTTGTGCATATGTGGTGATAGATGTTGACTGTGAATAGGCCACATCTGTCATGTCTGGGTGATGGAGTAAACTGGGAAAGGTTTTGTTTTTATTGTAGATTGAGTAGCAGTTTTAAAGTTTCTTTAATCAACAGGCTCCAATAAGTGATCACTTAAAGTTTATCCTTGCATCATATTAATTGTTGTTACATTGCCCAAAGCGTGTAGCCAAACTCTGAGTCAACAGGCAAAGGTAATAAAACCTTATTGCTTTAATCACCTATTTCCTACTGGTTTTCTTCTTGGGTACCACAATTTTTTATCCATAATTGTTAAGAGAAGCTTTCCTTGAGAAGGAGCCGTTCCGCCCGCCTGGTTCCAGATCCGCATCAGTCCCAAATAAACACACAGGAGGCTATATTAATTATGAAGCTGTTGGCCTTGTTTGTCTCTTACTGGCTAGCTCTGCTTTAAGTAATTACCCCATAATTGTTAATCTAAGTATGTCTCTTACCGGAGAATAGTTCCAGGCTTCCTACCCCCAATGGCGTTACATGTTGACTCTCTTGTGTTTTCCCTTCCCAGAATCCTCCTCGACTCCTAGTCCCTCCTATCTAGGTTTTCTATTGGCCAGACAGTACTTTATTGACAAATGCACAGGCAAATAACAGGACTTCCCCAACACATAATCACTAAGTCTAGTTCTATGAATAGTGTAACTACGAATATTTTGGTGTATTCTCTGGTCAAGGGTGCCAGATACTATATATAATGAGAAATGAAAAGGTTGAAGAAATATGGAAATTGCTAATTGTATAAGCTAAAGCTATTTTTGCCCAATAAATTTCTTCCATATGTGTTTATAATCTTTACACTGGGGGAGAAGGAGAAATAGAGGTCTACTGGAGCTTGCAGTAAAATTTGTCTTGCATAATCAGTGAGATACAGGTTCAGTGATTGTCTGCATCTCAAGATATATTGGAAAACAATAGAGATTCCTGATATCAAATTCTGTCCTTCACAAATATATGCATTTAAATGTGAAAATGTGGATTCACATTGTGCACATACCAAACATACTTAAAAATTTCTCCCAATTATATTCTTACCGACAATGTGAAAGACAGACCACTGAAGCATATTATCAACAACACCTATATATGCTTTTTTCAAAGATTATCTTGCAGACATAATTGAAAAAGTAATGATACAACATAACAAAAGCAACTTGAATGAAGTAAGGGATAGGACAAGAGAGATTCAGAATCTGAATGCTAGAAAATTTTGTTAGTACTTCCTAGGATGGATTTCCTAGAAGGAAGTTATGACTCTGTTAAATTTCGTCAATGAGGTTTTCCAGGGAAGGCTTAGTCAAGTTCATATCCATTCATTCATGCGAATAATCTCTGTTTCTCCTCCTGGCCTCATGATCTATAACTACATTTTTCATAATTCTTTTTAGTTTGGTTCACTATATACAAGAATATATGATTTTTTTATTTTATTTAACTTTTTACATGTATTACTCTCAGTTGCCTTTCTCTCCACTCCTTCCTTTCCCAGCCCCCATTCCTTCCAACTCCCCATTCCACTCCATCTCACCTCCACTTCCCAGGGAGGGTAAGGCCTTCCATGAGGGATTTTCAGAGTCTGTTATATAATCCCTGGCAGGGCATAGATCCTCCCCTATGGGACCAGGCTGAGAGAGCACCCCTCCATGTGGAATTTGCTCCCTGAGTCCATTTGTATGCCAGGAATGAATACTGATCTACTCTCCTAGGTCCCATAAATTGCTGAGGATTCTTTGACACCTAGGTTTGGGGGTGGTGTCTGGGTCAGTCCCATGTTGGTCTCTCAGTCATAAGTCTGGGGTCCATGCATTTCCCATTGTTTAGGTCAGCTACCTCTGTAGGTTTCGCCAGCCTGGCCCTGATTCCTTGTTCATCAATCCTCTTTGCGCCTGGGTTCCAGGAATTCAGTTCAGATTTTAGCTGTGGGTGTCTGCCTCTGCTTCCGTCAGCCACTGGATGAGGGTTCTAGGATGGCATATAAGGTAGTCATGAATCTCATTATCAGGGAAGGGCATTTAAGGTAGCCTTAAGGCCAGTTGGTGTCATTTTTGTAGATGTGTGAAGATCTCACTAATGCGAAATCTCTCCTCCAACTTATAATGGCTCCCCCTATTATGGTATCTTTCATCCTTTTCTCCTCTATTCTTGCCCTGGCTCAACCTTCATGCTCTCCTGTGTCCTCCTCTCCCCTCTTCTTCTCCCCCTCTCTTTCTCTCATTTCCCTCTCCTCTCCCTCCTCCCTGCTCCCAATCCAGTTAGGAGATCTCCTCCCATAACCCTTCTCTGGGTTACCACGCATATCTCGTAGGGTCCTCCCTGCTTCCCAGACTCTCTGGCGGTGGGATTGTAGGCTATCAATCCCCTGCTCCATGTCTAAAATCCATATATGAGTAAGTAGATCCATGTTTGTCCCTCATTGTAGGATGGGCAACCAAAGTCCATTTGTATGCCAGGGATAAATACTACCCAAGGCCCCAAGGGGCCACAGTTTTAAGCTTAATATTTTAAAATTATTATCATAACTCAAGACATATAATCAATAAAGAATAAGACAGTGATCGCATGTAGAGGTACCACAGTTCAGAAATGGAATGCAACTAATCAGTTAATTTTGATGCATGGGCTTCCTTTTACCAGATCTACCAACACCTCAGTGTCTGTTGTTATGTCCACCTTTTCATTCTGATTTTGTTATTTAGCATGCTCTCTCTCTGACTTTTGTTTGGATAAAGGTTTGTCTACCTTGTTCATTTTATCAAAGAACCAACTCTGTTTCATTGATTCTTTGCAATGTTTTCCTGGTTAATACTTTATTGATTTCAGCTCTCCGTTTGATTATTTCCTGGCATCTACTCCTTCTGGGTGAGTTTGCTTCTTTTTGTTCTAGAGCTTTCACTTGTGCTATTAATTCTCTAGTGTAACTCTTGTCCAGTTTCTTCATATGGGCAATTAGTGCTATGAACTTTCCTCTCAGCACAGCTTTCAAAGTGTCCCATAAGTTTGGGTAAGTTGTGTCTTCATTCATTGAATTCTAGGAAGTCTTTAATTCTTTTTTTATTTCTTCCTTGACCGAGGGATGGTGCAATTGTGCATTGTTCAATTTCCAAGAGTTTGTAGGGTTTCTGCGATTTGTATTGTTGTTGAATTCTAATGTAAAAGCATGGTGGTCTGATAAGATACAGGGGGTTATTCCAATATTTTTGTATCTGTGGAGGATTGCTGTGTTTCAGATTATGTGGCCAATTTTAGAGAAGGTTCCATGTGATGCTGAGAAGAAGGTATATTCTTTTGTGTTTGGGCAGAATGTTCTATAGATGTCTGTTAAACTCAGTTGGGTAGTAATGTCTGTTAGTTCATTTGTTTCTTTGTTAAGTTTCTATCTGGTGGTTAGAGAGTAGTGTTTATGTCTCCTACTACTAGTGTGTGAGATTTTATGTGAAATTAGAGATTTAGTAATGTTTCTTTCACGAAAGTGGTTGCCTTTGTATTTGGAGCATCGATGTTCAGAATTGAGACTTCATCTTAATGGACATTTCCTGTGATGAATATGAAAAATGTCCTTCTTCATTTCTTTTGAATGATTTTAATTTGAAGTCTAATTTTTTAGATACTAGGATTGCTACACTAGCTTGTTTCTTGGGTCTGTTTGATTGGAAAATCTTTCCCAACTCTTTACTCTGAGGTAACATCTGTCTTTGACATTGAGTTGTGCTTCTTGTATGCAGCAGGATGGGTTCTGTCTTTGTATCCATTCTGTTAGTCTATGTCTTTTTATAAGCAAGTTATGACTATTGACATTGAGGGATAATAATGACAATTGATTGTTGATTCCTGTTTGTTTTGTATTTACTGGTGGTGGTGTTATTGTGTTGGTTTCCCTCCCTTTTTCTTTTGGTGGTTGGTAAAGTGGGATTATCTATTGCCTATGTCTATGTCTTTGTGAATGTAGTTATCTTCATTGGGTTGAAGTTTTCCTTCTTTCTGTAGGTCTGGATTTGTGGCTATGTATTGTTTAAATTTGGTTTTGCCATGGAATATCTTGTTTTCTCCATCTATGGTAATTGCAAGCTTTCCTGGGTACAGTAGCCTGTGTTGGGGCCTAGCCCCCACAGGATCTCTGAGTTATCAACTGATAGACACAGGTGCATCCTGCTTTCTAGTCCTGACTTACTGCCCTCACATTGCCCCACTGACATCAACATCTAGTGCAAGAAAAACATGCTCTCTTCCACCTGGGGTTTTTACACTGTGCTGTAAGCCTGTATATATAAGACTGCTCCCTCCTACAAGAGAGAGACCTCTTAGCACTTCCAATAAAGACACACACACACACACACTCTCTCTCTCTCTCCTGTCAATGAAGTCAGCACATACATTCTCTTAGTAGAAACAGCTGGACATCTTTTCCTGATACCTCAGAGTTGCTTGTGGTGCGGGCACTGCAGTCTGGGCTGCATCTTTGTTCCCTTAGCTACATCCCTTTATACCCCTTAACTTAGGGATAGTTTCCATTGAGAAGTTGGGTGTAATTCAGATAGGTCTGCCTTTATATTTTACGAGGCCATTTTCTTTAGCTTCTCTTAATATTTTCTCTTTATTCTGTAGGTTTGATGTTTTGATTATTATGTGTCGAGGGGACTTCTTTTTCTGGTTCAGCCTATATGGTGTTCTGTAAGATGCTTGTGTTTTCATAGGCATATCCTTCTTTAGGTTAGGGAAGTTTTCTTCTATGATTTTGTTGAATATATTTTCTGTACCATTGAGCTATATTTCTTCACCTTCTTCTATACCTATTATTCTCAGTTTTGGCCTCTTCACAGTGTCCCATATTTCCTGGATATTTTGTGTTAGGGATTTGTTGGACTTGAGATTTTTATTGGTTGATGACACTGTATCCTCTAATGAGTATTCAACACCTGAGATTCTCTCTTCCATCTCTTGTATTCTATTGGTTATACTTACATCTTTGTTCCTGATTGTTTACCCAGCTTTTCTATTTACAGCATTTCCTCATTCCGTGTTTTCCTTATTGTTTATATTCAGCTTTCAAGACTTGAAATGTTTGAGTTATTTCCTTCACTTGTTTGGTTGTTTTTTTTTCTTGACTCTCTTTATATTCTTTAAGAGATTTGTTTATTTCTTCAATTTTTTTTGGTTTGTTTTTTCTTCTATTTCTTTAAGGGATTTCCTCATTTCCTCTTTGAGTGTCTCTACAATCTTCATAAAATAAGTTTTAAGGTCTGTCTCTTCTGGTCCATCTATGTTGTGCTTTCCAGGTCTTGCTGGTGTGGAGTATCTAGATTCTGGTGGAGTCATATTGGTCTTTCTATTGCTGAGTGTGTCCTTATGCTGTCATCTTCCCATTCCTTCTTTCAATGGGTAAAGGATGGGTCTCTGTGTCTCCACTGTTCTCACTGAAGCTGGGCACACAGGTGTAAGGAGAGCCGGTGGTTAGGTCTGGAAGGACTCAAGTCTTTCCTGTGTGGGATGTTCCTCTCAATGCCAGGAGCCACCTTGAAGATGAAGGAGTGGGTGATGAGTCGGGAAGGGGTCCCCAGGAACAAAGCTCACCTGAAGCTCAGGCACAAGTGTGGTGAGAGCCTGGAGCGGGGTCTGCCAGGACTCTGAATACATGATTTGTAATGGACAGGACACTGTAATGATGCTGTATGTGGAGAATGAGTTCATTAAGATGAATATTTGTTGAATAATACCAACTTATATTATACATAAATTTCAAAGATTTCATACATGTTGAAACATTTTCTCTCTCTCGCTCTCTCTCCCATACACACATATACAGGAGAAAGAGAGGGAAAGAGAGAGAGAGAGACAGAGAGAGAGAGAGAGAGATGACTTTAGGAGACAGAATGAAATCAAAAGGAAAAATAAACTAGATAAATGATTGAAAATAATTACAAGGAATATTCCAAAACAAAATAGCTTAACTGTTACCTATAAATTGTCTCTGTTTTGATTCATTGATGATTTTTGTGAAGGGGAAAAAAAGAAATACCAGACATTTAAATTATAACCCAACTAGAAGGTCAAGAAATGCCAGTTTACACTGTTCTTCTTAGGGTACATGACCCAGACTCCCTGAATGTGGGTGTCAATGAGGAGGCCTACGTAATCTATGGGGTCTTGGGTAGTACTTATTCCTGGTGTACAAACAGACTTTTAGTGCCCATGCCATAATATGGGAGGCTCTCTCAGCAGGGACTCTTGGAGGAGGGCATAGGCCCTGCCCTGGATGAAATGACAGTTAGTGGAAATCCACCATGGAGTGCTTCACCTTCCTTGCGGATTGGAGTGGAGATTGGATGGGGTGCCTGGGGGACCTGGTGGGGAAGGCAGGGGAGGAAGGGAGGGAGAGGGAGCTGGGATTGACATGGGAAACAAGATTGTTTCTAACCTAAATAAAAAAAAATTAAAAATATCCTTGGTGGAAAAAAAAAAAGAAAAAAGAACCAGTAGAAAGGAGATAAAACTGAATTCTCAGCCAATATGTCAGGGGATTATAATTCTAGCAGACATTGGCAGGGCAAAGGACAAGATGGACTTCATCAAATGTGGTGCTCTTGGAGACTCACCATGCAAGAGATGATGCTCACAGTCAGGTTCTGAGAAGAGATATCAAGTTCTAATATACAATGAATTACTGAGGCAGGGGAACCAATTGAGAGATGATGATGATGGTAGTTCAGTAGGACATTATGAAGCCCTGGACCAGATGTTACAGGGGAGTGGGAAGGAAGGAAAAGGTGTGGAAGAAACAACAACTTCAACAACTTTGGTGACTCAGAGCATAGAGAGAGAGAGAGACAGAGACAGAGAAGAACTGAGGATAGGAGAAAATAAAAAGCTTGCCCAGCAGCCAGGAGGTAATACTAAAATTCATAGAGAGAAGCATGGAGGTGGGCTGGATTTTGACCTGCATGAATGTGTTTATGGGATGTTAAGTAGACAAAAGCAGAGGATTCTGTCAGCAGGTTGATTCCAGGGTCTATAAACCCTGTTGCTCCTAGTTTTGTGACTTTGGAAAGATCATTTCATTTCTCTTAAGCAGCATCTGGTTCTTCTGACAGCTGTGCGACTGAATCAGGAGATACGACTTATCAAATGCATAGCACATGAGCAATATTCAGTGACTGGATATTCTCTCTCTCATAGACCCATTAATTTTGAAAGAATCGAGTCATTCAAATTAAGTAAGGAGTAAAGATGAACATATTTTGGTCATTTTTCAGATGATAATTGAAGGTATTTGTTATGTCAAAAAGGACAGAGATGACAAGTTTTTAAATTCTACAGAGCTGCTCATTGCTGCACCCTTCCCCAATGGGGGTCTGTAAACCAGCTTGTGACTAGGAACTTTTAGCAAAACACTTCTAAACCCCTCCTCCCAGTAGGCCTGAATGCAAGTTCCTGTTTTCTGTCTATCCTTATTGTCTAAATGCTAATTTCTGTTTTGGGCCCACCCTTTGCTGGAGGGCCCTGGGAATGTAGGCTTCTGACCTTGGTATTTTTCCACCATGCCTGCCTTTGATATATAAGGCTCCACCCTTGTTAAAATAAATGACAAGAATGAAAAAAATTATCATATTTTTCTGAGAAATGTTGCAGCTAGTTCAAAAAACCTATATTCTATGAGGTTGAGAGCAGAAGAAAAATGGGGAAGATTATAAGCTTTCTGTCTCTACCTCTGTCACATCTATCAATCTCTGTTTCTGTCTGTTTCCATGTATCTGTCCATGTCTCTTACTCTGTTTCTCCCCATGGAGTAAGAAAGAAGGGTATCTTCACACTGGGTCAATATGGGAGACACCCTCTGACTTTCAGTGACCTGTGTCAATGAGTTTATTTTTATGTCCCATGTTTACCTAGAGCTTATGTAGTTGCTGTCTCTGAGGGGCCTCTTGATCAACATGCCTTAAAATGTTACCAACATCCAAGGCAACTGGGAATAGCACAGGTGACACACAACATTTTTGCCTATGATTCATTGACCAAATCAGACAAGTGGCCACACTAAACATGAGAGGATACAACCATACATTCCAACCAGTAATGTGAGAGGGGAATAAAACATATTTGAGAGGAACTAAAGAGAGTGATTAGATGGAAGAGAGGAAGGTTATAGTGTTAATGTCACTATCTTAGCTATAGGTACAGAAGGTATACCCTTATGTCTCTACTTTCATGAGTCTTTTCCAGACATGCTCTCAGAGCTAAAAGGAGAAGTGGATACAAGCCCCATCTCTAACCCAGAAGCTATATCCAAATGATAAGTGTTCACAAAAGAAATTTTCATTTTTCCCAAATGTAGTCTCAATAGGTATATGCAAACCTCTCTTTTTGTTTTAATAAATGAATATTTAATTTTTACATAATTTTCATATTTTTAGAATATTTTAGACTCCTTTCTCATGCAATATCTTTATTACAGTTTCCCCTCCTTCTATCCCCCTCCTCCCTTCCCTAGATCCTGATGGGGGAAGTCCTGTATATATGTCAATAAAGCACTGTTAGCCAATAGGGAACCAATATAGGTGGGACTAGGAGTCCAGGAGGACTCTGGGAAGGAGAAACACAGGAGTCAAGATGTAATGCCATGGGGTAGGAAGCCCGGAAAGTTCTCCAGTAAGAGAAATACTTAGATTAACAATTATGGGGTAATTACTTAAGTCAGAGCTAGCCAGTAAGAAACAAGCAAGGGCAACAGCTTCATAATTAATATAGTCTCCTGTGTGTTTATTTGGAACTCATGTGGCTTTGGAATCAGGCTGGCAGGAAGGCTTCTCTCAAGGAGAGGCTTCTCTTTACAGGATCCATTCCATTTATATCTCTCTAGACGATAACAACCAAACATGACTAAATAAGATATAATATGATAAAAAAAAACAAAACCAGCATGGTGAAACTGAAGAAATCAATCCAACAAAAGAATAAAAGTCCCAAGACAAAGCAAAAGTAATCCGAGACTCGTGTTTACACACCCTCAGGACTTCCATAACAATATTAAACTTGTATGTAATGTACACTCAGAGGCCTGGTGCAAAGCCGTGTAGGCTCTGTTTTTGCTGATTCTGTTTCTGTGAGTTTATATGAGCCTTGCTCAACTGATTCAGAGGGCCTTGCTCTCTTGGTGTCTTCCATGCCCACTGGCACTCCACCCTTACCCTGTCCTCTTCCATGGGGGGCCTTGTGCTCTGAGGGGATGATTTGATGGAGATATCCCATTTAGTGCTCTGTGTTCCAAGGTCTCTCTCTCAATATATAATGTCTGGCTGTGGGTCTCTTTATTTGATCCCATGTGCTGTAAGAAAATGCTTCTCTGACTATGGGTGAAGAAGGCACTAATCTATGAGTCTAATAGCATATCTTTAGGAGTCATTTTAATACTGGAGTTTTCACCATTCCCATTTTCATGTTATACTACAAAACCATAATAATGAAAACCACATCAAATTGGCAAAAAAAAAAAAACAGACACATGGATTGATGGAAACAAATCAAAGGCTGAGACAAAAATCCACACACCTATGAACACTTGATTTTTACAAAGAAGCCAAAATTATACAATGGAAAAAAAGAAAGTATCTTCAACAAATTCTGCTGGTCTAACTAGATGTCAGCAAGTAAAAGATTGCACAAAACTCAAGTCAAAGTAAATTGGAGAACTCAAAATAAAAGCAGATATGGTGAAGATAACAGAGGAGAAAGTGAAGACTAGCCTTGAACACAATGGCACAGGAGACAACTTTCTGAACAAAACACCATAGACCAGGCACTAACATCAAAAATTAAGACTAGGACCTCATGAAACTGAAAATCTTTTTTTTATTTTTAAATTTAAATTTAGATTAGAAACAAGGTTGCTTCACAAGTCAGTTCCAGATCTCTCTCCATTTACCTCCCCTCTTCCCGTGCCCTCCCCCAACCCCCCCAATATCCCCTCATTTCCCCAGGAAGGGTGAGGCCCTCCATGGGGGTGTCCATAGTCTGTCATTTCATCCAGGGCAGGGCCCAGACCCTCCCCCAAGAGTTCAGGGTGAGAGTGCATCTCACATTGTTGGATGGGAATCCAAAGTCCAGGTGTATACTGGGGATAAATACTGATCCACTGACCAAAGCTCAATAGATTACCTAGGCCTCCTCACTGACACCCACATTCAGGGGGTCTTGATCAGTCCCATTCTGGATTCAAGAGCTAACCCTTGTCAGGTCAGCTGTTTCTGGGGGTTAAGCCAGCCCAGTCTTAATCCCTTTGGTCATCAGTCCTCCCTCTCTGTTACTGGCTTTCTTGAGTTCAGCTCAGTGCTTAGCCATGGGAGTCTGCCTCTTCTTACATTAGACACTGAATGAAGGTTCTGTTTCCTAGACTCTCTGGCCATGGGACTGTAGGCTGGCACTCCCCAGATCTATGTCTAAAATCAATATATGAGAGAGTACATGCCATGTTTCTCTTTTTGTGACTGCGTTACCTCACTCAGGATGGTTTCTTCTAGTGCCATTCATTTGCCTGCAAATCTCAGAAAATCTTTTGTAAGGCAAAGGACATTATTAATAGGACAAAACAGCAGTCTACAGATTTGGAAATGATCTTTGCCAATGCTACATCAGACTAAGGGTTAATTTATAAAATGCATAAAGAATTCAAGAAACTGGACATGAACAAACCAAATGATCTAATTAAAAAATGGGGCACAGATCTAAGAAGAGAATTCTTAGTGGAGGAATATCAAGGGGCCAAGAAACATTTAAATGTTCAACATCCTTAGTCATCAGGGAAATGAAAATCAGACCTACTTTGAGAGTCCATCTTCTATCTGTTAGATGGCTGAGAATAAATACACAAATAACAACTCATGCTGGCAAAGATGTAGAGGAAGGGTAGCACTCCTCCATTGCTTGTGGAGTGCAAACTTGTACAGCCACAGTGGAAAGCAATATTTTAGTTTATCAGAAAATTGGGACTTATCCTACCTCAAGACCCAGCTATATCACTCTTGAGCATATATACAAAGGGTGCTTCACACTACCACAAAGACAATTAATTGCTCAAGCATGTTCATTGCTTGTCTATTCATAATAGCATGAAATTGGAAACAAGCTAGATGCCCCTCAATAGAAGAATGGGTAAATAAAATACTGTACACTTACACACTGGAGTATTTCTCAGCTATTAAAAAAATGACATCATGATTTTGTAGGCATATGCATGGATCTAGAAAAAAATTGAGCCTAAGTGATGCAACCCAGACCCATCAAAATAATTATGGTATTCTTGAGTTGATCTTGCAGCTTGCCATTTTGCTGAAGGTGTTAACCAGCTGTAAGAGTTCCCTGGTAGAGTTCTTTGGGTCATTTATGTAAACTATCATATCATCTGCAAATACTGAAGGTTAGACCTCTTCCTTTCCAAATTGAATCCCCTTGATCTCCTTTTGTTGTCGTATGACTCTGGCTAGAACTTCAAGTACAATATTGAAAAGGTATGGAGAGAGTGGACAGCCTTGTCTTGTTCCTGATTTTAACGGAATAGTGTTGAGTTTCTGTCCATATAGTTTGATGTTGGTTGTTGGTTTGCTGTACATAGCTTTTATTATGTTTAGGAATGTTCCTGTTATCCCAGATCTCTCCAAGACCTTTACCATGAAGGGGTGTTGGATTTTGTCAAAGGCTTTTTCTGCATCTAGTGAGATGATCATGTGATTTTTGTTTTTCAGCTTGTTTATATGGTGGATTACATTGATGGATTTTCATATGTTGAACTATCCCTGCATCCCTGGGGTGAAACCTACTTGATCATGGTGAATGATTGTTTTGATGTGTTCTTAGCTCCGATTTGCCAGTATTTTATTGAGTATTTTTGCATCAATGTTCATGAGGGATATTGGTCTGAAGTTCACTTTCTTAGTTGTGTTTTTGTGTGGCTTGGGGATCAAGGTTATTGAAGCCTCATAGAAAGAGTTTGGCAAAGACTTTTCTTCTTCTATTGCATGGAATACTTTGAGAAAAATTGGTACAAGCTGTTCTTTGAATTTCTGATAGAATTCTGCACTGAGGCCATCTGGACCTGGTCTTATTTTGGTTGGGAGACTTTGGTGACTGCTTCTATTTCCATAGGAGATATAGGTCTATTTAAATTGCTTATCTGTTCTTGATTTAATTTTGGCAAGTGATAGCTATCCAAGAAGTTGTCCATTTCCTTTAAATTTTCGAATTTTGTTGAGTACAGGTTTTCAAAGTATGACCTGACGATTCACTGAATTTCCTCAGAGTCTGTTGTTATGTCCCCCTTTTCATTTCTGATTTTGTTAATTTGCATGTTCACACTCTGCTGTTTGGTAAGTTTGCACAAAGGTTAGTCTATCTTGTTGATTTTCTCAAAGAACCAACTCTTCGTTGCATTGATTTTTTTGTATTGTTTTCCTAGTTTTTACTGTATTGATTTCAGCCCTCAATTTGATTATTTCCTGGCGTCTACACCTCCTGAGGGGAGTTTATATACAGATGATAAAAGGGCTGAGAAAGAAATCAGAGAAACATCACCCTTTACAATTGCCACAAACAATATAAAATACATTGGGATAACACTAACCGAACAAGTGAAAGACCTGTATCGCAAGAACTTTGAATCTTTAAGAAAGAAATTAAAGGAGCCCTCAGAAAATGGAAAGATCTCCCATGCTCTTGTATAGGTAGGATCAATGTAGTAAAAAAAAAAAATGGCAATCCTGCCAAAAGCAATCTACAGATTCAATGCAATCCCCATTAAAATACGAGCACAATTCTTCACTGACTTTCAAAGAACTATAATCAATTTTGTATGGAAAAACAAAAGACCCAGGATAGCCAAAACAACCTTGTTCAACAAGGCAACTTCCTCCGGAGGCATCACCGTCCCTGACTTCAAGCACTATTGTAGAGCTATAGTCCTGAAAACAGCTTGGTATTGGCACAAAAATAGTCAGGTAGACCAATGCAATCGAATTGAAAACCCTGATATTAACCCACACATGTATGAATATCTAATCTTTGACAAGAACCAAAAAATATACAATGGAATAAAGAAAGCATCTTCATCAAATGGTGCTGACATAACTGGATGCTGGCATGTAGAAAACTGCGGGTGGATCCATGTCTATCGCCATGCACAAAACTTAAGTCCAAATGGATCAAAGACCTCAACATAAATCCAGCCACACTGAACCTCTTAGAAGAGAAAGTGGGTGGTAGCTTTGAACGAATTGGTACAGGAGACAGCTTCCTGAACATAACACCAGTAGCACAGACAGTGAGATCAACAATTAATAAATGGGACCTCCTGAAACTGAGAATCTTCTGTAAGGCAAAGGACACAGTCAGCAAGGCAAAAAGGCATGGGAAAAATATTCACTAACCCCACATCTGACAGAGGACTGATCTCCAAAATTTACAAAGAACTCAAGAAGCAAGTCTCCAAAACACCAAAGGATCCAATTAAAAAGTGGGCTGCAGAACTAAATAGAGAATTTTCAGTAAAGGAATCTAAAATGGCTGAAAGGCATTTGGGAAAGTGCTCAACATCCTTAGCCATCCAGGAAATGCAAATCAAAACAATTGTGAGATACCATCTCACTCCTGTCAGAATGGCTAAAATCAAAAACACCAATGACAATTTATGCTGGAGAGGTTGTGGTGAAAGGGGAACACTCCTCCACTGCTGGTGGGAGTGCCAACATGTACAGCCACTTTAGAAATAAGTATGGAGTTTCCTCAGAAAAATGGGAATAAACCTACCAGAAGACCCAGCAACTCCACTCTTAAGCATATATCCAAAAGATGCCCATTCATACAACAACGATGTCTGTTCCACTATGTTCATAGCAGCATTATTTCTAATAGCCAGAACTTAGAAGCAACCTAGATGCCCCTCAACTGAAGAGTGGATAGAGAAAATGTGGTACATTTACACAATGTAGTACTATTCAGCAGAAAAAACAATGGAATCCTGAAATTGCAGGTAAATGGATGGCACTAGTAGAAACCATCCTGAGGGAGGTAACCCAGTTTCAAAAAGAGAAACATGGCATGTACTCTCTCATATATGGATTTTAGACATAGATCGATCTGTGGAGTGCCAGCCTACAATCCCATGGCCAAAGAGTCTGGGAAACAGAAACTTAATTCAGTGGCTGATGGAAGCAGAGGCAGACTCCCATGGCTAAGTACTGAGCTGAACTCAAGAAATCCAGTGACAGAGAGGGAGGACTGATGACCAAAGGGGTTAAGACTGGGTTGGTTTAACCCCCAGAAACAGCTGACCTGACAAGGGTTAGCTCTTGAATCCCAGGCTGATGCCTGGGAATCCAGCCTGGGACTGATCAAGACCCTCTGAATGTGGTTGTCAGTGAGGAGGCCTAGGTAATCTATTGAGCCTTGGGTAGTAGATCAGTATTTATCCTGGGTATACAAATGGACTTTGGACTCCCATCCAACAATGAGAGATGCACTCTCACCCTGAACTCTTAGGGGAGGGTGTAGGCCCTGCCCTGGATGAAATGACAGACTATGGACACCCGCATGGAGGGCCTCACCCTCCCTGGGGAAATGAGGGGATATTGGGGAACTGGTGGGAGGGCATGGGAGGAGGGGAGAGAAACAGAGAGGGACCTGGAATTGACATGTGAAGTTACCTTGTTTCTAATTTAAATTTAAAAATAATATATATATATATGTATATATACATAATAAACATGTAAAATAAAAAAAGATACTTATGGTAAGTATTCATTTACATGTGGATATTAGCTACTAAATAAATGATAACAAACCTACAATCACTAGTCCTAGAGAAATGTGGTATAAAGGAAAGGATTGGGAGGACACATCGATCTGCCTGGGAGGAGGAAACAGAATAGATTTCATTGGTAGACTTGGGGTTGTTTGGAATGATGATCAGGGCAACAGTTGGTAAGGGGGCATACACAAGGTAGATGGATGGAATGCAAAGAAAGACGACTAGAAATAAAGGACATTTGAGGAGTGCTATGGAAACCTAGAGATGTAGAAAATTCCCTTAACTATGAGGGGCATCCCTAATGAAATCTGGTAATGATGGTGGTGATGTAATCACAACTAGCTATGTCTTGTCAACAAATATGTCTTCTGATGGTGGGACTGGGTTGCATTCAGTTTGGTTGTTAGCCTAGATGATGGAGTCCTATGGGAATCCACCCAAAATACTGGCTGTTCCTAAGACAATGGGTTTGCTCTCAGAAAACTACTGCGGGGTCCCGTTACCAGTAACAACACCCACACAACTCTTTGAACATGGAGAAGTTGAACTCGAGCCTACATGGAAACTTTTTTGCATTCTAATCTCTACGGTATAGGAAGGTACTCTGTAGGCTACAAAAACAAAAAAAAATATAAACACCCAAATAATCTAATTAAAAAGTAGGGTACAGTACTAAGTAAAGAATTCTCAATAGAAGAAAATAAAATGGCTTAAAGACACTTAAAGTGCTCAACATCCTTAGCCATCAGGGAAATGCAAATCAAAACAACTCTGAGATACCATCTTGCTCCTATCAGAATGGCTAAAATAAAAAACACCAACAACAGTTTATGCTGGAGACGATGTTGAGAAAGGGGAACACTCCTCCACTGCTGGTGGGATTGCAAACTCATACAGCCACTTTGAAAATCAATATGGCAGTTTCTAAGGAAAATTGGAATCAGTCTACCACAAGATCCGGAAATTTCACTCTTCTGCATATACCCAAAGGATGCACATTAATAAAACCAGGACATCTATTCCACTATGTTCATACCAGCATTATTTCTAATAGCCAGAAACTGGAAGAAACCTAGATGCCCCTCAACTGAAGAATGGATAAAAAAAATGTGGTACATTCATGCAATTGAGTACTACTAAGCAGAAAAAAACCAATGGAATCTTTAAATTCACAGGCAAATGGATGGAACTAGAAGAAACCATCCTAAGTGAGATAACCCAGTCACAAAATGATAAAAATGGTATGTACTCATTCATGTATGAACACTAGACATAGAGCAAATTGTTACCAGCCTACAATCCACAACACCATACCAACTGGGAAACAAGGATGATACTAAGAGAGACATACATGGTCCCAGGAGAAGGGGAAATGGACAAGATCTCCTGAGCAAATTTGGAGCATGGGGGGAGGGGAGAGGGAGTTAGGAGAAAGAGAAGGGGAGAAGAGTGGAGAGGAGGAAATGAGGTAGCAGGAAGATCGAGTCAGGGGACATATAGAGGAGAACAAGAAAAAAGATACCATAATAGAGGGAGCCATTATATGTTTAAAGAGAAATCTGGCACTAGGGTAATGTTCAGAGATCCACAAGGATGAAGCCAACTAAGAATCTAAGCAATAGTGGAAAAGTTACCTTAAATGCCCTTCCCCTATAATGAGATTGATGACTACCTTATATGCCATCTTATAGCCTTCATCCAGCAGCTGATGGAAGCAGAGGCAGACACCTACAGCTAAACACTGAGCTGTACTCCTGGAATCTAGTTGCAATGAGGGAGGAGTGATGAGCAAAGGGGTCAAGAACAGGCTGAAGAAATCCATAGAAACAGCTGACCTGAGCAAGGGGAGCTCTTCAACCCCAAACTGATAGCTGGAAAACCAGCATAGGATTGACCCAGGAACCCTGATTGTGGGTGTCAGTTAGGAGGCCTGGTGAGTCTATGAGTCCTCTTGTAGTGGATCAGTATTTATCCCTAGTGTAGGAATGGACTTTGGCAGCCCATTCCACATAGAGAGATATCAGCCTAGCACTAGGGGTTGGCCTAGGTCCTGCTCCAAATGATGTGACAGGCTTAGAAGTTCTCCCATGTAAGAACTTACCTCCCTGGGGAGCAGAAAGGCCATGGGATAGGGGTCAGGGTAGGGTAGGAGGGGAGGGATAGTGAACTGCGATTGACATATAAAACAAGATTGTTTCTAATTTAAATAAAAAAGAGAGGAGAAAAAATAATAGTGATGAAAAACATACAACCACCAACCCAGGCTCAAATGCTTTGACATAGAATATGTCCATCCTGCAAGATATGCTAAAGTCAGTGGCATAGAACTTGTGGGAATAATCAACAATTGTCTGATTTGACTAAAGTCCAATCCATGAGAAGAAACACAAACCACTCTGAAGGTCAGGCCCCATGACCAAGTACATGGACATGCATAATAAACTTGATGTTTGTCAGGGTTTTTAGTTTTTCATCCTATAGGACCTTAGCATATACATATATATATATATATATATGTACATATATATATATATATATGACTTCCAGTTTTATGTGTTTATGGGATTCCTATGCATAGGAAAGTTTGTGTCTCTGCATCTATGTTTCTTGTGCTTTTTCTTTGGTTCTTTTTCATTCTCTTTTTTTGCTTGTTTTGTTATATTCCAATGTAGTTGTTATGGGGTTTTATCATCTTTTACTTTATTGTTACTCTTTATTTTTTCTTCATTTTTTAAAAGTTAGAAACAAGCTTGCTTCACATGTCAATCCCAGCTCACTCTCCCTCTGCTATTCCCTCACCCCCTCACCAGGCTCCTCAGTCCCACAGCCAATCTCCACTCTGATACCCAGAGAGGGTGAGGCCCTCCATGGAGGATCTCAAGAGTCTGTCAGTTCATCTAGGGCAGAGCCTAGGCCTTCCCCCAAGAATCCAGGCTAAGAGAGCATCCCTCATTGTGGGATGGGCAGCCAAGTCCATTTGTGTGCCAGGGATAAATACTACCCAAGGCCCCATAGGTTACTTAGGCCTACTCAGTGACATCCACATTCAAGGGGTCTGGATCGATCCCATGCTTTCCACACAGCCATCGATCTGGGGTCCAAGAGCTTCATCTTTTTCAGGTTAACTGTTTCAGTGGATTAAACCAGTCCAGTTTTAACCCCTTTGCTCATCAGTTCTCCCTTTCTGTCAGTGGATTCCAGGAGTTCAGTTCAGTGTTTAGCTGTGGGTCCCTGCTTCTGCTTCCATCAGTTGCTGGATGAAGGTTCGGTTTCCTAGAATCTCTGACAGTGGTTTTGTATGCAGGCACTCCCCTGATTCATGTCTAAAATCCATATATGAGTGAGTAGGAGTTCTCTGGTAGAGTTTTTTGGGTCACTTAGTAAACTATCATATCATCTGCAAATAGTGAAAGTTTGACCTCTTCCTTTCCAATTTGTATCCCCTTGATCTCCTTTTGTTGTCGTATTGCTCTAGCTAGAACTTCAAAGACAATATTGAAAAGGTATGGGCAGCCTTGTCTTTTTCCTGATTTTAGAAGAATCAAATTGAGTTTCTGTCCATTTGATTTGCTGTATATAGCTTTTATTATGTTAAGGTAAGTTCCTGTTATCCCAGATCTCTCCAAGACCTTTATCATGAAGGGGTATTGGATTTTGTCAAAGACTTTTTCAGCATCTATTGAGATGATCATGTGATTTTTGTTTCTCAGCTTGTTTATATGTTACTCTTTAGATACCTATTTGTGTTCTAATGAACCTGAAAGGGTTTGAGGAACATCCAAGAGGCATTGGAGCAGTGTAAACCATAAATAGAATATATTGTATCAAAAATCTATTTTCAATAAAAGAAAATTAAAAAATTACAACAAATGGGTCACTGATTTCAGCTAATTCACATTAACACATACACAAAAGTCTTTTAAAAATATCTGTCAACAATCACTACTTTTCAAAATCTTTCTCATTATTTAATTAGAAAATGTTCGCCTCAGTTTAATGTAGACATAGGACAAATAATTAAATGTACACATGAATGTCTGTAACATGTAGTTTTCCCATCAGCCTGGTTCCAGAGCTGTGTCAGTCCCAAATGAACACACAGGTGGATATATTAATTATGAAGCTGTTGGCCATTTGCTATTGTTTCTCATTAGCTAACTCTGACTTAATTATTGACCCATAATTACTAACATATATTTTATAAGGACTTATTGAGGATGCACTCCTGAGTGCCTGTGGCTCCCAGGAGATCACATGGAGACCAATCTCTTCACTACATTTCCCAGAAACTTCCTAGACTCCTAGTCCCACCTATCTTGTTTCCCCATTGGCCAATAGTGCTTTATTCAAACTAATCGGACACATATTTACAGAATGACGTCTCCCAACACATGTCCACATGGTATCAATTGTTATATTAATGTTTATAAACTATTTGACAAATATGCTAATATAAAATTTACATATGCAATTTAGAATCTTTTCTCCTGTGAAAACTCATCCTTTCTATGTATTTTCTATACCAGCAGCTATGCAATATATATATATATATATATATATATATATATATATATATATGCATGTGGCCTGAAATGACACTAGCATACAATTTTGTATCAAGGATATCATAGCAGTATTGGTTCACAAAAATAGTCACAAAACTTTTAATCAAGATGAACATATGAGCAGCTAAATAGTGACTAGAATTAACCCCAGTCTGAAATATTCAAAAGAACAAACTAGACTATATCTATTGATTTGTCAGAGTAAATAATTAATTAATATATAAGCACATATAAATAATTCATTTATACTCAAACTCTTCAGAAAATTTGAGAGAGATGGAGTATGCATAATTATATTTCGAACACATATCTTCAGGGGAAAATTTGAAAGAGTAAGGAATAGCAAGTGAAGCAGCATATTTTACAAACAAGGAAGAAGGGAAATGATTAGGAGGCAATGTATGGTATTAAAATGCTATAATAGGTATGAGTTTATTCAGGTTGGTAAATATAAAAGGTATTAATTTATAGACATATACTTTAATTTGCATAGTAATTCATACCATTATTTGTTTTCTAAAAATAAACTTCTATTTTCCAGTGGAAACATTCCACTCTCAAAAGCTCTTTTACAACGTATTGATCCTTTCCATTAAACCAGACCCAGATCTAGCCTTTATTATTGATTTTAGCATACAACCTTTACCCTGAAGGTTTCAGGCTAACTTTGTATAAGAAAATTGTTCAATCATTAAAATAGTTTAAATACCACAGACAGTAACTTCTGTTGTTTATAGGTTCACATGGTAATCAAAAAATATCCTGACTCTAAATCCCAAAAGCTAGGCAAGCTGATTTTCAGGGAAACTGTTGAGCAGAGAAAATTGAAACCATCCAACAGGAACTCTGTTAAATTGTTCCCACAAAACACAGAACTTACATATATATAATCAATACACAATGTCTTTTTCCCTCTTTATTATATAAAAGAGATTTCATATTCATACTACAGTCCTTTAATCTACAGAATGGAATTTATTCATTTCTGTAGTTATAAGATACTTGTTACTAATTATTTTTTGATTTCTTTTTAATGAATTCCATATCTTGATATTTCTACAGCTTTTAGCAGTGTTGATACTATTTAGACATTTTCTCTTAATTAAATTATTTTCTCCTAGTTGGAGAATAAGGGCTTATTATATGGGTTATAAACAAAAATTCCAAAGTTCAGCAAGTAAGCATCTCACAAATCTCAAGAAGTTCCTGAAATTTACAGGGCTCATAAGAAATTCCATGAAGATAGTAGAAACAGTAACAATTGCCATACAGAGTACATTCTGACCAGCTGATCTGCCTTCAGGTGAAAAAAAGAGTTCCAGATATACAGTTGCCAAAATAGAGTTGCAGTTCCAGATATGCAGTTGCCAAAATGGAGTTGCCTTTTTGGTGTTGCAACTGCTATGGAGTCATTCATGACACTGTAAGTAGACCCCCCAAACTTAGGACTGTTTCGATCCAATGCTCAAGATTTATGTGGTTTTGTTTATTTGTCTTTTTACTTTTCATACTGTTCCAACTTTTCATACTGTTCTAATATATAGCAAAACAGAGAATATGTGTCATTGCTTATCACAATATCTGAAATAGTAAATCTTTTAACTCTAATGTGTATACTGTTTCATGAATTAGTAATATTATCGTTTCTTTTGCTTGATAGACCTTAATAGCCAAGAATTTTAAAAGTATTATTTGTATTTTCCTATATGAATATTTATATAATATAAGTTATCAACTTCATTTGCTACAGAGCTCTAGCTGGCACTTGAAATGCCAAGGCTTCCTGCTCTAATCTTCAAGGCATCGCTGGATTCTCTCATGTCCAAGATTTTTATGCAATATGTCCACCAAACATGTTCTAAACTCTGTAGCAATTGAACTTCATAAAATTATACATTAATTTATCATGAGCTGTGTATCCCTTCTCATTCTCATTTGTCTACTGTGATTGAAGACACTCTTGCCTTTAAGTGCACAGAGATTTTCTGAGAAATGCCCATTCTGCACTTTGTACTTCCTTAGCACCCAACCATGTGTTATAAACATCATTAGTAAATCAAAAAATATTTGTCACTGGCTTGAAAAGAGGCAGAAACCATTACTTTAAAATATTCCCATCATCTTCAGGGACCAAAAGTTAATGCTAAATGTGAGTGGATCATGAGACTTAAGTTCAGAGAAAGTTCATTCGGGGCAGTAGATTTTGCAAAGGCTTCTTACTGGATAAATTAATTTTTCACCAGAGCTACTGATTTCCACAGAGGCACTCTCATAGCTTACAGGGACATTTCTGTATTTTTTAACATATAAAATGTTCATGGCACAGTTATTGATAGAGATTTAAATGACTGCCTTTCCAAGGGCTATTGACATTATTCATATCTATTGCAATTTATTTATGCCTTGCACCCTAATATAAACAACAAATAGTATGTAAAACAGCAAGAACAAAAACAAAAATACCAACAAAGCAATATATGCCAATAGAAATTCTGTAATACTTTAAGTTGTACTAGTTATGTACTAGATATTCCTACTCAACACTAGTTAAGTAAAAACACAATGAGGTATCAATAAATAATTTAATTTACATTGTACCCTACATCATTTAATTATCTTCCAGTTCCTACTAATTTACATTGGACTTTGCCAGATTGTATGCGGGTGGGATATAGTTTCTCAGTAAGAGCTGTAAACTGACAAGTCTGTAGATACTTTTAGCATGGACTTAAAGTTTTGTATTGTTTACCAAGTTACTAGATAACTTAATAGTAATGGTTAAGGATATGAATGCTTCAAACAGAGGAAAGGGGATAGGAAACAGGCATGGGAATTGTTACTATTTATTTTGATGAAGTGAGTTCTTAGATAAGTCCTGGTGAAGATCATGACTGAACAGTCTGAATCTCTTTACCTACTCCCTACTGTTATTGGATGAATAGTTGACAAAGGAATAATTCATGTGGTTTTGGTTTTGCTGAAATCAGTAGCATGTTAAAATAGAAAATACCCCACTTAAGTGGCATCTGTTTGGTTATGACTTTCTTTGGTCCTATTTCCTCTCAAAATCAAAGAGTCATGGGGATGGAGAGATGGCTCCATGGTTAATAACATTTGTCACTCTTGAAAAACAGGTGCACTCCATTCCAAGCACCTATGTTGGATAACTCTCCAATCCCATGTAGCTACATTTCCATGAAATTGAATCCCCTTCTTCTGGCCTCGGTGAACACCCACACACATGCAAGCACACACAGACTGATACATACAAATAAAAAATAACTCAAAGAGATATTTTTAAAAGAGACAAAGGTATTTTAAATTGTGGTAAAAATATATAATCACTGGAAACCTGCAGATTTAAGTGAGTGCTAAGCTTGACTTAAAGGAAAGTGAAGAATTCCAAAAGTAAAATAGTATAAGGAAAGGAAGAAGAATGAAGGGGGGGTGGAAATAAGGCATCAGACAACAGTATAAAGACATATAATTTGCAGAATGCTTAGATGGGTGTGACCACATCAGGCCAATGTTCAGGGTGTCAGTGTACTGACTTTGATAAGATGGGACACCGTGAAAAGACATACCAAAGGACAAGAAATACTAACAGTATTATTATCCAATATAATTCATGTGGTTGCTAAACAAACAGAATATATTCAAACTATGCCGCCTAAAATCACACTTCAGTAATTTGAGAATGTACAATATGATAGTTTGATGTAAAAAGAATGTACAGCCACAAAATCCATAGTATATCTTGGATAGAATTATGCACAGTGGCTATGTTAGCTATTATTTGTAGTCATGCACTTTTTTTTTATAATGAACCCTTCCTATCTCAAAATGACACATTCAGTACTGAAAGATCATACACTTCACACTCTGCTGGGATCTGTACCTCATTACCAGCAACCATTCCCCTCATTGGAACACCATGGCCTTAATTTCAAAATGAAAAGTTGCTCACTGGCAATGTTCTGTTTCTATTTTGTTGTTGTTGTTTTATTTCCCAGTTTGGTGTAAGATGGACTAAATTAGAACTGCCAGAGGGAGAAACTATTCAACAGCTATCTTTTGCTGCACCCCTAACTCTAATCTCTGTAAACATCCAACAGCTATCCATTGCTGGACCCTGGTGTTAAGCTTCCCAGAAATTGGTCACACTGTAAAATTAGCGCCAATGACTCAGAAGAAGATGAGGTAGTGGTTTCCCAGCAGCTGGTAGAAGGCCATGTCCCCAAGTGTGATACATAGCTTCCTAAAGCTCATAAATGACAATCATTAAGGACTTGCATCAGATGTCCTAATAGGTACCTCTTATTTTCAGACTCAAAGCAAATCTCCAGTTACTAGGAACCCACAAACACAGGCTTGTTTTAAAACTAATGAGGTAGGTAAAGAAACTCAGTCTTTGTGCTTCCCTAGGAAGAACCACTGCAGTCTGCCTCTCTGCTCTCCCCCAGGATCAGACACTTGGATCTAGGCTGCTACTTGCCACTGTACCTCTCACACACCCATCAGGTTCTCAAAATTTATGTTTAAGGAGCCTGACAAAAGTGTAGAGTAGCATGCACTGCAATCCAGACAGCATCTTTTCTCTAAATATAAGCGGTTATTTGCTTCTGGCAGGATTCCTCAGCACAAAGATTGCCACCGCCTTCTTGAGCATTACCCATGCTTAGAATGTGAACAAATCTGAGAACTTGTAAGCCTAACAACCCACAAGATTTGTATAGACATCTGTCTGTTCATCTTCATTAGGTTTTGTTTGTCTGTTTCTTTGTGCCATCTTACTGTATTTACTCCTAATTTTTTCTACATTACCATGCTGTCCTCTTTTAATGAATATGTCCATATTCCCATTGCTCTCACCGAGGTTTAAAAAAACACCCTAGTTTCCCTGATGCAAGTAAAAGCAAGTAAGTTCCTTGAGGATCTTGTTTTTTCGAGCTTGATTACACAAGGACATGTAAATTCCTGGCCTAGATTAAAGACAAATACCTATAGAATATGAGCAGACTTTATAATTATATTTTTCTTAGCCTGGTCCCTGAAATATCCAGAGGCATTTGTAGTTTATTTAGTTCCTCCAAAGATATGTGGTTACATGTGAATTTTGACATGCTGGATAGTCAATATGACAAAGCCTGGATCCTAAGCCCTGCTCCAAAGAATTCAGTGTAGGAGAGAATCCAGATCCGAGGGTTTAAAGTAGGCTGTGAGTCTTATCAAGGTGCATTATGTAAAATTCCCAAGTAAGCAATATAATATCTTGAAAAAGAAGAAGCTGAAAAATAAACTCTTAAGATTAAAGTGTTAAGTCAGAATTTACGGGGAGTTTGAGATAGTTGCTCTAACTCCACAAATATTGTGAGCGTAAGAAATCTTATAAACATGACTGGGATATAGCAGGGAGAAGATGATTATCCCAAGTGGATAGAGGAATATATTGTCTTAATTGGTATTCAAGCATTCCTTTCCTTGCTCTGACTATGCAATCAAGCTTGTCAAATGAAAAGGATGGAGTAGCAGCTCCAATGTCCAGCTCTGCTTTAGCCCCATTCTGATCTCTACAATCATCACACCAGGAAATGCACCCACCCCATCTCTAACATTTTTGTTCAAGACATTACACTTTCAGATAGCTGGCCCATTAGAAACTATTACTTACAAGGTGTTAAAATTAGCTTAGAAGGTAATCTTAGCCAGGAGGTATTTGCATTTTAATGAATGAAGTTTAGTGATTGAGTGGCCTTTGAGAGGAAGAGAGGGAGGAAAAAGACTGAAGTTCTAATTTTGTAATTAAGAGTGAGAAACCTTTGGGTAAAAGACTAATTACAACAATTACATGTTGAGAACTAAGTATGCAACAGACTCTGAACTAACCACTTCACATTTATTATTTTAAGGTCATATTATGCCCAGGAGACAGGAACAATTAAAGTTAATTCTCTAAGTGAAGAAACTGAGGTCGAGTTCTCATGTTATAGAGTTATTTCCCAGTGGTTTAAAATAGAATAGAAACAAGATAGATATAGATAGATGGTAGATAGATAATAGGCAATAGACAGATTAAGGAGAGCTATATGATATGTTTTTTTTTCTCACAAGAATTCCCTAAGTAATTCTACTTTGGCCATCAACAGTAGAAGAGTTCTAAAGAGAAGATTCTAGAAAAAATAGATTAATCAGAAGTATAGTGTTGAATTTAACAAAGTCATGGATGATCCTTTGATTGTCTGTTGCCTCAGATTTTTACTGAGGATCCCCACCCCAAAACAATGCCTAATGTGCCTATAAGACATATCTCCAACAACACCTGCAAATATGTGGCCCAACCTCGTCCTGTGACTCTTAACAATTCTTTCTTTATTATGTACCCGGATCTTATGACAAGTATCAAAAGAAACAAAATTCAAGCAATTTTAAAAGAGATTTAATAATCTGAGAAGGTAACTATGTTCTTTCCCTCTTCCTTCTTGCTTCCAAGGTCATAAGCTAAGCCACAGCAATACAAGGAACTATCACAGATACATGGTTGACAGTCATCAGCTAAGATGGTGAACTTACCTTGCAGGGGAAGGATGACTGAGTTTAGAAATACCTGGCCTCTTCTAATGCTGGGGTAGACTGAGAAACAATTCCTGTAGGGATATATATGAAGATTCCAGAAACAGAAAAACAGAGCAAGAGTGGAAAAGTCGGAAATGTTTATATCAAATTACATGGTCTACCGGACTGCTGTGGAACATCTGTCTAGGTTTGTTTCTCTCTTTGCTATTGAATACACCAGACTAAAGTACACAATAGTAGGACTCATCTGCCCCTAATTCCGTTTCTTCTACTTGTAACTTGAAAACTAACTGGCTGCAGCAGACAGGAAAGAACAGAGCAAAATTTTAATTGCCAAATTGTCAGACCTGAAAGGGTACATACAAATAACATTATGAGGACTCCACGGGTTTTATTTAGAAATATATATGTATGTACAATGTATATTCAGATTCATTGAACAAAAGAATAATGAATTTGTAGGAGGGTCTACAGAAGGGTTTGCAGGGAGGGAAAGAATGGAGAAATGTTGTAATGTAGTTTGCAAACTCAAAAATAAACAACAAAAAAGAAATTTCCACTGACAATGATATGGTTAAATACATTAAATAATGGAGTAAACAATCTACTTATATATATATATGGAAGAGGAAACTACTCACCATTTCTCTTATATCATAAAGAGAGTAATGATAGTGAATGCAAGTACAGGGCATTGGCAATAAGCAAACTGTGGCAAATGTTCTAATGTCTGGGTAGAACTGACACCTGCATTACATGATTAGGAAACTTATAAGCTTATATGTTGTAAATGCTTATACCTGTGTCACACAAGTTCATATAATTGCCTAAAAATTCTGCAAAATCAGTCTTTCAACATTCACTTGGCCACAAGAATTGCCAGAAACTTTAACAGCATAAACTACAATAGCAAGCAAAATATACAAAATTAGAATGTCACAGTCTCTCTATTAGCTCCAATCAACTTAGAAAATGATTAGTAGTCAGGAACCCTTTGTCATAAGTGTTACTTTTAAATTGCTCATGTCACTGGAACTTAGAAATAAAGTTCTTAATACAGAGCTTTAATACATTTAATAATTGGATTTACCTTTTCTAAGAAAAAAATTGAAAATGCCTCCACATGTGTAACTATAGTCCATTAAAGTAGAATGTTGAAATGAAAAATGGGAAGTAATCTTTTCAAAATATCTGGAATGCTCTGTGAATGTTAATAGATCAAAACATTGGTGAGATGAAAAACTTAGGAAGTAGCTGTTCCATCTTACAGAATGTGTCTGAAGCCATGAAGGTCTTTCATCTGGCTTTTGATTCTATGTATGGTTTCAGTAGAAGAAGCCACTGTGTGAAGGGCTAGCGTGACACCTTCAATGGGGCTGTTTCAGAAGCTACTGTCTCCTGCAGCTCAACCAATCTTATGCCAGAAACTCAGTCATTGTTAAAACAGTCTAAATCAATGTTGACATAAGATCTTCATGCCCTAAACTGAGAACATTGACAAGTCTAACAAAGCCAGACAAAGGATTTGTGATTGTGAAACAGTGAGCTACACAAAAAGAAAAAGAGAAACAAGTCTAAGCTACAGTTGGGTCACCTTTACAAGACATTTCTTCAGTAGTGTCCCCTTATCTTTCTACAATAGATACAACATATCAAGATATTAATGTCAGCATGAATTCCAATAAAATAAGTGAAAGTAGTCAAACTTTCCCTGTTTACGAAATAGACTTCAGATGTTTCACATCAAAATATAAACAGCAAAACTGCATTATTCTTACATTGTCATGAAGCCTACTTCAAATGACGTTGTATCTGATTCTTTTAATTTTTGAATAATGTGAGCACATTTTAGGAAAAATGTATTTGTTGAAGTGTCTTTAGATCATTCATCATTATATTTATTAACAATCATTGCTTTTCATAATGACATGTTCACAGTGGTGCCTAGAAAATACAAAATAAAAAGAGGAAAACCACATCTCCAAAAAAGCAACAATAAGCCAAATTGATAAATTGTAGCTGTACAAAGAAATCCTCCTATCCAATTGTGTCACATTTCCAATAAATAAACAAAGGTTCAAAGAAATGTAAATAAACTAGCTTACCTAACTCACTGAAAAAGTCAGCAATGTATATATTTATATCAAACCTTGTCATTCATTGAGGAAGTACCTTTTATAAATATTTTCCTTTACTTATTTACTTTGTTTTGTGAAATTTAAAAACCTTACTATATTTCAATGCCTTTATTGAATAAAGTATGGTAGATAGCATCTTAAAAAGTGGAACTTGAAAAGATCCCGCAACATAATGCAGTATTTTTTGTGGTTTTATTTATAGTTTTTGCCTTATATTTGACCTCATATGATAGAAGATTTTGTTCGTCCAAATAAATACAAGAAAATCATAATCATGCCATTACCAGTTAAGACCTAGCTAGCCTTTAAAGATATATTTTGATATATAATATGCATGTATAAGTTCATTTCCAGTTATTATAGATGCCAAGAATATTTTTTGCTGTTTTTTTCCAAGACAGGGTTTCTTTTTGTAGCTTTGGATCCTATCCTGGAGCTTGCTCTGTAGACCAAGCTGAACTCAAATTCACAAAGATCTGCCTGCATCAGCTTTCCAATCCTGGGATGAAAATTGTGTGCCACCACTGCCCCACAATGCCAAGAATATTACCACAACTGATAAATAGATAATTGAAACTTTCTAGAATAGACAGTCATTGCTGGACTAGCTACATCACAGCCTGTAAGCAATTCTCTCTCTCTCTCTCTCTCTCTCTCTCTCTCTCTCTCTCTCTCTCTCTCTCTCTCTCTCTGATATAGATAGATTGTTTCTGTTCCTTTAGAGAAACATAATATACTACTTAACTATTTAGAGAATTCTCCAACTAGATATTGTATGCCAACAACTAAAACCTCCTGTGCCAGAAATTGATTATATCTTGTTGAGTCATGGGTCAATGTTTTAATCTCCCAAACACCACAGGCTGTTGTTGATATTAGGGGTTTCTCTCTACAATATGACTAAAAGGAGATTTTATTGAAAACAACATTTACTTATGTCATCAAATACAGAGATATCAAGCTAATACCCAGTTGGAAGCTTCACCCCTAGTGATAAATGTCTAAGGTGCAGACAGCTACTCTGTATGTTGCTTGAGGAAAAAAATAATATTACCCATCTACAAACTCTGTGACCTACAAGGTTAACCTATTTGCAATACATACTGATGCAAACGTGGCACAAATATTATAGGAGTAACCAACCACAACTGTTCTTTTTAGATTTAAAAACCCATGAGCTGGAACGCGTTTGACACTGCTAAAATGGCCAAGAATGTGAGACTAGATAGATCATGCATCTAGGGGATAAGCAAATACAATTTTTCTGCTAAAGGAACACAAAATAAATGATTCCTATCAGTGCCTCAAACAACCTCAGCAGAGAAGCTTCTATTTTTCCAACAGATGAGAATTAACATAGAGGCTTACAGCTGTGCAGTAGGCAGACTTAAGAAACTTCAGTCTTATTTGAGATATTTTCATCAAACTGTTCCCTTCAGGACTCAAGGATCTATGTGTAAAGAGAAGCTTTTTCTTTGCTAGCCGCTTTGGTTTATCTCCCGCCAGTTGCCTGGGTTCTGCCGCTTTGTAGTCCCCAAATAAACACACAAGACGCTGTATTAATTATGAAGCTATTGGCCTTGCTTGTTTCTTACTGGCTAGCTCTGACTTAAGTAATTACCCCATAATTGTTAATCTAAGTATGTTTCTTACCGGAGAATAGTTCCGGGCTTCCTACCCCCATGGCGTTACATGTTGACTCTCTGTGTTTCTCCTTCCCAGAGTTCTCCTGGACTCCTAGTCCCTCCTATCTTGGTTCCCTATAGGCTCAACAGTACTTTATTGACAAATGCACAGGACTTCCCCCAACATCTATGAGGAAGGGAATGCAAAAAGTTTGTAAAATTCCAGAGGTTGTGGATAACTCCTAGGAAACATGGTCTGCTAGACAGAACAAGACTAATACACATGTATTTACAGGTTCAAGCCAAAAAGGGGCCCAGCAGTGAGAAAAAGAAATGGATCCAGGGCCCCATCCTTATCTAAGAAGCTATTTGAAACTGATACCTGCTGACAAATGAGAAATCAGTTTTCTCTGTTGGAGTGTCACTGGACATACCAACCACACTCCAGGTCAGGACCATGCTCCTGCGTAATTGGGCAAGACAAAACAAACTCCCTGTTTTTGTGTGTAGAAACAGATTTTTGTTTTGTTTGGGGATTTGTGTTTTTAAATACCTTTTTGCATATCTTGATTTTTAGCTTACTCTTCTTTGTTTTGTTTTTTCTCTTTTTTAAAAGAAGGTTAGCCAAGTAGTGAGGTAGAAAGAATCTAGGAGTTGGATGAGCCAAAAGCATGATTAAAATACATTGCATGAAATCCTTCCCTAAAATAAAATCAAACAATAAATATTAATAAAATATGTGAAGTCTGTTTAAATTCATTTGGTAGCACAGGAAAAAAAGTGTAGTCTTCCTGCCTCAGATCTCTGTGAATTGGGGCTAGAAACCCTTGCCTCCCTATTAAATAGGTTCTACTTAGAAAATGCTCTCTCTCTCTCTCTCTCTCTCTCTCTCTCTCTCTCTCTCTCTCTCTCTGTGTGTGTGTGTGTGTGTGTGTGTGTGTGTAAAGGGATTTATTAGATAACCTTACAAAATACGGCCTGAATGGTGCAAATGTTATCAGACTTAGGGGTCAGAGCCTATCTTCCAATAAGCAAGGCTAGACAGTCATCTGTCCTTTAGCCAAATAAAAGAGACAAACTAGTACTGAAAAGCAGAAAAATTAGATTATTCAAAGTACCATATTGAGAAGAGGACCAGTGATCCCCTAAATCCATCTTGAGGGTCCCATGTTTAAATAAAAGGCAATGATATACATAACTATGTAATCTAATCAAGCTGAAGCCCCTAGCCCATCATTGCCTCAGCTCTGCTTCTCATCTCCAATATCATCTGCAAAATTAATTTTTTTTCTAAGACACAAATTTCTTTTTTGTTGCTGCAGAGATTCAGTCTTTTGTTTTTCTAACAGGGTGTTTCTAGAGTAATTCTTATTTCTCAGAGTCCATTTTTATAATATAAGAGCCAAAGAGGGGAGAAGTGTTTCTATAGGAGATAATTGGGCTGCTAGACAGGGCTATTGCACCACGTTGAGGTCAGGTCTTCTTTACATTTCATGTATATTTTTTATTTAGGTTTTTACACATATTACTCTCAGTTTGCTTACTCTCCCCTCCTTCCCCAGCCCCCCATTCCTCCCTACCCCCATCCCAACTCTAGAAATGTCCAGAGGTGTGTCTCCTTAGTGACTAAAGTCTAGATTCTGCATTGCCACCACCCTGCCCATCAGTTATTATTTTTAAAAAATTTAATACATTGTATTAATTTTTGATGCTTGCATATATGCATGAAATGTATTTTCATCTTATTCACACTTATCCCTTACACTCTTCCTAGATCAATTCCTACACTCCCAACATCTTCCCAAATTCTTTTCTCTTTTTGTAAAAAATTAACCCAATGAGTTCAATTTCTGCTGCACATGTATGCATGGATGTGGTTACCTATTGGAATGTGGTTAAAACACCAGGGGCCACAATTTTAAGACATGTCCTACTTACTCCCCTAGCAGCTATCTGCTCTCAGTAGCTCCTCAAGCAACCTTTGTCCCATGTGTGCTGGAATGGTAACTGCTTTCATCTTGTGAAGGTCAACCACAGCTGCCATGAGGTCAAGAGTACAGCAATCTTGGTTCGAGTTCTCTCTTTCTTTCAGTGCATCTGTAATTATAGTTAAACAGCAAGGGACACTGACCATCTAAGTACTTGAAAGCACTCCTTCCTTTCACTTGGACACATTTCACAACTTAATAACAAATTTCTATTTCTGGTATTTATTCCTTTCCTAGATTCCAGAATATACTGACCCCAAACAACTTGAAACCACAACTACTAAGACCCAAAACTAGAATTCGGAGATACAAATTCTGTATTTGTTCTAATGGTTTATGGATTGTGCTAACTAGAACTAGCTGTTTACTAGCTAACTGAGTATTTACAAAGCTAATGAATAGATCCTCTAGACTTGCCTGGGGATGCTCCTCCTTAGCTGAGGTGGATTGTTAGTTCCTGATACTTGGCTGGCAGGCTTGAATGCCCTCTTTCTCAATCTGAACTGCCTTTGTCCCAACAATATAACCACACTACTCTAGCTTTGCTTCTTCACAAATTTTGACTCTGAAAGTTCCTCTCCCCAAGTTTATTTAGTTGGCAGTAGGATATTGGCAGTTATGTATCATGATGGGTATTGAAAGGGTATTATTATTTTTAGTGCTATGCCCTACAGACCTTTTATTACTCTCTATTGCATCTATACCTGTCCCTGTAATATGAATTGCACACATTAGCAGGGTAAGGATGACTATTTATTGTGGAAGGTACTTACAAGAGAAACCAACAAAGTTGGTCTCAGCAGCTTCAGAGTCTAGACTTGAATGGCCAGCAAGAGAGAGCCTGAATGTCTCTCTTCCCACTCCTTTATTCTCTGCCTCACCCATGTACCTGTGACCATGCCCAAATGGGCATGGTCAGTGCTAAGGGTATGTGAGATCTCTCCCTACGTATACCATAGAAGTCTTATATCCACTAACATGCTGATTGTGTGTTTTAAGCAGAATTCAAAACCTTCCTTTCAGACTCCCACTGTTGGACTTCTCTATAAGCTAAATGTCTAGTTATAAAGGAGAATAAGCTCTCAACCAAATACTGACTCTAATAGAGTTTTCAATAACAATCCTGTTACAGTTAATAAAGCTGATTGGATATCTTAATTAGCTCAACCATGTATGCAATATACCCCCTTTTCTCTTAATTGACACATTCCAATTTTCTAAGAAATTATGTCAAGCTTAGTTTAAACACAGATTTATAGATGCATGCTTCATGAAGGAGTTTCATTGTTCTATTCTAATAAGCTCACAAAAAATGGGAATGTGTGACTCTTCAGATAATGCTTTCAACCCCCAACTTTGTATTGTTTTAAGGGCTTTTCTAAATATTATTTTCTCTTTTCCAAGGAACATCGCCACTTCTCCAAGATCAAGCTATACTTTCTACATCATTAGCTAGTGTGTGCAGTCAATAGAAGCTCAGAGTGGCAATGCTATACAACAGACAACTAAAATCCCATTGTAGAGACAGTATCTCAGAAAAAATTTTAAGTTCCAAGCATGACTTCTATATCTCAAGCATGTAGTTTGTATTTACAACCATTGTTAACCCTAGTTTTCCAGTAAGAACTAGTTCTATAGATATCAGGGGATTTTTTAAACACATCGAGTACATAGATTCTTTTTAACTTAAGCCAACATTTATGAGGACATGTTACTTATCTTCACTTCCAATCTTAGCTCCATTCACTGCTCTTCTTTGTTACTCATAATATTACCCACATATAGAAACCAAGTAAGTATTGCATATCTGGCATCCAGGCAGATAATTTTAGACAGAGATACATTTTTAGAGATTTGGGGAAATTGTAGGTTATACTTAGAAACAAGAGACAGCAGCATTGCAAATTTAGGAGATAAGGAAGGTTGCAGAGAATGAAGGGAAAAAGAAAAACATAACCATGAAGACAGGAACCACAAAGAATGTTCGAAGTAGCTCAGTTGTAAGAGTGCTTGCCTATCATGGGTGATGTCCTGGGGTTTGAGGTCCAGTACCACATAAAACTTAATTTGGTGACACACAACTAAAAATTTAGCAATGGATGTGTAGAGGCAGGCAAATAAGAAGTTCAGTGTCATCCCCTGCTAAATTGGGCAACAGCAGACTTCTTCAAAAGGAAAAAAGGGAAGAAGAAAAAGTCACCAAGAACATAAGAAAGCCATGGAAAGTTTCAAATGTTAAGATAATTGTCAACTAGCTACATGGTGGTGGCACATGCCTTTAATTCCAGCACTTGGGAGGTAGACACCACAGAAGGATCTCAGTGAGTTCAAGACCAGTCTCATCTACAAATAGAGTTCCATGACAGATAGGACTGTTACACAGAGAAAGCCTGTCTTGAAAATCAAAACAAGGAGAGTTGTCAACTATGTTAAATAATATTATCATAGTCTAAATAACGTGAATAGTGATAATTAGCATCTACTTTGACAATCAATATGGAATGCCACTAACTCACTTGACAAAACAATTGCAACACTCAGGGTTAAAAGCCAGTAGAAGTAAATTCAAGAGAAAATGAGAGAATAGTGGCTAGAGACAGCAACTGAAGACACTGATTTTGAGAAGTTTGCTGCAGGTGGAACCAAGATGAGACAAAAGACACCCAGGACTATAGGATCAATACAAAACTTTTTGCTTAATAAAAAATAAGCTTATATGCTTATGAGCAGAGATAAGAAGATACAGGAGAAATGAAGAATTTGTAGGCGGTAACCTTAAAGAGTATGGGCATTGTGTACCGTGGCTCCAGTTTGTTTGGCTGTGTGATGGGCATGCATACAATTAGGGACATTTCCATTTAATTGCATTCCATTTGCCTAAACAAGTATAACTGTGTGAGATTACAACACAAATTTAAAAGAGTTTTGTAGTACAATGGTCAAAGGCATTGATTTCTGGGGAACTTAAGAAAAGATATTGGGCAGCTAAGAAGAAGTATAAAAAGGCAAAATCAAAAGATTGAATATCTTTCTGTATGTTTTTTTTCTGGATTTGGAATACAAACATAAATGAAGAAAGATAAAAAAAAGATCATGTTCAGTTTGGCAGATTGTGATAGGAAAGAGAAAAAGAGAGAGCTGTTTAAAGCAAAGACAGAGTACAAGATGTGGTCTTTGAGGATGATCAAGTATAAACAATGACCTTGAGAAAGAAACAAGAGACACTCCAAGAAAGAAAGAAGAGACACTCTAGAAAAAGGCCCCCAAAGGAAAGAATGACAAAGAACTCAAGTGTCCATATTATGCAACACCTGTTTTGATAAGCTATCAGGATGCAATTTACAAGAGAACATGGGCAAAGCTCAAACTCTGTTTGGAAATCAGAGAAATGACTGAAATATTTACAGAGAAAACAGACATCCATGTTGTGTCTGCTAACAAAATGAATACTTGGGTGGATGTCACTATGGATTTAATGATGGGAAGCAAGAGAGAATGCCATGAAAACATGAACTGAATGTTTTTGAGGGTGGCTTTTAGTGTTTAATATCTTTGACTTTTCACAGTGTTAGTGTTTTTGGTACTCTGCTATTCACACCTCCTGTGTTTTAATTTATTTTTAAAAAACACTTATTTTTGTCTTTTGAAATTAAAATATGATTGCATAATTTCCTCCTTCCCCTTTCTCTTCTAACACTCCCCACCCACCGACAGACTTGTACTCAAATTCATGGATTCTATTTATTTTAATTGTTATTATGTACAGAGAAAGTTACTTGTATGTATATGATTTCAGGGCTGTCATGCTTTCTTTTGAAATTACATGTCACAGGACTGTTGGGAGCAGTCCAACTCTTTAGAGGAGGTCTCTTATGGGTCAACACAGTGTCTTCCTTGGTAACTGGTTAAGGGATAACTTGTGATTAGATTTGTGACAATGAAATACCACAGAGCTTTCAATGCTTATGGTAAGTCTATTGTTACTTTTTCATTCCTTTTCTTGAAAAGCCTTCTAACATTGACAATATCTTTCATCTTCCAGTTGTTATTGTGCATGAATATAAAATTTGTGATTCTTGCTATCAAGCCAAAAATGAAGAAAAACAAGGACAGAAAGGAATTCAAATAATAACAGGTTTATTGTGTTTATCCTATAACCAGTTCTATTGAAAATTTCCATTTATATGAGTCAATAAATTTCCTTATTGTTTAGGATGGGCCCTTTTGATGGAAGTTTTCTCTTTCTTAGATAAAATAAGATACATAATACATATGCAAAGAAGATTACAAATGTTGATAAAATTGCACACATGACATAGAAATGTAAATGGAATCATTGAGCAATCTTCACTTCAAAGAATGCATCCATAGATATACTAAATCATGGGGTTGTCTTAGTTTTCTGGAATACCCATAGGGATTACCTAGTTCTCAATTTAGGAAAGTAAATTCTTTCTTATTTTTATAAAATGAACTGGAAACATTTAATTGTCTAGTATATGACATAAAAATTCTTTTAAAGTGTGAATAGTCTGCAAATGAAATAAATTTGTTAAGTAAATCAGTCAAAACTAGTGATTGTAAAAGCTAAAATTGTACCAATTAAAAAATATAAATATGTAAGCAGATGGGAGTCTCTCTCAGCCAGGACTCTTGGGGGAGGAACTCGGTCCTACCCTGGATGAAATGACAGTCACTGGAGATCCACCATGGAGGGCCTCACCCTCCTTGGGGATTGGAGTGGGGATTGGATAGGGGACTGAGGGACCTGGTGGGGAGGGCGGGGGAGGAGGGGAGGGAGAGGGAGCTGGAGTTGACATGTGAAACAAGATTGTTATTAACCTAAATAAAAAAAAATAATTATTAAAAAAAGAAGGGTCTAGGACTGGAAGATGGCTTAGTCTTTAAGGGCTAGGATCACAACAAACAAAGAAGAAATTATTTGAAAGAAGATTTGTGGCCATGGAGATCTCAAAGTATCAAGAAAAACTTGAGGACATGGAGTTGTGAGAATTCCACAGCTGCTATTTTGCTATTCTCCCTAATCAATGATTAAAATGAGATGGAAAAATCACCACAGTGGGAAGAAAACGAAATATAGCAAGAGGATAAATAGACCACAGATGCTTTACTGTGGCTCGCTGGGGAAATAATTCTCAAGGAATGAAACAAAGTACTTTTAATTTGTATGTAATTATGTAATTAAGCATGTGGGTTATTGGATTACCATTTTCAACTCCTTGCAAGTACAGTGAGAAGATTAACCATCTTTTCCATTATTCTGGTATTGACAGTATCCTTCCCAATTGTATGAGGCAAGGAAGTGAATTGTGAAGTAATATTTACTGTAGTGCATTAGCAACCATTGCAAGGTTTTGTTTCCTTCTTTATGTTTTGTTTTGCTACAAGAACAGTGTAATGTCAAAAAAGGCTTTTTTGTTGCTATTGGAAGCTAGAATGAAAAACAGAGAATAACATCAAAGATAATCTGTGTATGTTTAGCCTACAATTAAGAATAAAGACTTCATACAGTTTTTAAAAATATTTATTTGTAGGTGGTTATGTCTGTGTTGGTGTGAGTTTATGTGCACCACATGAATGTATATAGCCTCAGTGATTAGAGGACATCAGGCATCCTGGAACTGAATTTACAGACAGTTGTGAGATGCCTGTTGTTGAAAAACAAACTTAGTTCCTCAGCAAAAGAAGTAACTGCTCTTAACAAGCCCCCAGTATACTTTTCTTTTTGCTGTAAGGAAAAGAGATTTGCAGATGTTCATTATTGCAACACTGCCTTACAAATACTGACTAATGATATGCATTTAAACAACATATGTATTCATATAGATATATGCAAAAGATCTATAAAAGATATGTTAACCAATTTAGAAAAAATCCATGTAAAGATAAAAAGGTGCATGCATTTATAAAAGTCAATATTGTATATATAATCACCAACTGCAGCATATTGAAGATAAAACTAGATCCATGTTAACCACCATAAAATAAAAATTTATTTTTCTCTGTTGCAATGACCCTACATCCACTGAATCCTAATGCATAACTTATATCCACACATTTCTGGAAACACATCTGTAATATTTAAGGGGCAATGCAATATTAGTTGTCTTGGCTATCCTGAAACAATTACCCACTTCCCCTTTTTTGGCTAGAATTGCAGAACAGATGTCTTCTGTATCTGCCAGCGAAAGAAAGATGATTTCCACAGCTAGTGCACACCAGGGGCATCATCATTGCTGTTGGTGTCTCCTGGAGTCTGGGCTGAGGCATCTGATGCCAGATATCCAGGGAGCTGATTCCGCAAGAAATATGTCCCTGCTAAAGTGGCAATTACTAACTCGGCTGTTATCATTGATATTGTTGGACCCTTATACCATTGGGTCCTTCAGAAATTTAGATAAAATAGCTCATTACTAGATTCAATCTCTGTCCCTCTCTTCACTCCCACTACCTCATTCCTTTTCTCTTTCCTTCTCATCTACTCTTTCAGATTTTCTCTTCATAAGTAATAAGTAATTCTGTTATTCATTTTTATTTTTTTAAATTGTTCCTCACTCCCTTTGCCTCCAATTTACTCAGGAGATAATTCTTTTTGAAGGGTTCTAGCAGGCTGGAGCATAGCAAACATGGTAATAGTAATTAGAGTAGCCTTCCCTGGAGAATAGCACATATAATCTTAAACACATATGTTAAGGAGATTATCACATCAAATTCCCACATGCAAAAATAACAACCCAAAGAGAAGCATAGAACATACAATTTTCAAAAGATTAAAACCAAGATGAAATGTGATAGTTTAGAGAATTGGAAATGAAGATATAATACAGGGTTCCATGAAGAACATACAACTCTAAGTTCAGAACAGGATGGCAGCATACCACATGCCTACGATTGTCCTATCATAGTAGTTATTGTAAATAAATGAATGAATGAACAAATGAATACATGCATATTCATGGATGGTCAAGTTGACTGTACACATGTCTAAGACTGTATTAACATTTAAAAATAGCAGAAAGAAGGAAGGAAGGAGGAGGAAAAAGGAGAAAGTAAAAAAGAAAGGAAGGAAGGCAGGAAGGAAGATAGGAAGGAAGGAAGGAAGGAAGGAAGAAAGATAGGAAGGAAGGAAGGGAGAAAGAAATAAAGAGAATATGCATACTGAATGTCTAAGATCGACCTAAAACACAGCAGTTACTCAGGAAGAATAAAATGGATAAAAGTGTGATTATATACCACATACCTAAGACCAAGCTAAATAACAGGAAGTAACTTGGGATGAATGAGCAAATGAACTGAATGAATGAATGGATGGATGGATGAAAGAATGAATGATGAAATTTTCACGGTTTTAAACCTATAGAACCAATGGCAGCAATAATGTGAAGGTCACAGTATGATACTTCAAGCATCAACATCAGTTGAGACTTGAATAAAAATCTTACTAGACATAATTTAATTACCTTCTGCTGTACATAAAATGGCTTTGATTGATGCCAAGAGTAAAAAGGTAAAGTATTTCTGTTTAAGAGGATGTTGTAATCATCATCTAATATTGGGGAAAACTAATAATTATTTTGAATCTAATATTACTGTAAATATTTTAATTACATTAACTTATTTGATTTTTATTTTTTATTTCATTTATTTTATTTTTTAATTTTTATTTTAAAAGCATTCCTATTTACATATCAAATCTCCCATTCCCATCCTCCCATACTCCCCACCAACCCCCAAACCTATCCCCCTCTCAATCCCCAGAGATAGTGAGGCCCTCCACAGGGGACAATCAAAGTCCATCACATCATTTGGGGGAGGGACCAGGTTCTCCTTCCCATATGTGGGCTGCAATAGTATCCCTCCAAAGGAATGGGCTCCCAAAGACAATTTGTGCTCTAGGAATAAACACTGTCTCCACTGTTAGAGGTTCCATAGACTGCCCTGGCCTCTTAGCTGGCACCACATTCAGAGGGTTCCCCAGCTTTACAACTAGGGTCTCTGTGCACTCACTAGGTCAAGTGAACTGTTTCTGTGTGTTTCTCCAGCATAGTCTTGTCTCCTTGATCATCTTATTTGATTTTTAAAACATGGTAAAATAAATAAGAATTATTTTTGCCTTTTTTAGGAGATGAGTGCAAATCATAAAGTGAAGTCTTCTTTAGTTCATAGGACAAATTAATCGATAGTAGCAGAACCAGAGTCAAAGACAAGGAACCATGCTCAAGATTCACCAGTTTTAACTCTCTTTGTATATTTCATATCCCAAGAAAAAGTATAACTACCTATTATTTTATGTGTAAGATTGATGACAGAAAATACCCATTGAAGTTGTAAAGGTTGAAAAATTAAAATAAATTTAAAGTGGATTGCATGAGTAGAGGGTGAGTAGGAGGAAGATTAAAGAGTGAAATTCAAGTTTTTAGCTGAAGACAGTGAGGAAGTACCAGAAGATGCTGCGTATGGGGAGAATTTGGGACACATGTAAGTTTTAATGTGGGCTCAGTATCAACTGATGTTGAATAGGTATTTAAGATACTAGTGTTGATGGAAATCTGCATCTACTCTTTCAGATTTTCTCTTCATAAGTAATAAGTAATTCTGTTATTCATTTTTATTTTTTTAAATTGTTCCTCACTCCCTTTGCCTCCCCACTCCCACCCCATGCTCCTAATTTACTCAGGAGATAATTCTTTTTGAAGGGTTCCACACTCAAATCTTTTACTTAAGGGGACATAGCAGTTACCATCTATAAGGGACCATAAATATATGGGGATAAATAGAAAGCTGTTCGCTTCAGCTTTGCAAATCTACAGATTTACAGACAATAGAAAAATACATCTGAGGGATTACACTTAAGAAACTGTATTTCAGAATCTTTCTCTCTACCTCAATCTGATGTGTAGAGAGTGCTTTGAGGTGATGCTAGACTAGAAGGAGGCTACAGAGGACCTGAGGAGTGCCTGTGGTCCTTTCATTAGTTTGTTTGTTTGTCTCCAATATACATTTATTTTAGATCTCATCAAATAATAATTGTCACTTCTAACATTCCAAATCTTGTTCTGTAATGATACAAAGCTCTTTAAGGACATGTGAAACCTCCTTGCAGCAAGATGTTTTGCGGATCCAAGGGTAGCATTATGGACTATAAGGAAATTTGGTTTCCTGTTTTTCAGTCAATAACAAGTCTGTATTTGAAGACTATAATTTTCCATGGGTATTCTAGGACATGCTGTCCTCCAATGCATCAACAGTGATGATGTGAAAACTTAGCACATCCCTGTAAGTTAGGCTGAAGATAACATGGAGGAAGGCAATGCCCAATCACAGATCACCGTAACTGGACCAACAGTGCACACCTGTGAGCTCAGCATGAGCCAGGCTGAAGTTTGGATATAGTGAAGCCATGAATCATTGATAGCTAAAGCATGGGCTATAGTAGAACCCACTAAAATATCACTTAATGGTCTCCTCATCCTTGTATTCATGGACTCCTGTAAGCTTTCTGTGCATAAGTTTGGGTTAACTTTACTAACTATATTGAGTAAAATAGAGCAATAGTGATCTGACAGATGTTACAAGATAGGTTGAAAGAAAAATTGATTTTACCTTGCTTCTCTTCACATCCCTACACATTAAGACCTTTAGGAAAGAGTCTTAAGGGAAGTAAGTGTCTTATGGACAGACCTGCATGACAAGAAACTGAAATCTTGAGCTAGTAGAAGACTTCCTACAGCAACCATAGGAGTGATTATAAGACATGGTTCAACCCATCAAACCTTGAGATGACAACAATTGAAATCAGTATCTTGACTGCAACAGAGAAAGGGCCTGGAAGACTCCCAAATTAGGTCTTATTTAGATTCTCATTCCACAAAAACAACAGGATAATCTGAGTATTATTTTACTATGGCATTATGTCTCAGAGTGATTTGTTATAATAAATGAAAACGAGTAGGCACCAAGGTCCTCTCTGCTCTTTTGCAATCTCTATCTCTAAATATCATGCTAGAAAGCAGGGATACAGTGATGCTCAAATTCTTCAAGAATTCCATGGCCACATACCAGTTATCTACTTTGATATTATCATGCATGGTTAACAGAAAAGGATCACGCTATTCAGCCTCCTCAGCTGCTGTTACTAATAGATAACTGGACAGGCAGTTATATGATGTCCTTAGAAGCCAAAGACATATAATATGACCATAAATATGTTAACTTATTATGTGTATGTGTGAAGGGAGGGGGAATAGCTACCACAGCATTTGCAAATGCCAGAGGACAATTTGTGGTAGTTTTCTCTGTCTACCATGTGGGCTCAAAGGACACAGATTAGTTCCCTTTTCCTGCAATTTCATCTTACCAACCCATGTGAGCATATATTTTCAAAGAGGTTCTATCAGGAATGCCTTAAAAGGCTTGTTTCTACCATTTATGTGACTAGAATTGACAAATACACACAAGGTTGAAATTTCTGTATTTCCCCAACATACAGCTTCCACTGTGAAATGTAAACCATGTTAGATCATTCAACTATGTGGTTTTTTAATTGCTTTTTGCATGCCTGGGGAAACTCTTGAAGTCAGAGATCATTGTAATTTTCTAAAATATCTGATATGATGCTATACTAATTATTCATGGTATGTGTTCAGAGCCAGAAGTACTCCCTCACTAGATTATGTGAAAGTCATAGTAAAATGAGGCAGGAAGTAGGGCCTCTTTCACCCACAGGCAAGAGATAGGAAACCTTCACATTAAATGCCTGAAGGCAACAACTGAAGATTTAATGTATCCATTAAGCCATCTACTCATAATCATATCAAATATAAAGGAAAAAAAGCATTTCTATGCAACAAAACCAACACACTCATATCTATTTGAAAGCATAAATGTATCCAATGGAGTAATTTTAAACTTCATCTTTTTAAAGGATTAAAAGGTACATAAAACTGAACATAATCCAATAAAACTATGGATAGAGGCAGAAAAGGAAGTATTTGATCAAAATATAACCTTCCATCTTCACAAATAATTTGAAATGGAGAGAACAATTAAAGGGTAAAATAAAAATAACGCTATATTATTAAGAGAAAGGGGAAATGAGAAATACCAAAATTAAAAAAACATGTTTGTTTTTAACTTTAATTTGGCTCTTTATTCTTTTTGATGGTATGCACATACTCATTTATTTATTAGCTATACATTAAAGCCTCCTTCATGTCAGTCCTTCAGATAAATTATGAAGAAGCAAGATGCTATTCTTGCCCTACTGCTGCATTCTGAATTTCCCCCTTAAAACAAATACCTTTATTCAGAAAATTCATCAGCCCTGAGGAAAAGAAGGAAACTGGCATTGCAAGTAATACATTTTGTAAATGTTGAAACATGTCTGGAAGGGAAGCACTTCTCTCTTGCTGTATCATTGATGGCAAAATATCTAGCACAAGAACAGTAGAGAGTGCAAAAACTGTGGGTATTATTAAGTTATCCTTAGGAATTAAGCATTCAGGAAATGGTTCAGTTTATATTTAGATACCTTGGGGAGACTCCACTGTTTGATAACCTAATTGCACTAAATCCTGTTTACAGAGAACAGACTAACATAATATGCAATCTCAAATTCACAAGCTGACTTTTAACCCAGTTTTTTAACTCAAAAGATTTCATATTTATGGCTAAAAAAACAGTGTGCTGTTGTATCGGAGAGTCACACATACATACACAAAGGAAATAAAACATGATTTGGGGAATGGTGGTTGGCTTTCTTTTTGGTATATTATGCTAGTCTTCTGCCTTCTTACGTGGGTTTAATATATTAAGTCTTTCAAAATAAGACCAAATGAACAGAGTAGACAAATAATTTCCACGCCTGCGTTGACCAAACTTTAGAAAGAAAAAAGAAAGGAAAAGGTAAATAAGACCCATTCAAGACCTCAGCACTAAATTCAGAAGACATTATTAAACTCCTCTTTTTAGATAAGAGCCTTTCAGTTTATTTCATTTATTCTTTCCACAGTTATTGGGAACCTGGAATATGTTCAGCCCTAAAGGATGAGGATCTATTTATCTTTAGTGATGCCATGGCAAATCGCCTCTTCTCTCAGAATTGAGAATGAGATGTAAAGGACAGATACTCATGCCCACACGTACACAGGCTAGCATAGTCCAGTTAGTGTAAATGCTTTGAAGACAAACACATACAAACTGAGAGTAATGATGCAGGATGTGAGAATGCTGTGTATGGAAGACTTGTGTGAGGAAAGTAAATGCTCTCTGTGTAAAAAATTACAAGAAGTAACCCTGGATGAAAAAGCATTCTATAGGAAAAATGCATTGGTGGTTCACGCCTTTAATCCCAGCACTCAGGAGGCAGAGGTAGGCGTATCTCTGTGAGTTCAAGGCCAGCCTAGTCTACAGAGAAAGTTCCAGGACAACCTCCAAAGCAATACAGAGAAACCCTGTCTCAAAATCCAAAAAAGAAAAACAAAGAAAGAAAAAGAAATGATTCTTTAAGTCTTTCACAGACTAACAAACACAGGTATGCATAGTCATAAAATACAAGAAAGGCAGAAGTGTAGAGCAGAGAGAAAAAGTTGATACCACATACATATCTACAACAGTTAACACAAGATTTTGTTGGCTGTTTGGAAGAGCTTTACTATTTATCATATGTGCAATGAAATGCTGTTAAGTGTGCTATGGCCATCCCCATCATTACCCTGTAGAAAACCAACAATTCAAATTTCTTCAAACCAAATTCATTTTTTCATCACTCCAACTCTGAAGTTTTTGACCTTCCAAATCTCTTGACGGGGTCTGAACAATCAAGATTATGTTCCCATGATGTAGGAAACTCTGTGTGCTCTGTTAGTTGCCTCTTGTTCCTACTTCAGCACAGGAAGCTCTACAGGACCCCATGCAAGTCTCTCTGGAAGCACACTTCATGCACTCAGTGTTTGTGCTAGCCTTGGTTTTGCTTTTAGTATGGCCATTTTTTTCTGGCTATTTTTTAAGCTTCCTCCCAATTTTCCTTATGTAGTTTTTCATATTATTGTTCAGCAGTTTCTTATACTTAATGAATTTTGAATAATGTAACATCATATTTATTTGCCCCTTTGCCTTTTATTCTTCAGGTTTCTTTACTCTTTAGTCACATCACCTCAATGTTCACTTCATGTTTCACAGGGATGATGTGAGCTTCTTGATACCTACTCTACATGTCCTATTTAAAACTATAATATGCCATCCTATTCTATTTTACTATATCTTAGCACTTTCTCAAATCAACTCACTATTTCTTACTTTCTAACTTCCCTATCTTAATTTAGAAAGACTTTTTGTCTGTTTCTGTTCAATGCTGTCATCCCATTCACTGGTGCTTTGAACAAATGGGATGATGCGGGTATGCTAAACTGAAAGAAGTTAAAGAATTTAATTTAAAAGCTTACAGAGGTAAAAGTTATCCAATGGGAACTGTGTTTTACTCGTAGGTGATGTTGCTTTTTTTCCCTTGTGTTTCACTGTCTTTGATTCAACTGTTTCAAATTTATCTTTATCGTTCTCTACAACTGGGCACATGTATACCTTTTATGTCCTGATGCAAATAGAGTAGGTACAGTTTACTTGCCTCCATGACCTGTTCTCCCTGAACATTACTCAGTTCTTCTCCTTCAGCCTGGCATTGGATGACTTAATGGGAATAATTTCCCTGTTTAACAACCTGAAAACTGGGGAAAATGCTGAGACCACTAGCAGCCACAATTTGAGAATTTTATATTTGCATTACCTCTCCCTAAACTTTTCCAATTCACTCAAATATATTGTTTTACCTATTGAGTTAGAAGCACACCATATACAATTAAATCATCATATAAATATTATATCCTGTCTTTGGAATGAACTACTCACTTCAGTGACTAGTTTTTGAAAGGTGAGTTTCCTTAAATGGTATGGCACAATCACATACTGGCAATTTCTATTTTCCCTTTTCAATTATAGAAATGGCTTTCTTTCATTCCTGTTCACTCCTGTGTTTTCTACCATATTACCATGAAGGATAACTCTCCAGAAGATTCAAAACTAGATCCAGCTCTCAAGAATGTGGCCTTATCTGGAAAGATGTGGAAGTCTTTGAAAGTATAGTATTATTGAGGCTTTGGAGAGGATGACACCATGGATTATCAGTGTAGTTTTAATCCATTGGAAATGCCTTAAGAGGAAATGTGCAGAGAAGAGCTTTCCTTAAGAGGAAGGAGGGTGGGTTGAAGTTTGACAACAGCAATGCAAGGAACATCTGTAGACATCAAGCAAGAAAAGATTCTTCCTGTCGGTCTCTAGAGAGATCACACAATGATATTGCCAGATTTGTGGCCTCAAAAGTGAGACAATGTGCAGTTCCCTTATTTCAAACAGTCTAATCACAATAATTTACTATAGGAACACTTCAAATTCATAAAGTCCTTTATGCTACCTCTCAGAATAGGAAGAAATTCCCTTTTATTAGAATCATCTCTGCAATTATTAGAGGAAAATGGGCAGGAAAATGAATTGAAAAGAAGGGAAAACTATTTCATGTGTCTTCTCTGGAAATGCATCGAGAGATCACTGTGGCATTAACATGCTCTTGGGAAAGAAGATTCGAGGCCAGTCTTTTTTAGTTCCCTGTCTGCTCAAGAACTGCACCCCTTAACCTCCCATTAGCAGCAACATCCAAATATGCTTTTGAAGACTGTTGTAGATGGAGTCTGAGTGAGCAGTGGTATTCTTGCAACTTTATATTGCTTTTTGATTCCTACTTCTTTTTGTTGAAAATCATAGTATATTTAACCAGTAGCCCAAGCAATTCAAAGGGAAGTAGGTATAGTCACACTGTAAGTCGAAGTTTACAGGCATTTTCCCCCACACTTAAAACTTTTAATTGTGTGACAAAAATGAAAGATTTGTAAAGCTGTATTTTGGAATAGAGCAGTTTTAGTCAGTACTTTATTTTTCTTCTTTAGGAAAACTGAGGATAAAATGCCTAACCTCTTCCATTGCCATTATGGATGAATAGTTACATATCTGGCTTTATTTGTCATTACACAAAAAGTATAAGTACTGAAATATAAACCCTTGATTTTATAGAGTAGATGTGCAGCCATATAACAGATTGATAATAGCATAAACTTGAAATGGTCACTGCTTATTAGATTTGCTTATGGCCTGTTTCATAAGTCCTCCCACAGTCCATGATGATTTTCTCAGACCTTCCTAACCCTATGAAGTTGGGTTTTATAGATGGTTTGCTATCATACCACTGACAGCTTTCGCTACCCACCTCACAAGTCAAATCAATGACTCATTCCAGAATTCTTATGCCCCCGAACCACAGATTGCAATTCCCATCAGAGGAATGGTCTTTGGTGAAAAAACAAACAACAAACAAAGCGACAATAACAGCAACAACAACAAAGGAAACCAACCACACTATGGCTGAAGAACACAGGATCCTCTTGGCAACATTTGAACATTTAGCATCTCAGATGCTGTCTGTCCTTCTGAAACACATTCATTGTCATGCAGCATGAACTCTTAAAGCAATGAGAGTGGTAAAATGTTACCGAGAAGCTATTCCAAAGGTCCTCCAGAGACTTCAGGTAAAAACCACTCTGTTCTGCTTTAACCTCCTCATTAATAGCCTGTGAAAAGATGAGAGTCAACAGCATATTAATTAAATTCACAGCTGTCTCATAATTGAAAGGTGTATTACATACCAGCAAAGGATATAGACTCTGAGGTTAAATACAGTAGGATAGAAATAGACACCTGATAAGAACAATCATGTAAAAGTAGTATTCCCTAAGTTAATATTCTTGAATTGATGGTGACAGTTCCATGACTCTCAAATTGAAGGTCACACAACATACTAATATTGTGATCAAGATTAAGTAGCCAGAGACCCAGTTTAGAAGGAAATGCATCAGAAAAATTCAAACTACCACTTATGAGTTGAACACTTGTTAACATAAGATTATATATATATATATGTATATATATATCAAGAAAGAATTGTTGAGAGCATTAACAACTTATAAAAGTAAGACTTCTTATATGACTCAATACTTGTTCTGAACTTACAAGGGAAGTGTCATCAGATTGCATGATCTTAAAATAATGAAGCTATTTATTAACAATGTATACCACACCAGAAAAAAAAACTAAACCTTAAGTCTTAAAGTCTTCAGAGAAACCCTGTCTCGAAAAACCAAAAAAAAAAAAAAAAAGACAAGGTCCCACAGCATATGTTTGACAGAGCCTGGGCTGGAGTCTCTGTCTACTAATTTCTGTGATAGAAACCTGTGCCATTGCCAAGTTCTATGTAAACATCAGCATCACACGTCTGAAAATAGCCTGATTTTCTAAATGAATTGATGTTTTATGTGTTTATGTTATATTTATGCTCTGTGTGTTATGCATATACACATTTATATGTATGTATGGATGTTTGTGGAGGCCAAATATTGGTGTTGAATGTCTTCCTCAATAATTCTCCATCCTTGTTTTTGAGATAATATCTCTCCCTGAACCTGGAGCTCTTCAATTAGACTAAACTGACTGACTAGTGAATATTAATCACACACACACACACACACACACACACACAATGATTCACCAGTCACACACACACACACATTTGTGCATGTACCAAGCATGATGTTACACTGTATGCTGGCATGTTTGGCTTTTCACATGGGTATTGGGGACCTAAAGGGACTGAATTCATGCTGATAATGGAATGCATGTTACCAATTGGTCCATTTCCCCAGTCCTATTCCCCAGTTTGATTCTCACTTAGACACTTGCTAGTGTGTGAGCTTCTATAAACAATTAAAATGCTCTACCACTTACTTGGAGAAGTTACAGGAGCAAAGAGAAGCCCTGCCCATAATGGTAGAATGAACAAACATTCAATTTCAGCAAGTCATTTAAGGATATGCTCCAAGCTTACTTGTAGAAACTGTTAGAACTCCATAGTCCAAGTCAAATGGGACCCGGGGATGTAGCTTACTGATAAAACACAATCATGATAGTATGATAGCAGAGAAACGGAAAATTGAGTTTGAAACTTTGAACAATTATTTCAATATTATAATTTTCAACTTCTAATGTAGCAAATGAAGACCAAAAAAAGTATTATCCCCCAAAGAAGGCAATAGATTAGGCCTTTGCAGGATTTATAAGAGGAATTTTGTTACAGTGAATGTCTGTACAAATCTAGATATGACCTTGCCAGAAACCTGACACGTTGGGATGCTTTAATTTCTACATGGATGCCATTAGATGGAGGCCATGCAACTGTACAAATTCCACCCAGCAAAAGGCAAGGATGCAAGTTTAGATGCAATATTAAATGGCTGACTTCCACCAAAAGAAAGAAGTGTAACCTAAGATAAACTATAAAACAGGAGTTTGATACACTGTACACTCAGTACAATAGTGAAAAGCTTTTCAAATCATTGGTTGATAGAACAACATATAAGAAACCAGAGCAGATTTCACATTTAGTATCTAGCCAAATGACTAAGAAATGGCACACATTTGAAAGTCAGAACATCCTGGTTCTGAATTCTAGTTTCACTCCTTATAGGAAGTAAAACTTGAGAAAGTCATTCAGCTTGAGCTCTTGAGCTGCCTACACTGTAAAATGTAAGAACTGGAAGTTACCATGTAAACTATCTAATACAATCTTGAATTTCCATGAAACCATTTCTCTAGCTTCCAATGCATCTATAGTCTACATCAAGAGACGTACTTACAGACTTCATGGAAGTCAATTTCCAGGATACGGAATTAGGAAACTAGAGGTGTGAACTGAAAACTGAAATGTCAGTATTCCAGTAAACAAAGAGGAATCCTGTGGTGAGAAAACTCTGCCCCCACTGGATAATATTTTAGATGACAACATAAGTACTTCAGGTTTCTAATTTTTTTGGCTGTGATTTTATGTTAAAGAGATGTTTCAAACCTATGTTAAAATGGTTTGAGAAAAGAATCTTCAGATGACCTTTTGCTGGGCTATTAGCTCATGAAAACTAACTCATTAAGCATAGGCAGGTCAGGTCCAAACAACAATGACAACTGGAAATAATGTATCAGATCTTTTAGGCAGTCTGCCTCACAGCATAATCACAGCAGTGATTTTCCCAGAGCTAACTGTTCATTTGCACCCTCACACTTATGAATCATTATGTTATTGTTTTCCTCTTAATGTCTGCTATGCATCAATGGTTGTAATGGATAGAGATTGATGGGGAATTGAGACTTAGCAGCAACTTAGCAATTAAAATGCTCAACTGGTTTTTGTTCTGGTGTTCCCTCATGGATATGGCCCTGTTCATTAATCTGTATGTTGATTAAAGGCACTGTGTGCTATTGATCACTATTCCTAACTCTGTGATCGTAGGCATATTAAGTTGCCATGGGCATCTATAACAAGTCATACCTCCAAAAGTAATGTAGCTGACAATTATTCAGTAGGAAAATTATTATCACCTTTTCTTCTGATTTGATGATAGCTGAGAAAATTTCTGCTGGCTATCCTAAATTATTTTGAAAAGAAAAAAATGAAGGCATATTTTACCCCCTAATACAGGCATAGGTTTAAAATGGTTCATGAGTTCACATACTTCATCACTGATCTAGTTCATACCTTTCAGGTAAACATGATTCTTATATTCAACTATTAGTCAATCCATAGCATTATTCTAAGTTTCTTCCCTTTGTTCCAGATGCTGCCTTTTGTATAAATTGTTACTGTGTGTAAATCAGCATTTAGGTAGGCTGAGGGAGCCAGTTATTCTGATGAATGTGATTGTGGGTCTTTTTATGAAACAGCTTACTAAAATGAGAACAATTATCCAGAAATATATATGATTACATTAATTTTCTGAAAGCAGAATGCACTGGAAAATAAATGGGAGACAGAGAATTAAAATACTTTGATTGGCACAAGAGAAAGCCCTGTTGATCACAGAGATTGAAAAGAATGAGTTTATAAGACATATTTAGACTACCTCAGCTAATATCACAGATGTTAAATAGGAATATTTGAATCATTGTTAAACTCATCAGCAGATCCTATAAATACTTCCACTGAGGTGTCTGCCTTAATCACTGGTGCATTTTAACAACGTTGTTAATTTCTTGAGTCTTGCTTTAACAACAGTATTAGCACCTACTCACTCTTAAGAATTTAAATGTCCTGTGGATGTAACCTGGCTTTTATGTGTGAACTTCTGCTAGAACAACGAGAGAGCATTTAATTAGCTCTCCACAGTAACAATACATTTTGTTTGAAGTCAAAATGATAAATCCATTATAACATGAATTTTATGAACATATGAGCAACTACACGGTAAAGTGTGCTCTTTGTCTTAACTTAGGGCTTATTGTCAAGGTATGCTGCCAGATTTACTAGTACGGACATGAAAGTACATGATGAATTAGTGTATTTTTAACATACTGAAAACCAGAAGAGAATCTAGCCCTATGCAAGAATAGAATTCTAAATATTGCTAATAAACTGCTATTATGTTAAGAGCTTATCCAATGGAGAGTGATTGAGAAAGACACTTGACATCAACTGCTGACTTTCACATGCATGTAAATACATATGGACATATACTATCATGCACAGGTACGTAAACACCCTCCCAGCCCCTCCCCCACACACACAAAGAGAGGGAGAGAAAAAGTGGGTCCTAGACAATTATATACATATACATATATATATATATATATATAATAAATTGCAAAAAATGTTCTGTACTTTTTAACAATATATCCAGGTAATATTTACAAAGATATACTTCTTTGTATGTGTATACATGTGAATGTATTTATCTATATACTACAGATAGCATATTATAGATATAGATATAGATATAGATATAGATATAGATACATGAAATAAAAATGATGGGTAAAATAATCATCAAGTGTGAGGTGTTGGTAGATCTGGTAAAAGGAAGCCCATGCATCAAAATTAACTGATTAGTTGCATTCCATTTCTGAACTGTGGTACCTTTACATGTGATCACTGTCTTATTCTTTATTGATTATATGTCTTGAGTTATGATAATAATTTTAAAATATTAAGCTTAAAACTGTGGCCCCTTGGGGCCTTGGGTGGTATTTATCCCTGGCATACAAATGGACTTTGGTTGCCCATCCCACAATGAGGGATGCTTTCTCAGTCTGGACTCTTGGGGGAGGGCCTAGACCCTGCCCTGGATGAAATGACAGACTCTAGAGATCCTCCATGGAGGGCCTTACCCTCCCTGGGGATCGGAGTGGGGATTGGGTGGGGGACTGGGGTGCCTGGTGTGGGGGTAGGGGAATAGGGGAGGGAGAAGGAGCTGGGATTGGCATGTGAAGCAAACTTGTTTCTAATTTAAATTAAAAACTGTGGCCCCTAAGTTAAACTACTCTGTTGGATCCTAGGTCACTTTATAAATATAAGGCAACACAGAGTACATTTCAAAGCAGGACTTGTTCTTGTTAGTCTTCAGGCGTCTGTGCTGGCCTGCCCTTGGGGTTCTCACAAGATACATCTCAGCTGCAGCCACTAAGTGTACACCTGTGCCTACTCACTATGTTCCCTTTTATGTAGTAGCCCAGAAAAGGGGAATGGAACAGTATCTCCTGAGCAAATTGGGAGCAAATTGACAGAGGGAGGACTGATGAGCAAAGGGGTCAAGACTGGGCTGGTGAAACCTAGAGAAAAAGCTGGCCTGAACAAGGGGGAGATCTTGGACCCCAGACTGATGACTTAGGGGCCAGCATGGGACTGATCCGGACTCCCTAAACATGAATGTCAGTGAGGAGGCCTTGGCAGTCAATGAGGCCTCAATGAATAAAATCAGTATTTATCCCTGGTGTACAAATGGACTTGGGGAGCCCATTTCACATGGAGAATTGCTCTCTCAGCCTGGACACTTGAGGGAGGGCCTAGAACCTGCCCTGGATCACATGGCAGACTTTATAGATCCCCCATGAAGGGTCTCACTTTCCTTAGAGACGGGAAGTGGATGGGGTGGAGGTTTGGGAGGCTGGTAGGGATCAGGAGAGAAGGGGTGAGAGAGGGAGCTGGGATTGGCATGTGAAGCAAGTCTGTTTCTAATTTAAATTAAAAAATAAACAATAGCTCTGCCTTCATCCCACCCCCTCTCTGTCTCTTCCTCTCCCTCTCTCTGTCCCCCATCCTTTATCCTCTCTCCTGATGATCCTGTCCCCAGAGGCCTTTCTTCCCCTTCCCCTTTCCCTTTTTATGATCCCTTTCCCCAATTAAAGAATAACCCTCTGCTTAAACCCTGTCACATGATTTATTTCTCTCATGCACCACTTTTAAAAAATTAAAACAGCTGTAGCCTAAATCATCCTATTGCATCATTGAAATCCTTCCTAAATACCCCATGTGTCCTTTGTCTGCTTTTGAACTCATTATTTAGGTTTTAAGGTAGATCTTGGCATATACTAATTTTTGTCATTTTCAGGAATATAAATTACCTGCATTCCAGTGGCTGAAACTGTATAGAGACAAGGTCATATAGAGATGTGACAAAATCAGAAAATGTTTTTTGTAAAAATATTCTCTAAAATTAAATAAATAAGATATTTTCTTAAAAGGGGAAAGAAAGAAGAAGCAGAACCGATCACGCAAAATTGCAGTTATTGCTAAAATGTAGTGTAATTCCCAGAGCATCTTAAGACTCCACATTTTAGCCACAATAAGGAATAACAGCCATTATTCCTATGAGTATCTGAAACCCTTCCTTTTACTTATTTGCCAACTTGTCTGTGGGTGCAAAGGAATTTTCCCACTAGAAGACTCTTGCTTCCACCCCAGGATCCTTCCATTTTTATGTCAAAGGTTTCCTTTCCCCTCCACATACCTTGTCAAGTGTCTCTTGTTAACCTCCATGCACTTCCATTCAGTTTCACAGGCTATTCAGACTACCACACCCATTTATATGTACATACACAAACTGAAACGTTGTGTATGTATACTAGATGGAATATTAAATTTCATCTGAATTTGTGTCACTTCACTTAACATAATTCTTTCTAAATGCATCCAGTCTCTGATATATTGGTTTCTTTACCATTGAATAAAATTCCATGGGAGGAGGGAAGGGGGAAGACAGGGGAGAGGAGAACTAATGAGAACCTTTTCTTTAAATGCCAATAAACTCTATAACTTTGCAAGGTAATGAAAAAATGCGATGTAAGTGAAAAATATAAAGGTTATGTGAATGTATAAAAATAAGATAAGAAATTTCCTGCTAATTAAAATTCATTCCTGTGACAGAGTAAATAGATAAAGAGGAAGGAGAATGAGTGTAGAAAAGAAATTAGAGTTATGAGAAGCAAGAACTGAAAAACAAAAGATGAAATCCTTTCTAAAGCATTTCTTTCTCTTTTTTTGCAAGTTTTCTACCTCACATTTGTATGACCTCTTACTCCACATTTTATCTTAAGAAATCCAATTGTAGGAATTCTAATTATCACTCAAAACACAGATTACTTATTCTTATTTTCTGTGCTTAGATGTAAATTAGTGTGATGACATTAGATTCATTATAAAATTGAAAGTAATAGCACTATACCTCACTCCACTGCCTTCAGAGTAATTTTAGTCTAAAATTTTAGTTGATACACTATGTTTTAAACATAATAAAGACTACTCCCTACAAATCAATACTGATCCCAGTCATATTTTCAACTGTGAAAAAATAAAGTATTTTATTTCTCCTCATCTCTATCTGGAATTTGATTTAAGTTATTTTCCTGACAAGAAAGTAATTGATGTTTGTGTGTACATGTATAAACTTAATTTTAATTCACTAGTATTTGCCTAAGAATTTTTTTTGTATTCTCTTTAGTGAATGATTTTCTTTTTACACTTAGGTGCCACTGACACACAGGTAGTATCAGTCGAAACTCTTTTTAATCCTATTGAATTCTTTGGCTTCATTTATAACAATTTCCTTCATAAAATACTGGATACTTATAAAAGCCACTCTTATTTGAGTGCCCGTCTAGCAGGCACCCACCTCTCTTGACTCCCACCCTTAAACTACTCTCAAGAACACACATGAAACACACCAGCTTGCAATCAGCTGAAAAGAATTAGGGAGGCTTGCAGTTGTTTTTTCATTGGAAATCTACATAGTACCCTCTATCATACTTTTCTGGTAATCAAGCATCAGAGTTTTCTTTTCTTCACCCACTAGGACTGAAACTCACAGACATAATTCCCCCATAGAAAATAACCCTAACAGTTCTTGACAAGTTTGTAGGCAACAACACTGAGTACTTATGCCCCAATGCTGCCTTGTATGATAAATAGCTGATTACACATTTACATTTATGTGAATACTACCAGAACAATAGCCCATGAGTTTTCTATTCCTGTGTGTGTTGACAAATGAATACAAGCTATATGGCACCTAATTCTACCTTCAATATTGCTACGCTGGAAGAAATACAATGTTTGATAGGGAATGGCAACATTAACCATTGTGCCCAAAAGTTTTCTACCTACTTTATATTGTACATCATTAATGCAATATGGCTCTTTAATTCTTATGAACCCAGGTTTACATAGTATAGATTTCTTTAGTGATTTGAGTGTGAGTTTTAACACAGGGTCGAAAATGGATGAGGTAATAGATTCAAAGTTATATAGCTGCAAGTAATGCCTAGATAATACAACTCATGCAGAATTCACAGGAGGACCAATTTGGCTAAAAGTTAAAAGTTAGATCCTGAGCATCATCTAAGATAAATATTTTCATTGATGACACACTTTTAAAAAGGAACATTTGTCTGTTTGCTTTGTTTTATTTCTTAAGCAGGCAACTAAAATAAGAGAAAAATATAATAATGTTGGTTTAGGTTATGGGGAAACAAGTCAGCAAATTGTAAAAATAGAACAGACATACAACATTACTTACCATGGCATTGGTGAAGGAAAATAAACAAAAATGATATGAACAGTAGGCAAATAAGAAAAATAATTGAAGTCATTGAATACATTTAACTTCTAGCACATATTTAGGAGAGGAAACCAACAACAGATTTTATAACATGAAGAGAATTATGATGGCAAACAAAGAAAACACACACACACTATCACAAAGAGATTATCCTACTGTTGGACAAATTATTTTAATATGTGTTAAATAGGAAAACATGATATGATATGATAATACAAATATACACAGAAGATAATAGGATCCTCAAATTCATGATCTACAGTAACAAAAATGTAAGAACTCAGAAGTAGAAAATACTGCCAAAATGTTATTAGTATGAACGTAAGTAAAACCAAGGGTGAAAATTGTACTGGAAAGCTCTTTTGGCATCAATGTGACTACGACATATCCTTTAAGACGTTTACAGGCTTCCTAGACAGATAGGTGTATTTATGAGTTAATCCTTTGTCTAAAAAGCCAAAGCAAAATTCAACCAATTAAAGCAAACAACAATAAGAAAACATTGGTGGAGTTTGAGTATGTTTTCCAGCAAATGAAACCATTTCTATGCATCTGGAACAAGAGCAGCTGATTCATTCTCCTACACAACAGCGTTGGCCTGCTTTGTCAGCAGTCTGGCTCTGAAGGGCTTTGTGGTAGGTTAGCCCTTCCTCCTGCAGACTAAACCTCATTTATCCATGAATATGTGCAAGGATCCAAGATTAGCAGTGATAGCCTGTAAGTTTTCTAGAAGCCTAAATGCAGACATGATGAAGGCATCATTTCTCTAAGGAAGCACAACACCAGTCTATGCTTCATTTCAGGACAGAAGATAAGGGTTTTTAAATCTGTATGTGAATGACTTCAGAATCACACTGGAAGGGGGAAAGAATAGTGTTAAATCATACATGCCTATGAGAATGTGACATTCAGAAATGGGCAGACCATTTTTAGTAAGTGAAAAGCAGGCTAAAGAGGAAGATGTATTATGTCAAGATGGCTTGGTTCTATCTTATGAGAACAGACAAGTTTATAAGTAGAGAGGACCAAGAGAAAAGTCTGAGGAGTAGAAACATAGTTTGGCACCTCCTGAAACTGAGAAGCTTCTGCAAGGCAAAGGACACAGTCAACAAGACAAAAAGTTAGCCTAAGGAATGGGAAAAGATATTCATTGACCCCATATCTGACAGAGGGCTAATCTACAAAATCTACACAGAACTCAAGAAGCAAGTATCCAAAGCACCAAAGGATCCAATTAAAAACTGGTCTACAGAACTAAATAGACAGTTCGCAATAGGAGTCTAAAATGGCTGAGAGACACTTAAGAAAGTGCTAAACATTCCTAGCAATCAGGGAAATGCAAATCAAGACAACTCTGAGATGCCATCTTACTCCTGTCAGAATGGCTAAAATCAAAACCACCAATGACAGTTATAATGGAGAGGATGTGGAGAAAGGGAAAGACTCCTCCGCTGCTGGTGGGAGTAACAACTCGTACAGCCACTTTGGAAATCAGTATAGAGATTCCTCAGGAAAATGGGAATCAGTCTACCACAAGACCCAGCAATTACACTCTTGGCCATATACCCAAAGTATCTACATTCATACAACAAGGATGTCTGTTCCACTATGTTCATAGCAGCATTATTTGTAAAAGCCAGAAGCTAGAAGCAACCTAGATACCCCTCAACAGAAGAGTTGGTAGAGAAAATGTGGTGCATTTACATATTGGAGTACTACTCAGTGGAAAAAAATGGAATCTTGAAATTTTCAGGCAAATGGACAGCACCAGAAGAAACCATCCTGAGCGAGGTAACCCAGTCACAAAAAGATAAACATGGTATATACTCACTCATATATGGACTTTAGACATGGATCAGGGGAGTATCAACCTAAAATTCTACTGCCAGAGACTTTGGGAAACAGGAAGGATCCTTAGAAAGATATGCAAGGTACCCCCAGAGATGGTGAAATGAGACAAGATCTCCTGAGCAGATTGGGAGCATGGGAGGAGAGACAAAGCCAGGAAAAAGAAAGGAGGAGAAGAGGAAGGGAAAGGAGGACGTGGGAGAACAGGGAGTTTGATTTGGGGGAAGAATAGAGAAGAGCAGGATGAAAGATACCATGATAGAGGGAGTCATTTTAGGTTTGAGGAGATATCTGGCACTAGTAAGATTTCCAGAGATCTACAATGATGACACCAACTGGAAAACTAAGCATCAGTGAAGAGAATACTTTACATGCCCTTCCCTGATAATGAATTTGATGACTATCTTATATGCTATCCTAGAACCTCCATCCAGTGACAGACAGAAGCAGAGGCAGACACCCACATCTAAACACAGAACTGAACTCCTGGAACCCAGTGACAGAGAGAGAGAGGAGTGATGAGCAAAGATGTCAAGCCTGGGCTGGTGAAACCAAGAAACAGCTGAGCTGAACAAGGGGGAGATCTGATGACTGAGAGTCCTGCATTGTCCTGATCCAGACACCCTGAATATGGGTGTCAGTGAGGAGGCCTAGGCAATCTATGGGCCTTGGGGTAGCACATCAGCATATATCCCTGGCACACAAACAGACTTTGTGTGCCCATCCCACGATGAGGGATGTTCTCTCAAACTGGAAATGTGGGAGGGCCTGATTCTGCCCTGAACGAAATGATGGGCTCTGGAGATCCCCTATGGAGGACCTCACTCTCTCTAGAGAATGGAGTGGGAGGCTGGGGGAAGCTAATAGGGGGGTTGACGAGGAGGGGAGGGAGAAGGAGCTGTGACTGAGATGTGAAACAAGCTTGTTTCTAATTTAAATATAAAAGAAAAAAGGAAGAAAAAAAGAATATTACTCAAGGAAAGAAAAAGAAATGTGTTCCAAATTTTTATACACTAAGTCTGGTCACTAGGGAGGTACCATTAGATCATGGAGAAGGAACCTTTGAGAAGTGGGACATATGAGAGGTTTTTACTTCAGTGGTGTTATCTTGTTTGGCACATTCAACCATAATTCTTTTTCTTTTACTCCTTGGCCAAACTTTACTCTTCATCCCTGTCATGACAAGCTATCCTGCCATTTGTATAAGACAATAGGACCAACAAAGCATGACTAGAACCTATTGGATAATGAGCCGAAGCTATACTTTTCTCTTAATCTTTCATATAGAAAATTCCTGACACATATGAAATAGAAAATTTTTGATGGACAGAGCATAGGACTTTGACAATATAGCTGAATCACAGAAAATCAAAGCATTGAAAGTAGATCTGAGAGATATTCAGCAATAAAAGGTTTGTCAAATTAGATATTCATTGGATAAGAGGGGTTTTTAAGAATTAGGGTTTGGGGAACACTGAGTGTTCCCTGTTTCTGATAATAACGCATTCAACAGGATTAGGAATTTGGAAGGCAAAGCACAACTGACAAGTTAGACTTTAAGTTATCTTATACAAAGCATCTATATTATAATACTTCTCTAGAAAGAATTGTGAGTTGTAGGCTTCATCAAAGAGATAAGAAAAACATAAGGAAATTTTGTTTTTAAGTGTTTCTCTGCTTTTTTTTGGAATGGTGGTAGAAGTTGAATATTGAAAAAGAGGAATAAATTAAACATATAGCTGTTGAGTGGTTTGGGGATAGGAATCACTTTGGATAATAGGAAGGACAATTTTCAGAGAAGGCAGTTATGGTTTATGGGACAAGACAGGAAGTTGAGAGATAAATGCCTGATGTGCTCTGTTCTCCACAGAGATGGTCTTGGATTTGGGAAATGAATTAGATATTCAGACAGTTTCCTTGAGAAATTAGGAGAAAGAGAGAAAAAACAGGCTAAAGACATGTGAAAATCCATGCAAAAAAGATTGAAAACACAAAGGGGCTATAATTGTCTTTCTACGAGAGAACTAGGCCTTTCTGGAGGTTTACATTTTACTAATCCCCTTCAAACGAAGAATCCTATTATACACAGGATTAATAATTAAATCTCTTGAAGGCTCAGTTACATATCACAGAAAGTATGTACCAAGAATTTGAACTGAGATCTACTGGACTTCAAACCACATCTCACCATATCTTCCTTGTACTTCTCCCAATGTCAACTTCCTATCATATTCAATGAGTACTTGCTCTCAATTGATAATGTCTTAAATGCTGCCTCTGAACAGGTAAAAGCTTTATACAGTGTCATATATAGAAACTGGGTTTGCTTCTTCCTGGAAGGTCATTTATATAAACTTGGGAAGCTGTTGCCAAGGCAGGAGACTACTATTTTATTGTTTGCTCTATCAGGGGAAACACGGATTGGGAGGACACACTTTAGAAACACACTGGGTCAGCATGTACACTATTCTCTGCTGCAATAATAGTTCTGGAGTGTTTCCCTTAGGTTACATGATTTCTGTGGAAAACATGCGAGTTTATTCCACCTTCATAATAACTATCTAACGAAACTGTTTTCCCTCCATGAAGATGCCAGTAGCAAAAGAGTAAACTAAACCATAGTATCAGGACATATTAGTGCAAAGAAAGCCTTTTTAATATGTTGGCTGTGTATCCAACTTATTCAGACCTACTGTGAGAATGAACTGGCCTGTGACACAATAGGAACAGGATATCTCATCCACTGTGAAGAGAGCACTGGAGAAGGATGACAGCTGACCTTCCAGGACAAAGAAGGAGGAGCTAAAACACTGATGTAAATAAAATTGGCTTTTTCAGAACTTAACCAAATAAAAAAGTACAATTAGTAAAAAAAAAGTATGGTTAAGTAATATAATAATAATACCTAGAAAATTTATATGTCATATGATAATATAATAACTGGAAAAATTATATATAGTAACTGGAAAACTTACTTTCTTTTGTGTTTATTAATGTTTGTGCATTTGTGTGAATGTCTGTGCATGTGATCATGCAAGTAAAACTTTGGGTCTTGTTCATCAGGAGCTGTATGCCTTGTGTGTGTGAATGGGTTTGTCATTGACATGAAGCTTATAAATTAATCTATGCCTGCTGTCCAGGAAGGCCCAGGGGTCCTTCTGCCTCTGTCACCCTTGTTGGAATTTCAAATGTGCATCACCATGCACTTAACCACATGGCAGCTCACAACCATCTACAAGTCAGTTCCAAGGGTCCTGGTTCTCTCTTCTGTTCTCTGCGGGCACCACACACACACACACACACACACACACACACACACACACACACACACACACACACACGGTGAACAGACATAAAAGCAGACAAATCATCCCTAAACATGAAATAATAATAAAGTATTTTAAATAAACAATTCCTGTTGGTTGCTTACTTCTTATGTTCTCAGCCTTTGATCTTCACACACAGGTACAACTCAATCTTTATCCCATTGCAAAATGAATCTTTTCATTGGCAACTTCTTGGTTTCTTTGATTTAAAATGATAAGGGCTAATGACCCATCCTCTATTTGAAATAAGCTTTATTCCTCAGCATTCTCTTGTCTGGTGCTAAGTGGCCGTAGTTGAGAGGATTAGACAGACTGAAGGGTTCTTCAGCAGTCTTGAGAACAGCCAAGAACAGGCTCTGAGGCATTCTCTCTTCAAATATGTGTTTCTGGGCTCACTCATCTAAAAATCATTTTCAAATACAATGCTCCAAATTAATAATTCTTTCATAATTAAAATATGTTTTCACTGGATGTCTGAAGATTTTAATGATTGTAGTTCCCTACAGTGTGGAGTCCTTTTACTCTAGTCAGTGATCTCAAAAACTAGCCCGTATTTCCAAGTGTGAGAACAAGTAATTAATCATTGAAAGAACAGTAATGCCTCCAAAGAAATAGGGAAATATTCATATGTAACCATGGAAAACCAAGGACACTTGTTAGGGGACATATAATAAAATGACATAATGGAAGTTGAGATCAAGAAATTTAAAGCATTTGACATTTAGTAAATGCTCACTTTTAACAATTATATAACATCTTCGCCTTACTTGTTTAACCACAGCAAGAATGGAGTAGGTCTGGAATATCCTTCAAACCTCTTTTTGTGTATGTGTGAGGCAGTGTTTCTCTGTGTAACAACTCTGCTTATTGTCCTGGAACTCACTTTGTAGACTAGACTGGCCTTGTACTCACAGAGATCCACCTGCCTCTGTTTCCCAAGTTCTGGGATTAAAGACATATGCCACCATCCTCTGGCTTCAAATATTTTTTAAATATTTAAATTTTAATTAAATACATTCTTTAAAATTTTAATACATTTTAATGGTTTTATTGAAATAAAATTACCTCAATTTCTCCCCTTCCTTTTATCCCTCATCCCTTCCCATGCTCCTGCTCAAATTGCTGGCCTCTTTTCTTTGGTTTCTGTTGTTATGTGTATGCACAAACACACACACACACACACACACACACACACACACACAGAACCCACTATGCCTGTTTTGTGTTGTTTATGTGTTTACAGTTGATTTTTGGGTTAAACACTCTGCACTGGATATCCCAAGCTCACTCCTGGGAAAGGCTAATTCTCCCAACAGTCATTAGTTGCCAATAGTGTCTGCGTGGGCCCCTTCTAACTTCTCCTCCTTCCACACTGTATGCCCATTGATATTGTCCTTGTTCTGTCCTTGTCCATGCAGCCATTTCTAGGGGACATTGTTCCACTGTGGAATTCCAATACTCTGTCCAATCCCTCTTCAAAATGTTCCTGTTCCATAGGTGCCGGAGCTGTTATGTAACTGTGTCAGCAACTGGGCAGCCACAAATTCCTTTGCTCTCTGTGTTCTATCCAGTTGCAGTTTTCTGTAATGGTCTCCATTTGTTTGAAAGAGATTCTTTGATGAGGGATGTCAGCCACACTTATCTGTGGATATAAAACCCCACTACCAGGCAAGAGAAAGCTACTTTTAAATGGCTGGCCAGAGTAGTGCAACAGACTCCCTCAACAATACAGATTATGGTTGTAGCCCTTGGTTACCCCTTAGGTATTAATGTTTGTTCTGTATTAATATAGACACTGGACGCATAGATCACAAGACAGTTTAAGCTGTGCCTGGTCTAAAAAAAAATCTCTTTCCTATGATAGACATGGTACCAGAAACTACTGTTTAAGTTGACAAGGGAGGAAAACAATTAAAGCGTCCTACTCAGCTACACCACCTATATACCATGGCAATGACAAGACATTGACAAAGGTGCAACAAGTGACACTAAGATGTCAGTGGTACCAAGAAGTATCTAAAGCCTGGTGGTGGTGGCACACGCCCTTAATCCCAGCACTTGGGAGGCAGAGGCAAGTGAATCCCTATGAGGCGGAGGGCAGCCTGTTATATAGAGTAAGTTCTAGGAGAGCAGGGCTGTTACAGGAGAGAAACCTGTCTCGAAAAAGCAAAAGAAAAAATGCATCTAATTATACTTAAATCCCATCCTACAGGAGGTAAATCATGCCTAGTACTGGCAATTTAGCTAGTTTCCATGAGCTAGTGTGTTCATGGATGTAAAAAAAAAGTACCACCATTCTGCTAGATCAGTATGAATACTTACTATACTCTAAATATAGCTTTCATTTCTAAGTTCCGTACTTTCACCCACCTTTGGTTATTGAGATATAGAATATTTTCTAGCCTCTTCACCTAAAATAGTTAATATAATATTGTATATACCTCTGATACAGTCCATTGGTTATCTGATCTATCCATTTGTACTTGAAATTCTTTTTCCTTAGCTATTGCTGTTTTAAGTACTACATACTATATGGCTTTATCTTTCATGGGAAGTAAGTTTGTAAATTCAAAATGAAAGTAGTTCATGAAAGAAGAAACACACCAGAACTTGCAGTGCTTATTATTTATCTAAACAAATGCTAGATACATATATGCATGTTTTATTTATACTCAAGGTAATATGGTAGATATATTGAAGATCTAGTTTACATATGGCAACTAAATCATAGATAAATTAAATAATATTATATAAGTGTATTGTTATCATGCAGTAGATTTTCAGGTAGGCTTTTCTTTGATCCTGCTTTATTGTTTTACAAAATTATTTTTCTATCTTCTCTTTCTTTGTCTTCACTGAACATCATGTAAGAACAGTAATTTCAATGTCTGCCGGTCAGAATAACAGAAAGTTACAGCATAGCGCAAAGAAGGAAGAAACGGCCTCATGCTTTGTCCTAGTTTGCTACTGTGACAATGCCAGAAGACCACAGGCTTGATGTCCTGTGACAAGAAAAAAGTCACCGTCTTACATCTACAGAGTTCATATATTTTCATTTATTTGAGGTCATTTTCAATGAACTAAAAATCAGTGTGTTGGATGATCTTTATCTCAGCTGGAGACTTTAGGAAAGAATATACTCCTGTCTTCAAACAGTTTGCATCCTTAAGGCCAGCTATGTGCTAGATTTTTCTTTAAATATCAGTTATTTGTTTGTTTAGTGTGTGTATGTATGGAGGTCATAGAACAGCTTACAGAAGTTGGTACTCTATTTCTACCAAACAGATTCTGGGGAGTTAACTCAGGACACCAGGCTTAGCCACAAACACTTTTACAAGACGATGAGTCATCTTGTGGGCCATTGTTTCTTTGCTTTTTATTTTAAGAGATTGTCTCCCTTGGTTACCCACTAGGGCCTTCAATGCACTCTGCAGCCCAGGCAGGCTGTTAAACTGTCATCTTCTTTCTTCAGCTTTCTGATCAGCTGGGACTATAAGCCTTCCCCAGTGGACTTGACTGGTGTCCTTGGCTTGTGGCTTCTTCATTTCCCTTCAGAATCAGTGGCCTGCTGTCTTCTGTCCTTTCTGACATCTGCTTCTTGAGCAGACTGTCGATGGAAAGACAGACGTTTAACATACTGGTAGTGAGGGAGCTGTCACAAAAAGACAACAGAAACAAACACTTCTTCAATTAACTTCTCTTTTTTTTTAATTTTACATGTAGTTTCCTCTCCCTCCTCCCTGCCTGTTCCTTCTTGCCACTCCCATCATCAATCATCAATCTTGTGGACAGGCCTTTAGCTAAGGAGCTTTTCAAGTGAGTTATTTCTGCTGCTGTGATGAAATGCTATGACGAAGAAAATTTAAGGGCTCACGGTTCTAGTCCATGATCATCATGGCATGGGGGATGGAACAGGCAGGCATGCAGGGTCCTAGAGTATAAGCCAAGAGCTTATATATGATCCACAAGCACAAGGCAGAGAGAGACAGAGCAAACTAGGAATGTTTTGGACTTTTGAAAGCTTCAAGCCCACCCATGTGGATACACCTCCTTCACAAAGTCTAATAAACATCCTAACCATTCTCAAACATTCCTACAAACTGGTGGCCAAGCATTTTAAATAGATGAGCCTGCGGGGGCCATTCTCATTCAAATCAACACAGTATGATCTAGTATGCTTGTTTATTTTTGTTTGTTTTTCCTTTATTTTAAATGACAGGAAAAGAGGTTTAAAGAAGAACTATGAGGCAAAACAGAGAATATGATTATTGGAAAATCTGATACTATGCATTTTGCAAAATAGTGGAATAATGTCAAAATTAGAATTTAATTTCTAGAAAGGTATAGTTTTGAGAGAGAGCAATGGGTGTGGTTTTGTGTCCTTTTGGTAGCCAACAAACTGCCTTGTCCATCTTGTAGTCAGATCCTTGAAGAAATTGGGTATATGATATAGACTTCTTGATCCTCTTTAATATGCTGAGAGGAAGCTACAATAAAAACTGCAATTATCAGGTAGATGTATGGAAGAAACCTTAGTCCAACTTATGGAATTTCTCTGATACCTACTTGAGAACTCATCATTTTCCATGACTACCATGTCTCAAAACACAAACAAACAAACAAACAAAAAACAAACTCCAATGAGTAGGACTAAAAGATTATTAAATTAATACAAAGAATTAAAGAAGACTGTTGGATGCCCAATTTGCACAGGCAGAAAACAGGCTTATAAAATTTCATCTGAGAATATTTAGTAGTCTTCAAAATAAAGGAAGCACAGCCCCAAGGGATGAGCAGCAAACTCAGAGAATAAAGGTGAAGACTCTACAACTTCAGGTCAGCCTATGACACCGTCAAGATCTGATCTCTTTCTGCTGAGATCTCAGAATTGCCTGTGACTAACAACTGCTTGTTTTAGTTTTTTTCATATTTTTTCATTTTGAATGGATCTTTGTCTCTGTCTCTCTCTGTCTTTCCATCTCTGTCTCTCCATCTTTCTGTCTCTGTCTCTCTGTCTCTCTCTCTCTTTGTGTGTGTGTGTGTGTGTGTGTGTGTGTGAGAGAGAGAGAGAGAGAGAGAAAGAGAGAGAGAGAGAGAGACCACTAGGGTTTTATTTTTAATTGACTTACAGTTGAATAGTTTAATGCCTTTCCTGCCTTCCTATTTTTGAAACAGACACCTTACTTTCTAGTTTTACAAGTTTAAAGATAGAGAGGAATTCTACTAAAGAATAAATTAGTTTCAGATCCTCATGCCACCCAGTTTAGATGAGAACAATGAGCATTTATGAGGAGGTAAATGTTAGATGAGTTTGGACTTGAGTTGATGGAGAATGGCTTGATACTTCCAGAACCCTTGGGGAAAAGTGATGATATCTCCATGCAGGATGGGTAAGCATCTGGAGGACACAGGCATCTATTTTTACTTCATGAGTTTTAAGATTTCTATTTCTGACATCCATCTTCTAAAATAGTAGTTTCTATCAACACTTAAAAGAATTACAAAAATGAGATACAGAAACAGGATTTAAGGGGATTATTTTCCTTAAAAAGAATTCTTAAAAAAATTCAACACTCTAGCAAATGATCCAGAAAGAGCTGCATTTTCCTTGTCAGGGTGTAACTCATTTTACAAATTAGTTCCCACTAAATTATGAATGACAGAGAAAGAAGCCATAGAGTTTATCAAGGAATTTCTAGGGAAAGTTCATTCTGCGCTGGGTTGTGTTTCTTTCAGATATTCTGTCTACACAAATAGACTATGCCATGCATAACCCTGGGTTTAGTTTGGAGAACATGGCTAGAAATACTTTTGCTTAGAGAAAAATTGTAAATAGATTATATACTCAAGTCTGAGACTCTAGAATACTCAGGAGGAGAAAGGACAAATAAACACTGTGAAACCCACAAACTCTCTAACCAAAAACCAAAAAATAAATAAACAAAAACAGAAAACACCTCATTTCTTATTTTTCATCAAATATACACCCACTCTCTTCAATAAAATGGTATTTTACTTATGGTTTGAAGAACCTCAGTGTCAACCTCATGAGTTATATTCTTGGGAGTTTGGTTCTCCACCTACCCAAGTGATAGAGCCTTGTAACTGTTGGTAAATATCAGCTTCAGGACGTTTCTACACTGCACCAAATTAAAGAGAGATTCACAGTTATGAAATAATGACACTTAATGTGCTTTTTCAATGTCATCAGGTAAAGATATGTCATCAGTATCTTTTATAATAAGTTTCCTCTTCTTTGTTTGGAATACTTTTGAGTCTGTTTTGTTAAATGATTATAATTCAAGTAGTTGAATATTTATGAGATAGCTAATGATGCCATATGACAAGATTAGATTTATAAGGGAACTTATCCTGAATAAAGCTTAAACAGACATGAGCTTATTTTATGTTTATTCATCCAAAAATGCTTAACTGTGCTTTTATCACAGACTTAATGTATCTGTGGAGTTTAGACTAGTAAAACAATACAAGAAAAATTTTGTTTTTATATTCTAATGCAAATACATTTGAGAAGCAACTATCAGACTGAAATGTTTAAATGATACAAACATGCTTTTCCTTATAGTATGTGTGCCCATGAATTACATTTGTTTGTAGTGGGGGCAGATGTGTTCCCCCTTTTGAATGGATGCCAGAGATCAAAGTTGGATACCTTCCTGAATTTCTCGCCACCTTATTTCTTAAGAAAGGCTCCTTCATTGAACCTTGAGGTGCCCTTTTCTGCTGGACTATGTGACTAACTCTTCCTCTGAACTGAACTGCTTTCACCCACACCCACACCCAATTCTGGAACTACACCAACCCTAGCTGTTAAGTGGAAGCCAGGGATGGAAACTTGGGTTCCCATACTTGTGTAGTAAGCACTTTGCACAGAGATCTCTCTCCCCACTTATAAGAAATGCTTTTGAGGATAACCAGAAAAGATGCTCACTAAGAAGATAACTGCTTAAAAAATACAAATCAGAGAGTAAGCCCCACAGTCACCAGATAAAAGTTCTTAAGAAAAGCTGGTGTAGATGCTCTGAGGTAGGACCCAGAGGGAAACCATATCTTTATTGGTGGTGGGGGATAAGGAGCAGTTATGAGAGAAGAGTGTCAACTGTTGGAGTTATGTGGAGGTCAAGGTACCTGTGTTTGGAGACTTAGAGTAGGGGCATGACTTCATTGATACAGTCATGATATAACAGTCAATGAGAGCTGCATACAGGGCCTGAGGCCTGCCCAAGAGAGAATTATGTGTTACAGGAAACAAAGTTAGATGGATGGAGCCATTTAGTCCCTTTGAAACTGAATTCCAGATTCTGGACACATAGCTGCAGGACTTGGGGGTTTCCCTGCTGAGTTTTGGTCTCAGTTTGGTTTAATCTTTCCTGCTATACTTCCATGTCTTCCTTTGAAATGGTAATGTGTATTCTGTACCACTGTACAGTTAGATAACTATTCCCCCTACACAGACACATGGGTTCTCAGCTAAATGATTGCCTTGAGTCTCAGAAGAGATTTCTGTCTTCTAACTTTGCAAGATGAATTAAACACATTTTACATTATAGCATGATGGTCTATGGGACCCAGGGACAGAACAAGTGATTTTGGTAATAAATGCCCCAGTAGGCTTAGGTTTTAAATAGTTGATCTCAAGTTGGTGATGGTGTATGGGGGAGGTTACAGGACCTTTGGGAAGTAGAGCATGCTTGGGGAAGTATGTCAATGGAGGTATTTATAAACTTACCATAATTCCTACTCTCTCACAGATTCTGGTGTGTAGATGAAAAAGTGATCATCCAGCTTCTTGATTTTGTTAGCATGCCATATCTTCCTCACCATAACTGACTCTTTCCATGTCTATAAGCCCAAATAAATTTCTTTCTTAAGTTTATTTTGCTCATTGTAATTTATCAAAGCAACAAAGATGTAACTAATAGATTGCACAGGAGAAATTATTTTCTTCAACTGAGTATGCATTGAGGAGACTTCCAGTTTCAAACAGATAATACTAAACCCATGTTCACACAAATGGTCCTGGTTATACTCACTAGGTCTTAAAAGAAGTCATTAATATTGGAAAGGAACTTGTAGGGAGAAAGAGCAAAAAAGTAGGGTGGGAAGGAGATTGGATAGGGTTGGTCTTTACAATAATCTGAAGACAGTAAATATATTATGGCATTGTTAATGAAAAACACAGTAAATGTTATTGTTATGAAAAACAAACAAAAAGAGGGGAACAAAAAATACTGGTTATAGATACTGCATATATCCAAGTTGGGGAATTAAGTGAGGGACAAAGTAAATAATAAATGGCAGCAATTGAGCTTTAAAACAACGATGTTTTGTGAATAGATAGAATGCAAGAGAAAGAAGAGCCTGGATGTCTTTATGAAACTAAGGAACCAAAGTGAGTGGCTGGATCACTCACTAAACATTGGACCTCAGGGAATGACAGAAGACCCTAATGAGCAGATAGAAGACAGAGAAAGACTCAAGAAAGATTTAATTCCAGGTATACTGGATGCTTTTTATACATCTAAATGAGATGTTTGTTAAGAATGTTTCACAATAAATATGGCATCCTATCTATAATTTTATTGGAGTTCAGAAGAGTAGCACCCATGCATATGTATATCTTTGTTGCTATTCAGCAAACAATTCATTTATTCTCTCCCTTACATGTACCCAGATATGTGGGTTACCAATATATTTAGAAACAAATCATTCACCAAGAAGCTATCATGCTTGCATAGTATTTCACTCAAAATAATTTACTTGTGGTTGGCTAAATAAAATACTGCAAATTTCTATTATTAAAATTGGTGAGTATTACTCAGGCATGAAAATCAGCCATTAGCCTATAGCTGGATATGTATGGTATCCTCAACCCATACAGAGCAGTAGAAACACTGCATATTTTCTCCAGCTGAAAATTCTTTAAAGGGTATATTCCTGCTGATAAATACCCTGTCTGTCTAGCTTTGGAGAAGTCAGTCTATGCCAGTTAACTGCTTAGACCTGACAGTGCAGAGAACAGCATTAATAAATGGGTGTACTGGGTTGTAGAAAGAACAGATGTGAGCTTTCTGCTCCACTGTACGATGAATTAATTCTCTATCTCTCTATTTATATACTGGAGTCATCACTTAGGACCTGTGTTTAAAGACTGTGGCAATGCAACCTTCACACAGTCTCCACTGTTTCAGAAGCCTTCAGTGGCATTTAAATCTCTCTCTTAAGATGTAGCCTCCCCCCCTTTTTTTATAGCGATGGGAAGACGGGGAGCTGCTTTTCCTTGAAATGCTGCTGAGATATGATTTTTGTTTCTTGGTGTTCTAAACATGTTCTTACAAACCTAGTGCCTGGAGAAACTAGAATTGTACAATTACCTTTCACTGTGTCCCAGTGGAAAATGCAGTTGAAATATATTGTTCTGTAAATTTTACCATTTTGTTTTTCATCTGCCTCAAAAGATGCATGTCTTTTAGCTTCTAGGAAAATAGCTTTTATTAAGGGTACAGAAGATTGATTGATACACAAAGGAAGTTCACATATTTAAATACCACATGGAAGTAAATGTAAGTTTTGTCACAGACTTCAATCTTTGGTGTCAAATGTCACACAAACCACATGGGAATTTACCATTTCTCTGGCTTACAGACCAAACATTCTGAGAATCTATTACTAGAAAGAAGTTAAATTACATTTTCCTGCTTCTAGTATGTTCTAAACATTGTGGTAGGCATTTGTATTGCTAGAATATCTCAGCGCTCATAGAAGTCTAGTATGATGGTAAGAACATCTGCCTATGGAGTAGTATCTTCCCAGTTAAAACTCAGGGGCCTCATCTAAAAGAAAGTGGTTAGGCATACGTGACCTATAATGACTCAGAGAATTCTGCCTCTAATTTATTTAGTCAGGTACTTGCATGGGAAGCTCTGTATGTTTAACTGCACACATACTGAAAAATTACAATAAATATGAGGAAATGATTTGCTTTCTAGGCAATCTGTACTAAATTCGTAGGTGATAAGATAATCCTCTAGAATTTATACCCAAGGCCATCTCTGCTCACCTAGAAACTCCAGAATTACTGAATGATTTGCTTTACAGTGGCAAGGGATATATGTGCTACTTCTTTAAGTAACCAACAGTGATACAAGAGTAATATTATTTCTACAATCTCAATGAAAATAGTATAGGCTAAAAGAAAGAAAGAATACATCCAAGACTGCTGAAGTTTATAGAGGCAGAATCAATGCCAAGTTAACTACATTTCAGCTTGTTATGTTCTTAGGAACTGAGAATCAAATTTAGAAAGCAATGCATAGATGTTCAATTAAGTGGCCATGGGATGAATGGACACCTCTCAAAATGTCAAGCTTCTTGTGCATCATCACTCCCTCAAGACTGTACCAAAAAATCTACGAGTTACAGCATGTTATATTAGTTCACATGGGGAGGGGGTATTGTGTATCCATGAACATGTGGAAGCCAGAAGTTAATGTCAGATGGCTTATACTATTGCTTTCTAATTTATCTTTTGAGACAGGATTTCTCACTGTACCCAGAGATCACTGATAGTCTAGACTGGCTAGCCACTGAATTTAAAAGATCCACCTATCTCTGCCACAAGCCCCACATCAAGGAATACAGCTGAAGATCTGCACAATCATAACCAATCATAACCAGTGTTGATTGTGAACCTTCACACTCAGGTCCGCATGAGGGCCCAGCTGGTACTTTCGAGGTTGTGTAATCTGCCCAGCTCATCTTAGTTTTAAATTAGTTTTTATATAATATCACCTTAATCCATCCTAAAAATATTGCTCCAATCTTAAAATTCCATTGAACTGTTCCAGTACACAGTTGGTGCCAATACACACAAAATACTTTGAGTGGCTCATTATTTTGTTTTGGTTTTGTAATAAAAAAAATTTAGGATGATATTGACTATGTATAAATGAATATAGATACTTGAGCATGAATTTACATTGTCTTCAAACAAATATTGAAGCTTCTAGAAATAATTAATTTTTTAAAAGATCCTGGTCTGTATCATTAGTTTTAATTACCTTAAATCTCAGGGTTTCTTTTCTCTCTTTCTTTCTTTCTTTCTTTCTTTCTTTCTTTCTTTCTTTCTTCCTTTCTTTCTTGATTTTAACGTATTGTGAATATGAAGACAAACGTTACCTAGAGCCCCGTGCTACAATGTAGGGAGCAGCCAAATTGAAACTCTTTTAAGATTAAAGTCATTTTTTTTCACTTATCATTTGCCAAATAACACTGAAGCAGAAACAAAGTAAAATAACACAGAATAAATTAAGGCTAAAACTAGTTCTCTCAAATTAACAGGTAGCCAGGGGAAGCTGTGATATACTTAAAACTCCAGTGGCCTCATTCAAAGAGACAAGATGAATGATCAAACATCTCAGTGGAACACACTTTGATCAAGTTACAAGAGGTCTGTTTAAAGTTTGACATTTAATGAAAAAGCAAACCTAAAGCAACAAATCCATCAGAAATTTCATGCTAGAAAATTACAAAGCTTACACTAAGAGAGTTTCTCAGATGAAAATCAAAAAGCATCATTGATGATAAACACCATAATGAGGAATTCAGAACATTTGTGCTTCTGGTAACCACAGTAATAAGGTCTTGCATTTGTATACAAATTTTATTATATATATATATATGTATATATATAATAAAATTATACACACACAAACACTAAAACTTCATTCTTCTAATTGCCTGATGTGATGGCTAATCTTGGTTGTGAACTTGATTATGTCTGTAATCAACTAATAATCAAGAAACTAGGCAAGCTTGTATGGGATTTTCATTATTATATTTTAAGATGGGAAGACCTACCCCAAAACTCAACCATACCTCTGATACCACCCACATAAAGGGACACAAAGCTTTTACTTTTGCCTGCTTGCCCTCAATCTTATTGACAAGTTCATCTATCCTGTGTTGCTGGGGCATTCCTTTGCTGCCTGTCATTATGCAAATATTTTAATTGACTGAACTAAGATTTCTAGTAAGTAAAATGGTGATAATTCCAGACCCTTTGTAATATGACTTTTAGATAGGATCACAAAAAGAGTTTTGCAAAGTTTTTTGCATAGATGCTCTGCTGTTTTAGTCAAAAACATTATTACAGTTAGCATTAATTTCTCACTATGTGTGCAAAAGGAAAAAAATGAACCTGAAAACTGGAGGGCCTCGTAATTTTCCTTTGTAATCCCTGTTGAGCCTACATGTATTTAAAGCCCAAGATTTTCCTCAATTTGGGAATGAAAAATGAAACTGCACCTATCCCAAACAGAATTATCATTGGTTAATGGAAAAATTAAATTAACAATGAGTTGATATTTAAGAATTCAAAATCTTACTGATTAGTGACCGATATTTCAACAATAGGAAGTATCTGATAAGGACCTACAGTCTTGGAGAAAGATAAGGAAATATTCAAATATGACATCAATCTAGGGATACATTATAAAGTTAACCAAGGAGTCCTCCAACTCATTTGAGTCATGAAGAATAACTTGTTTTTTTGAAAAGTGGCCCTGGAATAAGCCCTACTGGAGAGGCAAGGATTAGTGTGTCTCCTTGGATAAGTGCATAAACCATATTACTCTCCATAGATTTTAAAGTGTATTCCCCTTAGTTTAGAATGTACTCTAAGAATAAAGAGGTAATGAGAAGCAATTCCTTAACATATTTTAAGCTTAAAATTATTGCAAAGGGCCGGGCGGTGGTGGCGCACGCCTTTAATCCCAGCACTCGGAGGCAGAGGCAGGCGGATCTCTGTGAGTTCGAGGCCAGGCTGGACTGAAAGCCTCCAAAACAATACAGAGAAACCCTGTCTCGTAAAAACAAAAAAAATTATTGCAAAGTATTTATATTTCTTTACAAGTAATTAGTTGTTGGATCTGAAATTTGGGATAAAGAAGAAAAGGAGATCCAGCTATGACAAAAATGTTTTGCAAACCTTTATTTGTGGCTTGTGGACATGTGTGGTTTTCCTATATATTATATATCTCTTATGAAGACCATAGAACAGAATTGATTTTCATGCAATAAGAGAATTACCTGTGAATTCGAAAGCTTATTATTTTCTGCACACACACACACTCATTAACTTAAACACACTCACACACACATATGTGTTGCTATAGTTGTAACTGTTGTCAGAAATTTGAATCCTAGTAATTTGTACAGAAGCTCAGTGTTTCTACAATATTAAGATACATAAGGAGGTTATTAAAATTGGCCAATTGTAGAAATACTGATTTCTTTATTCTGGGCTAACATACAGAAATGAGAAGCATTTGATTGGTGTTTTTTGCTGTCTGCTAAGGCAGACTATCCTTGTTCCAATTACAAAACAAAAAGTAAAAGAACAAATGAATAATTCTACCAAATAATAAAATAATTACACATGTAAATCATTATTTCATAACATTATAATTATTTATTAATGGAAAAATAAGTTGCTGGAACACTGAAGAAACCTAGTTTTTAACTGCATGTTGCCATTTAAATAGAACCATCATTGCTTGAGAAATATAGGCATAATCTAGTGTCAAGAAATGCAAAGCTTTGTTAGTCTGTCATCACTATGACAAAACACCTGAAATACTTGTCCTAAAAGGAAGAAGCATTTGTTTTTGCTCATACTTTTCCAGTCACTTACTTTGGACCACTGATGAGTCAGTTCACCAAAATGGAGAACTCATGGAAATGACAGATGGTAATTTCACAGCAGCTGGAAGCACAAAAAGAGATGAGAAACAACCAAACATGAAATCTCTTAAAGAGTGTATCTTCCATTAGGCCTACCTCCTTAAGGTCCTATCAGCTAATAGCACCTATGCTGGGACCAAACCTTTAACAGGCAAGGTTCTGGGGAATACTCAAGATGTAAATTATAGCAAAAATATTTATAAAATGAAATGATTAATAAAATATGCAAATAGGATCAGAGAGTAGTCATCCTAGAATCAACCCCAGTGGGAATTGGCTAGATGAACTTCAGACAATTGCTTTGAAATACAATTATGAATATAAGCTAGCTATATACTTGCAAAAATTTGGCTAATAATAAGGGGTAGTCTAATAACTCAGATGCAACAATTCACCTACTGGCCAGAAATCGAGTGACATCAATAGCAACAAATAGTGACTATCTTCTCTTCTAACTTTCATCTTTGTAGGAGCAGAGCATCTGTGAGGTTGAAGATAGCATAACTTAATCAGGCCTGGTGCAGTGACACACAGCTTTAACCATAGCCTTTGAGAGAAACAGGTGGATATCTGGGAGTTCAAGGCCAGTGCAGTCTAAATATAATGAGTTTCAGGCTAGCCACAGCTACATAGTGAGACACTGCCTCAAATAAAAATTAAAGAGATAAACAAATGAGAATCACACAGTTGAAGGACACATTGATATAATAGTTCTAATCTCAAATTTGCTCATTGTTGGAAGTCAGTAGCTCAACATTTATCCAAGTATCCCCAGAACTGACCCTGTTTTAACACTCAAAACAAAAACCCAGACCCCGAGAAAACACCAAGTGTCAGAAAGACTGAAATTCTTCATCACAGTATTCACTGAGAAAAGTATAGTATATCTGAAGAAATACAAATGTAAGTATAAAAGGAGTAATATTTTCAATGAGATGAGTTTCTGCTTTTGACTTCCTGAACAAGAAACTTCCATTTGGTTCATCAAAAGCCTTTTTTCTCCCTAGAGTCCAACATATAAACAGTTTCAAGAGTAACCACAAGAAGTGTGGGGTTTCATAGGTATGGGTTTGATGGTTAAAGAACAGTATATTACTTGACCTCCAATATGTAACTCAGTTTCCCCCATTGAGATGGTAGTGCTATCAGCCAACCTCTGTTGTTCAGAAAGAATTTATTTGCTTGAGCCCTACCCCACATTTATCTCATTTACACAAAAATCAAAAGCTATATTGGGCTCCTTCTAGCATTGGAATGAAGACTACATGCCTATGAAAGCCAGGTTACTTTTGTGTTTGTTTCTTTTACTGAGATTACTATATTTGCTGGTAGAAGTAACTAAACATGCCCAGAACAAAGACAGATAGAAAAAACTTTGTATTCAATTCTCCATATTCTATATAAAAAAGGTATGCAACACCACTTGGGGAGAAATAGCTACATGGACATTTATTTATGCCCACTTATTTTTTGTCTTTTTGTTTGTTTGTTTGCTTTGCTTTTTCATATAGGGTTTCTCTGTGGCTTTGGAAGCTGTCCTGGAACTAACTCTTGTAGACCAGGCTGGTCTCAAACTCACAGAGAATCGCCTGCCTCTGTCTCCCGAGTGCTGGCATTAAAGGCGTGCACCACCAACGACTGGCTTTTTGCCCACTTATAAATAAAACTTTTGTTCAAGAGGATACAAAATGTGGGAATTCACATCTTATCTACAAAGGACTATAGCTGTTGGCAGATGTGGGAATTCATATCTACAGAGGACTATTCGTGCTGGTAGACTTTTATGACTTGCATAAGGTGATATTTTCCTCTCTTAGATCCATCAAAGAAGAAGGTAGAGAGTATTTCCATTGCATGATTAGAAGTCATGTAGAAATTATCTCATCACTAAAAGATCTAGTAAGAGTGGACACATAGGGCCCTAAGTAGTAACATTTAATATCCACTCCAGTTCCATGCCATATGGGTGGGTTGACAGTCAATTACTCATGAAGGCACAAGCGATGAATAAGCAAAGTGTCACTCTCATGGAAGAAACTATAGGAATGGTGAAGGCACTGAAAAGAGAATATGCTGAGGTTCTGCAGAAAGCAGAAACCATGGTGACAGAATACCACAGAAAACAGAACAAAGATTAATATAGACAATCATTATTGATTCGTCATATGAACATGTGAACTTCATACGCATTATATGATCACCAGAGGCTGTTGGGGATCCAATTACTCCATTACATGTGTTTGTCTGAGTAGTCATAGAAACCCAATCCAATGTGAAATTACTTTTGTTATCTTGAGACTGGGCATTCTCACATATCTCTATCACAAGCTTCGGCTAAAGGAAGGACGCATGAGTCTTCAGTACTTAAGACACTGAAAAATTGATCAAAAGGAAACTAAACTATTTTTGATCAACTATTTGGAATATCAGATGACATTAACTTCAAAACAAATTAGTTGTTTTCCCCACTAACCATAGACCAAACTAATAAGTTACTTTTCATTCCTCAGCATCTTTACTATAATATACATTGAATCTACTTGAGGTGAGGGTAATCTATAAGAACTGACTCTTTTTTAAGGAATAAAACTAGTGTCCTAGTTTGCAAATGTCTCTTTAGCATTCTCCAAACCCCTTTTTGTCTTTTCCCAAAGCAAGCAGGTGGACTGTATCCAAAAGCCTCCTTTGCAGTTCACACTAGAGAGTCTTAGAGGAATGAGTGAACTGAGAAGTGTCACATTTTCATTGTCAAATGTGATCTTCATATACATACTTGCATTTTTTGTAGTGTCTAGACATAGAGAATGCCAAGGTAGAGAGCAAAGCAAGCTAGAGAGTGCACTTAATTTCATTTCTTTTTCAGAAGTAACTTAACTTCTTCACTTTATCTATTGATGACTTGTTCCCTATGGGTGTTGATCAGGTCACTTCCACCTGGCCTTTCTCTGGACATCATTTTGCTTCTAGCATGCTAACTGGGTATCAGAAGGAGTACACCCATAGCAATAGTATAAATATTACTATAGGCCTGAGGGAGAGGACTTCCCCAATGGAAGTATTGCAGCTCTGCATGGAAAGGTTTCCCCAGTGGAACTATTGCAAGTAAGAGGGGAAAGGCATCCTGGCAGTCGGGAGCCAAGGAGTACCACAAAGTTACACTGCACAACAAACCTCACATAAGAGATTTATTGGGAAGGAAAAACCCAGGAGAATGACTGTCTGTGTTTGGGTAAGAAGCTTTATACGGTTTTCTTGGGAGGTGGAGTTTTCCAGGGTGGGGATCGGTAGGATTTCAAGGCAAGCCCAGGAATTGGTAGGATTTCAAGCTCAGATCTGGTGGGGTGTGATAAATTTTCAAACCCTGAAGTGAGCTAGGACCGTTTACCCTATAAATGTCAGTCTTCTTAATCTTTTCAGTTTTCAGTTTTATTTCATGTGTATGGATGTTTCTGTGCACAACAAGTGTGCCTTGGTCCCAGGGTGTCATGGAGTGGATCTAATTTTAGAGAAAGCCAGCATGTAAGTTTTGGCAACTGAACCAGGTGGCTGGACTGAGGTATCAGCACTTAAGAGCACTTGGTGTTCTTGCAGAGGGCATGGCTCATTACCAGTCATTCAAGGCTACAACTGTCAGAATCTTACTCCAAGAACCTTAGGTTAGTTAACATGTAACAGTAACAGTTCCAGTTCAGGAAAAGACATAAGCCAGATCTTGCTAGAAAGAGGGGCAAAAATAAGTTGCAATACTCTTTAACACACCGCTCAAGAAACCATCAAAATGGTATGAAAACACAAGTGAGCCCATCATGAGCAACCTGGGAACAAAACACTGTTTTTGACAGAGAAATGTGGACAGTAGGATGAAGGAGGGGGAGAATACCTGAGAGAGATTTAGTTAAAGAAATTGACTTATATGATCCTTGGAGCTGGTAGGTAGGACAGAAATCCATAAGGCACACCAGGTTTTCTTTACAAAATGTGGTAATTTATTTTGGCCACTTGTCATGAGTGCCTTCATATTCCCCTTGGGCTAAAATTCAGATAGATTTTTCCTTCACTGCAGGCCACTGCCATCCTTTTTTATTAAAGCACTTATTTTAGGTAGCTTAATTCTTTCTCTATTCCTTTGAGATACAAATATTTTACAGTCCCAGGAATGTCTTGCTCAAGAACATGAAAGTCATTGCACTGAAATGTAATCATCAAGCATGTAGGATCCAAAGACAACAGGACTACACAGTTAGTAAAGACATACATTTCTCAAACCAGGGCCCTCAATTTGTTCCCCACAACCCATCTAAGTGTGGAGAGAAAATGACATCACAAAGTTGCCATCTGATCCCCATAAATTCTGAATGGCATATATCCTCCCCTGCAATCAAGTATGATAGGAATATAGCATTAGGTTCTCTCATCTCTGGGAAAATAGGTGTCCAGCTTCCATAACTGGAAATCAATGACACAAATGGAATAATCACATCAACCAACCTCTTCATTAATATCTTCTAATACATTTTCACTAGCTTCTCCAAATGTCCAATGTAGAGTGAAGACTTTTCCTTGCCAACCACTTTCGTTTTTCTCCACCAGTCACCTGGGCTCTGCCCAAATGAACACACAGGACACTGTATTAATTATGACGCTGTTGGCTGTTTTCTTGTCTCTTACTGGCTATCTTTGACTTAAGTATTTAACCCATCTAAGTATTTCTCTTACTGGATAGACATCTTACTTCTCTGGCGGGCTACATGATGACTCCCTGTGTTTCTCCTACCCGTAGTCCTCCTGGATTGCTAGTCCCACCTATCTTGCTTCTCTATTGGCCAACAGTGCTTTCTTGACATAGACACAGGACTTCCCCATCAGTCCAAGTCTCATAATTTCTTGAAGCTTTGCATTTTATTACAAACACTATGAAAGGAAGAAAAATAGTCCCTTTCCATGGATCATATTCTAATGTAATTTTGATTTTTCACACACACACACACACACACACACGGTCAGTTTTATCGCTTAATAACTCAGTTTCTGATGATATTAAACGGAAGTGAAATTATATTCTAAATATATACTAAGTATGAAATAGATGGACTTTAAAAGTAATGACTTAAAATACCAAACTAGGAATACATGAAATTTATTTAATAATAATATCTATATATGAGAAACAATAAATCAACTCAGCAGGTTAGATATGCCTGTGTGTGTTTTACTTTTTGTTTCCGTGAAATTGAATTTAGTATCTGCTTCTATTGCACCAAATTTGAATAAAATACTTAATTAGTGTGGTAGTATATATATATATATATATATATCTTTTTGAAGTTTTAAACAAGCTTGCTTTACATGCTAATCCCTCTCTCTCCCCTCCTTCCCTGCCTCCACTAACCCCCAAACCTTGCATCCCATTCCCTCTCCTTGACCCAGGGATGGTGAGGCCTTCCATGGGGGATCTCCAAAGTCTGTCATCTCATAAAGGGCAGGGACTAGGCCCGGTGTCCAGTTTGAGAGAGAATCTCTCCATGTGGAATGATCTACTCCCTGAGGTCCCATAGATTGTCCAGGCCTCCTCACTGACACTCAGGGGGTCTGGATCAATTCCATACTGTCCTCTCAGCCATCAGTCTGGGGTCCATGAGCTCCCCCCTTGTCTCTGTGGGTTTCACCAGCCTAGTCTTGACTCTTTTGCTCATCACTTCTCCATCTCTGCAACCGGGCTCCAGGAGTTCAGTTCACTGTTAACTGTGGGCATCAGCCTCTGCTTCCATCAGCCACTGGATGAAGGCTCTAGGATGGCATATAAGGAAGTCATCAAACTCATTATTAGGGAAGGGCATTTAATGTAGCCTCTCCACTACTGGTTAGATTGCCAGTTGGTGTCATCTTTGTAGTTCTCTGGAAATCTCACTAGTGCCAGATCTCTCTATTATGGTATTATGGTATCTCTCATCCTGCTATTCTCTGTTCTTCCCTGATTCAGTCTTCCTGCTCCCCCATGTCCTCCTCTCCCCTCCCCTTCTTCCCCTGTCTTTCTCCCAGCTCCCTCTCCTCTGCCCCTCAAGCTCAGGAGATAACTTTAGACATGAATTTTCTTATTTGTGGGCTGTTTTTGAGTTGGCTTGGAGTATTAAGTACCATTTCTGTCAAAGATTCATTAACCCTATAATTAGGGCATAACATTTTTGCAGTGGTCTTCATTGAATGCCTTTATTTTTTATTATGGGATTAGGCCAATCTAATTAGTTGTAAGTTGGTCTTCTCTCAAGCATGTGTGAATGATAGATAGTATGTGACCTATAGCAATCTGGTATTCATTCTTTAGTCATGACCAGTCCCATATATAACAGAAACTTCTTTGCCTTAAATTTTTATTTTTTTATTTACAAACAGTGTTATTTTACATACCAATCCCTACTCCCTCTCCTTCACATCCTCCCATGGCCCCCACCAATCAATCCCCCAACCCATCCCACATCCACTCCCCAAGGATAGTAAGGACTTCCATGGGGGATCATCAAAGTCTGTCACATCATTTGATGGGGTCCTGGGCCCTCCCTCATGTATCTGGGTTGAAATAGTATCCCTCCATAGGGAATGTGCTTCCAAAGTACATTTGTGCACTAGGGATAAATACTGGTTCCACTGTTAGAGGTCACATAGACTGCCCAGGCCTCCTAACTGGCACCCACATTCAGAAGGCTTGGTAAGGTTCATTGTTGGTTCCCCAGCTTTATGACTGGGAACCCTGTGTTCTCACTAAGTCAGGTCAACTATTTCTGTATGTTTCTCCAGCACGGTCTTGACTCCTTTGCTCATCCCTCCTCCCTCTCTACAACTAAATTCCAGGAGTATGGCTCAGTGTTTAGGTGTTTATGCCTGTTTCTGCTTCTATCAGCTACTGGATGAAGGCTCTAGGACGGCAATTAAGGTAGTCATCAATCTCATTTTAGGGGAAGGGCATCAAAGGCAGCCTATCCACTACTGCCTACATTCTTAGTTGGAGTCATCATTGTAGATCTCTGAACATTTCCCTAATGCCACATTTCTCTGGAGAGCAAGAAAAGAGATACCTTAATAGAGGAGCCAGTATATGTTTAAAGAGAAGTTTGCCTTCATTTTATGTCTCTTTTATTTGGGTCAGATATGTACCAATTTACTCTTCAAGAAGGCATGTTAATCACTGGAGGGAGAAAACTTAAGCCCTTTGAAGGCTGAATGCATAAAGACAGTGGTAACAATGATGTCTATCAAATTATATTATATGATAACTTTTCTTGAACCCTAAAAATTTATGTGAAAATATCCAGTCATTGTCAATTGTCTTAAGCATGCAGGCACCTAGATTCCTGCAGGAGCAGACCTTAATAAATAGGCCAGGTGATTTAATCATGTCAAGTAATAAGAAATTCTCCAGGGCCATCTTGCAAAAGCAGAACTGAGATACTGGTTAACTAGACCATGTCAGCTAAAACTTAGCTATTCATATCTCTCTTCTCCCTTGCCACAATATCTCCTCCATTTAAATTTAAAGTGTGTGTCAGCATCTTATCTAATGACTAAAATGCTTACTTTCCATATTTTGAAAATGACAATTTTAATTGAATTCCTTTCCTGCCTATTTCTTTTACTACTGCTTTTGTCTGTTTTCTTTGAAAATGCAAACCTAGTATGTTGGAACTTACAGAGTTGGACTATTGGCCTAAGACTTTAGTTAACTCATGTATTCATGACAAGGCTAAACCCTAGGCAAAGACTCAGGGGGATCCCAATGCAGTGTAGAGCTCTTCATCCATGGATGTGTGAGGCTGTATGAAACTTTTTTGCATTTGCCTTCTTGAATTTTTGATCTTTCGATAAAACAAAACTCAATCAGAGTCTCCTCTCCATCTGTGTATTCTTGTCTGAAAATTAGCTCCAGGCAGAAAGCCAGAGCTAAAGTAGGATTCACTTCACATTTTTCCTTTGCTTAGGGATCACCTTCTTCAAGTTGTCTTCTAACTGAGAAAGCTGCTTCGAATTTGTTTACACCCCAATGGGTTTTTTTAAGTGTGTGTGTGTGTGTGTGTGTGTGTGTGTTTGTGTTTACGGTGATCGTTCAAATAGAATATTCTTTGCTTGGGAGACAGAAGTGGCTGTCTTAAAATATTACACACTCAGAAATGGCAGTTTTATCACAGACACAAAGTACACTGCCAAAAAAGAGCTCATTAGAATTCCCAATATCCTTATGTGCTTATGTAAAGTGTCCTCTTGTTTTCATTGAAAAACATAAGTTTCTTACATCAGTGCCTAAATACACAGCTGGTCAATTGCTTGAAGTGACTTAGCATCAACTGAAATGACACACAAATATTTCTATGAATTTCTATCAATGACATGATGTGTACTTTGGAGATTATGTTTAGGTCAATGTTGCATGAAGTATTTAAAAATATTTGTCTGTTTATGTGTATTTTTAGCTATCTTTCAAATTCCAAAATTACATAAATAATGTAAGAATGCAAATTGAATTACTGTAAAATTTTCACAGTGAGTTTATTAAACCTCTAAGCACCTCGTAAGAGAGCCTATTTCCTTCTGTTACATTTACTTTTCTTGACCTCAAAGCCATTCTCATTGTGTCAAATTTTCAGGATCAAAAAGAAAAATTGCATTGTGTCTGCAATTTTCACCTGACAACCATAAATAAATAGTCATTAAGTATGGATACTTCTTGCTCATTCTCTTCTGGTAAGGCTACTGTGGTACCCAAGGCTATGGTGGTACCTAACAAACTCGGAGACAAAGGTCTTCTCAAATTCCTATTGTCTGTTGGTATATGGCCAGTGTTGTCTGTTCCCTAGTTCAGAGATGTGAGTATGATTGATGTCTTCCCCTGAAATTAGTTTATGTTTTATGCTAATAAGCAGTTGTGAATGAATCATCTAGATGTAATTATATTAGTAATTGCTTTTATTTTGAGTTAATAAAGTTATATCAGTTGGGCCAGAATTAATCAGAAGAGCCATTTATATTTTTTTACCTTTTTTGTTTTGGAAGAAGTACTTTATTCTATAATTTCATAATTGTATACCATATCCATATCCATAAACTCCCCTTAACTCTCCTATATCCCTAACAACATATTTTCATTTCTACTTCTTGTCCTCATCTTCTCTTTTCATTTTCAACCAGTAAGTCCATTGGCATGCCCACATTCACATGGCTGTGGAGCTACCCAATGGAACAGCCTACCAGTGGCCACAAACCCAAAAGAAAATGTTTCCTCCCCAGTAGCCATCCATGGTCTATAACTCTTTGACTAAATGAAGTCCTCCTGAATCTATGCTGGAATATATATATTCATTTGAATTAGAAACAATCTTATTTTATATATCAATACCAATTCTCTCTCCCTCCCATCCTCCCATGTGCCCCACGGACCTCCCCATCCCATCCCCCATCCACTCCCCAAGGAGGGTGAGGCCTTTCATGGGGTGTCATCAAAGTCTATCTCATCATTTGGGGTAGGACCTAAGCCCCTCCTATGTATCTAGACTGAGAGAATATTTCTCCATAATGAATGAGCTCTCAAAGTCCATTGTTCCACTTCCAGAGGCCCTATAGACTGCACAGGCCTCCTATCTGACACCCATGTTCAGGGACCTGGTTCAGTCTAATCCATGCTGGAATTTTGACTAGCTTTATCTTGTACAGGTATTGTGTAGCTAAACATATAGTTGCTGTGTGTTTAGAAGTATGACAGCCATGTTATAATCATAAGATGGTAATTCATAGTGTCCTTCTTCATACTCTAACTCTAACATTCTTTCCACCTTCTCTTCTACAATGTTCCCTGAGCTCTAACTCTCAGCTCTTTGAGTGGTCATGAATTTCATGAATTTCAGCATTACCTGCTGCTACCCATTGCAAATTGAAGTATCCTTGACCAAAGTTGAGAGCAGTACAGATCTAAAGCTATAAACAAAAATATTTTGGAGGCAGTTTGGCAACATGGCAATTTGGTCAAACAATAGTGGGTTCCCTGCTTAGGGTCTATGGGATTTTTCATGGTATTGCATGGTGGGATGCCTTAACCAGATTGATGGAGTGGGAGGAGCTTGGTCCTGCCTCAACTTTATATGCCATGTTTTGTTAACTCCCATGGGAGACCTTATCCTTCTGAATGGAGATATAGGAGGAGCAGATTGGTGGGGTGGGTAGAAGGAAGGTAGGGGAGGGAATCAGAGGAGAGGAGAGGAGGGAAACTATGGTTGATATGTAAAATAAAGAAAAAAGATAAAAAAGAAATTAAATTCCCTCTCATGGAGAAGGTCTGAAACCCAATCAGAAAGCAGTTGGTTATTCTTGTAATAGTGATGCTACTTTTGTATCAATGGGCATATCTTGCCTGGCAGTTATTTTAGCAGTTCAATTCTGTTCTCCTCAGCAGCCTGCATTTCTCCATCTGGCACAGGCCAGGAGGGAGGAATTTTGCTAGTCACTTTGAGATTGATCTATGTCTTGCTAAAGAAGTGTTTGATGTCTTATGCAATAGTCTTGCCAGTAGCTATGGTAGACAGAGGTGAACCTTTAAAGAGAGACGTTAAAGTTTCTATGAGATTGCATGGTCCTGTTACACTAGAAGGGTTTAGCAGCTCTAAGAGAACGTGTGAGACTCACAAGTCACAGTACTGTGAGAGACAGCTGATGGCTGAGGTTTGCCCCTAGGTGAAAGCCATCAAGTTAACAGGAACCCCAGTTCCCCTGCCTACAAGAAACTGAATTCTGTCAATACCTATTTAAGGCTGGCAATGTTCTCCAGAACAAAGTGCAGTCTCTCCCAGTCCTATAATTTCAGCCTTGTGAGGCTGTAACTTGTACAGACATCTAACTCAGAATATATGAAACAACACATTCTTTTAAACCAACATCCCAGTATTCAATGTGAAATGCCTCCCCTAGTCTTCTGTATTGAACAGGTAGTCACCAAATAAAGAAAGCCTTGAGGTGAAGACTTAATGGAAGAATTGGGTCACAGAGTAGAAACATTTAGGTTTCCTAGTGGCCCCCTTCTTCCTGTCTGTTCTCTGTTCCCTGGATGTAGATGCAATATGACCAGCTGCCCAATGCTCCTGCCACTCTTTCACACCATAAGGGCTGCATCCCTTAAAACTGCAATCCAAAGAATAATGTTCTTCCTTTATGTTGCTTTGTGTCAAGTACCTGGTTACAGCAACAAGAAAAACAACTAACACGGAGAATAGCTTTCATCATTCTGTCATGCAGTGATTTCTAACAAGTATGCTATAGTTGTGAGTAAAATAAAATTTCTACTAGTTTGGAAGATCTCAACCTAAGCTGTTAGGCATCCTTTCCACCCCGGCTCACTCTCAGGATCTCACTGTTCTTGGATCTATGAACATTCTACAACTAAATGGTTAATATTTGAATAACAGGGCTTCAGAAACCTGCTTTATTACTATGAGAGTTTCCCTTCTGACAGGTTTACTATGGGTCACTAGCATTATGAAATATTTTTAAAACATTACATTGTAACTAAAGTATGCTTCAAAGAGTTGTAAAAATGGTGTGGTACACATATGCCTTCCTCTGGGCTTACCAATTACCTGTAGAGAATACCAAACTAAATGTGATTTTTGGTAGTGATAATGGCAATAAGGAAATGGACAATTCTTTATAACAGAAATGCCTACTTAATGTGTAGAGATTTCTAGTTCATTTCCTGAAAGTCCCCCCTTTTGTTTTATTGCCACTTGGATTCTTTGCTCATTTGAGGATGATCTTTGTTGATGATGAGGATGAGGATGAGGATGATGATGACACAACAACCACATCACAAGTACACAACGGGTATGTTTTCCATCATGAAGTGTAAAGACAATCCCTTAAGCAATATTATTTTATGCATTTTATTCCATGCAACAACCTATGGTCTGAGGGGTTTTTGTCATGTTTAATATGCAATACGTTAGTACATAAAGGAAAGTATACAACACAGTAGATGTGACCTAAAACATTCAAAACTGTGATGGCATGATTTCTGGAGCAAGGAGCTGATATAGAGTGATTGGCAGAGGCAGAACATCTGGACCTGTTGGCTTTTGAGCTGACATGTAAATACTGAAGTAGAATCAGTCGTGACACAATCTGTAAACATAAGTTCAGTAAGGAAAAGTGAGTCTGTTTATTTGAGATTATTGAGAACTTTGTTTTTTTTATTTTTTATTTTATTATTTTAATTTTAAATAGATTGCTCCACATGTCAATCCCAGTTCTCTCTCCCTCCCCTTCTTGCGAACCCCCCACCATTCCTCCCAGCCTCCTACCCTATCGTCACTTCCTTCCAAATAGGGGATATCTAGAGTCTGTCATTTCACTCAGGGCAGGGTCCAGGCACTCCCCTAAGGGTCCAGGCTGAGAGAGCATCCCTCTTGGTGCTATGGACACACGAAGTCCATTTGTATGCCAGGGATAAACACTGATCCACTGCTCAGGACCCCATAGGTTGCCCAGGCCTCCTCACTGACTCCCACACTCAGAGGGTCTGGATCAGTCCCATGCTAGCCTCCCAGCTGTCGGTCTGGGGTCCAAGAGCTGTCTCTGCTGGTTTTGCGGGTCCATTCATTGCCAATTTGCTTATCGCTCCTCTATGTCTGTCACTGGGTTCCATGGATTCAGTTCAGTGTTTAACTCTGGGTGTTTGCCTCTGCTTCCATCAGTCACTGGATGAAGGTTCTAGGATGGTTATAGACATCAAGTTCATTATCAGGAATGGGCATTTAAGGTGGTCTCTCCACTATTGCTTAGCTTGCCAGTTGGTGTAATCCCTTTAGATCACTAGAGGTCTCACTGGTGCCAGATCTGTCTGCTAACCTATGATTCCCTCTTTCCCCTATTCTACCCCCCACTTAACCTTCCTGAACTTTGTAAATAGAATGTTTTTAAGTGATAGAGGAAAGTTTTTAAACAATTTTTCATAGAAAATTGATGGCATGGTTTAATTTATGTCTTAAAATGATCACTGTGGTCTATGCTACACTTACTCTTTATCAAATAACCACCCTTGTACAATGTCAGGAGTTGTGCTTACAATGGCTTTCAAATGAACACATTCTAGTTATCACTCTGCTACCTAGTTCACCCCTGACTCCATACAGTTCAGGAATGGTAAGCCAACCTGTATAACTTTAGTTCTTGCTATATTTCTACAGATGTTAATGAGTTATCTTTCTTGTTGGCCTTTATATTTTTACTTCTTGAAGAAGATGGAAAACCCAGGGAACCTAGTTTCAATAGCTATAAAAGAAGATATATACATGAATAGCTGAATACCTTTAAAAAACTGCTTTGCATACCTGCCTTTTAACCAATGCATTCCACCTGAATGATGTTTGGATAATGTCATATTTTCTACTATGATCTAGTTCACTCAAAATTTTCTAATTCTGGGATAGTTAATGACTCAAGGAAGTTCACATTTGAGAAGCAGCTTCAGCTCAATGATATGGATGGGATGACAGTCTGTGGCAGTATGTGTTCTTCTTGATTCATTGTTTGCCTGGAGAAGCTCCTAGAAGGAACTCTTTCCTTCTCTGGCATCACATGCTGAAATCAGCACACAGAAACATCTGGTAAATGCCCAGAGTTCACCAGCTTAGCTTCATCAACTATATTTCAGATTGAGTTTCAGTAGCATTTCATCTCTTGTAAAACTTCCTCCTGGCCTGTTTTTATTACAAAATGATATTTGCAATTATAACATGCTAATTATAATAGCCAACAAAAATGTGTGTTTAGTGATTTCCATGCCAGTTGCTGATTACATGCTACAAATACAATCAGTCAGATGACCTAGAGTATACTTGTCAGCCTTGTTTTCAGAGAAGAAAATCAGATCTTTGTGCTTAAAGGTATCCAACTCATAAAATGCAGACTCAAAGTTTATACTCAGATTGGATTTAAACCTAAGGTTGATTTATACATTTCATGGACTTTTGAGTGCTTATTTGCTTTAAACTGTGACTAATTTTCAACAAACACAGGCACCCATGTGTGGTAACACCTCCATGTCTGTCTCCTTAGAAAATTCTTTCTAGTATGACATCCTTGACCAACATATCCTGGTCTTTACGGTTTTTGTTTGTTTGGGACTTTTTGTTTTGTTTTGTTTTATATTTTTACTTAAACAAATTTTATCTTAGCTTGTTTGCTTATTGGAAGTTCCTTAGAGGGTGAAACATAAGTCAAATGGACACTGCACATTGAAAATTTTTATAAGGGCCAAGGTGTATAGTGCTTAATTCAAAAAGGTAATTTAAAGCTACTAGACACATAAATTCCAACCTGAGGTTCATTAACACAGCCTTAGGAATAGTTACAGAAAGTTAATTGAAAAGAAATTTGTCTTATTAAGTAATGTTGTTTGCAAATTCCCCAATCAGCAAGAAGTACAATTTGTATTTCTTAGCCAAGAGATACCTAGTGTTTTAAAATCTGTGTTTCTCTGATCATGATATTACAATTCTTAAAGAATGTTTCTGTTTTATAGGTGTTGAGTTTGACTAGCAGTTGTACTTATTAGACAGATGATCATAGATGAAGTAAAGATTTAATTTTCATAGACGACTTGAAACTTGAATGTTATATGTAAAGAGAAGCTTTTTCCTTGAGAGAAGCCTTCCCGCCAGCCTGATTCCAGAGCCGCATCAGGCCCAAATAAACACACAGGAGGCTATATTCATTATGAAGCTGTTGGCCTTGCTTGTTTCTTCCTGGCTAGCTCTGACTTAAGTAATTCCCCATAATTGTTAGTCTAAGTATGTCTCTTACCGGAGAAGTTTCCGGGCTTCCTACCCCATGGCGGTTACATCTCGACTCTCTTATGTTTCTCCTTCCCAGAGTCCTCCTGTACTCCTAGTCCCACCTATCTAGATTCCTATTGGCTCAACAGTGCTTTATTGACATAAGACTCCCCCACCATCTCCTCTTTTCTGTTTAAACGAAAAGAAAGGTCTTACCTTTAACATAGTCAAATTGTATATAACAGAACAGTTATCAAATAAGAACAAAGTTACAATATTTTAGGAAGATTTAAAGAAAATATCATCCATCTCATCCTTGTGAGTCCAAAGTTCTATATGTAGCTTATCTTTTATCATAACTAAGGAAAACTATAATTATAACTGTCTTCAACTCCATCAAAGACCGCAGAAGGATAATATATAAACACTAGGATAGACAGAGACATCTTGCTGCCTGGACAGTCACCCAAAGTTCCTCTGTAACGTTGGGGCATCCATCTTCAGCCCATAGGCCACAATGTGTCTGGAACACTTCTCAGCAAAGCAGGAAATTTCAAACTGTCCATCTGCATCGGCAGTCTGTCAGTCATTTTTCTGTGTCCTGCAGAAAGTCTGGTAGACTCTTCCATGAAGCAGGAACCCTGTAAGACTGAGTTCAGCAGTCACTTTTCTGTGGGTCCTGCATGTCCAGATTATACAACAGTCAAGCAGTACAGGCAAGAGCAGTTTCTTGCCCAAATGGCTAATCTTGCCATATTGAAAGCAAACTCCATAACAAGTTTCTTCAATGCCCATCTTCCTCTCAGACGTAAGTGGTGCTGCCAGGAGCAGATATTTCTCATTGTCAAGAAAAACCCTAAACCATTTTAAATGCCATTTTCTGAAGGTCTTTGAGAGGTTTGAAGACTGTTTATCTATCTCAAATATATTTCTGTATATCTAGAAAACCTAACTAACCTGACTATTATAAGTAACTATCTATAGTCTGTATTTAATTATGCATTACATTTTAAAAGATCAGTATAAGCACAATACTTAATCAAGAGGAGAAATATACACATCACAAAATTGACCTTGAATTTGTATCAATAAATGAAAAACCATACCCATAACATAATTCCCCTTTTTTACCATTAATAAGAGTTCGGCTGTGATCATTAACCAATTATAAACAACCCCATTTAAATGAAAACAAAGATTTATAAACAAGATGGGAATTAGGACGTCATTCATTCCAAACTGCTTCGTGCTGGAAGGGGGCGCTGTTCATACCATGGGGATCATGACAAAACTCAGAAACCTGTATAAGTCGGTATTTTCGGGGTCTGTAAAGCTGCATCATCTTAGCTGTTTCAGTTGTTGGAACACCTGGTCCATTGCTTCCGGGGGTCTTGGTTTGTCAAACCACAGAAGCCTGGAAGGAATCCTCAGCTTTTCATTTTCTGTAGAAACATAAGCAAAATCTCCTTTCCCAAGTAACATATTCTTATACTTAAATTTTGAAGTTAAGGCATTTTAAAAAGATATAAGTTGAATTAATTCAGCAGCATTTATAATCAAGTGTACTTTAGTGGCTGTTCCTTCCTTAGCAATCAAAAAACTGAAAAACACAATAGCATACAGTATCCAGACTCTCTGTGTATTTTCCATCTTTGTGTGGCTTATTTACTTATCTATTATTACTCTGTTTCTTTTACTTTTATTTATTTTTCTTTGAGACAGGGTTTCTCTTTGGAAATCCGCCTGCCTCTGCCTCTGCAGCAAATCCTGCCGGCGTGCGCCACCACAGCCAGGCTGCTTCTTTTTCTCTCAATCTTACTTATATTTTTAAACACACTGTAAACCTTTAGAGGTTTTTCTTCATCCAAGTCTGACTTTACTGTAAATCTTTATGTTTTTCTGGCCACGTGTCTTATCTGTTAAAACCCTGGCTGTTTTAAACTGCTGTTTCCAAGATGGCGGGCGTAAGTGTGATTCCAGCTTACCGCCTCAGTCCATGCTGACATCCAGCAAAAGCTGCCACTTCCAGCTGTACATATACATGTTTTAATCATTATCAGAGTCTCTTAAAACAACCTTGCTGTTTTTTTTTTCTTTTTATGCCAAGTCAGGAAGACTCCTGTAAGCAAGCCACGTGAATCTCGGCTTGTCGCTAGCAAACACCTGAGAAAAATGCTGCTATCAAAAATCTGTGCTTCTCTCTGTTCTTCTGTTTCTAAAATTCCTTTAAAGCTTTTGTCATTCTACGTGGAAATTCAATCCCGCTCTGACAACTTTTTCTTTGAGAGAAGCCTTCCCGCCAGCCTGATTCCAGAGCCGCATCAGTCCCAAATAAACACACAGGAGGCTATATTCATTATGAAGCTGTTGGCCTTGCTTGTTTCTTCCTGACTAGCTCTGACTTAAGTAATTACCCCATAATTGTTAGTCTAAGTATGTCTCTTACCGGAGAAGTTTCCGGGCTTCCTACCCCATGGCGGTTACATCTCGACTCTCTTATGTTTCTCCTTCCCAGAGTCCTCCTGTACTCCTAGTCCCACCTATCTAGATTCCTATTGGCTCAACAGTGCTTTATTGACATAAGACTTCCCCACCAGTTATATCTACCTCTCATCTATTCTGTGCACTTGGCCTTCTTTGTATTTTTTGTTTATTCACTTACCATTCAACAGTGGCAAGGTTCATGCTTCTTAAACAGCAGGAAGGATATATTTTCAGACTAATCTTCTAATGAATACAGAATTGAATACAATAAGATAGAGATGCTTTTATAAGTAGATGTAGTCAGACACCTTCTATTCCATTTGCTTCTGTATTACCAGAACTGAGTAATTGTACTGATCTAAATGACAGTAGTGCTTGAGATCCTATTGAACCCTTAAGTGTAAAGAAATGGTCACCTTGAAGTTGAACATTTCTAGTGTAATTTGCATCTTTGTGTTTGTTTGCATTCATATAGATGAACAGAGAGGTGGAACAGTTTCATCCTAAGAAAGTCCATTGCAAATCATTGAACTTTTCAACAGTATCTTAGAATTTGTGAGTTTATAATTCACTGGTTACTGACTATAAAATAATTATGAAAAATTAACTTTGTTTCATGACTGTTGTCAATAAAAATATGAAAAATTTCTTGTGAGTCTTCTTAAAGTACTCTCAAATTTTATGAATCAAGCTTACTTTTTGAACAAATTTGTCACATTATTATTTCCAAAAGCAAGGAGATGGCTACATTCAAAGAAGAGAGTAAATAGATAACAAATGAAAAATGTTGGGGGATTTTTGTTGTCGTTTTTTGTTTGGTTGGTTGATTTTACATCTATTTGTATGATCATTCAAGTTGCCAAAGACATTCCAAGTTGATTATACATTACAGAGGCATCATTAATTAGCTTTTTTTATAAAAAATGTTATATTGAAAAGATGTGTTGGAGCAAAGGAATAACACACAGCAGTGTAGTTATAAAATTTCTCTGGACCATATTAATATGTTTTGTATTGTGGCTGGTTTTGATGTCAATATGCCACAATTTAGAATAACCTAAGTGGAGAGTCCCATTGAGATATTGTCCTCAATAGCTTTAATTGATAAATAAAGGTCTACTCTAGATATGTGTGCCATCTTCTGATAAGTCTGGATTAAAGAGCATGGCAGAGGAAGATTATTCATCTTTCACCCTCTTGGCCTCCCCTCTGCCATAGAGTGTGTTTACCTTATTGTTACTACTTCTTATTTCTTCACTGATTTGAGAACCAGTATTTTCAGGAGTTGCTGACTATTATCTACTCTCCAGGAACTCCTTAAACGTAGAGTACATATTGATACTACAGAGTCATCACTCTCATGAATAAAGCAGCTATAGGGTTCTCAGGAGTCTCCATTGTGACATGGCCACTGTGGAACCACTCTGCAGCCTCAAGGACTGAGCAAACACCCAGTTCTCATCCTCTCAGATGTCAGACAACTCAGCATATACTGATTTACCAATTTCTTTAAACACACACACACAAAATCAGTTATGTTCCTCTAGAAAATTCTGATTAGTTATGTTAATCATGTTATCAAGGTACAACATGTATATAAATTAGACGGAATTGAACTTTAATTCATTTATCACTGAGGCTACAATTTTTGGTGTTGTTTTATCCAGCACTGTTTAGTTTCAGTTCTACAGTTTCATGAAAAAGGACTTAATACTTAAGCAACATTGTTTTCTCTTGAATAATGTTGGTTTGAAGTGATTGATTATTTTGATAATTTATTTGTATAGACACCATGAATGTTACTGTTTAGTATTTATTGAAATTCACTACTCTCACACTTTCTCATGCAACCATTTAATTCTCTAAGAAAGCTGATACATATAATGTGTTAAGTATTTTGTGGGATGTAGGCCTTTTGGGATGATTTTTGTATAAAAATAAGAAGTCTAGCTAAGCAAAATTACAGTTAAAATTAAAGAGATAATTGAATCTATTTTCAGTTCTTTTGTGAGCCATTTTCTTCTTGTGAAAATCGTAGCTAGACTGTCAAGAGGGTTTTTATCAGTTTTTATAGTTTGCATTCACTTTATTATATTTATTTTCACCAAAGGCCCCAATACTATTACACATTATACTTGTTTCCAGTAATATAATTACTCCTTATATTACGGTATAAAATTAACCAGCTCAGTGGTCGATTGGAAATTTTCAACTTTTCATTGTTGATATAGTAGTCAACCTTCAATACAGACAAGAAAGTTCTGTTTGAAGATGGCTGGAGCTGTTCTGGAAACAGGAGCGAATGTCACTATTCTCCTTGTTGCCATGAATGTGCTTGTAAAAATAAATTAATGTAAAATAACTATCATCAGAGATATAAAGGAAAATACAAACTACAAAATTGTAGTAGGCAATTTTGGAGTTTTAGGTGGAAGGTTAATAATCTGTGAACATTTAAGATGCTGAATGAAACCTGGGCTCTAGACATATAATTCCACTGGCTTAAATTGCTCAACTACTTACTAAGCAAGGAATTAAAGGTTTCAAAGCATAATCAATAAGGATGCATAATGTTAGTATCTGTTTTACAGATACTATGGATTGGTGTGGGTATCAAGAGTATAGACTTTTGCCGGGTGGTGGTGGCACATGCCTTTAATACCAGCACTCAGGAGACAGAGGCAGGTGGATCTCTGTGAGTTCGAGGCCAGGCTGGACCGACAGCCTCCAAAACAATACAGAGAAACCTTGTCTCATAAAACCAAAAAAAAATAAAAGAGTATAGACTTTTATCCATTCATCTTCATAGACTTCATTTGGGGGGGTGGGAATAAATATACAATTTCTCAGGGGGTTATATGAACAAAATGACATAGAATACTACAAAGTCAGGAAGCAAGAATTTAATAATTAAATATTTAAATATACAAATGAAGAAAAACAAGTAGATGTCCTATGCCAAGAAATTCATGGTGCACACAAATAATAGAGAGAAGAAAAAGAAAGAGAATTTAGGAATGTTGGGGAGAAACAATGTGATTCGTGATTCTCAGGAGACAGAAGATAGTAGTTGAGGAGGTAGCAAATCACACAGGGTCCAGAACCATGGTAAGAACTCTAATAGAAGCTTGTTGCCACTGGATGACTTTGTTTATAGCACTGGCATGAATTGATTTATAGTTTACTAAATAGTCCTGGATGTTATGTTTTAAAGAGCTATACAAGAGAAGGATAGTGGAGGGAAAAATGAGTGGATGAAAATACTTATAGTATAAACAAATGCAGTAGCCTAGTGGATATTATGAAAAGTGGACAGATTACAACTATGATTGAATGTAAGGTCAACGTTAATTTACAAATGCATTATATGTTGGACAATATGAAAGACTGAGAAAGTATTTTATCTCAGAAACTGGAAAAATTGAGGTAATATATAAGGAGAGTGATTAAAGAAATACTGTTTTCAAGAAAAATATATTAAAGACTCCTAAATATAAAGATTATCAGAGGAGTCTGGAGTTCAGTAATAGATTTAAAATCTGTCAGTGCACATCCACTGGCCATAGTCAGGAAATAGTGGCATTCACTTTAGGATGAATGTAGGTAGATTAAAAAGTCTAAGATTGACTCCAAAGCATTACAACACTTGACAGTTGACAAGGTAGAAACTGACAAATAATATGAAAAGAAGACAAATAAAACATAGGAAAATTCAGAATTCTATGGAAGGTGGTATGTCACGGATTAATCAAATCAAATTAATTCAATTTGAATTCTATTCATATAAACAAAAGTAGCTGAATATGACAATGGACTACATAACTCACTTTCTTGTTGCTGTAACAAAATGTCTAACAGAATGACTTATTAAAGAGAGTATATACTTTTGGATCATGATGTCAGGGAGATTTGTTCCATCATAGCAGGGAAATCATGATAGAAAGTGGCCTTATCAAGGCACTAATAATTAATGACAAATACGGAATAAGAGTGATAACAAGTCAGGACGAAAATGAAGACGAAAAAAAAAAAGCATGATTCAGTTCTGCCAGCCCAGCTTCAGGTTGTAGATTCCACGGGTTCCTCAAATAACGGACCCCAGGAGAGAAAATGTATTCCAGCTGCGAGCCTTTAGAAGGAATTTTAGGTTAAAATTGTAGCATTGTGTCTCTGAATCCTAAAGATGCATGACCATTTCGAAAGGCAGAATCCATTTAGTCTGAGTTCAAGAAGAGTCAATCCTAACAGTTTGAACACTTTGTGAAAGTCTCTTCTGAGACTCAAGGCAAACCCTCTCCTATGAGGCCTTTAAAATAAGAGCTGGTGTACAGTGGCCTAAACTAAGAATTATTCCAAAAGAAGCGATTAAAATATAACAAAAAAAGGACAGGAGATCAGAACCCATAATGGGCAACACTAAATCCTGAAACTTCATGTAGATCAACCAGAAGGAAGACTCAATCTTGCTGTCAATTTTCTGTACTAGTTACTTATCACATTGTAATAATCTGATGTCTAAAGGAACAATAAGGGTAAAGAGGTTACTTTTGGCTCATAGGTTCAGAGAGATTGTAGTCTGTCATGTCAGACAGCCCTGGTATCAGGCGCAGCACCATCTGTGGATACAAGAATCAATGGTTCTAGTTGTCATCACATAACAATGGATAGGACTCTCAGAACACCCTGAAACCAGAAATAGGTGTAATTTTAAAACTTGCACTCCTAGTGACTGGATCATTTATGCCACCCATACTCCATCTTCTAAATTCTATACAACCTTGAAAGACAGTACTCGCTAGAGAACGAGTATTCAAGGATTTGAACAAGTGGGAGACATTAAAGCATCAAATCATGACAAGGTGATGCCTGTTATCCCTAACAAGAGAATGTTTATATTAGCTCACAGACAGAAAAGCACTATAGAGATCATAATGAGTTTCATTATGGCATCATTATCAAAACCAGTACCACGGGTAACACTTACACATTATCAAGTCCTGCTGCAAGCAGGAGGTACAACCTTGGCTGCCGTTGGAACATAGCTTCTATGTGTTCTTAGAAAACAATTTCCATGAGGGTATGATAACTAAGACATATCATTCTCTTAGTTAGGGTTTCTATTGCTGCAACAAATTACCATGACCAATAAATGAAAGTTGGGAGGAAAGGGTTTATTTGGCTTACACTTCAGCATTGCTGCTCATCACTGAAGGATGTCAGGACAGGAACTTCTGAAGTAGGGCAGGATTCTGGAAGCCAGGAGCTGATGCAGAGACCATGGAGGGGAGCTGATCACTGGCTTGTTTCTCCACCTTTTTTTTCATTTTTTAAATTTCATTTTACATTCCAACCACAGTTTCCCCTCCCACTCCTCCCTCCTTCCCCCTTGCTTTCCTGTCACTCCCCTCACTTCCCCGCTAGCCCACTCCAGTCCACTACTCCTCAAGGATAAGGGCTCCAGAACCAGCAGCCCAGGGATGGCACCACCCACCATGGACAGGACCTTTCCCCACTGATCACTAATTGAGAAAATGCCTTACAGCCAAATCTCATGGATGCATTTCCTCAGCTGAGGCTCCTTCCTCTGATGACTCTAACTTGTATCAAGTGGACACACAAAATCAGCCAGTACATTCATCTACTATGCTCATATTCATGGCCCCAGTAATTTTCTCTTGTTCTTTCTCCTCATGACAGGACATTTTCATCTTCCAAACAATTCCCCTTCTACTTCCATGTTCAATCTATATACTGCATGTGAGAGAAAACATGTGACTTTTTCCTTCAAATCTGACTTATTTTTCTTAAGATGATGTAAAGTTCCATCCGTTTTCTTGCAAATGGAGTTGTATTCACATGCTGTGACTGAAGATTGTGAATACATACCATGTTTACTTTATCCAATGATACATTGATAGGCATCAAAGGTAGTTACCTATGTGGCCGTGTTGAGTGCCACAATAAACATGGATGTGCAGTTGTTTAGTTTTACTTCAGCTCCCTTAAGTTATACCCCAAACTGGTATAGACAGATCATATGGAGGTTCTGTTTTCATTTCTTTTGTTTGTTTGTTTTGAGTGGCTATACTAATTTACATTATTACCAATAGTGGATAAAGATTTGTTTTCCCTTGCATTTTTGCCAAAATAAGTGGATATTTATTTTCTTTCTAATACCCATTCTGACTGGATTGAAAGGGAATCTCAAAGCATCTTGAATTTTTATTTCTGCAAAGTCAATATTGTTTTTCAAATATTTATTGGCTCTATATACATCATTTCAAACGGCCTATACTATTTGTTTCCCATTTATTGATTAGATTGTTTCTTTTGGTGTTTAGGTGTTTTTTCAGTTCATTTTATAGCCTACCAATTAATTTCTGTGATATAAAGCTGGCAAGAGCTTCTCCTATTCTGTTCTCCTATTTGCTTCCCTGTTCAGAAGAATTTAAATCCAATTTCATCCAATCACATTAACCAATGGTTGATGTTGTTTGCTGGGTTCCTGGTGTCAGAATCATAAAGTCTTTGCGTATGTATGAACACTTACATGTTTTACCTTATCTGTTTTGTAGCTTCAGGTCTTACATTAAAGCCTTTGATCCATTTGTAATTGACTTTATAAAACAGGGATATAGTCCAATTCTTCTATATGTGGATATTCAGGTTTCCCTGCATCATTGATGAAGAGGCTCTTTTCTCCAGTACATTTTAGTATCATTTTATAATATCAGGTGGGCACACATGTGAGAATGTGTTTCTTCATTCTTTTCTTGCAGTTCCATAAGAATTTTAGTTAGTTTTAATATTTTGCTGAAGTATCATTGGAATTTTAATGGACATTACATGAAATATGTAGATAACATTCAATAATAATTCATAATTTTAGTTGAAATGGTCCAGTATTTCCCTTTTATTATAGTATTGAATGTAGCTTTGTGACACAAAAACCTTTGTTATGATCAATGTTCACCTTATAGTTGGGGCTTTTAATATTATGAGATTTTAAGCTTTATCTTGGTGTATTTAAGCTTTGTCTTCATGGATTGGGATGATTTGAGGTTTCCGTTTGGGAATCTATCCGTGTACCCTGTAACGTTCACCAATTTCTATATTTTAAAATATCCTCACACCCTCTCATTAAACCCACTTGTATATGGTGTATGGGATTTTAAATGTGATATTAAATTGAGTTTGCCAGTATCTTCCTGAGGATTTTCCATCAAGTACATTGATGAATATTTTTCTGTATATATTGTGTCATTATCAGATTCCTATTGGTATAATATTTGTCTCCCGGGACAACTGTGATGGTATTCTTTCCCTTCATGTATTTTGGAATAGCTTAGAAAATTATGCTATTTCTTCCTTAATGATTTGGTAAAAAGCAGTAAGGCAGTCTGGTGGAGTTTGCTTATTGGATGAGTGTTACTATTTTAAGATAGTTTTACAGATAATATGTGTGTGCATGTGATTATGTCCTCATGATTTAACTTTAGGAGTTCACAAGTATCTAGTAAGGTATCTAGTTCTTCTATAATTTCCAGGTTTTTATAATATAAGGTTTCCAAAAGTTTTTTTGATAATTATGCTACTCAGTAGGTACTCCTGAATTTCTTTTTTCATTTATAATTTTATTAATTTGGATCTTTCATTTCTTTTTAACTAGGTGACAAAATGTTGGATCATATTATTTAACTTATCAAAGAAGTCAGTTTTTTCATTCCACTTACTTTTTGTGTTGCGTCTTTTGTCTCCATTTCATCAAATTTTTCAATATTTTCTACCTTTTTGGTTTGGCTTCTCCTTCTTTGACTAAAACCTTGAGTTGCATCACTAAGTAGCATCATTAAACCTGTATCTTTGGAACTCTCTGATCAACATTCAGACATATCTATAGGTCAGAGAGTCACTCTTTGCAACAGTTCTTACTGTTTATATAATCTTGGGTAGAGAAAGTCTTTGCAAATCTGATAAGTTTCAGAGACTTCCTGAGACTTGTTCATTAGTCCCTGAGTTTTAAAGAGCCTCCTTCTAGAATAAAATGTTTCAATTTTTCAGTTTTGCTAAGACTCCCTCCATGAAGAAATGCTTCAATTACAAGGAAATATAACACAAAGTGAAGTGTTTCTATTGGCAACCAAAGACATTATTTTTAAACAATAACTTTCCATCTCTTGTTCTCATTGGCTCATGGACATACTATAATATAATAAACTTTCAGTACAACTTCAGTTCCAATGCTGTTTTTTAAGTTCAAGTATTTTATGAAATCAAAGCAACCTCTTAACTCTCAGCTCCTATGAAACCAAAAGGAGGCTACATACTTCCAGAATATAATTACACAGAATAATCATTCCCATCTATAAGGGGAATGCACTTCAAAAACAAAGAATATTGAACCAAAGCAAAGCTGATTCACAGTAATCTAAATCCTCAACTCTATGGCTGGAATCTAGTGGTCATGTTATAATTATCTAGAATCCAAATGGCTTAGGACCCTGTCATTCAGCTCTGCCATTATTGGTATATGTATCATTCCTCTTGGTTATACTCCATACTGTCATTGGTAGATGATGTCCCATGGTTAAGACATTTCCAACACCTCTGGTCTCCTTTAAAACTTGGGTTTTTGTTACATATTTATACAGTGACTTCTTGAGGCTTCCTTTCAGAGCCTCCAATTCTCCTGCACAGTGCCTGGCCTCAGTAACTCTCTGGAAACATAATGGAAAATGTCATGGTTCCCTCAACCTTGTATCTTTAAAGTCCATCAAATCAGTACTATTTGAGAAACACTGTATGCTCAGAATAGAGTCAGGTCACTTATTCAATAGTCGAATCAACTTGCCTTTGCAAACCCAGTGTCACAGTTCCAGAGAAAGTAGCATTTGAGATGTGGGAAACCCCTTGGAGGACATTCTTAGTGTAGTCTCTTTGTAGAGGAATTTATGACTTCACTACAGGGATCTTCCAATGGGTTCTGTCCTTAAGGCATTTTGTTTGTCATCTTAGCCAAAAGTACCTGTCTTCTCCTTGGTGATACTAATCTCTCTACCAGTTAAAGAGGTTTCAGACAAGGAGAGTACAGAAGATGCAGCCTCTTTAACATTTATTCAATCCATATAGAGTGATAAAATGCCCATTGGGGTTTTCTTCATCCTTGTATTTGTTCTTATAAAAAGAAAGAATCCACTAAATTTGCACTTTTCAGGTCTATTATGGGGATTCTGCAATCAGGTTCCAGTGAAGCAGTCTACATAAATCTAAGAAGAGTAGAAAAAAACTCCAAACTAAATTCCATATTTTCACCCCCCCCTTTTCTATGAGTAATGTATTAAAGGCAATGGCCATCTCTGGAAAAATGTACCATTTAAACCATACAAAAGTGTTATCTCTGACCATATTCTCTGGCGAAAGTTAAGATGTACACATAAAAAATGCAAAACAAAAAGTTAAAAAATAATTTTAAAAAATACATAAGTCTCAATATAATAGTAAAGATGTAAACAAAATGGTAACTTAAAGTAAAAGTATATTTATCTATATCCTTGGGTCTTGAGAGGTGGTAACACTTAAATGAAAAAATGGGGCCTGGAGAGATGAATCAGTGCTTGAGAGCGCTTACTGCTCTTTTCTGTGACATGAGTTCAATTTGTAGCACACACATGTGTGCTCAAAACCATGTGTAATGTCAATCTCATGGTATCTATGCAACTCTCTTAAGCACCAGGTGTGTTGGTGTTCTCTCCTTGCTCCTTGCTCCTTGTCTCTCCTTCTATTTATACTCTCTGCCTGCCATCCCTGCCTATTCTTGCTCCTGTCTCTCTGTTGACAGTTTAGCTCTTTATTAGGACCACCAGGTGTATTAGCCAGGCAAAGAATCACAGCTTCACTGAGTTAAACAAATACAGTCTAAACAAAAGTCACACACGTTTAAACAATATTCCACAACATTCTCCCATTTAAAGTACTTATCCAACCTGCACAAGCCCACAGGGACCACACATTTGTCTGAAAATGAGTCCTATGAAGTATGTATGAACTAGGATCTCACTTATTATCTAACCTTGGTATGTCACCTAGAAAATGAGGGCATAACAATAAGGATATTTAATCATTCCCCATTATATGGTATTCTACTAACGGAAGAGTAATGGAGGAATAGGGGAAGGATTGACTCTGAACATTAGTTTTTTATATTTCTTCTGTGGGGTACATTCTTTTTTTTCAATCAATAACTGAGTTTAAAGCAGGCTAAGGTTTGAGAAAAAGGATTGTGTTTTTCTATTATAGAGGCCAACATCAATCTTCTCCTCACAGTTTTTGACCTTTTTTTGATTATTTGGGTTAGGAGTCAGCAAACTTCTGTAAAGGTCTAGATAGTAAATACTTCATATTTTTTTAGGTCATACAGTTTCCGTTGCACTTACTTAACTTTGTCATTGTGGCACCAAAAAATAGCCATAAACAATAGGTAAATAAATAGATTTGACTGTGTACTACAGACAAAAGACTACATTTGGCCCACAGGCTATAGTTTACTGACCCCAATACATGTCAACTAATGCTCTTCATATCTGCCCATCTATCTCATGGCCAGCTCTATGGCTTATTAAATAAGATAAATCTCCAAAAGTAAGTCCCTACAAGTAATGGTAATATCCTATTACTGCTGAAGATTAGACAGTGCTGCTTGTTGGTAGCTATGTCATCTTTATCCATGTTGACACAACAAAATCAGGGTCCATATGAGCATTTTCTACAAGACTCTGAACTCATCAAGAAAGAAGAGATAATGGAGTATTTTATTTGAATTGTCTAATGCTAATGGAATAGACATCGTTAATGTACTTATTGCCTGTATATATTGGATATATTTATTGTATATAGCTTTTCTTACATTAGTTATAACCTTTTTTAAAATTTTTAAACAAAAAAGGGGGATATGTGGTGATATCTTGCTTGTGCAAATAAAGCCTGTCTGAGGGTCAGAGAATGGAGCTTGTCACTATCTAACCATAGAGGTCTGCAGGTCTGTACAGATATACAAGAAGTGATATTGATAGACAGAAACAGGATATAAGCAGGAAGAAACAGGAATAACCCTATTGTCTGCTGAGACACTATGAAGGTAAGGTGTGCCGTGACTTGCTCCTTCTCTCTGACCCTCAGCCAGGCTTTATTTGTACAGGATATCACCATAGGCCTTTGACAAAATCTAACATGTTTTCATGATATAAGTACTAAAGAGGTAGGGTTGGAGGAACCATACTTCGACTTAAAAGAAATGACAAACACACAGCCAACATTATCTGAAATGGAGAAAAACTCAAAAGGTCAGGAATGAGACATGACTTCCCACCATCCCACCATTTTCAATATAGTGCTGGAATCACTAGCTAGAGCAAAAGAGGAAAATTATATGGATACATATAGAAAATGGCAAAGTCTAACTATCTGTATTTGCAGACATTATACAAAAGAGATCCTAAGGAAGCCTATCAGCATGCCCCCAAAACAATTTAAAATGTCTGCAAAGTGGCCAGGTACAAGTAAACTCAAAGAAACAGCAGTTTCTCTATACATCACCAGCAAGCACACTGAGAAAGAGATCATGAGCATACTCCCATCTCCAAAAGCATCAAAGAAAATAAAGTAGCTTGGATTAACCTAATTGAGGACATGAACACTTCAAGTCTCTGAAAAAAGAGATAAAGATGATAGAAAATGGAAAGGTATCTATGTTCATTAATTACTAGAATCAATATTGTGAAAATGACCATCCTACCAACAACAATTTACAGACTCAATGCAGTCCTAATAGATACACCTGCAAAATTACTCACAGACATAGAAAAACAATCCTAAAATTCCAATGGAAAAAGAAAAGACACCAGATAGTCAAAGCGATCTTGAGCAAAAAGAAAAACACCAGGAAATTGCTGCTGTGGACTTTGAAGTATATTATAAAACTACTGTTATAAAAGTGATATGGTACTGGTAACAAAAACATACATGTAGACCAATGGAATAAAATAGAAGATCCAAACATGAGTGCTCATAACTACAATAATTTGATATTTGACAAAGAAGCAGGCAAATATATATTGGAGAAGAACAACATCTCTACTAATGGTAGCTGGAAAGTTGTATGCCCATGTTCAGAAGAATGGGATTTGATCCATATCTACCACCCTGCACAAAAATTAGATTCAAGTGGAAAAAGACCTCAATTTAAAACCTGAAACAATGAAGGTGCTAGAGAAAATATTGTCACTATGCCACAACACATACGTGTGGGAAAAAACTTTTGGAGTGGTATTCCATTGCAAAGAATTACAGCAAAAATTGAGAACAAGGACCTAATAAAACAAAAAAATTTCTGTAAAGCTGAGGAAACAATCAAATGAAGAAGAAACCCACAGTATGGAGAGAGTATTGCCAACTATAAGGTTGATAGAGGATTAATATCTAGAATAAACAAAAAACAAAGTCAAGGAAACAAGTGACATAATTTAAAATAATGAGATAGTGATCTAAAGAGATAGTTCTCAATGAAAACACCTCAAAATAAAATGACATTTATTTCATCTTTCTCCAACCAAAAAGCTTAGACCAATAAAACAACTGACAGCAAATGCTGGCAATGTTATGAAGAAAGTGGGACCGTCATTCACTGTTGGTGGGAAATACAAATGGGTGTAGCCACTCTGGAAATCATTATGCAGAATCCTCAAAAATACTTAAGAAAGAAAAAATTAAAATGAACCAAAGAACCAGCTATACCACACCTTGTCATACTCATAAAGAACTTGACATTCTACTCTACAGACACTTGCTCAGCCATGTTCATAGCCACCCTATTCACAATATTCCTGAAAATGGAAACAACTTATATCTCCTTAACTAACTATTCAACACAAACGGTTAATGAAAATTTGGTACATGTGCACAATTGGGTATTATTCAGATATAACAAATGACATTTGTAAATAAATGAGTTGATCCAGGAAAGAATGAAGTAACCCATACACAGAAAAACATAAGCTTCATGTTCTCCCTCTCCTGTGGCTCTTAGCTCCCAAATTTCAGATTGATTATAAGATTATAGCAACATGGAGTCACCACAGAAACCAGGGAACCATGTGGAGGTAGGGATGGGTGCGGGAAGACTATCAGGATCCAGGGGATGTGAAGTGGGAAATGGAGCAACAGGGAGAAGGTGCCAACTCAGTGGAGGGAGAAGAGATAGAAGGAGGAGGAACAAGAGACAACACCCAGGTAGTTTGATAAAGCCACAGGGAATCATATTATTGTAAATTTATCTCAAATATACATATATAGAGAGAGATATAGATTTATAGATAAAGATATAGACATAGATATATGTATAGGTATAGATATTGTGTGTGACTCTGTGTGTGTGTGTGTGTGTGTGTGTGTGTGTGTGTGTGTGTGTGTCTTAAAGGAAGTTAAGCCACTGGGGCTTACAATGTTCACCACAAGAATCATAAACTAACAGAAATTCCAGAACAGGGCATGAGAACCTTCATTTCTAATACTTGGACAGGGTAGTTGTAATGACTCCCAAAAATAATATAGATTATCTATATAACTTTTGGTTTGACTATCAGAATTTGAGAGGAGGATCCCATTGATGAAGACACCACATATTTTTACTGACCTGAAAGTCTCCTTCCTACAGTTCAGATTCCATAAGTTCCAGAAAACACTATGCCAGCTGTCATGGGAGGGAAAAAATTCAACAGTTCTAACTTGCTGCAACATCTATACAGCATGATAATGAGCAGGAGAGAAATAAAAAAAATATATATATATGTATATTATACAATTAATGGCACTCATGTGTTGGTGGCAAACAACAGCTCTCTAACTGGAATCATACCCTAATCCTTTTGAAAGAAATCATACCCACTACTGAAAATGAAAACCTTGCTTGATTCTCAGAGATAGTGAGGACATGGACCTTAGAAAATAATTGAGTAGCATCACTTTGTTAGACCAGCATTATCCTTACTACATTCTAAATCTCATACCGACAGGTATGCATAGCTGCCACCCTTATTAAAGAAGTTTTTCTTTGCAGCAAATGGAAAACATCACAGAAAATCACAGCAGGACACAATGCAGAGGTTAACAAGTCTTGCGAAGCCCAAACCAAACAGATGCATTTACATCACATCTCCTACACTTGTGGTTCAGAGGGCATCAAAGAAGAGAGCTTGGAAAGTCTGGAGGAACCAAGAATATCGGGAAGTCTGATGTGAGATATTTTCTCCTAGAAATGGCTGCATAAAAAAGACCAATGGCAATATCAATGGACATGTAGATGTGTAAGGGGAAAAACTTCCTGGGGTCCCACCCCTGACAAAGAACTACAGGGCAAACAATAACTGATGGGAGAAGAATTAGCCTGTCCAAGGGAATAACCCCTTCTTGGTGATCCAGGGCAAAGTAGTAAGCCTTGAGGCCATATAAAAACAGATAACAGAAACCCCAACAGTTTTTATTCATGAATATTAATGCATACTCATATGTTTTATATACATATATGTATACATAAATATATATGTATATGTAACAAATAGTAATCAAAGAAAGAGGTTCTAAATTTGACAGTGAGTTGGGGTATGGGAGGGATTTGAGGAACTGTAGCTGGGAGTGGCTGGATAGAGGAGGGAAAGTGATATAATTCTATTTCAACTAAAAATTCATTTTTGAAGAAGGAATGAAAAATACCAAAGATATGTAGCTTCAAAAGTAATTACTTTTAAATAACAATGGAGTACAATTAAAATTTAAATCTTGCCATTTCTTTGAATATAATATAATTATATTTTGATAATATGAAGAATGCTGTAGAACTTGATTTTGGTAATATGAAATGATTTATAAAATACACTAATAGGTGAAACTCTTTATGGCTGCATTTAATACAATCCTATCAGCACAAGTAAAAAGAATAATACACAAAGATATTATTTTATATTACAATTATTTTTAAAAAGACTGTTAATAATGATTATCTTCAAATTGAAACTGCTGATAAAAAGTATGTATTAGAAAAAGGATTTGAATTTTTCAAGTGTTTTACTACATTATACTGTTTTCACATATATCTAAAGTATATATTTAAAGACAAAATATGTTCTTTGGTCTACAAAGTCAAATGCACTCAGGTACACACTCTAATCATACAAGTAAAACCATGAGCTTTCTCAGATTCCTTGGTGCTCACTGCAGCTGCCTGTTTCCCAGAAGCTCTTGGAATAACCGGATTACTACCTGATGGAGCTTCACTGACACTCAGCATTTCTATATCCCCATCAGTGCTGTCTTATTGTATTCCAGCCTCTCATAACAACACAGTTTCAAGCTAGCATGTATCCATTCATCCTTCCATCAGTTCATTCATCTTCTGAATCTCAATTCAGAAGCAGCAACTGAAAGACCCCCAGAGTGGGGTAACTCTACTCAAGTCTCGGGATAAGCCCATGCCCCAATAATTCAAGAGAGACCATTCTTGATGCAAGCACACGAGGTTTATTCAGGGAACCAGTTCACTGGGGCCAAGCTCGTAACTCTTGCAGAGGCAGAGGAGTTCGACCCCAAGTAGTTGCAGTCAGGGGTTTTTAAAAGAGAAAAATCCATAAAGAATGGGGGAGTTAGGCAAACACCATAAAGGATGGGGAAGTTACATAAACACCATAAAGGATGGGAAGTTAGGTGATAGCTCATGCCTTAACAGGAAGGTTATAGGTTATCTCAAGCAAGCATTCTTTGGGCATTGTACAGTTAAACATTGATCAGGAATGTGGTGAGCTAGTTCCTGGATCAGGGAGTGTTTTCTTTTAAGTTTATATTGAGGTCACCGTTTTCTCAGGAGAGGGCAGAAGAACAAGTTACTCTGTGCTGGGCTAGTTGCTAGGGATCTAAAAATATTGAGTTAGAGTCTCTCATTCCCCACTTCTTTTAGTAAGCAGTTCTAATCATCGAACTGCAAAACTAAATTTCTGACTCTATATAGTCTGCATTGCCCTGTTCTAATCTCTGATACTGTTAGCATAGCATAAGAATCTGTACAGCACTAACTCTTTGTCTAATAAAAGCAATTAATCTATTAATTATACAAGGTCCTATAGTCAGTAGAAGAAGCAAGATCAGTAAGGTACCCATCAGGGCAGTAAACAAAGTCGTCATCCATGATGATCTGCTGAACCAGCCCTCGTACCAGTTTTGTGTGGCCTCCTGGTCTCGTTCGCATTTTTTCTAATCTTTCTCCAAGCTTGATCATGGAGCTCCAGAGTGATCAACATAAAACAACATAAAAACAATATTCTTCTTTAAGGGCAGCACATAGTCCCCCTTCCTTAAGGAACTGCAGGTCTAGGCCTCTCCTATTCTGCAGAACTACCTCAGATAGGGAGATGAAAGATTCTTCTAACTTAGTGACAGAGCTTTCTAGCACTTTAATGTCCTGTGTCATAGTGGCCTATGGAGTATTCAGGCCATATTGGAGGTCCTGGGGTCCCTTAATGAGTGCTGTAGTCCAGGTACCAATTCCTGGTGCTATGCTCAAACCAAACATTACTGCTAAGGTGAGGGATACCAGTTCTCTCTTGTCCCTTCTTTGGTTATAATCATAGGCATCTATGACTGTCTCCTCAGGGCAGTAGTAGATACGAGGAACCAGCTGAACCATACACAAAAGTCTCTTGATTGGTTAAACATAACAGTAGAGACACAGGGGGTAAGCCCAGTACTACAAGCCCACCAGCTATTGTTACTTGGTAACAGACAACGGTTGGTCTCTGTTACCATAACTGTTCAGGAGCTATTTCAGAGGTGCTGATGGGAGCAAGGTACTGTCCCTAGGAATAATCCTGAGCCTGAGACTTTAGTAAGGGTGAGCTTACTTCAGGAGCCCCAGGAACACTGATTTGGATCTGTCACGGAGGTGATGGTAACAGAGATGGCAGTTCCCTCGTAATAAGGAGGACCAGCAGTAAGACAAAGCCAGCAAGATGAGGTAACATAGGGATTGGTAGTATTTAAAGCTAGAAAAGCCCCTTGAATCAGGTTAAAGAGTCTATCACCAGTGGTAGGGAGCAAAGTGAAAGTTTCTGCAATGGGAATTATTGTGCCTTGTAGTTGGGGCTCAGAAATGGGGAAATCAGTACTTATGGGGGGAGGAGGTGGTTGCTCTGGGAGTACCATATCAGGTCCTATAGGAACCACTGGAGGGCTCTCAATTTTGAGCCTAATCTGGAACAAAAACCCATTATCCCATCCTGACATATAGAACCTCAGACCTCAGGTTTGCCCCTTGGACCAGGCAGTAAACTGCTTCACTAGATTTGTGAAGGTGATATTGAGGGAGTCTAGTGTCCCGCGCCACAGTCTCGCCAGCAAGAATGACACAAGACACTTGGATCCTTCTGCAGTCAAGCTTTAATGCATCTTGAGAGATAGATGATCAGCTTCTGAGAGGGAGACCCCAAGCTAAGAAACCCAGCCCCTTATATAAGCCTAGGAGCTCTGAGTGAGACGTGTAGAGCCGGGATTGGTGGTTTGCTCATCACCCCAGATGACGCCACGGGAGAGGCAGAGCTTAAACGGTGGACTCCAACCGACAACGGATGTCGGCGCCATCTTCTAATGGCGATAGTGATAGCGAGGGCGGCTCCTCACATCTCCCCCTATTCATTTACTTTTGAAGCCATAGGACACCCACAACTTTGGAGTGGAGATAGAGGTCAAATCCCCATGTGCAAATTTGGAACATGAACAAAGCTCTTCTCCAGGGTCTTATCCCCAGAGGGAGCCCTGACCAGTCCCGATGTCGTTTTTCTGGGGGAAGGAGATCATGACATAGAACCTTCATGCAAGATGACTTATCTCCCAGGAGAAAGTCATTATACCACAGACCTCTCCTGTGCAGTGCTTAGCCTTGCAACTCCTTGGGCTGCTGAAGCCTCCCCACTCTATCCCGTGCAATGAGACTAGCCTCGTGGGGTGCAAGAGCCGGGAGGCCAGTGACCTATTGCTTTAACATGGTTAACCAAATGTCAGGGGAGGCTCCGTGTTCTAAGGCAGAAAGTGCTTGTGCCACCACCACTTTGTCTCTTTTTGTTTGGGCTCTGAGCTTACACACCATCCAAAGCATCAACACTATTCCACAGCAGAGAACTAGGCTAAATAATCCCACCCCCACCCATTCCTTAAAATAAGAAAATGCAGATGAAATCCAGGAGGAGAGGCCTTCCATCAGAGAAAGATCCAGACTCATCGAATTCACTTGCAGGATCGCCACTCTCAACTCATGGAGTGTCTGCTCAAACTCAGAAGTCCAATTCTGTAATAAATGTTGAGACAGAGCTTTTGACAGGTTAGCTGCTCTTGTAAAATTCTCATATTGTACTGAAGTGACACAAAGGCCAGGCAACTTTTGTTCACATCCCAGTTGGGCCATCTGCCACAATATATCCAATTGTTCATGAACCAAATTAATCCATTGGTTTACCAACATCAGGCCTCCTTGTATCTGAGAATTGGCAGTGGCCTGTTTATCTAGGGCCATGGTCATAGTGGCCGATAGTTCATTAATGGTTTGAGTTGTCTGCACAGTGGCGGAAAGTGCAAGGGCCGAGGCGGTAACCGAAGCAGTAACCACGGTGGCGGCTATCAGGCCCACAATAATAGCAGAGATCCCAAAAATCTCGCTTTTCCCTAAACAAACTCAAACTACTTGGCGCCTGACAGGAACTGGAACAAATCAAGGCATGCGCATTACCAAAGCAAAAGGGTGCTTAATAGCATCCTAGCATAATGTATAAAAACAATTCTAAGCAGAGCAATTTATTTCTTTCTGATTCTTACCTAAGGTATCATTACTCACAACCCAAATAAAGGGTGGCCAAACACAAATCGGAGCAGCTGAATAATTAGTTCTCTTAAAAGGGGTATACTTAACATTGGAGGAGGACCAATCAGATGAGACAGAGCTCTGTCCCTTACTCAGACTATTGCCTAATGCCCCTTTCCAATCAAAAGTAATCTGTCCCTTCTCACTACATCCTCCAGCAATCATTGCCATAGGAGAAAGATCAGTACAGCTTCCATTAATTCCGCAAAGCAACCATTGATCAAAAGGATTAGCATTAGATCTTTCTGGATCCATATGAGTAAAATTATCCTTTAATGAAGAAATCACAGTAAAGCACAAGCTTCCTACTAATGACAAGGTTCTCTCATCCTGAAAACTCTGTATCTGAGGATCCAAAGGCAAAAAGGCAAGCCCCAACTCTCTATTAGTTGTGAAAAATCTAGGGAACACCTGGGCATTATGCATCACTGGCATCAGTAGGGGGAAGGTAGACATGATGGCCCACGGTAACTCTCCCATCATACTAGGAACCATCATCCCGAGTAGGAGAGTCTTCATCACCCACTTGGCCTCCATCCTTCTTATTCTGGAGTTGTGAAGGAGCTCTTCGAGTGAGTCTTTCAGGGATCCACAGGGGGTTTTCTTCCTCCTGTGGAAAAACACACACAGCTCCACTGGATCTTAGAAGAATAGGATCCGGGCCTTTCCAGAGATCAGTCAAGACATCTTTCCATTTTACCATTTCTTTTGGCCTATCAGGCTCTAAACTGTGGCGATCGGCCGCAGTGTGGCCTTGGGCATCAGAGTTCAAGAAATTAAGGGTAAAAAGTGCCATGGACACAGCAACTCTTGGTACCGAGGGTAGAACATCCTCAATACTCCCTTTTGTTTAATCAGATATGATTTGAGTGTACGATGGGCACGTTCCACAATGCCCTGTCCTTGAGGGTTATAAGGTAGGCCAGTTAGATGGGTAACATCCATTTGCCAACAAAACTGTCGGAATTTTTGAGAGGTATATGCTGGTCCATTGTCTGTTTTTAAAATTCTGGGTTTTCCTCAAGCACTCCAGGCCTCAAGGCAATGTTGAATCACATGTGAGGCCTTTTCCCCTGTTAGGGGCGTGGCGAATATTACGCCAGAACAGGTGTCAACAGAAACATGAACATATTGAAGCCTTCCAAAAGAGGGAATATGAGTAACATCCATCTGCCACATCTGCAATGGTCTAATGCCACGTGGGTTTATTCCCACGTGGGGAGCAGGTAAGAATTCGCAGCAATTCTGGCATTGAGTAACAATTTCCCTAGCCTCTTTCCTGGATAGAGCAAAACGACGGCACAAGGTCTCAGCCGTCACATGAAAGTGCTGATGGAATTCTTTTGCTGCTTGTGTGTGGGTAAACAAGGCAGCGGCCACCAGCTTTGTAGCCTTGTCCGCTAAGTCATTCCCTGAGGACATGGGACCTGGGAGTCCAGAATGTGCTCGGACATGGGTAATGAAAACAGGAAATCTCCTATTTAACAAGGCAGCTTGTATCTTCTGAAAGATGTTAGCAACTCTGCTGGAGGATCTTATTATTCCAGCTATCTCAAGGAGATTAACTGCATTAACCACATAAGAGGAATCTGATACAATATTGAGGGGTCCTGGAAAAGCCTCAAGAACCTCCAGTATTATCAGACATTCTACAACTTGAGGTGAAGTTTCATTATATTGTTTAGATATAACCCTATCCTTGACCACATAAGCTCCCATACCAGTTTTTGATCCATTAGTGTACACCACAGTCCCATCTGGGAGTGGGTCTTTAGCTGTCACTTGTGGAAACACTATAGCCTGATTTAGAGCAAACTGTAAAATTGGATGCTTTGGAAAATGATTATCAATTTGTCCTGAAAAGGAAGTAACTAAAACTGCCCAATCACTAGATGTGGCTGCCAAGGTCTGAACTTGTGCAGCAGTATAAGGCACAATCAAGGAATCAGGATCCCTGCCAAAATGCGTAACAGCTGCTTTTATTTCGCGAAGCGCGAGCTGTGCAACAGCATCAGGGTACCAGTCAATAATCTTAGTGGGGGAAGCATTTGGATGAATCCAAAGTAATGGTCCGTGTTGCCACAGGACTGCAGTTGGCAATTGAGCTGTCTTAAAAACACACAGACTAAAAGGTAGTGACTCCTCAATACGTTGTAATTGTGCTTCCTGTAAGGCCTCTTCCACCATCTGTAAGGCTCGGTGGGCGGCAGGGGTAAATTTTCTGGGTGAGGAGATATGAGGCTCACCCTCCAGGAGATCGAAGAGGGGTTTTAGATCAGCAGATGGAATTTTTAAAAAGGGCCTCAACCAATTTTTATCTCCCAGAAGTTTCTGAAAATCATTTAATGTTTGTAAGTGGTCTTTGTGAATTTCTATTTTCTGAGGAACTATATTTTTGGGAGTAATCATTGAGCCCAAAAAGAGGCCTGTATCTGCAATTTGAACCTTCTCTGAGGCAATCTATAATCCCCACTGTTTTAATTCAGCCACCAGCATGGGAAAAGCCTTTTGTAAAACATCTAACTCTTTGTGACAAATAAGAATATCGTCCATATAATGGATCATGATTAAAGATGTAAATTGCTTCCTAATTGGCTCCAAAGCCTCTTGCACATACAGCTGACATATCATTGGGCTATTGGCCATGCCTTGCGGCAGTACCTTCCACTGAAATCTCTTGTCTGGTTCCATATGATTAAGAGAAGGGATAGTGAAGGCAAACCTTGGTCTATCCCGTGGGTAAAGTGGAATAGAGAAGAAACAATCCTTAATATCTATAATAATAAGCTTCCAATCTTGAGGAAGCGCAGAAAGCAAAGGAAGGCCTCTTTGAACACGGCCAAAAAGATGCATCTGATTGTTAATGGCCCACAGGTCATGGAGTAATCTCCACTTCCCAGATTTCTTCTTAATAACAAAAATTGCTGTATTCCATGGGGAGGTAGAAGGCTCTAGATGCCCCAGCCGTTCCTGTTCTTGCACTAATCTTGTGACAGCCTCTAATTTTTCAGAGGATAGAGGCCATTGAGAGACCCATACCGGCTCCTCTGTTTTCCATGGTATGGGTCGTGAAGCCTCAACGGCCCCTAAATAAAACCCAGTCCTTTTCTACCCCGACTTCCGTGTTGCATAATGGGTTTTATTCTGCCTTGTTCTTGCCTACCCAAGCCTCTACCCTTTGTATACCCCATCTTTGCCATAATGGCTGATGCCTGGGGGGAGTATTCATTAGTTAGGGTCATGCCCATGGCTTGTAACACATCCCATCCCCATAAATTTACAGGGAGTGGCAACACATAGGGGGTAAAACATCCCTGTTTGCCCTCAGCATTCCGCCAGGTTAAGGCTGAGGCACTGATGGCAGGAGAGGACTGGTATCCAAGACCTTGTAGAGAATGAGATGAAACAACAGTGGGCCAAGACTTCGGCCACCAATGGAGTGAAATAATGCTTTTGTCTTTTCTCGTATCCATTATCCCTTCAAATTCTTTTCCATTAATTAACAATTTTATTGTAGGTCTCTCATTTAGGGGTATAGCCAGATAGGCTGAATCATTTCCAGAAGATCCCATAGCCCTTTTTTGTAAAGTGTAGGTTTCTCCATCCCCGAGGGAGGGCAGCAACACCAGTTGTGCAATTCTATCTCCCTGCTTTATAGAAAATACGCCCCGAGGACTAGAACAGAGAACTTGAATCTCCTCTTTATGATACGGGTCAACAATCCCAGGATATATAATGAGTCCCTGTAAAGTTAAGGAGCCGTGGCCCAGAATAAGCCCAATGGTGGCAGGGGGCAAAGGTCCAGGGGAATGGACTGGGACCGGTTGTACATTCATTTGGGGCATGAGTAAGAAGTCGGAGGCGGCACGCAAGTCCATTCCGGGGGTTCCTCGGAAGCCTCTACCTTCTCTTGATTGCTTTTCTGAAATCGGTTCCCATATTTCTGAGGGCCCTGGGACCATGGGCCCCGTAACCTGTTTTTTGATTGGGGTACCTTGGGTTCTTCAATAGGGGGCAGAAGCCTCCCTTTTATATCCCGGACTGACCTGCATTCGCTAGCCTTATGATAACCTTTACCACAACGATGGCAAAGCTCCAGTTCTCTTGTTCTTTCAGGGGCTTGACAATCTTTCTTAAGGTGCCCCATTTTCCCACAATTAAAACAAGCTTTTCAATTTGATAAATCTCTACACCTGTGCGTTTGTAAAATGGCGGCAGCTAGTCCTGCATTGGTTAGGGGTTCCCCCAGCTCCCTGCACACTCTGAGCCAAACTTGTAAACCTTTGCTTTTGCGAGGGGCGATAGCCGCTCGACATTCCTGGGTTGCTTATTCATAGACAAGTTGCTCAATCAGGGGCATAGCTTGTTCTGAATCACCAAAGATGTGACTGGCGGCCTCGGTCATTCTGGCCACAAAGTCTGAAAATGGCTCATGGGGTCCTTGGACAATCTTTGTAAGGTGTCCGCCAGATTCTCCCCTTTTTGTGAGGGCCTTCCATGCTTTAATAGCGGCGGCCGACACCTGAGCATAGATGCCCCAGATGTAGTTGGTTTGATTAAGGGCATGTTGACCCTGACCTGTCAGCATTTCAAATGTCCACTGCCTCTGATTCTCATCTCCAGCCATGGCATTAACTCTAGCTTGCACCTGGGCTGCATCATACCAGAGAGCCTTCCATTCCATGTATTGTCCCATGTTGGGAAGCACTGCTTTCACTGTCGTCTGCCAGTCAGTGGGAGTCATGGCAAAATTAGCAAGCCTTTCCACCTGTATTGTGGTAAAGTTAGCATTGACCCCATAATTACGAACGGATTCAGCCAAGTCTTTGATTTGATTGTAATCTACGGGGGTATGTACTCTTCCACCTTCTGCATTCTCGAATACTGGAAAAGCCACTTGTATTTTTCTCCATTCCTCTAAAGGTAAAAAGGAGTCAGTACCAGTATTCAGCCGAAGCTCATACGGCGGAGGCGCCGAGGGGCGTGAGCCCGTCGGATTTATAGGCGGTGGCCTCACATTCATTTTTGTTTTCAGCGGCCGGTGTCTATCAGGGTGATATCTTTCTTCCTCATACCATGCCGCCTCCTCCTCTAGATCAGCTTCTTCGCTAGAATCCAGAGTGTCAGAATCGGAATTATCTAGCTCCAAGGCTTCTAGCTCTACCGTAGGGTATAGGCTAGATTCTGGCTTTTTCTTTTTCTTAGATTTGTTAGGGGGTGAATGATCACTCCATTCTTTCTCTCCCCCTTTCTTAACTTCTTGGGGAGGGCCTTTTTTCTTAGACATGTCTTTCCTTTTGTGAGCTCCCATTCTCTCACTCCGTTCAGTTTCTGACATGCTATCCTGAACTTCCTCTAAGGTTCCCTGACTTTCTACTATAGCAGGGTGACAGGCCTCATCCTCCAAGCAGTTTTTAACTAGCTTCCAAATGGCTTTGGTACCTAAGCGGAGATCTCCTTCTGCATGCTTCCTGTCTAGGTCTTTACCTAGCTTGTTCCACGAGGCCACAGTGAGGGACCCAGAACAAGCATACCATGGTGTTACTCTATCTACCTCCTTCACAAAATTTTGAAGTGTTTGTGGTGCAATTTTAAGATCTCTTTGTTTTAGCACAGTCTGTAGGGCAGTAGCCACTGACTGTGATGACCCCATCTTGCTGGCGGCTTATGTAGTGGCGTGGCTGGAGGCAAAACAAAAGTAAAAAATGGCACTCGACTCCTTTACCAGACTGACAGCACCGTTCTGTTAGCACCAGCCACGATGAAGAAGAAGGACAAACAGGACTAGCACCAAAGCCTCCACTGACCTGTCCTACGGTGGTGACAAATTAAGGCCAAAGTCAAGAAAGGGGGGGGTTCAGGATCAAGCATACCTCTCCGAACTTACCTCCCTGCAGTTCTGAATCTGCCCCATCTTCCGAGGGGTCTCCCACGGTGCCAGTGATGTTGAAGAGTTCCTGGGTTTCGGCACCAGATGTCCCGCGCCACAGACTCACCAGCAAGAATGACACAGGACACTCGGATCCTTCTGCAGTAAAGCTTTAATGCATCTTGAGAGATAGATGATCAGCTTCTGAGAGGGAGACCCCAAGCTAAGAAACCCAGCCCCTTATATAAGCCTAGGAGCTCCGAGTGAGACGTGTAGAGCCGGGATTGGTGGTTTGCTCATCACCCCAGATGACGCCACGGGAGAGGCAGAGCTTAAACGGTGGACTCCAATAATGGCGATAGCGATAGCGAGGGCGGCTCCTCACAGTCTAGGCCTTTATTTTTTCTAGCGACAGTAATCAAGTCCCATGGGGCTGTGAGATGCCAGTGGGCATCTCTGGTAGTTTCACATCCCCATTGTTTGCAATAGAAATGTTCCAGTCCTCCACATCTATGTATCTCTGACCTAGATCTGCCATCTCTAGGGCAAACATAAAAGGAGGTCTGCTGCAGTCTTCTTTGCATAGGTCTATCTTTACATCCTGGGGAATCAGGTAGGTGTTGGCCCTATGAAACTGTTCCTTGATGAAGGGACAGTTTTTGTAAATGCATCTCTTCTGAGGGCATTTCTTCATGAGTCAACCCAAGAATGTCCCATAAGTCTAATCCTGCCATCAGGGCACAGATTTCAGGAAACAAAGAGGGCCACGAAGTACCAGAGGGGGCAACATTAGAGGTGGACCAGACTACATTCCAAGTTTGTGATAGTACCGGCCAGGTTAAGGCTTGAGGAGCATGGGGATTTCTATTCTTCTGTGGTGAGCAGGCATCTTAAATGCAGCTTAAGAGGAGCAATCTTGGGCTGCAGGAAGGACTTCTTTGATGTGGGATGCGTGGATCCAAGCTGGGATGCCATCAACCTTGATAGTGGTGGGGGCTTGTCAGGAGCACCAGGTAGGGTCCCCTTTCCATCTGGGTTCGAGGTTGCCTGATTGATGATGCCAGACCAGGATGGTTTCTCAGGAGAAGGCAGAAGAACAAATTACTCTGTGCTGAGCTAGTTGCTAGGGGTCTAAAATTATTGAGGTGGGGTCTCTCACAACAAAATCATGAGGATCAACTGACGAAAATATCATGATGGTGACAGATTATGCAAAGAGAATTTCTGGAGCATTAATGCTGGGGAAAAGAAATTCAGATGCTTGAAGGAATCTATAGCAACTGTGACCAGGACTAGAACAAATACTTAGCCTTTCTTCCTCAAAATGTTTATATTTTTTTAAAAAAATCACATTTTAAAGAAATACTAGCCCTCTAGGAATAAGAGGTGCTTATTATTTTTAATTTTTATTTTTAAATTTAAATTAGAAACAAGGTTGCTTCACATGTCAATCCTAGGTCCCTCTCCCTTTCCCTCCCCTCCTCCCATGCCCTCCCACCAACCAACCCCCCCCAGTAACCCCTTATTTCCCCAGGGAGAGTGAGGCACTCTGTGGGGGTGTCCATAGTCTGTCATTTCATCCAGGGTAGGGCCTAGACCCTCCCCCAAGAATCTAGGCTGAGAGTGCATCTCTCATTGTGGGATGGGCACCCAAAGTCCATTTGTATACCCAGGATAAATACTGATCTCCTACCCAAGGCTCAATAGATTACCTAGGCCTCCTCACTGATACCCACATTCAGGGGGTCTTGATCAGTCCCATGCTGGATTCCCAGCCATCAGTCTGGGATTCAAGAGCTAACCCTTGTCAGGTCAGCTGTTATGGGGGTTAAATCAGCCCAGAAGAGATGCTTATTAAATAATGTCTTCCTCAATTACTTTAATAAAAATATTTGTGTGTAGTAGATGGCCTGCAACATCTGCTCATCTACTTTGTGTACACCAAAAATAGTTGATAAAATGAAACTTCAGGATATATTCATATATATGAATATATGTTCATATTATATATGCATATTCATGTATTACATTTTGCATAGGTAAAATTTTTATTTCACAGAATGAATTTTTAAAAGGCATAGTAATTTTTATGTTTTAGTTAGTTCAGGTATTTTTGCTCAAAAAATAGTCAAATTTGCCCCATATTTCTTGCAGCTGTATTCATGGACAATATGAAAATCACACTGAATCTGCAATGCTTCTGATTGGATGCATTCCAAACTGATTTGGTCTGTTTATTAGGTCATTTAAAAGTGCCAGTGTCGGCTTAATTATTTCTCCTTCCTTAGGATGGGCTTTTGGGGCAGCGAATGTATGAGTTAGAGCAGAGTGGCCTAACTTGATTCTACTGGGCAAAGACCAAAGTCAGACTAAGAATGGAAGAATGGAAGGGGAAGGGTGGGTATAAACAGATGCAAGCAGGGACCAGGAGGAGAAGTAGGAGGGGAAACTGGCATGTAAAATAAATGAAAAAATGTTATTTTAAAATTGTAAATTAAAGTATATTATAATCATTAGATTGCAACTTAAAAACAGAACTGTACTCTTAGGGATCAGGATCATGAGAAACAAAGAAAAGAACAAAGTCAAAACTAGAGGAAAATGTCCCGAAATAAAATGCAAAGAGGTGACTCTGATCACCACCTAAAATATGGTGATCAGAAGCAGTTTTGGGCTTAGAAGTAAGCCCAAATTTAGAAGACAAAGAAAATGGGGTTTTTAAAGGCCAAGTGAAACTTCAATTAATTGGCTTAAGTCTGTGTTAAGGTATTAATCTATAATTAAGTACAATTACTCGGGGTCACAGTGTAAACTGTGTAACTTGGATGTAAATGATATATAATGTATGTGGGATCTCATCTTCCCCAGGAAAGTCCTTGTCTTTAACTCACTCAAAGGGTCTACACAGGCCAGGGAAGCCCGGGCTCATATTAAGTAGACAAACTTCTACTGGTGTCATATGTCTTTCAACCACTTTCTCTTTGTCTAAACTACGTTCAGAGTAAATTTCCACTAAAATAATAAAGTGCTGTTATTGTAGTATTTTAAATAGATTTTACCTGAAACAATAAATATTTATATTTATATGGTACAGTGTAGTGTTTCAGTACCTGCAAACAATATATAACAATAAAATTGATTTATCTATCCTTAGACACAAGCCATTTCATGGTGTTGAGAACATTCAAATACATTGTGCTCGATATTTTGAAATATCAAATTGATTTTTGCCCATCATAACTGCTTGCTGTTCGGGATCCTAGGAGCTGTGCTTCTTATTGTTCCATGCCTATTGACTGGTCTGTCTCCAGCCTTCCTTCCCACATTGCCTTCCTAGATGTTTTATTCTGTTGTTTTACTGATGGGAACTTGTCGTTTACTTCTACAAATATTTACTGAGTCCCAAATCCATATACTCTAGGAGGGAATTCAGAGGATGTTTCTACAAGAAGCCCAGGATCACACATAAGCAAGTATTCCAGTGTAAGTGTAACAGTAAGTGCATTTTGGACACGTAGGATAATAGAAACTGGGTGTGGGATATAGTACAGTTAGCACAGCTAACTCAACATCCTTGCCTCATAGATATTTTATGGAACTATGTCAAAACATTTCACTCCACATAAGACTAGAACATGGCTTTTGAATTACAGTAACTTGAATAAAATAATAAAGGCCCTGTAGAAATTAGGCAATTGTTCTCTTCCTCTGAATTGTCAATTCACAGTCAGAAATCTCGCCAAGGGTACTTGGGTGAGATCAGCTTCTTACAAAAACAGTAAAAGGATTATGGACACAGGTGGTAAAAAGGCATCCTAGCCTAAGGAAACTACTTCAGCTTCCCAATGCCTTCTAAGTTAAAGCCTCATTGTCTGCCTGTTTTTGCCTAGAATCCACAAATCCAGGATTTTGACTCTGATGTCATGTGGTAATATTACTTGTTGTTTGGGATACCCCCAAACTTTCATCATCTGTGAACAGAAAACAACAACAAAAAAGAACACTACGTGTCAACTGAAAAAAAATGAGTTGAGTAAAGAGAAGAATAAATGTATTAAATGCCTCCCTGATATAGGGAAATAATTATACCCAATGAGTACACAGAGGGAAACAGAGTTTCTTTCTTTGCTTTTTCTTAATGCATTATCTTAGTCTTCCAGTCAGCCATAGGTCCAGAGCTTCCTTTGTTTTACCTGCCCTCTGGGGCCAATAGACCTTAATTAATTCCATTACTATGCAGCTGAAGCCTGAGATGTCACTTTGCAAGACAAATGAATGGGTGGGAGCAGTGACTTTTGCAGTAGCACTTTTTTTTGACTGCCTTAATAAATTACCAAAAACTTAGTAGCTTGAAATTCTATTTTATTATCTCAAGTTTTCTGCAGGGCAGAAGTCCAGACCGCTCATGGTTTAGGTGTCCACTGTTTTAGTAACACAAGCATGAAATAGCAGTATCTAAAAGTGTTGAATCATTTAGGGAACCCAGTATCATGTGGTCATGGGGTCTGAGAAAGGAAGTGGGTCCTACATCAAAAGACATCTACTCAAATTAATCAATCTCCACAAGATGGTTTTGTTCTGCACAGAAGGCAGCCTCTTTCAGCTTGCCAGCAATGAGATACCTGTTTCTTAGTTTAGCCTTCATTGTATTCTGTGTGGTTATACAGCCATAGATAAATCTCTATTTTAAAATACCACATGATTTGATTGTGTGTCCCTTCACCCCCATCCCATCACATGGAAAAAGATTCTGGAATAATCTTTTCAGTTTAAGCTTTCAATCTTTACGACCTCTTCAAAGTTACATGGCTTACTTGGTTTCTGCACAGCAAGGGTACAGACGCTTTTACAATGTCACTAGACTGTTGACCTGGTTCTACCCCTGGAGTTGGGAGAAGTGGTTTATCTTTGCGGAAAGGAAAGAAGGAAAGACACATTTACAAAGAGGCTGACAAGTGGGACATAGGTTACTAACAAAGAAGTAGCCCCTGTCTATGATTTGTCTGGCTAACTGCATTTGCTCTTTTGATTATTTTCAAGCTGAGTTCTTTTGCCTTGGGTATGGTATGTGCAGATTTATCATTCCTACAGCATGGAATGATGAGGAAATCTCTGCCCTGGTTACACAATTATCATACAACCTGGATGGAAATATCTCTGTTCACAATCTATGTTCTATGGAAGACTGAGAACACAGAACTACTAGTTTGGGGGACTAATGCTTATACAGTCAAAGAAAGACAGCAATGTGAAAATCCTAGCCATCACACGGGGATATCAGAGTTCAAATAGGCCAACAATTTAGGGCATTCTGAAACTAAATGATGGATATCTAACATGAATTACTCTATGATTAATTCTTCAGATACTCTCCCTCTACAGAAAGGAGATGGGTGGACACCAAGAAGACGAAAAAAAAAGTCTCCCTAGCAAAGCCGTTCTCACAATACTTGGTAGCACTCAAAAAACATGTATCATCATTCCACCAACCCATCTCTTTATTTGCAAGCTCATACCTTCACTGGTCACAAAATGCCTAAAACGAAGTTTCCTGTGCTTCATATCTATCTATTGAACAAACTCGTACTGTGACAAAACCAACCAGAAATAAGGAGTGACACACCTCTTAAGATTGCAGGTTTCAGAACCAGGCTGCTGAGAATCAAGCCTGGGCCATCATTTGTCAATAGTTTCCAACAGGAGAAAATTGTTGAACCCCTTTGTGACTTGATTCTCTCATTTGCAAAGTAGGAAAAGAAATGTGAATTCTCTGTATGAAGCTCAGGGATATTAATATAAGGAGAAAGAGAACATCTGCTGACTGTGCTTAGGTAGTAAATATTGAATACCGCCAGCATTAAAGTTGGTTGGTTATATAACATTGTCAGTTTTTGCTTTACCGTTTTTTGTTTCACTTGATGTTCATATGTTTTAATTGTTAAGAGAAAGAGAAAGAGAGGAGAGGGAGAGAGGAATGATCAAAATATATTGCACTAATTTTTTAAATAAAAAATAAAATGAACAAGAAATTTATTTATGGAATAACTAGGGATAATTCTCTATTTTATGCTTCATTAAAAAATCAATTAGTTTCTCACAAAGGAACTTATCTATACTAGTTATCATGGCCACGAAATTTAAAGGTGGAGAATAGGATGCAAAAACAGAATAGATAATAGAGACACATGCATTTGCATACATGCATGCATTCGTATATGTGGTGGAGACGCTAATATAAAAATTAAACTTTAGGAACTGCAAGGATTACTTGTTTATCAATGTAAAACAGTGCAGACTGACCTGGAGAGGGGATCTTAATGAGGAATTATCTAGAGAAGGCTGGCCTGTGGACATGCCTGGGAGGGCTATTCTTCACAGTGTTCACTGATGTGGAAGAAGTCAAGCTGAATGTGGGTGGCACCATTCATGGCTGGGGACCTTGGACTAAATAAAAGGAGAGCGCTAGCTGAGCGTGGTGATGCACACGTTTGTTCTCACTGTGCTTGAATGCCGAAGCATAACCTGTCATTTTCAGCCAAATACACTTTATCTCTTAAGATGCTTTTGTCATGTAGATTTTCACAGCAAAAGCAGAGGAAACTAAGACAGGACCAGTAGTGGATGACAGATACGATTTGAACATGATTTCACCACCACAATTGATAGTACAATTAGTTGCCACTGTACTGAGCAGTGCTGTGATCCTGCTGCAGCCTGAGTTCAGGTTCTGAGATGGGAATAATGCATCAGTGTGAAGAAATGAATTGTTCAACCACCAGATTAGTTTCATACAAGTGGCCTGTCCCAAATTGCTAAAGTCTTCTTATTTATACTTCAAAAACAAACCTGTTTTTCCATATTAACAAACATGTTTTATTCATCCCTCTAACCTTAACCTCCTGCAAAACCCAAATACGTCAAATATGCTTTTTTCCCCCAATTTTTACATCAAAACCAAAAACTTATCATTTTGTTATCTTGATCAAATATCAAGCCAGGTATCTCCTGGCTTCACAAAACTAAAAGATGATAAACACAGGCATACATTTGGAAGAACAACCATATCATCCAAAACTTAACAAACCATATTTACAGAAATAGAGGTGAATTGTCTCTGATCATGTCAGTCCTGAGACAGGACAGTCTCCAGGTTTTTGAGTGACAACTGGCATCCCCAGACAAGAAACCTGAGAAGCATCAGTTTTCAAAGTATTTTAGGGGGAAATATTTGAGACAAAAATGGGGTTTCAAAAAATGGGGTTTCAAGGAATTATTACATCTGTCCCATGTGTGACTGACACATGTGACTAAAATCAACCATGAGAATTATAAATATTATAAGACAGAAGAGAGCATGTAGGCCAGGTGGTTGCAGTGTATTTTGTACTGTTCCAAAGTCCTCTGGTCCTTCCTGAGTTAGACTGTCCCCATGGGCTTTGCCTCATTTGGAGACCTGTTGGGCAAGCACACATACATTGATTGGAAACTACCCTGCAAGGCTCACAACAGAACTAACTAATTGTTGGAGAAATGAAACAAAGAAGATATTAGAAAATGATTGCCTAGAAGATTCTTGTGAAGAAATTCTTACCCTTTCAGGAAATATCTCCTTACATTGTTGATAATGTTGTGTCTTTTTCTTCTCTATTATTGTCTTGAGTCTCATCCAAGTACACAGCACACTGAAATAATTATTTAAACATTACTAGAAAGCATTATGTAAAATATATACCACTTAAAATTTTGATGGAAAACTAAGCAGTACTGCTCAAGGGAAAATTAAAACCAGCATTTACTCAGTAGATAATGGAACCAACGCCTTTCGTTGTCCCTGAGAAATATTGAGTATCCAACCCTACATGAATATGTGAAATTTACTGAGTATCCAATCTAAGGTAAAATGTCCACAATATGAAAATGAAAGATGTTTTTATATTCTAGGAAAAGCCATCAGGTTACATTAGATCCTCTGATGGATCTATCTACTTCAAGTTTTGTATTTCCATGGATTAAAAATACATATTGTACCTAGATAATTTCAATGTATACTTCTGGCTTCTGGACATAAAGTATGCTGGTATAATTCACGCATTTAATTGCAGGGGCAACATACAAAACAAACTCAAGAGAATGAAACAATTTCTCATTCTAGTACAAACGAGTAAAAAAGATGGAATCTTTAAGGAGTGAAAAAATAGTTCTTTCCAAAATTCCATAATTAATATCAAAATGAAAAAACAAAAATTCTTCCCTTTAAACATTTACAACTTACCAAGATGTGATTAAGTTTTAGATATGCATGCTGAATATAATTTAAGATCACTAGCAGTATTTATGCCTATACAAAGATACTCCCAAAGAAATATATTTTGTCATTTATATTTCTAAAATTCTGGCACTTAATCTTATCTAAGATTACAAGCATAAAATTAGCATGTTATGATTGTAAATTAGGATATAAGATTATGGGCAGAAGCACATTATGAAATGCCAAGTAGAAAAAAATGGATTTCTTTCTCCAGGAAATACTAAAATTCTCTGGCTCCTATTATTAAAGATAAAAGAATCATTGATAATTATGTTTTCTATGAACTACTTCTTATATTTTCTTACCAATTTGTTCTTTTTAAGTAAAGGCTGGTGATATTATAGTTGCTAAAATAACCCTAAATTGATATGCACTGGTATATGCCCAAAGCACTGGTAGAGATAATAATCATGACATCTAATTATTGATGTCAACTATATGTCAAATTTTTCATAGGGGTTATTTGCACTCTTCAAAATATCTCTAAATAGTAGCTTTAAATACTGTGCTTCCTTTTTACAACTGATGTAAGAGAGGTCAAGAAAGTTGGAATTCTCCAAGGGCACAAGCTTGACTGAGGAGGGTGTAGGATCTATCTCTGCTTACAGACTTGCTTTCATCCTCCAGATCACTCTTAATACTTGGTGAAGCTTGAACCCTTCAGGCTTCTATCAGCCTTGTCACCAGGGACCTTTCCTTCCTTATAACTTTCCATTTCCGGTGTAACTTTATTTCCTTCAGTCCTGTCCCCTGAGGATGAGAACAGCTGGCCAGTGCCCTCTTTTTAATAACTTTAACTGATTCACTGGTTGAGTAATTTTTCTTGAGAGAATTTAAACCTCTAGAGAATCAAGTATTTACTTACAGAGGAAAAAAATCTACACACAACAAATCCAAGTATCTTTCTTTCCTTAGCATTGAGCATGCCTCCTATTTTCAATCTAGGTCAGGAGAGAAGTAGTAGACAAAAGAACCCCAAGTGAAGATAAATTCTTATTTTTCTTCTCCAGTTTGATCTAAACCTTACCCTTGGTAGAAAAGGTGATGAATACAAAAAATTAAGAAAATAATATACAAACAAACTATTTTCAGGATTTGTATTCCAAGGAAAATTACTGAGACACAATGCTTTAAGTATTATGATAATATAGCTTCACTACAGTGACTACTTCATTGGGTAAGTTCTTTCCCCCTCCAATTGATCATTCATCCATCAAATTCTAATCATTTTTGTTTCCTGTATATTTGGGCTTATTCTGTTTGTCAGCTGTATCATCAAACTCATTTAATGCATCACTAGGGTTTTACCCATTAATCTCTGACTCGGCTTTGAAAGATAATCTACATTTACTAACTCCCTTATATAATATGCAATAGGCAGGACTCTGCCTTATACATTAAGAAGGGCAGCACTGAAATGTGTCTATAGCCCCTCAGCATCAGAACTCCATTCATCCTGGGAAATTTTGGAGCTTGTTTAAAATCACTTCTTTATATTGACATCAAGCATTAGAAGTCCTAACCACTTTCCTATTTCCCAAGTGATTATTGATATCACAATAAAGGTCATTATAAATAAAAAATAGATGAATTTTAAAAATATATTGAAATCGCCAAAAATAGAGGATTGTTCCTTGGTTTCTTTTGTTATTTGAATATTGACTTTTGATTTCATATTTTTGATGATTAATTGAAAATCCAAAATATTTTCTCTTGAGTGTAAAACCACAATTGAACCCTGTCCAAACTAGGGTGTCTAGATTGTATAAAACATGCCAATGTATCTTTAAAGACAATCAAAAGTCAGCACTGTATTTTAGTGAATGAGTCAATCAAAGTAAATTTGTAAGCAATTGAGTTAATTTGGTTATAACTCCAATTTAAATGTCTCTCAATTTTACAGAAAAAAATTAAGTTCATAATTCCACAAAAGACAATTTTAACAGAATTCGGCACCCATCCATAACTTCTGTTTCTTTCCAATAAATTGAAATGCTATGTTTGTATCTAATCTCCATATTAAAAACCTACTACATATAAGATTCTGTATAGCTATTTAACATGCAAGGGCCAATATCAAGTTCTTCCCTTCTGTGGTTGTCAATTTGACATGATCTACAATCTAGGAGACAAATGTCTATCCAGGTCTTTGATGTAGTCTCTTGGTGGTTGAGTTAATTTAGGTGGAAAACCCACTCAGACTCTGGAAGATACCCTTCCATTTTGTCAAGTCTTAGAATAACTAAAAGGGTGCCAAATACATGAGAACCAGCTCATATACCCACACCCATCCTTTTTGACTGTAGATAAAAGAAGATCAGCTGCCTCCAACTGTTGCTATGATGGCTTCCCTGCCACAATTAACTGTGTCTCCTCAAACTCTAAGCCAAAGAAACCCTCCCTTCCTTAAGCTGCTGATGGTTCTGCATTGGGCCATAAAATGAAAAAAATAATAAGCAGCAATGGCACTAAGAAGTGTGGTCACCTCTATGATAAAACTGATTGTGTGGTTCTGAGGTTTTTGAAACAGATTTACAAGAAGACCATCAAAGATTTGGGGCTTTGGACTGTGAAAACAATTGCACACTATAATCAGAGACTAATGAGTTAATCTGGTAGGGGTATGAAACACAAAAATGTTGCATCTAGAATAAGAACTCCATCAGGAACTGAGATAAACGCAATTCATGTTGAATTATGGAAACAACAAAAGACTGCATTCTGCCCATCTCCTGAGAACATAAGCCTAAATTAAATAGCAGCGTAATCATTTGTTTGGTGGACAGAATCATTTTTTAATATATTTTTTATTTAAATTAGAAACAAGCTTGCTTCACATGTCAATCCTAGCTCCCTCTCCCTCCCCTCCTCCCCCGTCCCCCAACCCCCACTTAATCCCAACTCCACTCTCCAGGGAGAGTGAGGCCCTTCATGGGAGATATCCAAAGTCTGTCATATCATCCCAGGGCAGGGCCTAGGCCCAACCTCATGTGTCCTGGCTGAAAGGGCATCCCTCCATGTGGAATGAGCTCCCAAAGTCCATTTGGATGCAGAGAAGTTCCCAAAGTCCATTTTGGATGCAAAGAGGCTCCCAGAGTCCATTTGGATGCCTGAGGCCACAAAGAATGTCTAGACCTCATCACTGGCATGCACATTCAGGGGGTCTGGATCAGTCCCATGCTGGTTTCTCAGCTATCTGTCTGGGGTCCTTCAGGTCAGCAGTTTCTGTGGCGTTCACCAGCCCAGTCTTAACCCATTTGCTCATCCCTCCTCCCTCTCTGCAACTGGTTTTCAGGAGTTCAGTTCAGTGTTTAGCTGTGGATGTCTGCCTCTAATTCCATAAGCCACTGAATGGAGGCTTTAGGGTGGCATACAAGGTAGTCATAAGTCACATTATCAGGAAGGGCATTTAAGGTAGCCTCTCCACTATTGGTTAGATTGCCAGGTGGTTTCATCCTTGTAGATCTATGGAAATCTCACTAGTGCCAGATTTCTCCTCATACCTATAGTGGCTCCCTCTATTATGGTATCTCTCAACATGCTCTCCTCTAATCTTTCCCCAACTCAAACTTCTTGCTGCCCTATGTCCTTTTCTCCCCTCCTCCTCTCCCTTCCGTTTCTTCCACCACCTTCTCTCCTCCCCCCCGCTCCCATTCCCCTCAGAATATCTTGTCCTGTTCCCCTTCTCTGGGGTAACATGCATATCTCTCTTAGGGTCCTCCCTGTTTCCCAGACTCTCTGGCGGTGGCATTGTAGGTTGGCACACCACTGATCCATCTCTAAAATCCATATATGAGTGAGTACATACCATGTTTCTCTTTTTGTGACTGGGTTACCTCACTCAGGATGGTTTCTTCTACTGTCATCCATTAGCCTGGGAATTTCAACACTCCAATAACATTTTCCACTGGGTAGTACACCATTGTGTAAATGTACCACATTTTCTCTATCCACTCTTTTGTTGAGTGGCATCTAGGTTGCTTCAAAGTTCTGGCTATTACAAATAACACTGTATGAATATAGTGGAACAGATATCTTTGTTGTATGAATGTGCCTCTTTTGGGTATATGCCTAAGAGTGGAATTGCTGGATCTTGTGGTAGACTGATTCCCACTTTCTTGAGGAATCTCCATACTGATTTCAAAGTGGATGTACAAGTTTACAATTCCACCAGCAGTGAAGGAGTGTTCCCCTCTCTCCACATTCTGTCCAGCATAAACTGTCATTGATGTTTTTGATTATAGTTTTTCTGACAGGAGTGAGATGGTGTCTCAGAGTTGTTTTGATTTGCATTTCCTTGATGGCTAAGGATGTTGAACACTACCTCAAGTGTCTCTCAACCATTTTAGACTCCTCTATTGAGAATTCTCTATTTAGCTCTGTAGCCCACCTTTTAATTGGATCCTTTGGTGCTTTGGACAATTGCTTCTTGAGTTCTTTTTAAATTTTGGAGATCAGCCCTCTGTCAGATGTGGGGTTAGTGAATATTTTTTCCCATTCTGTGAGCTGCCTTTTTGTCTTGTTAACTGTGTCCTTTGCCTTAGAGAAACGTCTCAGTCTCCAAATGTCCCATGTATTAATTGTTGACTTCAGTGTCTGTGCTACTGGTGTTACGTTCAGAAAGCAGTCTCCTGTACAAACTCGTTCAAGGGTACCTACAAATTTTTCTTCTAAGAGTTTCAGTGTGGCTGGATTGATGTTAATGTCTTTGATCCATTTGGACATAAGTTTTGTGCATGGCAATAGACATAGATCTATCCACATTCTTCTACATGCCAGCATCCAGTTCTGACAGCACAATTTGTTGAAGATGCTTTCTTTTATCCATTGTATAGGTGGGTTAATATACATATGTGGGTTAATATCAGGATGTTCAATTCAATTCCATTCATTTACCTGTAGTTTTTTGTGCCAATACCAAGCCATTTTCAGGACTATAGCTCTATAATAGAGCTTGAAATCAGGGATGGTGATGCCTCCGGACATTGCTTTATTGAATAGGGTTGTTCTCGCTATCCTGGGTCTTTGTTTTTCCATATAAAGTTGATTATTATTCTTTTAAAGTCTGTGAAGGATTGTACTGGAATTTTAATAGGGATTGCATTGAATCTATAGGTTGCTTTTGAAAGGATTGCCATTTTTAATACATTGATCCTACCTATCCAAGAGCATGGGAGCTGTCTTCTTTAGTTTCTTTCTTTAAAGAATCAAAATTCTTGTGATACAGGTCTTTCACCTGTTTGGTTAGCATTACCCCAAGGTAGTTTATGTTGTTTGTGGCAATTGTAAAGGGTGAGGTTACTCTGATTTCTTTCTCATCCCTTTTATTATCTGTATATAGTAGGGCTAGTGATTTTCTTGAGTTGATCTTGTATTCTGCCACTTTACTGAATGTATTTATCAGCTGTAGGAGTTCCCTGGTAGAGTTTTTTGGTCACTTATATAAACTATCATATCATCTGCAAATAGTGAAAGTTGACCTCTTCATTTCCAATTTGTATACCCTTGAACTCCTTTTGTTGTCATATTGCTCTAGCTAGAACTTCAAGTACAATATTGAAGAAGTATGGAGAGAGTGGACAGCCTTGTCTTGTTCCTGATTTTAGAGGAATCCCATTGAATTTCTGTCCCTTTAATTTGATGTTGGTGGTTGGTTACTGGAAATAGCTTTTATTTTGTTTAGGTATGCTCCTGTTATCCTGGATCTCTCCAAGACCTTTATCATGAAGGAGTTTTGGATTTTGTCAAAGGCTTTTTCAGCACCCAGTGGCATGATTATGTGATTTTTATTTCTCATCTTGTTTACATGGTGGATTACATTGATAGATTTTCATATGTTGAACCATCCCTACATCCCTGAGATGAAACCTACTTGATCATGGTGGATAATTGTTTTGACGTATTCTTGAATCTGATTTGCCAGTCTTTTCTTGAGCATTTTCACATGAATGTTCTTGGGGGATATTGGTCTGAAGTTCTCTTTCTTAGGTGGCTTGTGTATCAAGGTTATTGAAGCCTTACAAAAAGAGTTTGGCAAAGTCCCTTATGTTTCTATTGTGTGGAATACTTTGAGAAGAATTGGTATAAGTTGCTCTTTGAATTTCTTGTAGTATTCTGCACTAAGGCCATTTGAACCTGGCCTTTTTTTGGTTGGGAGAAATTTTATGACTGCTTCTATTTCCATAGGGGTTATAGGTCTATTTAAATTGCTTGTCTCTTCTTGATTTAATTTTGGCAAATGATATCTAGTGGAGTACAGGTTTTCAAAGTATGACCTGATGATTCTCTGAATCTTATCCAACCTTTTACTCTGAGGTAATGTCTGTCGTTGAAGTTGAAGTGTGTTTCTTGTATGCTGCAATATGATAGATTCTGTCTTTGTATCCATTCTGTTGACCTGTGTCTTTTTATAGGCAAATTAAGACCATTAATATTGAGGGCGATTAAGGATCATTGAGTGTTAATTCTTGTCTGTTTTTGATTTGTTGGTGGTGGTGTTATTGTTTGTGGATTTACCCTGCTTTTTCTTTTGGCTTTTGGTACACTTGGATTATCTATTGCCTATGTTTTTGTGAGCGTAGTTACCTTCTGTAAATTGAAGTTTGTCTTCCAGTACTTTCTGTAGTGCTTAATTTGTGGATATGTATTGGTTAAATCTGGTTTTGTCTGTAACAACTTATTTTCTCCATCCATAGTGATTGAAAGCTTTGCTGGGTGTAGTAGTCTGGGCTGACATCCATGGTCTCTTAGTCTTTGTAGGATATCTATCCAGGACCTTCTGGCTTTTAGAGTTTCCATGGAGAAGAAAGGTGTGGTTCTGTTAGGTTTGTCTGTATATGTTACTTGGCCTTTTTCCTTTGCTGCTCTTAATATCCTTTCTTTAATCTGTATGTTTGATGTTTTTATTTTTATGTGGCGAGGGGACTTTTTGTGATCTACTCTATTTGGTGTTCTGTAGAATTCTTGTACTTTCATGGCCATGTCTTTCTTTAGTTTGGGAAAGTTTTCTTCTATGATTTTGTTGAATATGTTTTCTGAACCTTTGAGCTGAGGTTCTTCACCTTCTTCTATCCATATTATTCTTAGGTTTGGCCTTTTCACGGTGTCCCATATTTCCTGGATATTTTGTGTTAGGGATATATTTGGTTTAAGATTTTCTTTGGTCAATGAATCTATTTCTCCTAGTAAATCTTCAATGCCTGAGATTCTCTCTACTAACTCCTGTATTCTGTTGGTTATGCTTGCATCTGTAGTTCCTGATCACTTATCGAGCTTTTCTATTTCCAGCATTCCCTCTGACTGTTTTTTTTTATTGTTTCTATTTCAGCTTTCAAATCTTGCACTATTGGAACTATTTCTTGAAATTTTGAGTTTGTCTTTTCCTCCATTTCTTGACTTTTTGTTTGTTTTTTTCTTCTATTTCTTTAAAGGATTTTTTCATTTCTTCTCTTAGGGTCTCTGTCATTTTCATGAAGTTGTTTTTAAGGTCATTCTCTTCTGCTTCATCTGTGTTGTGACATTCGGATCTTGCTGATGTACAGTCCCTAGATTCTGGTGGCATCATATTGGTCTTTCTATCATTGAATTTGTTCTTATATTGTCTTCTCATCCCTTCTTTCAGTGGGTACAGGTAAGGTCTCTTCCTTTCCTGGTGGATATGTGTCCAAGGTTCTCTTCCAGTGGGTGTAAGCAGGTCCAATACACTAACGGGTGTCACAGTGGGTGCAGACAGGTCTGAGGCAATCCCTCTCCTGGTGGGTGGGAGCTCTGCTCTCTGAACTCAGCCCTCTGCCCTCTGCCCTGAGTTGGGGCAGGAGTAGATCTGCTCTCTCAGCAGGCTTCTGGTCGCTCAGTCTTCCTGGGGTGAGTTGAGCTGTCTCACTGGATAGAATCTTAAAACATTGTAGCATTCAGAGTTTGGCAGGGTCCGTATGCCATGCTCTTAAACAATTCTATAGTGAGAAAAGAAGAAGTGGAGGAGAAAAATATAAAAATCATGTTGTTCAGTGAAAACAGGGGTAAAGTTGAAAGTTGAAAGCAAAACCTGTGCCAAGAAAACAAAATGTAAGTATTAGACACTAAAACCTTTAACAGAATCCTCTTTCTCTGCACTGCAACAACAAGAAAGGCACCCAGGTGAGAGATCCTACCATAGAAGACTTATGACAGTTCACATCCCTTTGGAAGGAGAGGTTCTAAACTCAGTATGTTGCAAGACTTTACTGCTGAAAAAGAGCTTCCTAAGAAAGTATTTCCCAGGGGTCATCATGGAAGGCACACAGGTTAAAGCAACTGTGGTGCAAGCCAAGCAGTTCACAGCTTCACCTGACAGCAGAATGCAGCAGCATTGTCCATGGAGGACATTGCTTAGCCAAGGAAGTTGTAAGAGAGATGCATCTTTGATGAAGTTCTGGAAGGCCACTGAGGTAGGTCAGTATGAGACAAGTTTGGATCCCCCTAAAGAAAGCCACAGGAGACCACAGTGTGAAAGCTGCAGCAGACACTCAAGCATGTGAAAATGTCAGGACAGGAGTACCTCCAGTTAGGAAAGCTGCATGTAGCCAGTGGATCCAGCCCAGGAGTATGTGTGCTCCAGACAGCATAGAGGATCAGGTGACCCAAATTCTCTGACACCTGCAGATTTTGTGTTTTCTTTGCTGTGTTTTGTTTTTGCTCTGGCTCAGTATTTCCTTGCTAAGCTACCATTTCTCCAATGTGGAAAGAGAATAACTGCTCTGTGCCATTGCATATTATATCTATGAAACCTATCTCTGATTTTACAGAGACTCGAAGATACAAGGTCACATGTACAATTTAACAAGTATTGGAACAGTTAAAGGCTCAGGACTTTTATAGTTAGACTGAAGAGATTTTACATTATGATTTGTTCATGAGCTTTTGAGGGCTGAGAGGTGGGATTACTCAAAGCAATGCCACAGTTATCTACCAAACAGCCATCCCTGAAAATGTATAGAAAAATAACATACAGACTGAGCAGGTTGTATTGATATATTTAGAAATATGTATGTTTATTCATACAGTTATGTGTCTGTAACAACAATTAATAAAAAGAAGAAGCCTTGGATTTGAAATGGTGGTATATGGAAGGATTTGAAGGGATAAAAGTGGAAAAGGTATAATTGTATTATATTCTAAAAATAAGAGAAATAATTTCTAAAAAGTGATACTGTTGGATGCAATGTTCATAAGGGATACACTTTTAACAAGTAATATTTATATAGAATTTATATTTATATAATATCAAATAGACGGGCTGTAGAATCACCCAGCAAACCAATTTTAACCCTGCTGTGAAGGAGTAAATAGCTTGGGTTAATTAACACAGAAAGACCAGTTAAAATGCAGGTAGCACTATTCCAAGAACTGGGGTCCTGGGCTGCACAAAAGGACATAGGAAGCTGGTGAGTCGTGTTATGAACCTCTGCTTTCTGACTGCTGAAGCAGGGCAACTTCAGATTCCTGCTGCGGTGACTCGTGGACTATATGCTCAAATCATGAGGCAAAATAAACCCCATGTCAGGCATTTGAGCCCAACAATGAGATAAGTGAGCTAATTCATCTTCCTTGAGTTCCTTCTCTCTGGTGGAGAGAGATATAAGCACCTTATTTCTATTCAGTGTGGAAAACATAATGGCTGGGATCTGATTCACTGGAATGAGAAATGAAAGAACGGTAACTATCCCCTCACCAGAGCACTTTCTTATATCACCTTATCAATTCAAGCTTTTTTCATTTGAACTTTGTTCCAGGCTTTTTCTTTTAGGCCACCAACCAGCTCCCAAATCATTACACAGAGACGACTTAGTAGTTTTGAATGCTCAGTCTGACTAGCTCTTTCAACTTAAATTAACCTGCTTCTCTTTATCTGCATTTTGCCTCCCTTACTTTTTACCTTCTTTCTTTCTGTATTACTTCCTTTCCTGCTGTCTCTATGTCTGGCTGGTGGTAGCTGCCTGGCTGCTTGCCCTGGAATGTCCCTCGTCCTCTCCTCCATCTTCTCTCTTTCTTGCTCTTCTCCACCCTCGAGCCTAGATTTCTCCTCTTTATAATCTGTCTACCTTACCTAGCTGCTGGCTGTTTAGCTCTTTGTTAGACTAATCAGGTGCCTTAGGCAGGCAAAGGGAAACAAATGCAACACAGTTTTACATAATTAAACAAATGAAGCATAAACAAAAGTATCACACCTTTACACAGTTAAAGCGATATTGTGCAGCATAAACAAAGACAACACATGCTTGCCTAGTTAAAATAATATCTCACAATAGAACTTTATTCTTAAGTACTTTACATGTGTGGATTTAAAGCACATACAGATGGTTTGAGGTTTGAATTCAGTGCTGTACAAAGTAGGTATGATGCTATACGCCTATAATACCATCCTTGGGAAGGTGGAGACAGGAGGATTAAAAGTTCAAGATCATCCTTGACTCTATAATGAATACAAAATCAGCACTGGCTGAATGACAAATCTGTCTCACAAAGGAAAGAAAGAAAATAAAAGATTAAATAGTTTAAGCCTTTCAGTTTTCAAATGGTTAATATATAACCATAGATAATAGGAGTCTTTCCTGTTTTATTGATCTTATTGAGACAAGTGTGACTGACCTTAGCATATTGTAAATCAAATATAAGGAAATATTCCTTAGCTTATATAAATTATATATAAGAATGTGTTTATATACAGGATGGCACAATACCTCAGAAATTCATGCATCCAATGCTAGGACCAGTTGTTGAATTAACTTAAATTCAAATAGTATTTACTGAGTGGCTATTCACAGGTAGATGATCTGAGCATATAGCATGTTGTTATAAATATGCTAAAAGCATAAAGATTCTTAATTCTAAAAATATGAAAAGCACTATAAAGTCAAGAACCCCCAAATGTGGGTGTCAGTGAGGAGGCCTAAGTAACCTATTGACCCTTGGGTAGTAAATCAGTATTTATCCCAGGTATACAAATGGACTTTGGGCACCCATCCAACAATGAGAAATGCACTCTCACCCTGGACTCTTGGGAGAGGGTCTAGGCCCTGCCCTGGATGAGACGACAGACTATGGACACCCCCATGGAAGGCCTCACCCTCCCTGGGGAAATGAGGGGATATTGAAGGGGTTGTTGGGAAGGAGTGGGAGGAGGGTAGGGAAAGGGAGAGGGACCTGGAATTGATATGTGAAGCAACCTTGTTTCTAATTTAAATTAAAAAAGAATAAAAAATAATTAAAAGAAACTTTTTTCTGACCTCCATATCCCTCAGTTTTCTAAAGAATTGCTTAATTCTTGATAAAATGTCCCTGAAGATGTCATAAAAATCCAATATTTAGTCTTTACTCCAAATTCCTTGTGTTAATACAAATCATAATTAGGTAAAGTTTTCCTTTGCATAAAATAAAGATATTGTGGCCATATTATAGAAGTCTTTGGAAGTTATGAGGCCTATATATTATGAGCCTCATGCATAGAACCAAGTAAGTACTGTGTCATAATTAACTCTTCCAGACTGAATATCTCTTGAAATTTCTGAAGAAAAAAATATTTAGATGTTACTCATCACACTGCAAAAGCACCAAATACCATTTTTTCATAAGTTAAACATTACATGTGATTTTGAATTTCTCTTAAATTTTTTCTATGACACCTCTCATGAGTAAGAAATGTCTATTGTTTATCATGTGTGTATGTATGCATGCACATATGTGTATGCTCATGTGTGTACATACTGAGGCCAGAACAGACCTTTGGCTATTTTCCTCTATTTCTCTCAATATTATTCCCTTAAGAAGTAATATCTACTAAACTAGAAACACACTTCTGTTCACTACCTAGGTGTCTCTGCTCCAATTGCTGGGGTTCTTGACACAGGCATTCATGCCTGGTTTTTTATGTAGGTGCTAAAGATTCAAACACTGGTTCCAATATTTGCAGAGCAATGCCTTTACCCACAGAACCATATCTTCAGCCCCTGATTTTACCTTTAAAATGCTATGAATTCAGTTTTTCTCCTGACCACTCCCATTACCCATCTTTATCTCTATAGCCTTTTATTTAGTAAATTCTTTGATTTTCCTCAAGAAAATGTTACAAATTTGGCAGGTTGAAACAAGAGAAATTAATTTTATTTTATTCTATAATGCAAAAGTCTAAATTCAAACTGTCCATAAAGACATACTTTGAACCTCAAAGGAAAGAAAGGCTCATTAGTGGTTTTCAACACCTTTAGCTTCTTGTTACACTCTGATGAAATGTTAGTCTATGCCTTGACTAGAATTGACTTACTCTGCTTGTCTTGTCCACATTTCACTCTTCTGTAACATCAGTCATTAGGTTAGGCACCAAGCTAATTAACAATGGCCTCAGCTTGGCCATGTCTGTAAAAACCTTGCATTGGTATGGTGGCTACCTTTCTGTGCTTGACAAAACAAAACAAAACTCAGGAAGGATGTTTTTAGGCTCACACATCATAAAAGTGCACTCAATTATGGTGGGGGAGAGCATGGAATCAAAAGTGTCTTGGTCCATGGCATTGACCAGAAATCAGGGAAAAAAGAATATCATTGCTCAGTTGACTTTCTCTCCTTTTCCTTTTCTTTTTTTATCAACTCAAGATCCAAGATCATGGGATGGTGCTATTTATATGCAAGAAGGGTCTTCTATCTCTGGATAAGCACCCTCAACACACCTTCACAGATATGCCAGAAGTGTGTCTCCTAGATGACTCTCCATCCAGTCAAATTGGCAATGAAGATTAATCATTGCAGCCTCTGCCTCTAAATAAGGTGATTTTCAGATAGGAATTAAGTAAATCTCAGATGGTTAAATCTTCACCATATCTTCATATACCTCTACCCCACTGCTGCTCTGATTTGAATACATGATTCAATTTCTACAACTTCATACCTTGTCTCCCTGAACAATTGTTGAATAAGAAAATTCTCCATGCCAAAATGGCACCATCTTCAAAAGTTGAGCATGACCTGCTTGGAAAATATTGTCACAGCTGGGATTGCTGACTGTTACCATTCTCTCATAGAAGAGGGTAGAGAGCAAAGATACCTTCATTTGAGTATATAGCTATTCCTCCCAGCCAATTGTGTGCAGTCCACGCCCTAAATGCATATGGTCACAGAGTCTTGAAGAGGGGCTAGATAGTATGAAGTAGGAAAGATTAGTAAAGGGCATCCAATTTCCACAGCCACACAACAGTCATTATCCGTAAGGTGACATTATGGTTGCTTTAGGATCACCCAGGCTTTTGTCAGAAATTCCTCACCTGTGGTCTCTAAATAACCCAAAAACACATTCATTCCCCAGAATGAAATTTGGTGAAAGCTAACTTGTTTGTTACTGAAGCTTTATGGGGAGTGAAGGCAGACATTGCCTTGCTCCAGGACAGGTTAAAAAAATTCTCATATCAATTATTCATCTAATAAGAACTAGAATATATAATTATTTCCCAGGTAAAATGGAAATAATTGAACTCAATCTCTACAGTAATGCTCCATTTCCCTTGAAAAGAATCAAATCCTGAAAATGATGAAAAATTCATCTTGATTTCCCAATGCCAGCATGCTTCTACACTTACCCAGGGCTACGCTCAGAAGTAATATCCCAGGGACTCATTCAGTTTCTCCTACATTAAGCCCCTTTTTCTGAGGTGCACACCATGGGGTATTTGTATGCTGTGTTCCACTTAAGTGGGATGCTAGCTCTCCATAACCTCCATGGACGAATAATTTGCTCTATTTCTTAAATGTTTAAATGTCCCTTAGCAGAGTGTTGTTTCTGATGCTGCCAGAGAAATTAACATTCCTCTTTACTCTACTCAGCACAATATCTTATTTGTGTTCATTCTAAATAGACGTCTCAAAACTTCATTTTATCTATTTATTTGCTTACATTGGAGACTATCCCCCAAAACACACACACACACACACACACACACACACACACACACACACACACACACACACGTCCAGGCTCACACACACACACATGCCCAGGCTCACACACAGTACAGGAAGTGTTGGACTCCACAAGACAAAGGTGTCATAGGGAAGCCATTCGATCTTTCATTAGAACTTGCAAAAGAGTAAGAATATGACTCAGAAAAATTTTAGTTTTCTAGCTAACTAAAGAGGGAGCTAAGAAGAGATGAAAAAACATATCATCCCGTCTTCTCAAGATCTTCTCAGTCTTCTGACTGCCACGGGGAGCAATAATTTGCATCTTTGAAGAAGGAGTAGGCATCTGCACTTCTACCACCCCTCCAGAAGTTAATGTAATCTCTAGAAAGAGATAAAGCACAGCTACCAAATGCAGTTCAAATTGCACACACCATAACCCTACCCTCAAATAACACTTTAGACAATGTCCAGCATTCCATGAAAATTAGCTCCAGTCTTTTCTGAAAGTTTAAAAATGTGAATCATATGAGATTTACTGGGTAGCATGCTTCTTATAGTAATTATTGGTTGGACAGTAGGGCAGTCCATTTAATGAAAGTTACATTAATATTTTATGTAACATGTGATGAAAAAAATCACTGCAAATGCTCAGTGGAAAGACAGTGGAAAAAATGAAAAAGTCTTAAAAGTTGGAGAAGTAAGATAATAAAGCAGGTAATAAAATACATGTAGAAATGTTATATAGAGTGCCAGGAAAGGGATCTTTCAAGAAAATGAGCTCTATTTTGCTATGCAAGCTGGAAAAACTGAGGATCCCTAACACCCATACAAAAAACTTGCAAGTCTTAAACTTGCAATCCCAGCATTGGAGGTGTGGAGTTATTTGGATTCCTGTGCTCATTCTCCAGCCTCTCTAGAATAATTATTGAGCCCCAAGTCTAGATGTAGACCCTGGTTTAAAAACAAGTCGAGCAGCTCCTGAGGAACATCTTACTCTCAAGTTTAACCTCTGGCCTCCTCATGCATCTACATGGACAGGCACTCATGGGCACATACACCACCGCACACATGTATAACCACGGGAGAGGAAAAAGGGGGGATGAAGACGGAGGGAGGGGGAGAGAGAGAGAGAGAGAGAGAGAGAGAGAGAGAGAGAGAGAGAGAGAGAGAGGGAGAGAGAGAGAGATGTGTAGGAAAGCAAATCTAGAGATAGAAATTATTTAGAAGAGTCTTTGGAGTAAAGTAACTGTGCTGTTTTGTGAGAGTCAAGTGCCATGGTAATTTTACCTAATTATGGAAAGATTTTATATTTCTAAATGTGTGCTTGGTACAATTTGACAATTTATTTTCCATTTTTGCATTTATCACTTTTTATAGCAGCCTAATAGGTTGCTTTTCTTTTGAATTCCAAAAATTATGGTTATGTTTTCTTTGAATTTTAGTCTTTTGCACACTTTTTTCACCTAACATATGGTCTCTTCAAAGTGCTTTTGTTCTCTTTCACTTGATAAAAACATGTGTACAAATTATCCACATGTTTCTACCTTTCCCATCACTATAAACACGTTCATGCTATACTTTCTAGAACACACACTGTTTATCAATTGTAGTGTAATTCATTAATACTATTTCAGTAGTATATTTTAATATCTTATTGAAATGCAGTACTGAATGTTAATTAAAGCTCCTTCAATATTTGCAGCAAACCTTGAGAAATTTACCTCTTTGTGATTTGTTAATCACTAGTTCAATTACATAATGTGTGCTCATGTTCATTCATGTGCACACACACAGGCACATAGACACTCAAACAAGGATGCTTATGTGTTACTAGATTTTTAAAAAAGTAATATGTATTCCTTGAAAATTTCACACATGTATACAGTGTATTCCAACCATATCCAATCCTCTCCCTTAACTCCCTCTAGATGACTCCTCTTCCATCCCCTCCCAACTTCAGGTCCTTTCTTTTCAAAGATTTACTGAGTCCAGTTAGTAATGCCTATATGCAAATGGGTGTAGAACCATCCACTGGGATATGGACAACCTATTATTGGCCACTCTTCCCCAGGATCCACCAACTGCAAATACTTTCTCAGCTAGAGATGAGCCTTGGAACACCAATCTCCACCCATGGTGGAATTTTAGCTGGCTTGAGCTTGTGTGTGTGACCACAGCTGCTGCAAGCTCATGTGTGCAATAGCCATGCCACATCCAGAAGACATCATTTCATACCACCCTGGACCATCCTGGGTTTTACAGTCTTTCTGTCCCCTCTTCTGTGCTATTCATTTGATGGCTGAGAAAGTGACATTGGAAGGAAGTTAGCAACATGGCCAAATTCATGTTTGATAACCTAGATACAGTCCTACATTTTCCCCAACACCTGGCAAATCTAACTGTAACGAAAACTGACTTTACTGTATTTTGGGGGTCCTTGCTCACCTACCTATGTACCGCATAGAAAACTCAATAAATGTGTGTTAAAGAAATTATCAATTGAAATCTACCCCCTAGTGCTCTACCTCACCTCCAAGACTCTAGATTTTGTTGTTTTCTTTTTAATAAAAAAAACATTGTGTTCCTTCAGTGTTGACAAATAAAACAAATCATTGAGGTCATTTAAATCATTTTAGTCCACAGACACATATGTTTGCAAAGGTTGCTTTTTACATATTGATTTCCAGCAAGTCAAACACCAATGAAATATTTCATTGTAATTGCATCCAAACAATTGAAGTTCAAGTCAGGTTTCTGATCTTTGATTTAAATTTGCTTCCTTTATTCACATGGATTTTGTGAAAACTAAATAGTAATATTTTAAATGCCCCTTATGTGACTTGACAGATTCTAAGTAAATACACCCACACTCTGAAAATGCACATCCAACGTTAACCTTTTGAAAATTCACACCACACTAAGGACATCATAAATGATTCACCAATGACAGACATAGAGGTAATTTTTATGACCTGAACCATGAATAGCATTTTAGTTCTTGATTCAAGTGACTCCACTGAGCCAGGAGTTTCAAAAATAACCCTTCTGCTGATAAGGAGATTTACGGAGAAGAAAAAATCCTGAGTCAACTATTTATCTGGGACCAAATTCTGTGAACTAAGCTTAGCTCAAGCAAGAGGTTTTCTAAGCAGTTCATTTATTTTAATATGGCACAAACATTTTGGAGTTACACTGTAGCGTGTTTTCACAGGACTTTTACAGAAGGGGTGGGCAAAGCCTGGAGGTAACATTTCATGCATTCTTGCAGATAAGAATTGAGCATCCCTTAGAAGCCAAGTTCTGTGTAGATGCTCTCAGGGATGCACAGGCCTATTATCAAGGGAATAAAAACAAGTGCATCAATTGTGATGCTATGACAAATTATCAGAGGAGAAAATATTATAAATGCTACAGGAAAAGGGACAAATGTAAACTTTTAAAAAATATCCCAACTACAGATGAAGTACATTGTTTTTCAATGGAAATGAGGAAGACCTAATGACATTTTAACAGAATGCTGTATCTCAAACTTCTTCATACATAAATGATAATTGGAAAGCAAGTTGAAACTGAAATTTTGGGACCATCGCAAAAGATTTGTACTTAAAAGGCCATGATATCTAACCAGAATCTCTGTTAATAGATAGTACTTTAAAAACTACCCTAAAAACTAAGTAGCACTTTAGGGTATGTGCTAGCATTTTACAAGATAAATACCATTGAATAGATGGTGGCAAAGGAGTTCTAGTTACATGAAAGGACAGGAAGGTAGAAATATCTTCTGATATCTATGGGCCTTTGAATCCCTACTGCATCCCTATGAATCGACTTAAACAGTGATGCTTTCTTGGTGAGAATTTGTACAGACTTCCAACTAAGACATCAGCCATAGTACCAGTTTATCTTACATACAAACCACCCATAGGTTGCCCCTCGTTGATGAACACTATGTCAAGTAAAAGCAAGTGGTCCTGGGATTACAGGTTCTTCTAAACAGCTGTAGGACTCCAGGAGGGAAGACATCTTCACTGCAGTGCTTCAGAGAACAGAAAAGTGTAAGCCAAGTTTGAAGTAAGGTAAGGGCATGTGAGGACCTGTAGCTCTGTTGTCTTGGTGATGACAGAAAGGCTCATCTGACATTCATTTTCTGCAGCCAGGAGGCACCACTCTTTGAAAATATGTACGGATGTTTATTATATTCAGTTGGACATAGTTGATGGTGTCCTGTGATCTCCATTTTCAATTAGACACAAGCTCAGATCATCCCCTCATTTATATTTTATTGTCCCCCACATCCCTACTTTATACAGTATCAGCCTTCACTTAACATTTAAGGCAGGAAAGAAGCCTTGCCATCTTCATTTGTGTCACCGTATGATTATTTCAGTCCACTCTGGAAGGTAGGAGCAGGAGAAACCTCTGTATGGTTGGTAAGTAGTACAGCACACCAAAGCTAATGTCCCACCAATGAGACTGTGTAAATGCCCATCACCACAAAAAGCTTCAAAAGTGGAGAACACTATAGCTGAGGTGTGGGACATGGAAGGGACTGAATATCCAAGAATTAACATCACATCAGAAGCAGATAATGAAGGATATTGAAGGCCACAGCAAAGGACATTTTAACATCAGCTGATAAAGTACCATTAAACCTTATTAAAGATGAGGTACAATAGCTCAATCCAACTGGGCTACAAGAACATGGAGAAACTGGTTAAGGGGAGAAGGCATAGGAACTGGGAGACACAGATTGCTTCTACAATGCTTCCCTTATGACACCTCAGGTTGATCTGTTAAAGAAATCTCTGGTAATATTCAGAGCAGATTCACAAAGACCTTATTATGAATATTAATTTAAATGCTTATGTTTTAAAAGTACATGCCTAAATAATGAAAACTTGAAGCATTATATCTATATATTTTCCTTTCCTGTCACATATTTCTAGCACTGGTATCTTCCTACTACAACTACTACTTCCTAAAAATAGCCATCTGTATAAACAAAAGCAGAAAATGGCTACATCTATACGAGTATTAATGTGTAGAGAGGAAAATTATCATATATATGTATATATACATATACATATTCACATACATATATGTGAATAGTCATCCACACATTTATACTTATGTGTACAACAAAAATCATGTAATAATATTCAAGTGGAAAGAGGCAACCAACGTGGTGGGGGACATGGGAGGGCTTCAAGAAAAGAAACTGGGTGGAAATGGAGGGAGGAAAAGAGGGGGGAGTGATGTAATTCTATTTCAATAACAACTTATTTAAAATATAATAAATACAGTCATATACAAATGAGGGGGGAGACAAAGAAGAAGCTCACAGTGTTTGTCCTTATCAGATTATAAAGAATTAGATGAGGTCTAGCAGAAGCATTTCTCCAACTTGAGTGTGTGAATCAAGTGAGTTAGACAGAGCCTCAAGCTCTTATTTAACTTGTCCCTATGTGCCTAGTGATGTGACCCCATGGCACTGCCTTCCTTGCCTCAACTTTACACCTTGCCTCTCACCTAAACTGTAGAACAGGCTCTACAGCCTTCCTGTGGAATTGAACCTTCACGCAATTTTCTCAGCAGTGGCCAAAGTAAGTATTGTATGTCTTTCTGCATTGCTTTATGGCTATTTGTTTCACGTATAATTGTCTTTTACCAAAGCAGAAACATTTCTTTCAGGCTATGTGCATGCTGTATACCTTTTTATTGTCAGAACTGTCTTATAAAGACTTCCATACACTAATATCAATAAACGGTACTATTCATTAGTCCCTTAGTGATTGTAAGGGACTTGTAACATTTAATGGGTGCTAAAAAAAAGCATAGTAGTAGCATGAGAGCCAGATGGCTATACTTTCTCCTGAACTCTTTTTAATAGTAAAGTGTCAAAGAATGAAAGCCTACCACAATTTTCCACAGCCAGCCAAAGATCTTACAAGGAATTCCAATGTCACAAGGGGCATAATTTCCCTGACAGATTTAGACTTTAGGCAATAAGAAGGATACTGTGTTTTTTACATGGAGATAATTTTAGAAGGTAGCACACATGTAAAATCAAGTATGAGAAGCTGGTGGAATATTAAACAGAAACTGTGCTCTCTGTGCTCCCCCCTCCCCGCCCTTAGTCACAGAATCTCTGTGAACAAAGTCCCTTCAAGGAAACCATGGATACTTTATTTAAAATTAACACCTTGGTTAGTTTAGTGGCTCAACTCAAATTTCTCTCCCCCCTGTGCATTATGCAACCTTTTGGCAGGTTTGCTGTTTAAAAAAAAAGCCATGGGAGATTCAAATTGCCCCACAGTAGCACTCATCTATCATCAGCGAAGGCTGCACACTATAAATGAATTACGGTAATAGGTGTGTAGTGAAATAGCATCTTATCACCCCTCCTCTTCTACTTTCTTCACCAAGCAGGTCGGTACTGATAATAAGTGTAGCTTTAACATGATATTTCTGGACAAATTAAAGGATGGAGTGAGTTTTAAAGCTTTAGGTTTGTAATACTTTTAAATGATTAACACTTCCTCCTAGCTATGCCTCTAAAACTCGACCACACTTCCTGCTCTATGCGGCTTACAGTGAAAAGCTGCAGGTTTCCCTACTGGTGGGTAGGTGCTTCTCGACCAAGGAGAAGGCACTGTCAAAGGGGAAAACAGATTCCAACTTGACCACTGAGAAAGATAAATTTATATTCTAGCTAGAAGATAAAGTACATTTATACAACATACCCAACAAACATAAAGTAAGGTTTCTGCACACTGGGAAGGAGTAGAGTTAAACAGGGCTTGAAATGGACAGAAAAGCAGCTATGTCAGTTAATGTCTAACATGAATTATACGATTTATAAAGACCTAAGTTTATTTAAATGTATTTAAAAGCACAGACAGGGGATACTTTCTATTATCATATTAAGATTGTAGGGAATATATTCCAGTAAAAAATAGATTACATGACTTATTGGGGAGCTACATGTATGTTGTATTTCTGATTTAGACTGAAGTGATCAGAAACATACAAGTAACTCTGATTTTCAAGAGGTGAGATTAAAGATATGTGCCACCACAACCCCACTTCATCTCATTCTTTAAAAAAGGATAGTTTGGGTTAGCCATAGAGATCAGACAAAGAGAACAATTATTATGGTGGATGGCAAAATCAAATTCCAAAATTCCCATATGAAAAATTCTTACATGAAAAGATTATGAATTACTTGACTTGGGCTTTTTTTTTAAATCTAAGTGACTGCCAAGTACTCTAAATTTAATACACAGGGATTTCAATTGCAAACTGTATGTGACAAAACAAACAGATGCTCAAAATCACCTCTACTAACCAGAAAGGACAATTGAGACTTTTTCAAAGTAGTTCAAAAAGATTTTGATATGCCCCTTGTATTCAAGAGTACACACAGTTTCTATGTAGCGAGATAGCTACTGAATCTTTGATTGTTCTAGGATCTCTTATCATTTATTATTGGACCAAAAGTCATATATATATATATATATATGTATAATATATATATGCTTCTGTCTATCTTCCCTTTCAATTACCAGCTATGTATATTACCATATTCCTGTATGAAAAATAAAAAGCTTTCAAACAAGAAAACTGAATAAGTTAATTTTTAAAGACTGAAAATATTATAACATGTAGTATAAGATTTTTTTTCTCATGTGGAAGTAAGCTGCTTTAAAAAAATGTATTATGTATTTCTAGTTCTTTTTCTCTGTCCACTCCCATCTAACAGAAACACAGACACAGAGGCACACAGATGCACACTCATATGATATTCTGCATACATTAGGTACTATTTGTTGGTTGTACACAATTTGAACAGGACTAGAATAAATATTTGCATCAGAGTTTGTGTTTATCCCTGGAAACATTCCATTTAGTTCACTCAACTGTTTCATTCAACTGACACTGGGAATATTTGGGTCAGCCAGTCACCAAACTTGTGGAGGCATGGGAAATATATTCATGATTTACTTTAGTTACTGCTTGCAGTCATTCCCATAGCACTTCTGCATATCCTATCGGTTGAAATCCAACACCTTTTTAAAAACAGAAAGCCTGTTTTTGCTACATTCTCTCTCTCTCTCTCTCTCTCTCTCTCTCTCTCTCTCTCTCTCTCTCTCTCTCTCTCTCTCTCTCTCTCTCTCTCTCTCTCTCTCTCTGTGTGTGTGTGTGTGTGTGTATGTGTGTGTTTCATACTAACATTGGAAAGACACATTCCTATTAAGGTTTAGATTTTGGACTTCCTCTTGTATCTAGGTTCATTAAGTCATTCCTTTCTTTCTTTTTCTTCCATTTTTTTATTATTTTAATTTTAAATAGCTTGTTTTACATGTCAATCCCAGTTCCCTCTCCCTCCCCTCCTCCCGCACTCCCCACCATCCCCCCCATCCTCCCACCCTATTGCCAATTCCTTCCACATAGGGAATATCTAGAGTCTGTCATTTCACTCAGGGTAGGGTCCAGGCACTCCCCTAAGAGTCCAGGCTGAGAGAACATCCCTCTTTGTGTTATGGAAACACGATGTCTGTTTGTATTCCAGGGATAAACATTGATCCACTGTTCAGGACCCCATAGGTTGCCCAGGTCTCCTCACTGACTCTCACATTCAGGGGGTCTGGATCAGTCCCATGCTGGCCTCCCAGCTGTCGGTCCAAGAGCTCTCCCCTGTTCGGATCAGCTGCCTCTGCTGTTTTTGCCAGCCCATTCTTTGCCAATTTGCTCATTGCTCCTCTCTCTCTATTGCTGGGTTCCTTGGGTTCAGTACAGTGTTTAACTGTGGGTGTTTGCCTCTGCTTCCATCAGTCACTGGATGAAGACTCCAGGATGGTTATAGACATCAAGTTCTTTGTTCATCAGTTACTCAAACTCTTGGCTAGAGCTGAATTTGTCATATATAGCTCAATAACGCGAGTCATCATAAAAACCATGGTAACATAACAAAATCTGTTAACTAGGGAGATTTTACTCCACAGAAAACTATCCTTTCTCTTACAAAAAGGACGTTAAGCTCTAAATCCAATGAAGAAAATTAACGACGGGGAAAGATATACAAATAGGAAACTAGCAAATATATGATAGATATATGAATTTTGGTTATTAGAGATGACTCAAGAGTTATTCAATAGATGATAAGCCTCCTACTAGCTCAGTAAAATGTTCCAAAACTGACAGTATCTTTAGCTCCCTGTCAGCTGAATAAAATATTTCATTTGTGTTATCAAAGCTCCAATTAGCTGAAGATTTCAGGGAAGGAAGCACCCAGAGCAGGAACTGAAGAACTACAGAAATGATGCATGAGCTGCAAGACTTTAAGAGCACAAAGAAGCATCCTCAGTCTACCCAGGTGTCCCTTGACTCTTGTTTTACAGTTCCAGGAACCCATGACATCTTCTACTATGCACACGGATACCAAGACAGCTCAAAACCTTCCCTATTCCTTTGTATAACCTCAAGTGAAAACATAGTAAAGTTTCAGAGAATGAAAGTGTCCTGCTGGGAAGTCATATAAAAGACAAAAAGATGGGAGCTTCTTGTAAAAAGACAAAGAACTGGAGAAAGGATGTTGTTTTTCTTTTAATTTTTTAGGACTTTTAAACTACAGCTCTCCTATTCAGCAACTGCAGCCCCACTGCCACCAGCAGAGGCTAGGCAGCACGAGCAGAAGCCTGAGGAAATCCTGTTCCCTCAGACTCTTTAGAAGCTACTCAGGAAGTTTATTTAAATCTGTTCTGCTAAAGAACTCAAGATTCAAAGGATGCTGCTTCCCAGAGATGCTGAATAGCCAACAGTTCACCTAGCTCACTTCCTAGTGTTTCCCAAGAAGTCCTTGTGCACCTTCTCACCCCTCCATATGAACCCTTCTCCACCTGGCTCCTTCCTACAACTTCCTGTCAGCTAGTAGTTGACCCAGCCTCGTGACCACAGGTGAATTTTACTTAATCAAACACACCTTTGCATCATTAAACAAAAGTTCCAGAGCATGAACAAAGGTAATACACCTTAAAATAATATATCGTAGCAAAAGGAAGCATCTAAGGTGAGGATAACCTGGATGCATGTGATAGTTTGTGGAGTGCTTCTCTCCCTACTGTAACACATTGTGCCTGATCTCCACTTTACAACACTTCCAATATGAGCTTCACTCACCTCCAACAGTCTGGGGTCTGTGCCATAGACCAAAGGTCAGTGAATAAAAAGTCTTTCCTAAAGACTCATTGCTTATATCATAACTGAATGAAGATTATAAACTTATTAATAGTGATAGTAAATCTGGATAGAAGACAGTAGAGAAGAAGAGAGACATGAGACTACTGCTCTCAGAACACAAGGATGATGAGACATTTCCATGATGTCACCAAACTACTAAGAACTTTATTAGGAGTAGTGACATATCAGGGTAGGCAGGTCAACTGACCAAATGACCTGCTTTCTACTATAATGCTAATTGAGAGTACATTTTTTATTATATATTTGGTAGCAAACAATTTTTATTATGTATTTCGTGGTGAACAATAACAACTGCATAGAGCTTTTAAAAAGCAGTGCTGCTGGTGAAATTCTATAGCTAAATCAACGGCTGCATTAGGTGCCTTTGGCCCAGGGACTCTTAACACTAATTGCATGTTGGGATGCTCTGTGCACTTTACAGATGTGCTTGCTCAGACCTCACACCAGAGACTTGTTAGTTGCTTTGGAGTGTAATCTGTGGTCCAGAAACCAATGTGTAATGGAAGTCAGTCAGGTAAATTAAAATCAGGAGTTGGTAGTCATTGCCCTTATCCAAAGAAAAGTGCATTCTATGTGGACAATTTGAACAGAATCATCTACATACTGTCAAAATGCAGGTGACACTTTCTAAGCTGATACTCACTAAAACAAACCACTGGGGACCTTCTGGTAAATATGACAGGCATGTATTGTTGAATGTTAGCTAAAGCTGTATTACATTCATTTATGCTGTGTAATCTTTATTTAATGATGCAAAGATCTGTTGCACTTGTTTAAATCTTGTGTGTGTGTATGTGTGAGTGTGTATTGTTCTATGGATATGTGTGGTTGGAGATGCATTTGAGAATACATGTAAAATTCATGAGCTATTAAACACATTATAAATATAAACATATATATGTAAACACTGATTGTCTCTTCTAAGAATACTCCTCTATATAACTTGGTAGCATGATTTCTTACCCCATGGACATGACAACAAAGGGTTATCTGTGGCTGTTTAAACCACTGTACATTAGGTTCAAATCATTGGCCAACCAGAATCAGTTCTTACATTCCTGACTAATTCTTGGAAAGAGAAAAACCCAGGGGCATTGAAAAGTGTGGCTAGAGTACTGCTTACAAGCCGTGATTATGTATATTTTATGTTCTGTTGTTATTGGAAACTGTTCTCGAGGATCCTGGAAGCTTGACAGCCTGATGAATGCAGGGAAAACTATTAAAAAGCAATCTGAAATGCATTTCAGGTGAAATCACTTTTACCAAAGTGCAGATGACTTCATTTATCCTAAAGATATAATTAGAACAGAGACTGAATTGGTTTTTCTCTTTATACAATATATTACAAATACAGACTTCCTTATTCCTGCAGCAGCATGTGGATTTCCTTTTTAAAAACCCCATGTCAGGAAGAGTGGTTCTTCCATGAACCTCTATACTCTGGGTACTCACAGCTCTTCAAATGGGCTCTCATAAAAAGCAGAAGCAACGTAAAGACACAGCTGGTCTTATTCCTCTTAGCCTTACCTGCACATGTCAGACAATTAAGACAGTGATGAATTACAAATTATTGTACAAAATTTTATTATCAGAGGCAAAATTCAAATTTGTTCTGATTAAGGTAAATCCACAAATTTTCTCACTTAGAAAAAAATCTTTTTTGTTTTTAGTTTTTGATCAGGAAAGAAGAAAAATTTCATGTTGAATACATAGATTCAATTTTTACTGAATAATCTTAAGGTCATACCATAGAAAATATTTTTCTGCTAAACTAACAAAAGGTTATTTATTTGAAAAATGCTTATAACTCGCGTTTACTGAGAGACCAGGGACCTTTTCATTCCCAAACCATAAAATATTAGAAAAGGAAAAAATATGCTTCCATATGGCACACGTTAGGTAAGTCTGGTGTAATTGTTTTAGATAAATAAGCTTTGATACCGAACAAGGTTGTTTATTAGGAATTGTCCTACAATGTAATTTTTAATTTCTGATAAACTCAGACTTGGCCAGACAGCCAAAGGTAAAATTTATTTTACGGTTTTGGTAACTGAAATATGTGCAAAATCATAATGATGCTATGTTTTTTATTTTAGTACTTACTTGCTGTCCAAGTCGATTAAAATTTTAAAAGGAGAATAAACTACAACCGTGAAAGACTGCACACATACTAATATATGCCAATATACAGGTGTAATTTAAAAGCTGATGTGAGATTACCATTAAACAATACTGTAAAATCTAGAACAAAACATTTGAGAGACAACTCATTTGAAAAACAGTTTTCACTTGAGATGTGACAGTTAAGAAACCTATTTGAGGTAAAACGAGGAACAAAGAATTTCTAATGACGTTCCCACTCAGTAGGTTCCACACATGAAAGTGGTGACAGGTGTGTTCATAAGAGTGAGTGTAATACCTTGAGCCTTGCAGGAATGATTAGCAGAAAAGAAATACTCTGCACATTTGAGGCAGGTGTTCTAACTCCCCTATTATATTTCCTACAAAGCACTTTGCTCTTTCATTTACTTACATGACATAAGAAAAATGTGTGCCATTAGAAGCAAGTTGACCTGTAAAGAAGCGAGTCAAAGCAGTTAGGTTAGACTGTATCTGCACACAGCAGGTACCTTGAAAACATAACATCAAGTAAATTAAGCAGTGCAGTCCATCTATAGTTCTATGCAGAAAGAGAAAATTTTCTGATCCCTTTGCTAAACAACGGAAAAGTTCTGGCTGGCCTAATAGAACCTTTCCACATGCAGACAGTTTAACTTCATCTTTGTGAGACACTGGTGAAGGGATTTGCAATCCGTCCTCTTTGTTTTTCTTTCCCACTGACTCTTTCAATGGCTCATTGGCTGAGTGCCTGTTAATTACTAGTAGTTTAAAGCCCTCACAACAAAAGGTGGGGTTTTTGTGAAGAAAATATTTTTAGAAAATACACGAAGTAACCTTAGTAAGAGAATGGTGATAAACCAAAAAAGGCACCAATTAACACTTATTTCCAACAAGTCCATAATAATGAAAGTGAGAGAGATATGAAGGAGAACTCATATCCCCCACAGAGTTTGTATGGATGAATAGTGTCTCAGGCTTGACAGAGGTACTGAAGTGATGGATTTGCAGCCCTGCTAACATTAGTAATTTATTTTAGAAACCAATGGCTTTTACCCTCTGTTTTCTTGATGATCAATTAGAATTCATAAGTTTTCACTGGGTTATTACATGAAATTTTACCTGCAGTGTAGGTTGATAGATATACACATGTTCACATTTTTGATCCTTCCCTACAATTATCCATCGTTTAAAAACAAAACTGAACAGAATGGAGCCTCCTTCTTCTTTCTTACCACATCAGTATATGAACTAGGAGTAACAGAAAGATAAATCTTCAAGCAGAGTTGTGTGGATTGTGAAATCTATGTGAAACTCCCATGATACAGAGGAGCTGAATAGCTTAAAAACAAAAATGCCAGGACTGAAAGTATTCCTTTGTGCATGAGTGCCTTGACCTGAAAACTCCTTTTAATGATGTCTTTAAAGATTTTCTAAAAGCTTCTTAACTTTTCTTTTCTATCTAAACTTTAAAACAGAGTTTAGTGGCATGAAACTGGAACAAAAACTGGTAGAGTACATGTCGGTTAAACTTTCATTGAATCCTCCCCAAAATGAAATGAAATATTTGACTCTAAAATCTGCTTATTAATTCGAGGCAGTGAAATTGAGGGCTCATTTTATATAATTAAAAACGTTGAAATTTTAGCATCTTTGATGACAATATTTTTGTGCTCAAGTTCATATATACTAATCTGAAGACATAAATTATTGCATAAGTTCAGAATTGCTGAACCTGCTTGAAAGAATAAATTATTTCCTTAAAGTTGACAAATAAAGCTAACATTGTTTTGGCAAATTTGAAATACTTTTACAAGAGGATTAAATTTTTCCATAGATTAGCAATATTCCAAATTGTGCAAACAGCTTTTCTCAAGGATAGATTCTATCCCAATTTTGATTCCAATTATTACTGTATAAATTTTATGGCATTATTATAATTTGAAAATGTTACATATTTCTAAAAATGCAAGCACTGTGAAATAAAACAGTGAAAATTGTTCACATGTTTTGGAATTAGAACAGAAAATAGTTGGGTTTCTTAGCTAGAAATGATTAACCTGCTCCTCTCTAACATCTGATTCTGTTTCTCCTTGCCTTAATTCCAACTGGTTTGTGATTTCTTCATATTTTTAATATGAACATTATTGGACCTATTTTCCTACATCTTCGTTTTAGTCACCACATGCTCAGTTAAAATCAATCTGTTCAATAAAGCTTTCTTTATCTCAGTTGAGTTCTAATAGCACATGACTATTGGTATCAAGTGATAATTCAGCCATGATCTCTGAAGTGTTGGCTTCTCCTCATTTGTTCTTTGACTACTGTATGGGACAGTTATGGACCCATCACATGGGCATTCACAATAATATTCGATCTACATGCTTCGGGCTTCTAGAAGTCAATTCTTAAAATATTTAATTAGCAGTGAATTTTAAGTTGGCATATTGTATCCTTCGTTACAACTTACTTATTACATCCAATTCAGTTCCACAAAAATCATTTGTCCACAAGTTAGTCTCCAAAGATTTAAACACAGTTTACTGAATATTGCGTCAGTTATTGAGATGATATAGCCTTCTGTGTGTATTCTGGCAATCTGTAGCTGTTATTTCTACTATCAGAAGGAGGTGGAAGTAAAGCAAAGTGTCACAGTTCTAAGTTTTCATTTAAACTATGTTTAATAACAGATCTCCAATGGGGACTGTAAACAATAGGTTAAATCCTATGTCCCGATATTTGACTACTTACACTAACCAAAGTAAATGGTGTTTAACAGTGGACTTCAAATTTGTATGAAATAGTACAAATTTGAAGTATGAATGTTAATAGAGTAATTGTAGATTTCTTCAAACATATATTCTAATGCTGGTCTAGAACTTGTGAAGTCTCAGGCTAATGAGATAGATAGACATTGCTGTATGTTGGTTGTAGGCCATCTATGTTAAGAGAACTGGGGTTTTAAAGGTGTGAATGCTGGTTCTCAAATCAAACATGCATTATATTTTTGTGAAAAATAAAATCAACCAGTAAAATTTACTGATAATGGAATACATTTTAGAAATTCATGTTAAAACATTAATAGTCTTGTAATATTTTAGTTATATATCTAAATTGAAATATATATATACATATATATTTTAAAATCATATGAAGCAAAGGGAATTAAGGCCCAGCAAAAGTGCTTGCTAATGAATTTCAAGAAACACAGCCAGTATTATAGATGCCTGCCTTCTAAGTTTGGAATTGTGTAGCTTTTAAATCTTCAAACACTATAAGAAAATTTATGGAAAAATATGTAAAAATGGGGAAAACATTTTATTTACAAGTTACTTGGAGAAAATGAATACCCAAAGTGATAAATAATCTAGTATTTTCTAATTAAAACAAAATTTTACCGTTATACATATATTGACATAGGACATTTTTAGACTAGATGATGAAAACCTTCAACATGTTATTTCATGTAGATAATTGATTTGTAAAATACACAAGAGAGAAAGATAAAAACTCTAAGTAGAAAATATAATTTTATAGCTACATTTTACAGAATATTCCAAGAGATATCATTGGTTATTTTATTATTTTGAAAATATTACTTATTTAAACAACTAAAAAAACCTTAAAGCCAAATACAATTTCAATGTTGGAAAGGTTAAAATAACTGAAAAATGTGTAGAGCAAAACTGCCATCTCAATGCCATTGATACCACTATTCTGTTGAAGAAATATTTTATGAGGTATAAACATTGCACGCAAGTATACACTGAGGATTTAGACTATAGCTAAACCAGTTGTGTTCAAGGCCACAAAATACTGAAAGAGGATTATGATGATTGTTATAATCATATATTGTAGGGAGGAAAAAGAACTAAGAAAGTCTCAAAACTCAAAATTGGAAATGATGACTTAAAATAAAAAAGGCATTTCTCTGAATTTTCAGTCCAGGAAACAAAAGACATCCATATCAACCTTGGTCAGCTCTGTTTCATGAGTGAATTTTTCAGTGGTATAATGGTATTTGGGGACTTCATGGATTTATGAGTATTCTCACTCACAAATTACTCATTGAAATTTGCTTACTTCCAATAGGTAACCTAAATTTCAGATTTCACACTAAGCCTCTCCATGACTCTTTAACACCATGTAGTACTTAAAATTCACGTATTTTAATTGAATGAAGTGTTGAAAATTGTAGGTGCAAGAAGCATTAATCGCTCATATGAGAAGGTTCAAATTTAGTTATAACTTAGTCAGTGGACTGGGAAATTGCTTTTCATTTTTACAAACAAAACAATTCTAGGACTCCTGGTATATATATATTATCTTTCTCCAGCATTGAGTGATGGTCTATGAATCCACTGTATCAATGATTAGAAATATTTGGAAGAACTGAACATAACAGGAGTATGGAAAGGGGTTTTACAACAGTTGACTCGGTTGTAGTAGTTGTGATCAGTATTTTACAATGCTAAACTTAAAATATGTTAACTCTGAAGCGAGGAACAGGACTACTGGGTGTGAAAATCACTAAAACATAGTTGTGTTACACACAGCCATGAAAATTGTTCCTTGAAATTCCCAGGTAGAACAGGGTTGTTAATTCTGAAAGATTTTGTACATTAACACAGCATAAAAGCAACTTTGTGTCTTCAGGGAGGGCACAACTGGCATAAAAGGTCATTAAATGCTAATAGACCTGTTGAGGTATGGTTGCTTAATGGAGGATAGGAGCAATTTACACATAAAGATCAACACACAGAGAGTATTCACCTCTGCACTATCTAAGGTAAGAAATACAAAGGAGCTATAAATAAACACTTTCTTAGTACTGAATATCCTAAGTTTACACAAAATTGGTTTATGCAATAAGAAAGTTGACCAAAATGATGACGGAAATTGGTGAAAGGCTGCCATTGACTTTAGAGAATTTGCCGAGTGATTAGTTTGCACATATATTTTGTTAGACTTCATCTTCATGTAGTAGAATAGATTATTACTCATGATATAGATGAAAAAGCAGTTAAGAAAGTGAGTTATAAAGTAGGAAGGGTAGTGTTGAGATAAGTTATATGAAGCCTTTTCCAAGTGTCCACACTTTATAAAAAAGAGTTAATTTTCCTTTGATGTGAAGAGATTCTTCACACAGGTGCATGTACAACGTATTATATACACATGGTGCTACTTTATGTACATATGCATATATACACACTATCTATACATCTTTGCAAGTACAGCTTTAACTCAAAGAAAATGAGTTAACAACACAATCATCATTGCCAGACAATCCAAGTGTTGAAATAAATGACACAGATTGTTTAGAGAGCTGCTTTATCTCTCCTGTTGTCCATGACTGAGAAAAAATTCCCTCCTGAAGTTTTGACTTTCATTGCAACACTGATTGTCTTAGATAATCTTTGTGCTTTCGCATAATGCCCATCCAGGATGTACATATATTCACATACAACATTGGAACATGTTAAATAAGCATGCTGGAACACAGGCAGGACCATATATCCATGCATAGAGAATTCTTAATAGGATTTTCCAAACTGACTGCAACATCAACATGCACCACTATCATATTTGGTCCTGAACAGCAGGGAATGTACAGCGGAAATAGCCAGGGCAAGTGACACTTGTAAGAGTTTCTATGCAGAGGAATATCCAGTAGAGAAACAAATGGAGAGTGAATGGAACGAAGAAAAATACCCGTCACCCAAACAACAACAACAACAAAAAGTCCTCCTACACGTTATCACTGAAATCCTAGCTGGCCTCTTCATTCCACAGGAACCAGGTCCTCTCAAAAGTCTGGGTTGTGTTTGTGATAAGTGACATATATTAGTGCCTCATGGCTTTTCCCAGCCACTGGAACAGCTCCTCTTGATAAAGCCTTTTCCAGCGCACATTGGCTTCCACAGTTTCCACAGCTCGTGAGAATGAAGCAGAGGCTACCCCATCATAGGTCTTCATGAAGTTCTTTAGCTGGAAATAGAAATTGAACATGGTGAATCTGCTTGTGTTGATATGAATTTAGGTGGAACATGCATGAATAAGAATGCATTTGAGATGAAGTGCCTGCCGTGTAGACACCAAAGACAAACTTGAATGAACCCTCTAAGTTCTGCCTTTCTTGTACAGGGATAACATTTCTGATATGTTGGCCATGATGACAGTACTTGCCTGCACTTCTTTTCAGGAACTTGAAGTCCTCATTTCTTTAACCTACTGGGTTCACTTAGAACTAAGCAGATATCCTCTAGATGACATTTTGATATTTTTAGGACCAACATCTTTCCCCATGTGTCATGTTAACACTGGCATTTTCTGAGCAGGGATCCTATGAAAAGCTATGAAGACTAATTCTGAATAAACAACACAATGATCACATCAACTTTAATTGTTATTCCTAATTGTTTATCTACCCCATGTGTTCTTCCCAACCCTGTTCTCAGATTTGGAAGTTTGAGAATTGTTCACCCATTTTTCCACATGTGGCCACCATATGAATGATCTCTCTTTTCTTTATAAAACCCAAACTTACATTTCATTGATTGTTATAGTGCTCCTTCATTTACTATACTGGATTGGTAACATAATCATGATATGAAGTAAATATACTATTGTGGAACAGGTTTGAAATGAGAATAAACACTGCAGGAGATGTGAGGAATGCAAGAATTAGAAGATAGCACAGCAAAGTTCCATGCTCTAGACAAGATACAACCATTGAATTCATGAACCCACAGAAGTTACAGTTACTGGCAATATGCCTGCAAGATATTGACCTCTTCATCAGTCAGTCACAGATGGAAGGGGGCTCATAAGACCTTACTGCTGAACTAATTGGTTACTGATAGAGTGTGAAGAGAGACAGTCACTGTTTTTAGTTGTGTTAAAGCCCCAACCCAAACCCAGCAAACCCACAGGGTTTCAATAAGAAGTTCCAAAGCTGTGGTCACACAGAAAGCCTTGGTTAAGCTCAGTGGGTCACCAAAGAAAACAAAAAAGACAAGGGTGTGGGAAAGAAATTTGTAGTAAAGGGAACTCGACAGAGGTTGGAAAAGAGAAGAGTCAGGAGTAAGAATAACCATACATGTATGAAATTATGAAGAATAAATTTAGTTATTAAAAATACATTTCAAACAATAGGTTGGCTGTGTCTTCAGGTGACATGGTTTACTCTGAAAATCAGAAAAAAATATGTGGGCATTACAATTATAATAGCTCCCATTCTTTCCTGCTTCATTAATAGGTAACTGTAGCAAGTAAAGGAACCCTGAGTGAGGGAGACACTGAGTAAAAGTATATTTTGACAAGAACACAGACCCCAAGAGGACTTGACCCATGGTAAATTGGCAAAGTCATTACCTATGTGGTTCTGGTTCAAGAGGGATGGCAAAGCTTTTATTGAGAGTTTGAGTGTGTCTATGAAAGATTAATCAGTGTGTGCAAAGACTAGGGACTGTATCATTCTCCTCCTGGATGTTTAGAGCCTGAGACTGCTTACAGGTAGAGACCTTCTACTGAGACCAGCTAATCCTCCCCTGTACTGTAGCTAACAAACCAACTGAAATTCCAAGTGTGGTGAAAGTGGTAAGTAGTATGAGAGAAACTATCTTGATCCCAGCTTCACTATGTCTATCCTTTGTCTTTATTTCACTGTCCATAGCTAGAGTTTCAGGACCCAAGCCATACACAACACAGGAGATAATAAACTAAACAATTTATGTGCTAAAAATAGGTTGTTGGTATTGCTTCAAAGACCAGTTCTGATTCCAAGGCACATTCAACAAAGCAAAGAGACTTAGAGTCTGACGGTAGCGCTAAAGGGTCACCTTTTTCTTTAAAGAGAGAAAATTGTTAGTCATGGTGTAAAAATAATCAGTATAAAACCATTGTCAGTGTCAAAAGATTACCAAAGTAGCAGGATCATAGAACAAAGAAGCAGTGCGATGAAACCTGGGTGATCAACGACATTACAACCAACCAAATAGACTTCGAAAGGATAAGGAAGAAAAGGTGTCTCATTGAGTCAGAGAATTTGAAGTTGAAACTTCGTCAGAATTATTAGTGATAGGAGTTCTTATTTGAAGATTCCATGTACTCTGAGAAGATTCAAGAATGCACTGCAAGATTAAACACTGGCAACCTCACTTTTTGTTCTGTGTGCCTTAAGAAACTGGCAACCAACCAGCAATTACAGCGCTAACAGACAAATGTGAAAAATCAACTCGTAGCAAAGAGACATTATGTGTGTAATTAGTGTGGGGTGTGATTCATCACATAGGGGGTGCCACATGGAGGCTCTGCTGGGAAGGAAATGCAGGGTCTCAAGATAAAAAAAAATCTGGGCAGGAAGAGTGAGGTTTGGAGATGTTGAAAATGTGGTTAATTCTATATGTCCGAATTAATTTGTGTTTTAGTTCATGAATTTTAGTTTTGTTTATGATGGGGTTGTTATTGATTTTTCTATATTGATGGACTTTCTGAATGTTTATCATCAGACATTGTTGGAAATGGAAATGCATGCCCCAGACCTACATAGTTGGCATGATATCGAAATCACTATATGCTAAACAACCTTCTGATGTCTAATGCATAATTGACAATTGTTATATTGCCATAAAATTAATTAAATATTTTAATAAAATTATAGATATTAAGAAAAAGAGGAAAAAAGAATGAATTGAGAGTATTTTTTGCATATTTCCAACTTCTAAGCACTGCTCTACACAAATATATACTGTACACCATGCTTCTAACCACAAATACACTCACAGGAATATTTGGGTTACAGTTTGATATTCATTAATACAATAGTGCATTTTCATTCATGTACTTAATATTCAAGTAGATTCTGTGACAATTCAGCAACTAATAATACATTTTATTCAATTCTGAATTGTGTAATTTATTATAGAATGTGATATGATAGTATATTAAATTAATATTACATGTCAATGAAAAATACACCCACTTCTCAAAATGTGTTCTGCATTATCATATTGTTCCTAGCCATTCACTGAACATTCAAGATAGTGATCAATGGTCCTTTGGCAACTTTCACTTACTTGAAGATGCTTCATGAAAAAAGCTGAACACCTGAAGAAAACTCCGAACCTAGGTGATTGAACATGATTGGATACATTATACAATTGGATACATTATCATGTAAGAGAACCCTATAGACAATGTAACTAGTAGATCTCTAAGTTTCATGTCTAAAATTATGATTGAAGTGTACTAAATACTTCATCTGTGAGCTCAGTGATCCTGAGGTGACTCATTCATTGGAAGAGGAGCAATCAGAGTGTATCTGGCATACTCTCCCCAGCGCCCATAAATTGATCTTTTTGCCTGTATTCCTCAGTACTGCTTATGGAGAATGTGTGTTGAGAGCCTTCTCATGGGTCCCCAGGGGCCTGCAGTGTCTGGCTGAGCTTGCTTGCCTGTGCAAGCTAAGCATAGACAAAGGCACTTTGTATCCCATCCTGTTTATTTCTCAGGCTCTTTGCTAGGTTTTCTGTAGCCATTAGGTTTTATCTTAGTTGGGTTTGGGGATATTAATTGTCATGTTTTTATTTTGAATAAGTGTAGATGCTTTTGTAAAATAAAATTTAGTGACATGTCAGGGTTGTTCATGCCCTCTGATTCTCTTAGCACAACTTCTAGGTGTATTTACTAATCTATCTTTTAAAAATTGTCCAACATTGAAGAACATCTTGTTTAAGGGTATCCTAGACTCCAGCATCATAAAGTACTTTAAGAGAAGAATTGCAAAGCACAACATAATCTTGATAATTATAGAACTAAATAGAATTAGCTCTTGGTCTATTGTGAGGTAAAAGACTTTCCCACTGAAGTTGTAAATGGATTCAGTGTGATGGAGAATACACACATTCATTTTCAGCAGGGCAGTATGTTAGGTTCACAGAAGAACCAAGTACACTGGCAAGGTGCTCAATGGACATTAGCTAGAAATTGCAAAGGTCTCTGAGGCTCTATCAGGCTGCATTCCTGCTAATTTAAAATTTGAGGAAACAATAAATTGCTACAGTCAAACTGCTAGTTCCACATAATTAAGAATAAACTCCAGTCTTAGGTGTTAGAACAGTTTGAGGGACAGGGTCATAAAGCAAAATTTGTCTGCTTAATAGTCATTAAAATATTGAATCTGATAATGGCCATTAATAAATTAAATACTTTTTCAGGAGACTGGAGAGATGGCTCAGCTGTAGAGAGCAGATTGCTCTTGTAATCTTCCCCAGATAGGTTCCCATCACCACCCATGGTCAGCTCAAATAGCTTGGAACTCCAGTTTAAGAGGATCTGAAAGACTATTCTGGTCACTTGGGTCCACCTGCAGGCATACCACATACCCACATACAGACATATACCAATCACATAATTAAAATGAAAACATTAAAAACAATATCATAATTCTCAAAGGTGCTGATTCCCTTCTTATATGCAGGGTTAGAAATAATAAGGTGTAACTTCCAAGGGAAACATTGATCTTGCTTAACTCCTTCTGCTTAGGGAAGGGATGATTGACAACAACAATTAAACCCTATCCCTACACCTGCAGGAAATGGCAAGGTGGTGGGAAAGATGGAAGGACTTCCAGCAGAACAGCTAAACTGGAAAGTGAGAGCAAGCAAGCTCACAGTGTAATGACTCATCTCTCATTCCACTGAGAGCCTGCATTGTTCAGCTATCTGCTTTGAAGATAATGGAATAAAAGCCACAATTTAGGTTCATTTTTTGAAATCACAGCTTTCATGACAGGGTAGCTTGGAACATTAAAATGGCAATTAATTAAAGGATAAAATGAAAAATGTAAGCAAAATACATAAAGCAAGAAGGTCTTCATGTGATGAATTCAATTAAACCTCAATTTAAAACATGGTTTTTGTGACCTTCATATTATCAAAATAGTGAATACATGAATGGAACACAAAGAAAAGAAGGATAAAGGTGAAAGGGATCCTGGAGATGAGAGGGAAATGGGATGGACAGGGTGAAGAAGGCGGTAAAAGGGGAGACTTCTGAGTTCCCTTCTATGTTTGTGGTGGTCGCGACTAAATCGATACTTTATTTCTTGATTATTAAATATTAAATCATGATATCAAAAGCACTCAGTTTAAATGTAAAAATAATGGAAGTAGTTATATTTTGTGCATGACTCCTGTTTCCTACAGGCACATAAAAGTTCTCTCCATTTAACTCCTTTCATAAAAAGAAAAAGTAACAAAAATATTCTCAATTTCAGAGCTAAATCCTTCAGGGTTGAGAACACACATAGCAGGGGGAAAGACTGACTTTGAAATCACTGGAATCTTAGCTTTATCTCAGCACAGTACTCATTGTGACAGATCCTAAGTTAGTCAAAGGAAATGCTGTCAGGAAACTGAGTAATAGTAGAAGGTGTGACAGAGGTGCCAGGTTCAATGCTTCTAAAGAATGCTGCTCCACAGGATTATCTGTGGGTCACAGTTTCCAGCCTGTCACCTGTGGAAGCTAATGAAACTAGGAATTTCTGTGCTAAATACTAGCTACATACAGTGCAAAGCAGAAGAGGAAAAGGCAGCATCAATTATCATAACCAAATAAAAGAATCTTTATTGTGTTATTGTCGTCCAGCATGATTGATAGTCCCCATCTCAAATCCCTTTCAAGTATGGTAAGGAGTTAAGGGAGGAAAAGGAGACACCTAGATGACTTATACCCTGAGATATATAATAGGGAATGGAGAAGATAAATATCCTAGAATCTGGACACAAGTTCATTAAAAAGTCAAGCTTAATTTCATTAATAAACTTAATTTGTAACAGAAGAGCCAAAAAATCTATCTTAGGCAAACTATTGCTTTCAACGTGTATTATAAGCAGTGGTGTTCCTTCCTACAATATGGATTTATTCCATTTAATAGACTGGATAGCTGTTAGCAGGCTACTGTGATTACATAATCATTCTGGCTTTTGCTGTGTACCTCAGCATCAACAATAGTCCCTTCTGGACACGTAGGATCTGTCATAATTGTCAGTGAATGGTTTACAAATTAAGTTCACAGAAACATTTGACCATGAGTGATTGGATCTAAGATCGCTGGAATGCCTGATCCTCAGCTATGGAATTTATTAAATTTGATCACATTTCACAGTCTTCATCATTGTTCATAGTCATTACATGCTTAGTACGTTAGAGATTTCTTTGCAAATAATGGACTAAGAAAATAGCAAGGAAAGAGATATCGTGACAGAGAGAACCACTATGAGGTTAGAGAGAAACTCAGTGCTAGGGAAATTCCCAAGAATCCACAAGGATAACCTCAGCTAGGTCTCCTAGCAATAGTGGAGAGATGATGCCGGAACTGACCTTCCCCTTGTAATCAAATTAGTGAATGCCCCAGCTATCATCATAGAGCTTTCATCCAGTATTTGATGGAACCAAAGGCAGAGATCCAAAACCAAGCACCAGGCTGAGCTCTGGGAATTCAGTCAAAGAGAGGGAATAGAGAATATGTGAGCAAGGGAGGTCAAGATCATGATGAAGAAATATACAGAGACAGCTGAACCAAATTCATGGAAACTCATGAACTCTGCACCAACACCTATGGAGCCTCCATGGGACCAAACTAGGCCCTCAATATGTGGCAGACAGTTGTGAACCTTGGGCTCTCTGAGGACCCTGTGGCAGGACCAGGTATATGAGCTAGCTTGTTGGAGTCCATTTCCTATGAGGAGATGCTCAGTCTTAATGCAAAATGGAGGACCTTGGTCCTGCCCCAACTTAAATGTACCAAACTTTGTTGACTCCCATGGGAGCCATTACCTGTTGGGAGGAGTTGATGGAGGGTGAGGGGAGCTGAGGAGAAAACGAGGATGGGGGCAGGAGGAGGAGTGGTAGGGAGAACTTTGGTTTGAATGTAAATTTAAAATTTAAAAAATAAATTTAATAAAAAGAATATTTGTGTGTGCATGTATGTGTCTTCATACATGTATGTATGAGGTGTATGCAGAAGGCTGCAAAAGGAACTGGTATGAATCTAAAGGAAAGAAGTAGTTGAAATAAATCTGTAATTTCATGTGATTCTATGAGACAGCAACAAAATTTTTACCTCTTTAAGTTCGCCTTCTGTATTAAGAAATTCGGTAACTCCACTGATAAGTTTGGAATTCATAAATAAAGCTTCCCCGTACCTATAAAGATAAAAGAAAACAGTCTTAATATCTATCTAGGTAGTAATTTATGCAATCTGGCTAGAATGAGTTTTGGAGTCTTTTCCAAGAATTGCATTTGCCTAGGCAGTCAGTGATCACCACCTCTCAGAAGTACTGGCCACTCCTATCAGGAGGGAGAGAGGTAAAGAAGCAATTTTTTGCCATACAGTTCTATCAAGTCCACCTGGCCTTCTACAGTTTTTCCGAGATCCATGAATGGCAATGAGTCTCTCAAAGTCTAGGCATCTAGAATTCGACTCAGGCATTGTTCTATCTGCAAGCCAAGAGCCAAAAGAGAGGCATTTTCAAATGTTCTAGTGTAGAGCAACCTAGATCATTGTAAAGAAAAAGTCCCTTAAGATGAGAAAGACCAGTTCAGTCTTGATCCTGATGTCACACAGATTCTGTAGTCTGGCTAGGCATGATAAACCTTAGAATTCTAATTAACACACACACACACACACACACCAGCAAGTATGAGTAAAGAGACAGAAAGATGTAAGACCACTTTAAAATTACTGAAAAGAAAAAGAAAAAATAAACGTGTGCTAAGGAAGTGGTGGTAGAAATGGCAAGGAAGTCTTCAACACCTAGGATTGTAAAAAGGACCTTGGATCTGTATTATATGTGGAGAGGAAAGAAGATGTCTTTATAGACTTCCAGCTGTGTGTCTTGATATATTGGCGAATGCTTATCTAACTTACCAAGGCAAGAAAGACAAGTGCAAATTATAGGTTTAGTTTTCAGGTGTGTTCCCATAGGGGACCTCAGTGAGAATGGCTTTACTACATGGTCATATCAGATGAAGGGTGTGTGTTACCTTAAATGGTTCTGAGAGCAATAGAAGCTGTGAGAGTACATGGTACTTAAAACCAGAAGGACCCTGAAAAGTGAGAATATAATATCCTAGACAGCCCTTCCCATGATCCCCAATGTTTATGGACTGATAGGAAAATGGGAGCTGATAAAAGCACTCCTCCTTGTGAGGATAACCACTACCATGTTTGTTGACTGAAATCCCAGTCTTTCTACCCTTTGAATAGTGGGTATAGGTTCTTAGAGACAAAATAAGCATGCTGAGAAACAGAGTAAGAGGAAATAAATGGTATGTGGATGGATCCCACTGAGCTCTAGTCTATCAAACCAAAGGAAGGTTGGTGTGTGTGCTTGAAATCCCTTAAACTGAAAGGATCGTGTGTATTACAGCCTGTTATATGACTCATTATAAACACAATTGGCAATGCAAGTTATAATCTAGTTCTAATCTTCCAATCACTCTAAGATATGAACTGAAAACACGCAATGTCAATGTGTCTTATAGGTATACCAATGATTTCTGACAAAGTAGCTATCGACATAAATGTATGTAACTGCAACAACACATTCTGATGAACTTGTTATGCAAGGATAACTGATAAGGAATGAACAAACATACAATAGTTCTTATATCAGCTTTCAAGAGACCAAATGTTAGGTCTCCTTACTATCTGAGAGAAATTTGTGTTGAAGAATAACATGGAGCATTTACTTGCTCCATAATAGATTTAATTTCAAAATACCATAGAGATTATCAGAGACATAAATTAGCATTTATTATAATATATTTAAATGCATAATGAAATAAATTCTAAAATTGAAGCTGAAGAATTCTCACCACGAAACAAGATATCCTGGGAATTAATTCTACTGCAGCTGGAATAATACAGTGATCCAAGTGATTAATGAGTCTTCTCTGTGTCACTATTTTATTGAGGTGTTTTATGATATTTACATTTAAAGGGAATTTAAAACAATTATACAAGAGTAAAGTTCCTTGTTAAATTAGCATTCATATGTGATTTACGTTTTTCTCTATAATGTATACAGAATATACAAGTTTTGTTAAAGGATTTCAATTTATCGAATTTGATGAATTTCCAAGCACAGTTTCCCTACTAAGCAATTCTTAGCCTCTCCATGCTTTCCCATTAATTAAAGTTATCAATCTTTATTAAATGAGAAGTGTTAAACTAATCATGAATTTCAAGGACAACAGTCATCTTTGCTGAATATTATATAAGGTCTAATACTATCATTTGGGTCATAGCTCTAGCAAAAACCTTGGGTATCTATTCCTCAAATATAGGTTTTCATGTATTCAGGTAAGAATAGATGATAATCTCTACCTGGTATTTAGTATTTTCCATTTGTCTCTGAAAAACTTCCAGGCAAGATCTCGGCCATGTGGATTTCTGGCTACATGGATTATAACATCAATTGCATCTTGATCCAACACCACCTCAGAATTCAGAGACAGATTTAGAAGCCTATAATGATAAAATTGTGGGAAAACTTTTAGTCTAAAAACTTAAACACCTAATAATCTTAAATTTTAAAAAATCATAATTTAGTCATATTCTTCAAAAATACTTGGGTTATCATCTTCCCAATGCATAGTTACAGAACAATTTCTGCCTAGAAAATCTAGATAAAATTCATAGCACTTTCATGAAATATATTAACTACTCCAAGAATACCTACGGAATGAGAAAAATCACAAATATTACTTGGTGACACAACTCCCCTTTCAAGTTCTTCACACTATACATTTCCTTTTTCAATAAAATATTTTCTCAAACACATGTAAAATTTTATAAAATAATTATTCATAAACCATGTTATCTTTCAAGTCAAATTGCTTTAGTCATTTCACCAGGTAGGTTTCCTTATCTCTAGAAAGAAACATTTTATAGTGCCAAATTTTACAGTACCATATATTCAAGGAAATAAAACCAACTCTGGAGCTGTTTGCCTGTAGATGATAATGTTCATTACAAAAACTAACTTGGGAGATTTCATGGACTCACCTATTTAATAAATTCCTATCATCGCTGCAAGTTAGAGCCTCCAGCAATATCTTCTTCTCAGACACTGCAGTGGTGGAGTGGAATTTCATCCAGATGAACTCCCACACATCCTCATCCAGCAGTGACACTCCTGTGCAGTAGACGATATCTCTAACATTTAGTGGTATCCTAAGGAAGCAACCCGGGGTGACTCTCAGTTAACCAAGAGCTTTAAGCTTTTGAAAATAAAGACCAATTCTCCTTTCCTACAGTCAGCTATTTAAAAGATGATTTGCCAGTTACATTTCTCCTAAAACAGCGCAATACTTTGTAATAATAATATTTCAATATATTACTGACTCAAAAATAAAATAATGCTTTTATGCCAAGGAAGTTTTGAATTTAGTTTTTTGTTTACACTCATAAAATTATCATTAAATAAACTAACAACAAAGACCTTGTTTAAGAACAAAAAGTAAAGCCCTTTCTGTTTTCAATGGTTTTAATTGATTTGCTTTCATGACACATACACTCAGAAATTGACAACAAATGTAGTAGATGGATAATTGATAAAAGATAGTCGTTTAATTTTAAACTCTTTTAAAAATTGTTTAAAAAATAATATATATGTGTGAGGGTCTGAGTGTATATAATTGCATCAGGTTTGTGCAAAACCCTGGAGAGATCAGGAGGGTGCATCACGTCCCCTTGCACTGGAATTATAGGTGTGAGCTACCTGAGCTGATTTCCCTGAATTGAACCCAAGTCAGGATTCAAAAGGAATAGAAAATACTTTTAACCACTGAGCCATTTATCCAGCACTAAGGAACTTTCATGTAGACAGTATAGGGGATAAAACCCATGACCTTGGTGTTATTAGCCCCACAACGTGAACAACTGAGCTAACTGGTTAACCTTACATTTTTATATTATTATCTTAAGTAATTTGCTCAAACATTACAAATATAGGAGCATAATTTTAATAATAAACAATAAAACATAACTAACAAAGACCTTTTCCACTATGTTTATATAGTCATTATAAAAGGGAAATAAACTATTAATTTTACTCCAAAATAAAAACTCAGACTGAGAAAAATTAGCAGTAATTTAGTTAGGCTTGGCAATTCATGAATTATAAATTCACAAGTCAGCTTTCTCACAGTGGTGTTCCACAATACACCACATTTTCTGGCTCTTTAAAATAACTTTCTTAAGAAATATTAAAGACTTTTTAAAAGTTGAAAAGTGTGTATCACTTTTTGTAATATTCATTAGTCTACTAGTTATATTTCCCATTAATAATTCTAAAGTGACTACAAGGATTGTCTTCTCTGAGTCACAGGAATAAGCAATAATATTTTTTTTAAAGATTCAGAACTTTCATCGTTAAACACTAGTATGGCTGAAGTGGAATGGGAAAGCATATTAAAGTCTGAGTGTCTACTAGTGGGGGGATACAACTCTTTTCCAGATGTTAAGAAAGGCTGTTCACAGGAGAGAAAACCCTTTCCCTCAACAGTGTTGGCAGGCAAGCTTTTGTTCATCTGTTTTTTAAAAGGTGAGAAGAGAGGAGGAAGAGGATAGAGGTAGAGTCCACAGCATTAGAGGGCATCACGGTTTATCTTTGTTTTCTAGATCAGTCTGAATCCTTTGTCAAGAGGTTCCCTGCCACCCCCCTGATTCCCACCCCCCCCTTCAAGCCTTGGTGACACAGATTTCTTCCTTTCTGTTTATGACCAGCTTGCCACAATGCATACTGAAATTCACTAAGGAGAGTACTGCTACTGTTTTTTTTTTAGAGAAAGTGCTCGTTCTTAATAGGAATAATTTAAGATCAACCAAATGTATTCAATAAATCAGGCCTTACATATCAGAATGTGTCTTCTCTCAAAATACTATGAGATGGGGAGGCCAACACTGCATTATTGTATGACTTTGACCAAGATACTAATACAGAACTTTGTGTGTACAACTCTACTGAAATAACGAACTCATCAATCAATATTAGATATGTTAGTAACAGTTTACTTCCTAAGAACAAACAATTAAACTATTGAGAGATCAAAGAGAAGATGAGAATAGAGCCCAATAAGGTAGACCAGCATCCATGTTAAGCATTCCCTATATAAAGGTACAAAACTAAAGAATAGGGAAAAAAGCAGCAAATGTTAAACTATTATTCTCTAGAAATTTCTTGAATATTATAATACAGCCACTAGCAAAGGCTGTTTCATTTATCTTCTAGAGGCAACTACTGGCTATGACAGTTAAACTGTGTAAGACACACATACACAAATGAACACATGGTTTGGCCATGACAATGTCTTACAAACTTTCTAGAAAGTCACCAGAGGCCAAAAATAACATCTTGTGGAATGCCATGTTCCGAATTATTCTTTTTGTAGTCTGTGTCTGAATTATTTTTGTCAACATCTAATGTTGGCATAGCATCTGTGTCATCTACTACTTTTTATAGTAGAAGGGGCGCTGGGCTGAGAAGGGATATTTTCTATCATAAAAATATAGTTATTTTGTAGCACAAAAAATAAAAGACCCAGAGACTGATATTGGGGTTCAATATTCAAGCTGAAGACCAGAAAAGCAAAGCAGCCAAGCCAATAGATCTCACCTCTACCCAGGTGAAATGGCAATCCTGTCTCCACAAATCCTCAGAGGCAAAAGGCTCCAAGATCCTGTCTCTTCCTCCTTATATTTCTTTCTCTGCCCAGCCATATGACTTCTGTCTCTACCTCCTTAGTGCTGGGATTAAAGGTGTGTGATCTCAGGTGCTAAAATCACCTTTGTGTGAACTGTTTCTTTTAAGACTGGATCAATTTCATGTAGTCAGTGTGGCCTTGAACTAACAGAGATTTATCTACCTCTGAATCTTGAATCCTGGGGTTAAAGGTGTATACCACCACTGCCTAGCTTCTTTAGCTAACTAGTATGGCTACTTTGCTATTTTGTTGACCAGTGGCTTTAATAAATTATAAACAATAATATATCACCACATAAGGTCATACCTGTGGATTCCTAGGAGTCTCCCTGGCACCAGGTTTCTCATTAACCCCAAATGGACCTCTGTCAAGAAATCACTTACATATTCTGTCTGTCCTTCCCACCCCCAACCTGCTCCAACTCACCTAATGGCTCATGACCCATACACCTACCCACGGCCTGCCCCCAATTTACCCAGGAGATCTCGATGGGAGGCCTTACCCTTTGTGAGTGGATGCAGAGGATCAGTGGATGGAAGGGAGTGTAGAAAGAAAGTGGGGTAAGGCATGGGAGGAGTGGAGGGAGGGGAAACTGTGGTTGGTATGTAAAATAAATGAAAACCATTTAATAAAAATTAAATAAAATACATTTACTCATTAGCTTTGTGTTTATATCTATTCTACTTTTTCAGCTTAGAGATGAGTGGTGCCAATTGTTGTGGGGTATCTCTGTAAGAATTTCTTAGGAGTCATTATATTCTGCATTCTTGGATTTCTTGGACCTGCATGCTAATTTCCTCCCACAGACTAAGGAAGAATCAGCCACTGTGTGTTTCAGACAGTTTCCTGATCCGTTCTCTGTCTGTCCCTTCCTGACCTTGTGAAACATTCATATTGGTCTGCTTAATGGTGTCCTAAATGTCCCTTCATCGTTCTTCACACATTCCCATCCCTGGTTGTCTTCTCCTCTATGATCATTATCGCCAGTGATCACTCTTTGGTTTGCTAATGCATGTCATTGCTTCCACCTGCCGGTGAATTCTTCAAGAGAATTGTAGTTCATCTGTTCATTTCCATGCCCTGTTGGTACTTTGAGGTATTTGAATCTTCATTCTTAGCTTTACTTTCATTTTCTCTTAGATTGAGCAAGCATACTTCTGACAGTGATTTTGTGCTAACAAGTAAACCATCAGGTCTATTTCATTAACAGGAGTTTCTAGGTTTCTCTGCTCATATCTTCATTTTCTGGCTTTATTATTTATTTGGGTTTCTGCACACCACTCTTCTTTGCACAAGTGCCTAGACAAGCTTCATGGAAGAGAAGACCTATACCAACCAGCCTGGCTGGTGATTCTGGGAGGCCTCTAACACAGAGCTCCTTCTCAAGGAAGTAGCAGACAGCCGGGCGTTGGTGGCGCACACCTTTAATTCCAGCACTCGGGAGGCAGAGGCAGGCTGATCTCTGTGAGTTCGAGGCCAGCCTGGTCTACAAAGTGAGTTCCAGGACAGCCTCCAAAGCTACAGAGAAACCCTGTCTCAACCCCCCCCAAAAAGAAAGTAGCAAACAGATATAGCTCTTGTCTAATTACTCTGTGCTGAGCTAGGAGAGAAACTGATGTCTAACTGTCAAATCCATGTTTCCATTCTCCCTTAGGTATCTAGATCACATTAGATGCATCAGAAGCTCATGTCTGGAAAGCCTGATGCTCTCTTTGGAGACAGATTCAGAGAAACTGGGACATTGTATACACAGGCTAATGCTTGTCCCAGAAGGAAGCTAACTGTTGGAATCTCCACCCACCTTGGGTTTGTGTTGAGCAGCAGGGAAGGTATGCTGCACTTTCTAGTCCAAAGCTGGCTCTGAACTCTGTCGGTGGCTAACCTCTGTCAGATCTGTCAGAACTCTTAAGACTGGTGAAGCAGATCATGCCAAGTTCAGTGTACCTTTTAAGAGAGCACCGTTGTGAATCCCTGAGCCTTACCAATGAGAAATATCTATGCCATCAAGACCAACAATATAATTCTCTGAGAATTTAGCTGGACATGGATGTCATCTCTAATATCTTTTTAAATTTTAGTTTTATGTCATCTTTCAAAAGTACTCAGTGTTGGCAAGACTGGGTTTCCAATAGTAAGCAGAATGATTTCTAGCACTGTCATGATACCCAGTAAAGTAGCCTTTGTGTATCTGAAAAGGACACAATTTAGCAATACTCTAAGGATCTACCATATAGTGAAACAATGACAAGAAACCTTGAAAAGAATACAGCAATAAAAGTATGGATATGATGATAAATATGATGAAGAAGTACAACTTAAGTGTCCTGGGCGAGCCTTTAAAATCAACACTACATAGAATGAGAGAAGGTTCTGTGTAGAAATCTGAAGCTGTAAATCAAGATGAATGCTGCATAGCATGGATGTGGTTGGCTCTACTTGCAGTCCTGTCATAAGCTGTCTTCCCCTTTGTACGTAGTGCACATACCAAACTTGATGAGGAGGAAAATGAAATACACATGTATTTGAATAGATAATCTAAAGCCTGAAAAATAATCTTCAGTCTTGGGAACAAACCCCCAAGTCTCAGGAAAGAAATGGCTCAATAGGCAGATACCAGGAGGTATAATTGCTTATGTCTCCTCCAAGAGTGAAGGCAGAGCTGATTAGCCTGAGAATGCTGATTTTTCTAGCAACTCTCCTCACCTCATCAGTTCCTCACTTCCTAGCCATTCATTCACCAGATAAAGAATCAACAGATAGTCCACAAGATCAGCCTGCCTCATTACCGAAAATAAAACAAGATTGGTAGGAGCTGGATATGCCAGCGGCCCTCAATTCCCAACAACTTCCATTGTTAATGAAACCCCCCTTTGTTTCTAAATTTGTAAAGATGTTCTAATAACATTTTCACAAAATGATTGCTCTGGGGACAGTTTAGGATCTCTTTGTATAAGCCAAAGTCATTAGGAATAAATGAAAAAGCCCATTTGTTTGTAAGTGTTATCCAAGAGACCACAGAACCCATAGTTATGAGTGGTACAAACGAGTCCTGGGAGACACTGGATATCAAGATTACAGGGACAGGGGGCCCCTCCTAGTGAACATGAAAATTGTTTATGAAGATGTGAATATCCCCATGCTCATTTCTTTTTAACTGCTGCTTCAGGAGCAAATCTTTTAATGGGATTTTATCTGCTGGAGGGAAGCTGTGTTGATATTATTTTATTATTTTAGATACGGTATCCAAGCTTGAACAGTAAGAAAGCTGTCTCTCCTAGTTACCTGATGTAAGATGAATAGGGTAAGGCTTTGCCAAAATGAAATGCTTTTATCTTTCATTGAGTAAAAACACTGCAGAAATTATTGCCTAATTAGGGTAGCTTGTACTCTGGTTTTCATTCCATTCTCATTTTAAATAGGATTATGACAGGGTTCATTTTCGTGATAAAAGTTTTGAATACATAGAAATTCAGTGTATCATTATGGGACTACTTATTTTCACATTTCAATGATATATTTAACTTTTTTATCCAGCTAAAGGCAAGTGCTTGAAGATGAAATGCTTTGGATGTAGATGTTAAAAATTAAGTAGGAGACAGATAAAGACATTTATTTTAGGTTATATTTTTAACTGAGTTAATATCAATGGTAGTATTAGTTGGTTGGACCTACTATAGAGATTTCTTTCTTATTCTGAAGACTTAAGTTTGCGACCACCATCAGGTTCAGGTATGATCCTTCTTCAAGGACATACAATGCTGACTTCTCCTTTGATCTTTCCTGGGCATCATGGGGCCTGGAGAGCTCTCTGAGCTTGCCTTTAAATAGATTACACTGTGAGGTCTCTACTTCATGACCTAATTAGTTCTCAAAGCCCACAACTCTGAACTCAGTCTTTTTTGGTAGTTAAGAGTTCAATATATATAAGATTTAGTTCAATAATAATGTGATAAAAATCGCATTAGTTTACTATTTTAATTAATTAGAATTGAGATGTACAAACAAACAAGTCAGAAAATTGCCAAAGGTTTCCTAGCCAGAGAGCCTCATAGGTCCTTTCCTGTTGTTGGCAAAAATATTGGCACTGATGGATATTGGGGGAGTAGAAGTTTTTGTTTTAAGTTGTGTACTAACAGATGAGTTTACAAGACTCCAGTAGGCACTTACACATTCCTTTTCTTGAACACTGTTCTGGTTAAACTCAGGAGTCATGAAGCAGAACAAAGAGACATAATTGGTGAACATGGGAAAAGGAGTTATAGGGAAGATATGAGGTTATAGGAGTAGGAAAAAGGTAAAGTGTGGGATGTACATGTATCATATTGTCAAAGAAGAAAATTAATATAACATTTTAATTAAATAATACAATGTGCTTATCCATGGGAGGGGAAATACTGAAGAGATTCATGAGAGAATGTTAACCAACATTCTACTTCGTTGTCTGAGTATCATAGGGAGCTAGTCTTTTGTTAAATATAATTTCAAGTTTAGTAATTAAATAAATTTTCTGTTATTGGGAAATAACCAAAAGTTTAATTATATTTGCAAAGACAACTCTATTATTATTAGAATAAAACATATCCTGTAAAGCTTCTATTGAATATTCAGACATATGATACTAATTATCTAAATGCTAAAACTTAAACCATCTTCCAGAGAAAAATACATTGACTGAAGAAAAAATATCCAACTTTAAAAAATATATAACTTTTTATAGTTAATAAAAATATTCATCTATTTTCAAGTGGGTTCCCTAGTCCTAATTTGGCCGGCAATTTGTTTCTACTTGGGGTGAGTCAAGGTCAATGCTCTGGGCTTCGTTTTTCATCCTAATTGGACAGGGCTAAAGTCCAAGGGTTCTGAAGTCCCTTCTTGCCCTGTTAGTACAAGAATCTTTTCATTAGTGATCATATTAACATTGAAATGTGTGTTTAATTATTTCCAAAGACAATGAGAAATATATCTCAAAGGAGCCTATCTGAGAACAGCACTGCCTCTCAGTGGAGCCTCACATGCCATCAGTGAGGAGTGGGACCCAACAGTCAATTAATTATAATTAATGAACACTGAATTCACTCATTTGAAAGAATCTCTATGTACTCTATGAATGAACAGCTTTGATGGAAGCCCCGTTGCCAATGTTCCAAATCTTGTGCCTTAAAAAGTGTTTGTTCTCTTTTGTCTTACATGGCTGCCAGTTCACAAAGTTAAAGCACCCAACTGAAAAACAACTTGCTTTTGCACAGGTCGACCTTATGCACAGTGTCTTCTGCCTCCTTTCTTCCCTGTCACAATTCTTCAGCCTCTTGTCTGCTTCCAAGAACACTACCCCAAGAGGAGTGATGAGCAAAGGAATAAAGACCAGGCTGGAGAAACCCACAGAAACTGCTGACCTGAACAAGGGGGAAGCTCATGAACCCCAGACTTATGGCTGGGAAACCAGCAAACTACTGTTCCAGACCCTCTGAAGGTGGAGGTCAGTTTGGAATTCTGGTTAATCTATGGGGCCTCTGGTAGTGGATCAGTATTTATCCCTAGTACATGAATGGACTTTGGGAGACCATCCACATAGAGGGATTCTCTCTCAGCCTAGACACACAGGGGATAGTCTAGGCCCTGCTCCAAATGATATGACAGATAATTGAAGATCCCCCATGGAAGGCCTCACCCTCCCTGGGGAGCAAAAAGGGGGGTAGGGTGTCAGTGGGGGGCAGGGGAGAAGAGAAGGGAGAGAAAACTGGGGTTGGTATGTAAAAGAAGCTTGCTTCTAATTTAAATTAAAAAAAGAACATTACCCCAAATAAAACTTCCAGCTGCTTAGTGACTTTGCACCTAAGTTTCTATTCATCTGGGAAATGAGGATAACCATTCCTGACAGGGCTGTTCCAATGGAGAAGTGAGATAATCTCCAACCAGTAATTGGTTCACTGCCCGGTGCATATTATGGTATCTGCTGGCTGGCGTGGGCTTTATCTCTGTGGTGTGCATGGTGCAGTGCTTAGAACAATGAAGAAAGTCACAAAACATGTGAAGGATCTTCTTCCTCATGTTTATTCCAATAGCAGTGTTTGTGCATGTGTGTGTGTGTGTGTGTGTGTGTGTGTGTGAGTGTGTGAGTGTGTGAGTGTTTGTGTTCCTGTGTACACATATATGTGTAGGTCAAAAGGCAACTTCAGCTGTTATGTCATTCCTCAGATGTCATGCAGCTCCTTTTGATGATTTGTTTGGGAGCTGATGGTCTTTTTTGAAGACTTTGCACCAGATTAGGCTGTCTTGGATCTGCTTCATCCATCTCCCTAGCTCTAAATGACAAGGAATGAACCACCATACCTGGCTTTTTTTTTTCAAATCTGAGTACTGAGTATGAAATTCTGGTCCTTGTGCTTGTACTGCAAGCATTTAACATACTTAGCCATAACCCTAGCCCAAATTTTTAGGGATTCTCTCTCAGCCTAGACACACAGGGGATAGTCTAGGCCCTGCTCCAACCAATATGCCTATCTTTCCAAGTAATCAATGGGATTCTTTTAAAAACAGGCATAATTTTTTAAATAATCAAAACAAAAATGAATAATTTATCTTTTAAAATGTTAAGTTTACAGCAGTCATATAAGATGCATTTTATAATGAGATCTAGCTTTCTGGACATTTGTTAATGAAGTATGATGACCTGGGAATTTGTATAATAGCTCACACATCCAAGAGGAGTGCTGGATTTAATTGTCTCTTTAATGGCCCCATTAGAGAAACAAAATCCTGCTTGAAATGTGCAGCCAGTAGCAGTGTATAGGTCATCAGGCAGCAAGACCATTGGTGAAGCACCTTCACATCCTATGTAGGAAGACTCAGCTCTAGAAAGTTGCCCTCCTGTGTTCAGGACATGATTATTCCCATTGAAGCTTAAGTATACCAAGAGGAAAAGAAAAGTCATAGAACAAAGACAAATCAGTTCACAAACAGTCGCAATGCCTGTTTTACCTGGAAGAACAACAGTGAGAGAACCTGGCGGTAAAGAGAACAAATATGTTTAAAAGCTCTGTATGTGTTCTGAGCTGATGTTCTAGACCTCTTGGAATTTTAATTTTACTTGTTTGAAAATGATTTGGGCTGCTCTTTCTAGATGAAAAGGGAAAGAGTTGTGGCTGATGGTGGAGTTTTTACCTTGTCACAGAGTATCTGTGTTTTAATAAACCACACTTCTTTTGAGAGGATTTAAAAATTAGGGGAAAACTTACTTTAAAAAGGATATTCATTTTAAGTTCAAATAAAGCATATGAAAATGTTTTAAATGTTTACTGTCTATATATAATGTAGGGGTTTTTCCTCCTACTATCAGGAAGAAGGGTAGTAAAAGCTAAGCAAAAGACCATTTTATAAACTGTAATGGCCCAAATACACACAGAGAGACAAAACTCACAGAGACCCAGAAACACATAGTGAGAGAGAGAGGGACATAGAAACAGTAGTCAGAATAGCATAGAAAGAGAGAGATAGAAAGGGAGGGAGGAAGAGAGAGAGAGAGAGAGAGAGAGAGAGAGAGAGAGAGAGAGAGAGAGAGGAACAATCCTAGGCAGAATAACACACACACACACACACACACACACACACACACACACACACACACACACACGCCTTCAAAGCAAAAGTAGAAAGAGAGCATAGTAGTGTCAATGACTTGCATGGGGGTGAAGGACTTATCGATGGCAAAAAAACAAGAGCGTCAACAACCAATGAAAAAGGAAACATAGTAAAGAAGTGATTAGAGGATTTCTAGATTGTCCATTTCTCCTCCACTCGGCTTAAGCTCACCTCCTGGAAGGCTGAGAACAATGGTAGCTAGCATGTTACATCTTAGAGCCCCTAGAAACTTTTGTCATGCAACCAGAATCAGTTTCTTCCATTACAGATCACAAACGCTTCATGAAAAACGTAGAAAAATTAGGAATTCTATGATGACTCATAAAACAGGGAGCATAGGGCTGCTAATATAAATAGCTGTAAGAACACAGCAAAAATAACAGCATAATTTAAAATGTAAGATGTATACGGTTGTAGCTGAAGTTGTGAAGGGGCTGATAAATCACTCTATTTATAGAGTTTTGGGTTAAAAATGAGACGTGTTTCCCAAGCATCACCTGCCTATTCTATCTCATCTGCATATCCTAGCTAAGTGTGTGGATTCTTCACTCACCTCTGCCAAAACACTATAAATATGTTTTCTGATATGAAGTCTACATATATCGAAAATATTAATGATCCTGTCTGAATCACAATAATTAGGGATCAGTACTCTGGCTTAACTGTTAAAATGGGAGTTAAATGGTAACCCCATTCCCATTACAATAGAAAGTACATACACAGTGCTGGTCAACACAGGTATTAGCATTTCGAAAATTCCCAGCAACATATTCAGCTCCCCGTCACCAAATGGCATTTGTTACCTAGAAATAACTTAAAGGAATAGCCATCATCTTTTGCAATCATAAAATGGCTAAAAATTTATATGATTATTGCCATCAAAGTAGAACTTCTTTAAATGAGACGGATCAGGGCAAATGCAGGTCCCATCCATACTGTTAATGCACGCCGATGTCAGTGAGGCTAAGCAGCTGACTAGGAAGAACTGACCATCATAAACTAATTTCTTGGCATAGCAACAAAACTGTCCTGAGAAGGGGATGACTGCTGTCTTTTTCTGACTTGAAATGTCCTCTTTCCAAAACAGATCTTATTTTGGAAAAAAAATGCTAGTATTTGTGCATGTGTGTGTGTTTTACCCAAACATAATTTTCAAATTTTTTTTCTTAGCATCTGTGGGGCTACAGGAAGTTCTTGGTTGTAGGTTGTATTGGAAGGAAGTGAATAGGAAAGGGGGAAGAAAAGAGGGGAGACCAGCCTCTGGGGACAGGAGCAGCAGAATAGAAGATATAAGAAGAAAGAAAAGTAGAGGCAGACAGGCAGAGAAGCAGAGAGAGAGAGAGAGGGATAAAAAAGGGAAGTAATTTTCAAATTTAACTGATATATGTAGTACACATGAAAATGGTATACTTTTTGAAATTAGAAAATAATTCTTATAGCAATTCTGAAATTACCTACTAAGTCTGAAAGTATATTACTAATTTACCAAAAATATGTATATTAGGTCTTCCCATTCTCTATTCCGGTGGAAAATATGCAAAATTTCTGTTAAATTTCTTATACACGTGTATTCAAAAGATTTTAATTTACATCATCACATCTCATAATGGATGCTCATTTAAAACAGTCATAAAAATCTAGTTAAAATTAAAGAATACGTAATTACCAAACAACCTGAATTCTTGACAAAAGGAGACCAGCATAGATGGATAAAAATACTACACATTACAGAAAGAAGAATGTTATGCTTTGGAAAACTATAACTGAGGAAAATATGTGAGTTCATTGTTTTGTGAAGTAACTGAAATGGAAATTTTCCTTTGTACAAATGTCCTTGTCATGTACCAATTATAGCCCTTCATGCTTTCAAAATGGTAAGTAAACAGTGAGTTCACTGAGTGATTATGCTCTATGTTTCAGGACAAAACAAAAAGGTGTTTGTATTTGAAAAAATAATAGCACTAACTAATATTTTTTCTATTTGGTTTTACATCTAAATATACACAAGTAGAAAAATTCTGAAAATGAATCTGTGGGGACATAGCAATAATTTTATGGAAATTTCCATGTGTTATTCTATGCACACTACTGAGCACTCCTGTGACTATTTTGATATAGACAATGAAACATGATATTGTAGCTGGTGATTGTACATAGTTGTATGACTTTTGTCAGTGACACAGTGGAATAGCCTTTTCTATTCTGTTGTGTGTACTCATGAAAATTTTTGAAGAATAAAAATAAGGGTAAGAGTTTGATTTTCAGTATCTCCTATGTATGTTACTAAAGAAAAGCATGTCGAAATGAAAGCAAGTGTTAACCATAAAACAGAAACTGGGAGTACAGTTTTCTCGAGTTTTTACTGTGACAACTTATATGAAGCTTTTCACAATAGCTTGATGGAAGATGTCTGAAAGAACATTGCTGGGTCTTTCTGGAGATTTTAACCTCATGTTTCTCTCTTGTGTTGGTGATTGTCAAAAGCCCATATCCCTTCATTAAAGAGTTACTTCTCTCCATTTCTGCTTTTATACAACTCATCTCCTGCATTGCTTGCCTTCATCCCTGTATCTTATGATGAGAGTTCTCGATGATTCCAAGGTTATATCATCTTTAACTCTATTATCCCAGCAAAGACCTTATTTCTAATAAGACTATATTCACAAATAAGGTTTGGGATTTTGAAGGCTATCTTTCTTCAGAAATAAATTTTCAATTAATAAATGGCTATATGTGTGTATGCCTTTAATTTTTATGCTATTAACTGGGAACAAGAAGCCATTAAAGTCCTTTTTTACTTTCCACATATTTTAAGATATGCTTAAAGCAATTTTCAATATCTAATTTGGTCATAACTGTGATATTACACAAATGCTACACCGTATTAAGAGACTAATGTGAATTATTTTCATTTATTTCTTTTGATGTAGAATGAATCTTTTATCTTTAATCAATTATAGGCTCTATTCACAAGGGGGAAAGTTAAAAAGAGTGGTATTGCTAATAAAATATCCTTAGTGATCATAGAAGTGCTTGTACTGTTTGCATAAAGTGTGAAAGAAATCTTGATTATAGCCAACAGTCATTGCAATGACCCCAATCAATGTATCTGCACCTGTAAGTATAATCTACTTACTTGAGTAAGAACGCTTGGGAAACTACACATATTTGCATTGGCTATTCAGGTTTGACTTGGTAAACAATAATGACTTCTATTATAATGTCAATCAGAGTAGATGATTTACTCTTTGTATAGATCTATATTCATTCTGCATTTACTCTGTTATAAACAGGCTGCTTAAATAAGACTATTCTATAATTAATCCATAGGTAAATTTTTGATAAATGACACGAGAATGCAATAGTATTGTACCTGATATCAGTATAATATCAGGAAAATAATACTAGCACAATAAGAAAATTACTATTGGCAGAAATGGATGAAAACACAATTACAGTGTAAAGGAAAAATTAAATTAAATAGCCACATTCAAAAAGCATACTTCTGTAAAATTTAAAATACCTGAATAAATAGTATTGAGTATTTGCCTTTATACACAGTTGGTAATGTTTTTAAAAGTGAAATGTCAAGAAAAAACCTCAAGTGTTTGAAGAAAACATGTACAAAATTATTTCTACATTTGAAATAGAATATAAAACCAGTAATTAACACAGTCTTCTTATAGTCACAGTCATAAATTTAAGTGACTATAAGAAAATGAATAGAAATATGAACTTAATGTGGTTAGCAATAATTAATAAATTAACAATTAATATATTTATTAAATTCCACATCTTGGAAGAAAAGTGGAAATTCATTGTGATGCCAGAGATGGCAAGGGAGACCTACAAATCTCTCTTCCGTGTTTTATGAACTCTCACTGCATAAAGATCTCTGTGTCTACATATAGAGCTATCTCATGGTGATTATTGGCACTGGCTCTCATTCCCAGCCTAGGTGTTCAGTGCAGAATTCTTACCGAATTCTGAACATGATTTCTCTTCTATCTACATAGCTTCTACAAAGTCCTTGTTTGGTAATATTCTCTGATCTTAGTGCATGGTCCCTAAAGCTTTGATGAAGGTGCATAATGAGTTACCTAAGACTTCTGCTCACTCAGCAAATAAAACCAAAACAAGCCGATTAAATGGGGAGAAAAACCTTGCAAAACTTTTAAAGGACATTCTCATGTCAGCTGATTCTGCTTAATCAGCTAAACTTTTAGAGATACCCAAGAACCTAATCTTGAGAAAGGATGATGAGGAAGAAAACTTTATTTTCACACACAGTTCTTTGTTTACAGTTAACAATGTTTTCTCTGTAAACTCACTAACATGAATCTTTTCTGTGGATGTGGGGTCAGCTGGAGATCAGCAGTGGAATCACTATCACTGCCCTTTGTTCTTTCTTCCTCACCTTCGAATTAAATCAGACATTATTTGTGTGACATGTGGTTAACATTGTATAGTGAGGTTGGAACCATGTTATCCTCTTCACCATTGGTCCTTAGTGCTTTTTAAGCATGATGGCTAGGAAATGGTAGAGGCTCAGAATGTATTTAATATCTGAATCAAGAACTACAATAGTTTTATTTAAACTTGCTTGGAAAACAAGCAAAATGTTATATTTTAGAAACACAGATGAAAACTAAACACTAAACTATTAACTATATTCCCATTACTCAAATGTAGACCTAGGAACCTGACCCTATTATCATGTTTCTCAACTTTCTGAATGCTGTAACCCTTTAGTACAGTTCTTCATGTTGAGATGACTCACTCCCATAAAATTAATTTCATTGCCACTTCATAACTGTAATTTTGCTACTGTTATGAACCTGAATGTAAATATCTATGATTTTTGATGGTCTTAGGTGACCCCTGTGAAAGGGTCTTTACCCCCCGAAGAGGTTGTGACCCACAGGTTGAGAACCATTGCCCTATAGTATCACAGTTGTCACAAAGAAGGATAATAATGATTGTGCTTCTTAACCTTTAAAACAATGAAAGAATTGATAATTGATGTCAATAAAGAGTGGGATTTTGATTTTAATGTGACTGCTAAAGGATTTCTAATACAACTTGCCTTCAGGCAACCATGGCCAAATTCTGAGACTTCCTGTTTCCATTTCCCAGACAGCCTTTCACAGGATGACTAGTCCTAGGGTGGAAAAGTCTAGGAAGAGGGAAGGGATATCATCCTTTTGCTTTTCATTAACCATATAATTAAAGTGGAAAAATATACCCAAGTTTTCCTCTGGAGAATATTAATGGAAAGTGGATTCTTTTATTATTTGGATGTAATATATTTCAACCAATTTCACAAATATTTATAATCAACAGTGATTACAAATATGTTTCAAACTTTTAGAAAATGAGAATTTGGTAATTATATATTACTTATGATTTTTCTATTCACAATATATGCAAATGAGACTAATTAAGAGAGCTGATATCAGTTAATATTTTTCAAGTTCCCTAAAATTTCGAGAACCAAGTGAACAGCAAGTGTCGAGGGCCATGTTCAAACCACAGTGAAACTAAGCTACTCTGATTAAGGATATACCAGTTAGTAGTCTTGATCAGATCTCTATTATGTGTGCTTTCTGTTTAGACAATAATTTTCATTTCTCATTCTTTGGCCTTCTACTATACAATAATTCAACAGTCTTCAAAGTGATATATTCATACCTAAGGAATAAGGGAACCTGTGAGTTATGTCACATGAGGCAAGTTCCAAAATACTACATTCTCCTTTCATAAAAGTGTTTTTATTTCTTCCACCATTCAGAGAAAATGTATTCACACGTATATTTTATCTTCCAAAGGTGCATGGCAGTGCAATGGAAAAGAAAATCTTAATATTGGTGATGGCACTTATGAAATAATATTTGGGGCTCTTAAAATTATTTGTATTCACAACATATAAAGGAAGTCCCAAGTTATCAGATAATTAAATTTGATTATCAATAATTGTGATATTTGGCATAACATTGGGAAATATTATGAAAAATTCCCTCACATTGCTTCAAGGAAACACTTTCTATTCTCATATTCCTATTATTTAAAAGTATGTTTGTGTGCATGCAAATAAGTTATACATATATATGCACACACAGACACACACATATCCCAGAAAAGTATCATAGGGTAACTCACAAGGTCTCTGAGTAGCATTGTATTAGAATTAAAGCCTGGAGAAAAGGGAAGAATGGTCAGAATCTGTGACTACGAAGAAGCTCAATGCATATCCAGCATACCCCTCAGGTTATGTTGGTCAGAGATGTCCTGATTCCCACAACAATGCAGACCATTGCCATTGCTCGGGTTGTCCTACAGTCCTATTGCTGAAGACACCACATACTTAAATCATCAGACATGGTTAGATTAGGATGACCAGGAAGGTTTCTCCCTGCTGGCCAGTTTTAACCTCCAATCCATTCGTATAAGAGCAGTACAGGTTGGATCTAGAGTGCTGTTTAGAAAGTAAATAAAGAGGAAATGAGGTTGGGAGGGAATATAGAGGGGGTGAGATAGATTTGGGAGGAATAAGAGGCTGAGTGCAATCAAAATACATTTTGGAAAATTTCAAAGAATAAAATTATTATATAAAATAAAGCAATCCTATTGCCAAATGTTTAATAATAAGCACAATTGAAATGTGTAAAATGTGCTTTTTAGATTCCATCAGTTGCAGTTGGAAAGTCTATAAGGATCATATTTTGAAATGCATGCTAATAGTAGACTGGGAGTTAAAGCCTTGAAATGATTTACATTATTTAAATGTTTGTTTCATAGAAATTGTGAGATACTGTCTTAAACATATTTAGAGGACATATGGCTACAGAGAAGGAGCTTATGGAATTATTTTAATGATAGTCCCTGAATAATTCTTCTGTTCAAAAACACAGTCCTTAAATCCTGTCACTCTTCCTCAGTAATACTCAAAAAATTCCACGTCTTTCATCTTCTACTAGCTTTCAGAACACCTTAAAATTTGTAGGAGGAAGCCTGTATTCTGCCATTAACCATGTGACTTACTAGAGGCACATACAGATGAGGTAAGAGTGGTTTACCACACCGCTAACCACACCCACTTTAGGCATGACGAAAGACGTATACAGATGGACGTAAAGACATATACGTATGTAGGCGGTGAACTACGTCACTAGCCAGGCCCACTTTTGGGCAGGGCTAGGGGGCGTTATGGGGGAAGGCATAAAAGACAGCACACAGGAAGTCTTGGTCTCTTTTCCTGGATTTTGGCTTCCGGTTCGGCAGCAGAAAACTACTTGGCTCATCTGGGTTACTTGTTTGGTATCTTGTGAGTAATTTCTACAAGAAATACTTAGTTTTACTTTCAGTAAGTGTGCCACTTATCGTTACAGCGTCATTTGGAGCCTCAAAAATTCTTTTGATATAATTAATCGTTGAACTGATTATATTCTTACACAATAATATTTTGACTATCACGGATCATATAGTACACATTGGTGGCATTTGTTTGAGTTTCACTTTTAGTTTTCTGTGAGTCTTTTTGACCTTTGGTCTCTACCTATACTGGTTTGAACGAGAATGGCCTCCATAGGCTCATAATTTTAAATACCTGGTCCCCATTTGGTAGAAGTTTTGGGGAAGGAGGTGTGGCCTTGTTGGAGGAACTGCATCACTATGGGTAAGATTTGTGGTTTCAAAAACACATTCATTCCCACTTAGTTATCTCTGCCTCATATGTGTGGCTCTAGATGTAATCTCTCAGTTACTGTTCCAGCACTATGCTTGCCTTCCTACTGCTTTGCTCCACACTGTGGCGGTCATGGACTCTAACCCTCTGGAACCATGAACCCCAAAGTAAATGCTTGCTTTTATAAGTTGCCTTGGCAGTTGGTATCAACCCTTTAGATCACTAGAGGTCTCACTGGTGCCAGATCTGTCTTCTAACCTAAGAGTTGCCTTGGTAATAGAGTTTGGTTGTAGCAATTGAAAAGTGACTAAGACACTACTGTGTTAGACTTCTTGGTTTATAAAGTAGAACAATACATTATCAACACATGCCAAGTGAGAGTTCAGCATCAAAACAATGTAAAATGCTACATATTAAGTGTTTGAGTACCTATAAATAGGAGTTGCTCAATCTTTTTATACTGAATGTAGCAACATCTGCCCTTATATCAAAAGATCAAAAGAGAACAAAAATTGGACTAGTATAAGAAAAGTGTATGGTTTGTATTCACAAACATTAGGAGTGAAAATTTGACATAAGCACTAGAGGCTTTGAGTAACCTCACTTCAGAAGCATAATTGTAATCCTAAGAAGTTGTCTAAAGTTCACATTTATTCAGCATAAAACCAAGTTCTAAATGTAATTTGTTAACTCAGTTCACTGGTGCTTTCTACTCTATATACAAAACTCGATGCTCTAAAAACAGTTGTGCTCTTAAGTTGGCACTGAAAGATACTTAGGGCGGCAGAAATACTTCAAGACTATGGAATGTAAAGTTTGGCACAATGCATGATAAACATAATAGAAAATGGTAGAATCTATGTTTTAGAGGAAGATAATGTAATGTTTTTTTTAAAAAAACAGATTCATTGAGATCATCATGCAAAGAGCCCTTTGTCCTTTCATATTTATATTCTCATAAAAATCAAGATTTGGCCCTGGGACCATCCCCCTGCTGCCCATCACCCACTCCCACAATCTTCCTGCCCTCTTCCCAGCATCCAAAGTACCCACCCACACAGAAAAGGCATCAGTCCTTCCAGAGCCCACCCTCCAATGTCTCCTCCATCAGGCGAGCTTGTGTCCCGCTGGGACCACCCCAATGCCACCCATCACCCATTCCCTGAATCTTCCAGGGCCTGCTCCTGGCATCCAGAGGACCTGCCCCCACAGAAAAGGGATCAGTCCTTTCAGACTCCACTCTCTAGCATTCCCCACTTCAGCTTCAGGACAGAAGGAGACCAGTGGAGACAGAAAGACCACACCTGCACCAACTGGAAGATGAGATGGGAAGAAAACAGAATAAGAGCTCACTCAGCAATAGAAAGACCAACATGACTCCACCAGAATCCAGAGACCCAACACCAGCAAGACCTGAAAAGCACTACATAGATGAAGCAGAAGAGACAGACCTTAAAAAATATTTTATGAAGATGATAGAGACCCTTAGAGAAATAGAAGAAAAAAACAAAAAATACATGAAATGGAGAAAAAGACAAACTAAAAAAATTCAAAAATAAACAAATCTCTTAAAGAATCTAAAGAGTACCAAGAGTAAACAAATTAAGGAAACAACTCAAACAGTTGAAGGACTGAAAGCTGAAATAGAAGAAAACTACCCTAACCTAAAGAAGGATATGCCTATGAAAATACAAGAATCTTACAGAACACCAAATAGGCTTGACTAGAAAAAGAAGTCACCTTGCCATATAATAATCAAAACATCAAACCTACAAAATAAGGAGCAGCTAAAGTAAAAGGCCAAGTAACATATAAAGGCAGACCTATCCGAATTACACCTGACTTCTCAATGGAAACTATGAAAGCCAGAAGATCGTGGACAAATGTCATACAAACGCTAAGGGAACAAGGATGACAGCCCAGACTACTATATCCAGCAAAGCTTTCAATTATCATAGATGAAGAAAACAAAATATTCCATGACAAAGCCAGATTTAAACAATACGTATCCATAAATCCACCTCTACAGAAAGTGCTAGAAGGAAAACCTAGAACAAACAAAGATAACTACACTCACAAAGACGTAGGCAATAGATAATCCCATTTTACCAAACACCAAAAGGAAAAGGGAGGAGAACCTATACCCAATAACACTACTACCAATAAATCAAACACAAAAAAGAATCACCAATCAATGATCATTAATATCAAAAGATACAGACTAGCAGAATGGATAAAAAGACAGAACCCAACCTTCTTCTCCTTACAAGAAACACATCTCAACATCAAAAACAGACATTACTTCAGAGAAAGGGATGGTAAAAGACTTTCAAATCAAACTGACCCAAGAAACAAGCTGGTGTAGCAAACCTAATCTCTTACAAATTAGACTTCAAATTAAGATCAATCAAAAGAGATATATCCTTATATTCATATTCATCAAAGAAAAAGCCCTTCAAGATGAAGTCTCAATTTTGAACATTTATGCCCCAAATACAAAGGCATCCACATTCGTGAAAGAAACATCACTAAATCTTAAATCTTAAATTGCACATAAAGTCTCACACACTACTAGTAGGAGAATTCAACACTCTGCTCTCACTGATAGACAGGACCTCCAGACAGAAAATTAACAAGGAAACAAAAGAACTAAAAGAAGTTATGACCCAACTGGGTTTAACAGACATCTGTAGAACATTCCACCCAAACACAAAGGGATATACCTACTTCTCGGTACCACATGGAACCTTCTCTAAAATCGACCACATAATAGGAAACATAGGAAATATCCACAGATACAAAAAATTGGAATAACCCCCTGTATCTAATCAGACCACCATGCATTAAAATTAGAATTCAACAACAACACAAATACAGAAACCCTACAAACTCATGGAAATTGAACAATGCACAATTGCACCATTCCTGGGTAAAGGAAGAAATAAAAAAAGAAATTAAAGACTTCCTGGAATTCAATGAGAATGAAGACACAATGTATCCAAACTTATAGGACACACTGAAAGCAGGGCAGAGAGGAAAGTTCATAGCACTAAGTGCCCACATGAAGAAACTGGAGAATAGTCACACTAGAGAATTAATAGCACAATGAATACTCTAGAACAAAAAGAAGCAAACTCACACAAGAGAGGTAGATGCCGGGAAATAATCAAATTTAGGGCTGAAATCAATCGAGCAGAAATCGGGAAAACATTGCAAAGAATCAATGAAACAAAGAGTTGGTTCTTTGAGAAAGTCAACAAGATAGACAAAACTCTGTCCAAACTAACCAAATGACAGAGAGAGAACATGCTAATTAACAAAATCTGAAATGAAAAGGGGGACATAACAATGGACACTGAAGAGATCCAGAGAATCATCAGGACAAACTTTGAAAACCTGTACTCCACAAAATTAAAAAATGTAAAGGAAATAGACAATTTCCTGGATATATATCACTTGCCAAAACTAAATCAAGAACAGATAAACAATCTAAACAGACCTATAACCCTTAACGAAACAGAAGTAGTCATCAAAAGAATCCCAAAAAAAGCCCAGGCACAGATGGCTTCAGTGCAGAATTCTACCAGAAAGTAAAAGAAGAGCTAATTCCAATACTCCTCAAAGTGTTCCACACAATAGAAGCGGGAGGCTCACTGCCAAACTCTTTTTACAAACCTACGATTACCTTGGTACCCAAGCCACACAAAGACACAACTAAGAAAGAGAAGTATAGACCAATTTTCCTTATGAACATCAATGCAAAAATACTAGCAAATCAGATGCAAGAACACATCAAAAAAATCATCCACCATGATCAAGTAGGCTTCATCCCAGGAATGCAAGGATCTTTCAACATTAGAAAACCAATCAATGTAATCTACTATATAAACAAACTACGAAAGAAAAACCACATGATCATCTCACTAGATGTTGAAAAAGCCTTTGACAAAATCCAGCACCCCTTCATGTTAAAAGTCTTGGAGAGATCAGGGATAACAAGAACATACCTGAACATAATAAAAGCAATATATAGTAAACCAACAGCTAACTTCAGACTAAATGGAGAAAAACTCAATGCAATTCCTCTAAAATCAGGAACAAGACAAGGCTGTCCACTCTCTGCATATCTCTTCAATATTGTTCTTGAGGTTCTAGCTAGAGAAATAAGGCAACAAAAGGAGATCAAGAGTTTACAAATAGGAAAAGAAGTCAAGCTTTCACTATTTGCAGAAGATATGATGGTTTAAATAAGTGCCATGAAAAACTCTACAAGGGAACTCCTAGAGCTGATAAACGCCTTCAGCAAAGTGGCAGGATACAAGGGATACAAGGTTAACTCAAAAAACATCAGTAGCCCTATTATATACAGATGATAAAGTGGCAGAGAAAGAAATCAGAGAAACATCACCCTTTACATTAGCCATAAACAGCATCAAATATCTGGGGATAACGTTAACCAAAGAAGTGAAAGATCTGTATATCAAGAACTTTGAGTCTCTAAAGAAAGAGATCAAATAGGATACCAGAAAATGTAAAGATGTCCTGTGCTCTTGGATTGGTAAGATCAACATAATAAAAATGGCAATCTTGCCAAAAGCAATCTACAGATTCAGTGCAATCCCTATCAAAATTCTGACACAATTGTTCACAGACCTTGAAAGAACAATAATCAACTTTATATGGAAAAAAAAGACCCAGGATAGCTGGAACAACCCTATACAACAAAGGAACTTCAGGAGGCATCACCATACCTGACTTCAAGCTCTATTACAGAGCTATGGTCCTGAAAACAGCTTGGCACTGGCATAAAAATAGACAGGTAGACCAATGGAATCGAATTCAAAACCCTGATGTTAACCCACAAAGCTATGAACACTTGATTTTTGACAAAGAAGCTAAAATTTTATAATGGAAAAAGGAAAGCATCTTCAACAAATGGTGCTGATATAACTAGATATTGGTATGCAGAAGACTGTAGATAGACCCATGTCTATCACCTTGCACAAAACTTAAGTCCAAATGGATCAAAGACCTCAACAATAATCCAACCATACTGAAACTCTTAGAAGAGAAAGTGGGAGATACTCTTCAACGAATTGGTACAGGAGACTGCTTCCACAACATAACACCAATAGCACAAACACTGAGATCTACAATTAACAAATGAGACCTCCTGAAACTAAGAAGCTTCTGTAAAGCAAAGGACACAGTCAAAAAAACAAAAAGGCAGTCCACAGAATTGGAAAAGATATTCATTAACCCCACATCTGACAGAGGACTGATCTCCAAAATTTACAAAGAACTCAAGAAGCAAGTCTCCAAAACACCAAAGGATCCAATTAAAAAATGGGTTACAGAACTAAATAGAGAGTTCTCAATATGGGAGTCTAAAATGGCTGAGAGACACTTGAGAAAGTGCTCAACATCATTAATCATAAGGGAAATTAAAATCACAACAACTGCTGGTGGGAGTGCCACTTTGGAAATCAGTATGGAGATTCCTCAGGAAAATGGGAATCAATCTACAACAAGACCCAGCAATTCCACTCTTATTAATATATCCAAAAGATGCAAATTCATACAACAAGGATATGTGTTCCACTATGTTCATAGCAACATTGTTTGTAATAGCCAGAACCTGGAAACAACCTAGATGCCCCTCAACTGAAGAGTGGATAGAGAAAATATGGTACATTTACACAATGAAATACTACTCAGCAGAAAAAATAATGGAATCTTGAAATTCCCAGGCAAGTGGATGGCCCTAGACGAAACCATCCTGAGTGAGGTAACCCAGTCACAAAAAGATAAACATGGTATGTACTCACTCACATATGGATTTTAGACATGGATCAGGATAGTTCCAGTCTGCAATGCCACTGACAGAGAGTCTAGGAAACAGGAAAGAACCTTAGAGAGATATGCATGGTACCCCAGAGCAGAGGAATGAGGCAAGATATCCTGAACAGATTGGGAATACGGCAGGAGGTGTGTGTGGGGGGAGTGGGAGCTGGGAAGAAGAAAGGGGGAGAAGAGGAGGAGACAGTAGGACATGTGGGAACAGGAAGGTTGAGTGAGGGGGAGAAAACAGGGAGAACATGATGAGAAATACCATAATAGAGGGTTTGAAGAGAGATCTGGCACCAATGAGACCTTTAGCGATCTAAAAAGATGACAACAACTGGCAAGCTTAGCAATAGTGGAGAGACTATCTTAAATGCTCGTTCCTGATAATGAACATGACATCTTCCTTATATGCCATCCTAGGACCTTCATCCAGTGACTGATGGAAGCAGAGGCAAACACCCACAAACAATTAAACACTGAACTGAACCTCTGGAACCCTCAGAGAGAGAGAGAGGAGCGATGTGCAAATTGGTAAAGAATGGGCAGGCGAGGCCAGCAGACACAGCCTATCTGAACAATGGGGAACTCTTGTACCCCAGCCCAACGGCTGGGAGGCCAGCATGATCCAGAACCCCTGAGTGTGAGAGTCAGTGGGGAGGTCTGGGCAACCTATTGGGCGGGTAGATCAGTGTTTATCCCTGTCATACAAAAGGATTTTGTGTGTCCATAACACAGGTAGGGTTGATCTCTCTGCCTGGACTCTTATGGGAGTACCTGGACCCTGCCCTGAGCAAAATGACAGACTCTTGATATCCCCTATGTGGAAGAAAGTGGGGATAGTGTAGGAGGCTGGGGAGATTGTGTGGGGGGGGTGCAGGAGGAGAGGAGGGAGTGGGAGCTGGGATTGACATGTGAAGCAAGCTATTTAGAAATTAAAGTAATAAAAAAATGAAGACTCGATGGACAAAGATGAAATACAAGGACAAATGGCGTAAGTTGTCATATCTACAGTATGAGAAGGAAGTCCAAGTGTCATAATGGAAACTGATAATGAAGAACAATAAAGGAAAAGTAATATTTTTTAGAGTACTGGATGAAGAGTATTTTCTAAAGAAGGGGAAACAATAAGTATCCTTGGGAAACTAATATTATAAACCCAGAGGTAGATATTGGGATTCAAGCCGAACATCAGAAAAGCAACTCAGTCAGCCACTAATTCTAACTCTACCTCAGACTGAAATGGGTGATCCTGTCTCCATAAAACCTCAGGGTACAATGCTACCTCCACAAATTCTCAGACTACAATGCTCTCCAGGAAAATGTTCTGAGTTCCTGTCACCTCCCACCTTATATTCCTTTCTCTACCCAGCCATATCATGCCTATCTCCGTTCCCCTAGTGCTGGGATTAAATATGTGTGCCTGGCCTCTATGTCTTGTAGCTGGTTTTGCATTCTGAACCCTGAGGCAATCTTTATTAAATCATAAATGATATACCACCACATTTCCTCTTGTTCTTAAGTTAGAATAGATCTGGTAATATTGTTTTTTTCTCTATCATAGTTTGTAAACCCCAAACATATGGAACGTAGATTTAAGGCTGAAGGAATTCAATACATGTTAATTTCACCATGTAAAATTCACATTATCCATAGTACACAGGCACCTTAGAACGAATGCTGTGGTTTCTGTTGTTTTTTAATGTCATCTGCAGGTTGGGTATCTGAAAGCAGATAGGCAGTCTCTTCTTGATCTCTCCTTGCCTGAGCAGTTGATCAGATAGATGATCATGGCTTATCTGACAAGAAAGCTAAGGAAGCTTGTCAAGGTTTTCTAGTTGAACAGCCTCAGCTTGATCACAAATGTCCTTTACTATGGAGAGTTAGCTATGCTTGCATCAGCAGTTCCCAAAGTGCACTTTCCACAGCAGCTGTGCTGTCATTACCTGGGATCATGTCATAAATACAAACTCATAGATCCCATGCTACCAACTGAACAAGAAAATGTAGATGTGGTGCCAAAGGCTGAAGTCCCTGGGTGTTGCAGATGCTTTTGAAGCTTCAGGCCTTAAAGCTCATAGAGTAATACTTCTTGGTTACTGATAACTTCTACTGTAGAGCTCTTACATTACACATTTATTTTTCAGTATTTAAGCCATTCCTGGCAAATTATATATGCCAATTTGACATACAATGAAACAAATGTAATAGGGGTAAGTATCAGGCTGGTAGGACTAGGTAGCCCTATCCATCCACTGATCAGGATGGCAAGTTACAGAACATCTCTGCAAGACCTACATTTTCCTTGGGAAAAATTAAAATAAAAATAGTAAGATTATACACAAAACCTAGCAGTCTCTGTCTGAAATGTAACAAACATTAAAAGTAAGGTAAATGTAGAATTTTGAGCGACATTAATGGTACATTTATGACATTATGAATAATTACATGAACAGTGAAGTTTGTGAATTAAACTCATAAAACTCCAGGGAGGTTCTTCTATTTGACTTTTTGAGTCCAAAAGGAATTTCAAAATTATTTCAGCTCAATAGACCTTCATTCTGTAGAAGGTCCTATTCTAATTCAGAGTATGTGTGTGAGAGTATGTCTGTGCATGTATATGTGTAAAAATGCATGTTTGTGAGTGTGTGTATAAAAATGCATATGTGTGAGTGTGAGTGTGTGTGTTTGTATGGAAACAGAGGATAACATGAGGTAGAGTTCTCAGGGATTTCCTGCCTTAATTTTTGAGAGAGATTCTCTTAATGAGCCTGGAGCTCACCAAACACGCTAGGGTTGTTGACTAGCAAGTTCTAATCAGTCGCCTGCCTCTGCCTCTCCAGAACTGGAGTTATAGAAGCATGCTATCACATATAAAGGTTTATGTGTTGGAAAAGGATACCGTTATCTATTAAGTAATACTTTTATATGCTGAATTAATCTGTACACTTCTCAGAATTCTCTACTGGAAAGGATATCACAGTGAATATGTATAACAGACAGGTGCTACTGGGTCAGCTTACATCATAGGGCTGTGCAGTCCAACAATATCCATGTTAAATATCACTACACTCACTATGAACTTAAAAGATTGTTGTGTCCTCTAATGCTTTTTGAAAATAATACATTACTATGGGAACATGTTTCATTTCAGTCTAAATTTATTAGAAAAAAGTTATGATCCCTATCCCTATGTGACCAACTGTATAAACTCACTGTGTGCCACTATAGAGATTGTCAAATAGAAACTAAACTGCAGTAGCAGGATGTACTCTATACTTGACTCAGTGAAACTTCTATTTCTTATCTATCAGCAAATGAGAGAAAACTACTTTCTAACCCCAGTATATGCTTTTATATATTAATTTTAAAAAATGGTTTTTCTATTTTTTCTTTTTTTTTCTCAGGTTTCCAGGTCTCAGAAGCTCTCTCCTGGTTCATATTTTCCAGATCTTTCTATCATTTTTATTGTTCTCTACTGAAGTCTGGGCCATTTGTTTCCTTTCTGAATCGTGGCACTCAGCTGAACTTAGCCTGAAAATTGCAACCTAACAAGACCTGACTGTAGCTCAAGCCATTTTCATGCATGACATCACCATTACAATCCAACACACTGTAGCATTTGAATATTTTAAAAGGGATCAGAATGTCGACTCTGCCAATTTATCACCAATTGTAACTCCTACATTTTTCTCCCCGCTGCCATCATCACTAGCTACCCACTGCAATGTTTGTTTCCATTATCCCTCCTTGTGCACTGACGTTCACATCTGTTGCATTTTCCCGATTCTAATGTATTTGATTTGCCCATCTGCCCAATGTGTCAAGATGCTGAACAGCGCTGTGGCAGCCCATAAGATCTGTTAGCTTCACTACTTCTTGAGTCATTGTTCTTTATGTTTTCAGCATAAATATACATCTTCTAGCATGCTTCACTATTATTTATGTGGCTTCCAGTGCTTTTCCCTTAGATAATTTCTTGTAAGTCTCTCCTTTTAAGGTTCCAGTTAGAGACTCAAACAAAGGGTGTGGGGGAGAAAGCTAAGTAAAGCAAGCCTGCTCCTTCCTTTATTGTTAATTTAAGAAAGTTAAACTTAGCACCAGCTATCAACTATCAACCATCCTTTGTGGTGTTGTTCTACGGCTAAGCTCTCATATGAAAAATTGAGAGACAACCTCTGATTTCCACATACAATAGGTAGGCGGCTATCATCTGCCCTTGCTTCATTAAACCACTGTGGGGCATACCACAGAGTTGGTTAAGTAAATCTAAGTAAGCAGTAAATTCCACTTAGCATATCTGCATGTCCCAATACAATTTTAAGCAAATAAGACAACATAAAAGCAATGAAGAAAGGGATAAAAGAATCATAAAATGTTTGGCATCAAGTCATCACTTCTACCACAAATAAAGGCAGAATTATCAAGACCAAAATGAGCTGACACACTATGCATAAACTTTTATTTATAAGGGAATTATGGAAGTAATAGATTACAAAAGCTTGTGAATGAAAAATACTATATTTATTAAACTAGTTAGCATCCTGTGTGTGTCACTTGGAATCCCATCCTCCTGCCTTACACTCTAGCCCACAGCCACTGTTGGCTCTAGTCCAGGCCAGTTTCACTAAAACTGTCTTACTCATGCCTCAGGGGAGAGAAAGAACTTCTTCGAAACAGGAATCTCCTCCTTTGCCATGACCTCCCTAACTCTTGTGCTCACATTTATTTTGAGAAAAATTAAACTATAATTTCATAGAACACCACTGCCACACTATATTATTATTATTAGAACTAGGCATTATTAATTATGAGATCACCTTTTCTATTTGCTTTCCAGCTACCAGCTGATACAAAAGCTTGCATAATATGAGGTTTCTTAATAAGTTTGTAAAGTCAGTGAATTATTTTAAAATTAGGGCCTTTTAAAAAATTACACTTTTTAAATATAGATGGTAAGCCTGAATGCTCTTTGGGAAATTGTGATGATACAGTGTTATGAGCCAAATATTAATAAAATGGTAAGAAAATATGTTTACATGAGCAGGTTCTTTGAAAGATTAAAAATAATTAGCAGTTCTAAGAAAGAACATGTGTTTGTAGCCAATAAATAAATAAATAAGGAAACAAAGTAAAAATAAAAGATAAGGAAGTAGAGGAAATAATTTATAATTATTAATTACTATTATTCATCCTTTTTCCCTTATGTTTGTAAAACATGTGTCCCAATTTTACATTTTATATGAGGGATAAATACTTTTGTGTTCTAATTGCATGGGACAAAACTGAAAGTAGGTGGTGACAACAGGAAAATACATCTTACAATGTGTCCAGTTCTATAATACAGTCGTAAGAAGACAGTACAAAGGACAATTGGTGCTAACAGTGGGAAACTAAAAAAGGATGACACATTATTGCTAGAAAAGACAGACGACATTTAACCATTGACTTAAATGCATGATGGATCAATTGACAGCTAACAGGAAAGGGCCAGCAATGATTCATTTACAGGGCAAGTGGGAAACTATTACATAAAGTAAGAAACATTAAAAAATTACTAAACACTGTAGTGAAGGATTTTTCTTAGAACCTTAAATTTAAATAGATTTGTAATTCCTTGATTTGGACTCAGAAAGATACTAAATTTAAGTGTCTAATTGCTACTGGGACAATTATAAGTTTTTCCCTGAAGCAAGCAATACTGCCTATAGTTCTATATGTTTATCAGTGAGTTTATCATCTATATCAGAGACAAGCTTGTAATGTCATGCAAAACATCATTCTCTCTGCATATTGCCTATTAGTTCCTCTTCCCTTACCATGAGATTGTAGACAATCATGAAAGCCAGAAAGCAGAGAAAAAATGGAACCTGTGTGTGTGTGTGTGTGTGTGTGTGTAGTCTAAAAGGCATATATATATATATATATGTACATGTATATGTATATATATATATATGGATAATTAAGAGTTCTATAAATACAAAGAAGTGTCTTTACATGTGTAAGATGTGTGTTTGTGTGTGTGGTCAATAAGACATATATATATATATATATATATAATAGATAGATATAGATATCACTCTTATTAAAATATGGCATTTAGTGCAATGCTGTTTTTACTTTAAAATGTTTTCTTAAATAATTTTAATTATCCATTTTGTATTAAAATTATGCATCATAAAATTTTAAGATACAAGCTAAGGTCACTGTCAAGGGGTACTCAAAGAGCAAAGATCTTTCCTATAACCTTTCTGTTTTTACTTTTTCATTTGAAGATTGGTTCTGCTAATTTGTTGATAATATATCATGGTGACTGTGAATAAATGCTTCAACCTTTATGAAAACCTTGTAGAGTTTCAATTGGATTTAATTGTTTTTCTTATAAGAAAGGTACCAGACTTAATACAAATTGATACCTCACATATTTGAAGAATGAGAACCTAGACTAGGAAAGTCAGTTTAAAATCTAAAATTCCCAGGATGAGTGTGGTATAGCTCCCTGGCTGCCATCTTGCACCAAGTGAAACTGAGACAAAGATTTGCAGGTGTATTTTTCTTGTCTTGCTTTTCTCCATTTGATGAGAGACATGTGTCCACCTAGATCTGAAGCATCACTGAATGCTACCGGAAGTACAGGATGTACATTAAATGCAACCAGGAGTACAGGATGTGCTCTGACTCACCTGTTTCTGTTGCTGGAAATCCAATCTGAAATAAGTGTCGATGCCTGCTGGTGACAGTGTTTGTTCCCGAAGCTACATGCCAACATTATCACTTCTCTCCGTAGTTCCCTATGCATTGTTAGAAGGGGAAAACATTAAAAGAAATGTTACTCTCTGAAGAAAGTCAGAGAAGTTAATTTCAAGTGGTTGGACAGATGATCGATACATGGGAGAAAGAGCAATAGACAGAGGGCAATTACAGGTATGATGTTTAAAATCCATTGTCAACTTGACCAGATTTAAAATTACCATGGAGAAATATCTCTGAATATATCTTCTGCTTCAGAGATACTTTTCTGAAGAAGCAAGACCCATTGTGAATATGCATATTCACCATTCCATTAAAAGGGGTCTAGAGCTTCTACAGGGGAAAAGAAGAATCCAGTAGAATTCATCTCTCTTCGTCGATGACATGATGACATAATAGGACATCTTGCTCTCCCACCACCACACACTGTGTCACACAGAATGTTTCCTAGTAAACAGGGATCAAATAAACCCCACTTTTACAGAGAACTGATACATATGAACTCACAGAGGCTGTTACAATATTTCAAAGACCTGCACAGGTTCAAATCAGACAAAATCCCATCACTGAGAAGGAAAAGCAAACACGAAATTTACCTTAACCATAGAACTTTTACCATTGGTACCTTTAGGGAAGGGAAAATTAATGTTCTCCAGTTGAGTGTCACTGTATGTAAGCCATACTCTAGGATAGACTCCATGTCAAGGTTTAGTTGGCCATTACCAAACTGATTCCATGACTGTTTTCTTATATGACTTTTTTTATATCATTTGGTATTTTTTTCTTTCTTACTGGGTTTTGTTTGCTTGTTTTTCATTTTGTTTTGTTTTGGATTTTTAGAGACAGAAGAGAAAGAACTTGAAGTTGGGTATGTAAGGAAGTGGAGAGTATCAGGGAGGTATTGAGGAGGAGAAAACAAGATCAAAATATATTGTACTAAATAAACCTTGTTTCCTTTAGCAAGTATTTTGTTATAGCACTGGAGAAAGTAAATAATATGGCAGGTAAGTAAAATATAATGCAGATATAGGTTTAGATACAGAACTCCTATATTGCTGAGAAAATAAAATGAATTAGGATGAATGGGAGTTATGCACACTAAGTCTTTACTGGAGATAAACCTCTAGTCAAGGGCAAAGTTTCTGATCCCAACAGCACAACACAGGCAGATCATGAATTAAAACACAGTCATGAACTGCTTTGTTCTCAAGATCAGGCAGCAACAACTTTGTTGCTCAGCTGCAGTCCTCCCAGGAAAGTGAAAAGCAAAATGCAGAATGAGAGAAAGGCAGTCTCATGCTGATTAAGGCAGAGTACCAGAAGTCTGTTTTTGTACAGCTCTGGGAAAAGAGGAGAACAATAAAATAAAATAGTACTCGTGTTGGTAGGATGCTTGAACGAGAGATCCATTGAAGTTATTTTTTGGCCATCCAAGCTTGATATACGTTGTTGCAACTTGTTTTAAAATGTATTCCTACATGGAGAGTGAGAGAAAACAAGATATTAGTTTAATCTTTCCAAACTTGATAATTTAAAAATGAAATCTGAGTAACTTATAGTAATATTCTCTTATATCTTTATTCAACTTAGTATGTAAGACTTAGAAAACAGTATTTTTTTTCTTCTAATCGAATAACTTGCAGTGCTAAATATTTTGCATGACAAATTTTAATGAAGTAAGGGAAATGGGAACTATTCTGGCTGAGATTCATGCATACATATGTGTAACCACATGCAGCTACATGTTAAGAAAATCAGCATCTAATGTACTTTTTAAGATTTTACTTTTATTTACTGTTTAGATACGTGTGTGCTTGTGTGAGTACATGGCATAGGTATAGGGGCCAGAAAAGGGCAACTGATCTGCTGTAGATGGAGTTATAGTTGATTGTGAGCTGCCAGACTCAGGTGCTGGAAATTGAACTGGGTTCTTCTGGAAGAGCAGCAAGCAGTTTCAACTTCTGAGCTACGTTCTTTAACTGAAATATCTAATATTTGTGCATTTTGAATCAATAGAGGATATTCAGTGAAAAGCTATTATAGTGGCCCAGTCAACAGGCTAGTATTGTGGAAGAGAAGATGTACATAACATTTCCATAATGTGATATAGTATCACAAATTCAAAAATCTATTCAACTAACGATGCATTTAAATATCAATGCCGATGTAAAATATGCTCTCCCACACTTCAATGTAATCTTAGATTTTTGTCTAAGGAATGAAAGTACTAAAATTACAGCAAAAATGTCTTTTAACTTTTACTGTAAGAGGAATCTAACATGATATACTATTCAAAAGTATAAACATACACAAGAATGTACTTTGCCTTTTTAGGAGTTTCATAGTTCAGCATCTCTTTGTTAGGGAGAAATGGAAATATAAGACTTTTTCCTAGCAGACAAATATTATCCCCTAACTCAAATGACACATTTCTTTGCTTGTCTGTTGCTAAGGGTTTATGCAAAACTAACAACAATGAACAGGCAAGCCATGATTATTCTCATTTTAAAATGTAAATTGACAGTCACTTTCATGAAGCCTTGGGGTAAGAAAAAAGGAGGCAACTGTGATGAACATCAGACAACCTAGATGGCTCTAATAACATATCAAATCACTGACAAACCATCCTTGAATAATTTCGATTATGTATGTTAATTTACAGAGTCATTATATCATAAAGCACAGAATAATTTCAGGTTCCTAAAATAGCTACAGAAAACTGTATACTGCACTAAAGCAACCATGATAAGAAATCGAAGAATCAAAAGTTCATTAGCTCTACTTAATCCTGATATTATTCAAACTGACCATTGAATCTGCTTAGGTGCTGTTGGTAGTGCATTTTTGGTTTCCTGGGATTTGAGCGTAAAAAAATCTGGTCAGGTACCATTTTGGAATGTGTGTCATGCCTCCGTGTCTGCCTGGATTATCTATTGTTTGCTGCCCTGTATCCCCTTGGACCCAATTATGAATGGGCTTTTGCCTCAATGTTGATCTTATCCTTGTTAATTAAGGAGGTTCATTGGATTCACCATGCCTTTTTGGATAAAAATAATGACTAAGAATCTTTTCTGAAACTGTCTATATTCTGTTAAGTTTCCTGGGATCCCACTACTCAAGTTAAGTCCTTTGTGAACACAGAGACCTTTAGCTCTCAGGAAGTAAGTTTGAACTTATGGATTTGCCTTGTACATTCTTCCATAAATTCTGGAGCACTTAAGCTTAATTGACACTTTTAGGCCAGAATAAAAGGTAGCTTGTGTTAAATTCCCTTTTTTCAAATAACTGCCATCAGTACTGCATAGAAAATCAGGGCAAAAATAACAGCCTACACTAGCAAGGAGAAATGAAATAATTCAGATTCAGTTGCACAGAGTGCATAATGAGAAAACAGTTTATCTCCTGAAAATTAGAAAGAAGAAATTATATATTTTTACGTTGAAGACATTGTAGTTCTCCATACGGTCCAGTAATTTATCCAGAGGATAAAGTGCTCGGCTGGCAGCGTGCCAAGGAAGAAAATCCTTCTCCTCAGACAGGTATCTGATAATCTCTAGGGGAATGTTCTGAGGCAAAAAGCCTGCCCTGCATGGTCAAAAGGAAGTTAATGTTAATTAGATGCCTAGAAGAGCCACAATGATGCAAAAGTGAAGATTTTACTCATGCAAATAAAAGACAGAAAGCAAGACTCATCACAGTCTGAAGAAAGACACAGTGATATGAAAATAAAATTACTCACTTAAAAAAAAACAATGCTTGTTAGGATGCCGAGCCGTGTAATACACACAGAGACACAGAGTTAGAATTTTGCAAGAATGGGAACACATCAGAATGTGTTATTGTAAACGAGAGAACCATGGAATTTGAAGTGAGCCAATAGGTATTTCTTTGACAGAAACTCCAGGGATAACAGGTAATTGAAAGTAATTGAACACTATTTTGTGGTTTTTGTAGTTCCATGTAATGAAATTTTAGCTCGCATTGCTATATAAAGGATAACTAAACTAAAGTACCAATTTATGATTTAAATGTACATGCCATATAACAATATAAACAGTTTAATTGCATGTGATATATATGTATCTTAGTTAGGGTTTCTATTGCTGCAATGAAACACCATGACCAAAAAGCAAAGAGAGGAGGAAAGGGTTTATTTGGGTTACACTTTAGGATTGTTGTTCATCACTGAATGAAGTCAGGACAGGAACTCAAACAGGGCAGGATCCTGGAGTCAGAAGCTGATGTAGAGGCCATGGAGAGATGCTGCTTACTGATTTGCTTCTCATGGTTTGCTTAGACCACTTCTTGTAGAACCAGTACCAACAACCCAAGGATGACACCACCCACCATAGGCTGGGTCCTCCCCTGTTAATCACTAATTGAGACAATGCCTTACAGCTGGATCGCATGGAGGCATTTCCTCAGCTGAGATTCCTTCCTCTGTAGCCTCTAGCTTGTGTCAACTTGTCACACAAAAGCAGCCAATACAGTGCATTTGTACGTATTGGAGTGTGGTATGTTAATGCAGATGTGTGCATGCCACCGTGTATATGTGGAGGTTAGGGGACATCTTTGGGCATCAGTCCTTCATCTTCTATCTTGTTGAAACCAGTTCTCTCTTGTTCACCTCTGCAAATGCTAGGCCATTTGGCTCATGAGTTTGCAGCAAACCTGCCTTGGCCTCCTTCCCTCTCAGATGTGCACTGTGGGGCAATACATATGTGCTGCAGCAGCAAACTCTTTAGATGAAAAGGGGAAGGCCAGAGTTACTGAACACAGATCTGCAAGTTTACATTCCAAGCACTTTACCCATTGAGCCATAGAGCCAGCCCACAGACAACATCATTTAGTGCATTCTGAAACCAAGCTTTAAGAAGTTGTCTGAGTACATTTCATCTATAACTTAAGGGGGTTCTATGGAAAAAGGGAACCAGAAGGGCATGTATGTTTTGAATCCCCCATAGATTGCATATAAACGTAAAACTGAAGCTCTGTACCTAATAGTACTTCAGATGATGATCTTGGCCTTTATGTCTCAACTGTATTAGCAACATAATTTTACTAGACTTGTTTTTTTAACATTAATTATTGCTGTGGTCTGAATACTGATGTCTTCTAAAGGTATTATGTTAGGAACTAATACTTAGTGTGATGGTCTCAGAGATGGGAGATGATTAGGTAAATTTTGAGAGTGTAACTGTCATGGATGACTTGAAAGAGCTCTAGAAGAAGCTTAGTTAAGCCTTCTAACACTGATGGCCACTAAGACAATAATTGCATACACACAGACTTTTAGTATAAAAATAAAACAAAGTAAATCCGAGAGCAGCCAAATCCTATTCACCCTCTTATTTAAATTCTACAATGTTCTTTAACATTTTTATTATCACTATTTTTGTTTACTTGTGTGTGTTTGTGTGTGTATTTTGCCTCCACGTGTGTCTGTACCACATATGTGCTTTGTGTCAACAGAGCCCAGAACAGGACATTGGATGCCCTAGAACTGGATTTACATACAGATAGCTGGTAGCTACCATTTGAATGATGGGAATTAAACACAGATCCTATGGAAGAACAGACAGTGCTGCTAACTATCAAGCCATCTTTGTAGCCCCTCACTGTTTGCTTTTGTTTTTAGTATTGGTTTGTTTTTTGGTATTTTTGTGAAAAATATTTTTCTTTATGAACAATATAAGGTGGTCAGAGTAGAAGCAATTTTGGTAATTTTATTTATACCTTTTTCATGTACCAAAATTAGACTACAGGTGAATATTGTCTAGCTGCTGTGTATACTGTTGGCAATAAAAACCAGTCCTGAATGTGGCACTTCATTTTTTTCTCAAAAGGAAATAAAACGCAATGTGTTAGCCTAGGGATTTTGATTTAGCTATGATACAGGATCAATCATGGCTAATATAACTAACCCCAATTTCTTCCTTTTTCTATCAGCAATGATTGTTTAGAACACACCTAAATGATACTGCTCACATTTTATATTTCCTTGTATAAGCAACATAAATTACCTAGAATGGTGTAATAAGAAACTTTACCATTTATCTAGGATTCTTTTTCAATAACAGTTAAATTTTGCTTTCATGTATTTGTTTTAATTAAAGAATGATATCATTTTTAATAACATTGTATGATTTAAATTAAATATAATTTCAAGAGAAATCTCCACTCTTGCTCTTGACTCCCCAGACTCTGTAGGATGTTGCCATTGCCCTGGTTTCCTTAATTTGAAGGTAAGAAACTGGACCTTTGGTGAAGACAAAATACAATTCTGGCACAAGATGTATTCCATCTGGAAATGACCAAGGACGGACCCTCACAGTATCAAAACAGGCTATAAACACGTGTTTCCAATGGAGAGGGGTAGTCAGTAGTTCTACCCAGCTGAAAATTCTGTGAAACACAATAATGACTGAGCTGGCAAAAAAATCCACAATGGTGAAATAGATGTACTTGTAGATTGAGTGGTACCCAATTGTTGTCTAATTGGACTAACATACCACTCAGTAGGAAGGAATTCATGACTGGTACTGTAAAACTGAGCCAATTACCTGCAACTGGAGATGTCATAGACTTGACATGTCTTATAAAAATGATGACAGATGACATTATGGAACTAGGCATGCAAGGGACAAAGGGCTGAGATCTGATTGCTCTAATAATGCTCCCCTTAAAATTAGGTAAATAATTCCCATATTTTTTGGTCTATAACAATGTTAAACTAAGAAACAGCATTTTTGGCACTGATACTTTAATTCTAGCTTATGTATCAACAATTTAAACTGCTAAAACAATTATAAGTTTGTTAACTTTAAAAAGTTTACAAAGAAAGTTCACATATTTCATTCTTCAAGTGCTAACACGGGCAAGTCTAAGAGGTAAGAAGACTCAGATCTAGGTATTTAAAGACATCTGGCATTCTGCAACAGAAGAGGAAAAGTGAGGCTAGGCTGGTAAAAGTCCCACATGACACTAATGCAAAGGAAGTAATCATTACATACAGAAATAGAGCAAACCCTGCTTTGAGGTTTTATGGAAGAAATTGCTACCATGCAGCAAAGCCCAGGCTTTCTGCTTCTTCCTTAGACAGAACACAAACCTTATTCCTGATGGTTAGGCATAGCCATGTGACAAAGATCTAATCACAGAATATAAATGTTGAGTTACTTCCAGAGTTAATGTGATTTTATATATATCAAATAATCCACCTGGAACCGTGGAGAATTGCATGGCAAATCCACTAGCCTATTCCAGACCTATTATGACAGTAGAAAATAACTACTATTTTATTCAATCCACAAGCATGCCTGGATCTATTTTTTTAAGCAGTTAACCTTCTCTAATGCAGTTTTCAAAGAGAATACGAAACAGATTACACTCAAATTACCCTCATTCTGCCTTACTACCAACATATGTAAGTAATTACCTACTACATAATTCAATATTCTTGTGTTTAAGTCTACTACATCAAAATATGTAGCTACCCTTAATTGGCCAAGGGGATGCTCAGCTTCATTACAAAATGACAGATAGTAGAAGATAATGTTGGCTACCTAGCTTAGATGTGTTTGTGTAATTGGCTGGTAATGATGTTGATGATTACTACTACTGATAATAAAATCAATATAGGAAGAGTGTAGATCACAGTGAATGGGGCACCACATTAGCCTCAAGTATTCAACACAGTAGGGGACACACAAGGGTCCTGATGTTGAAGTGCACTTTCTCAAATTCACATTACCAGGGGCAAGCGTTGCTAGCAACATGGAAGAACAGCATGTTTTCAGACTATTTCACGTGTAATTGCATTTACTAACGTCTTAGGATAATGTCATGTCTGATAGCTAGCCCCTCCACTACTGTAGTGAGAGTGGACATGAGAAATCAGAGACAGGGCAATGAGGAACATTAATGACAAAGCTTGTCCACAGGCATCATAAAACTGGTTCTCCTGCTTCTCTGGACCCCCACACACTTCCACCTTCCGTCCTCCTATTCTAATTTGCTAGCGCTTGGAATGAAATATGTTTTTAGGCATACAAGACAGCATTTTATAAGAAGGAGATTAAAACCAGACTATATTAGCTGATCTTAAAATGCTCTGATCTTAACTAGTTATTTTAATCTAGGAAACAGAACAGCTTTTACAAAACTATCCTGAGGCCCTGTGAATGTTAACTCTTGGATCCTCAGTGATGGGTAGCTTTCATGCATGTAACTTATTTTTCAATATAGGTTTCCTATAAAAATAATCGACTCCTCCGTGCTGCAAATCTGGGGGTTTGGAATGCAATATCCTCAGACTGTTCTGACAGCACAAGCACAGATCCCACCCCCTGGACACACACTATTGCTTAGTTGAAACTCATTTAAATCCAAGGAATAACTAAATACATTATTTCATAATATATGAAAAAGACAAAGGACACTGTTCATGTCCTTTAGGCACAGAATTTTAAAGCATGGATGGAATGCTTAATTGGAAGGATTTATTGGATTTTGTTTGCTATTCTTTATTATTTATTATTAAATTACTTTTATATGCTCTTTGTAGGAAGATAGAATCCACAGTAGCACTTGGAGCATGGGATAAATGAGAGAAATCATGGGGAAGTATGGAGGAAAAAGAGTTATAGTCTATGCTTTGCTGAATTGTTGTCTTCAGAGACAAAAAAGGAAGTAACTTATTTGTAGCTCCATTGAATTCAGAATATGAGAAGTGGCACAGCAAATAGTTTTCCCAGATCCCCTAGTTCTCCTCCTATTGTTACCCTTCAAAATAGCTAATCCCAAAACTCACTTAGGAACATCATTTCTGGGCTTCCATGGAATGTAGATGAACTTCTATTATAACTATTATAAATAGTTAGAAAAGAATGTCATTTTTTATCAAAATATATTTTTCATTCAGTGAGCTAAGGTCCTTAAGAAAGGAAAATGTGTTTTACCTATCTTTTTAGCCCATAGCTTATTGCAAAAACTAACACTAAATAAGCACTCAATAAATATTTCATAAAGTATGCAAAATTGTTTCATAAAAAAAACAAGAGCACTTGCCAAGTTCTCCAAAACTTACACATTATCATAATTGTTCAAAACTAGGCATTTACGAAGGATAAAAGATTTCAGTAAAATGTGAATATTGTACTAGAGTGATACCTACAGTGTTATCTCTATCGCTTTTATTACCGACACATACAGATAGTAAGTAAGCTCATTGATACCTTGCCAATAGCTTTGGATGCATTAGTCTATAGTAGAACAAAATAACTCCACAGGCAGTGAGATGACATGGCCATTAAATGAACATCTCTGCCATTGCTGATTAGCAAACTTCTCTCCTAAAAGCAAGGATATATATCAGAAACTTAGTGGCTTTGATGAAGCATGGAGAGGGCTCTTCCTCCTGATCAGCAACTCAACAAAGGTTCCCTGCAATGTTCCCTGATTTCTTCTTTAGTAAATATTTAATGATTTAAAACAAAGAAATTAGACCTCTGCTGGCAACATACATACCCTCGATTCTACCATACCAACCAGATTTATATCTCCACACAGATTTATTTTATTCCCAGACATTATTTCATAAGGAATCAGCCAAATCAGCCATCATCTTAGTACAGTAGGTCCTGTGGTTGTCAAATATTGTTAGACATAGGGCCAATATTGGGTCACTAATTGGAAAGGTTAATAGGTATGAAGTATTGGACTCAGAAAAAGAAACATACCTGTTCTATGGAAAAACCAATTTGTAGAAGACTATTTTAAAAAGTTTTGTTGTTACACATTGAAAACCTATTGTTTGTCAGATATGATAGCATGGGAAAATCGCCAAGTTTAATAATTTCAAGAGTAATGAATCTAAGGCTCAATTTTACTACAATTATGCACCTTATCATATTAAATGGTAGTTTACAAAAAATCATCGTGCCCATATTACCTGAATGAACATATTAGTTGGAAATCAAAGCCAGGGCTGTTAATAAAACCATTGTCAGCATCCTCCACATGAAACTACTTCTCAAAATTCCATTCTAATTAAATTTAAATCCTTCCTATCTCCTTCCTTCCTTCTTTCCTTCCTTCCTTCCTTTCTTCCTTCTTTCCTTCCTTCTTTCCTTTCTTCCACATGAATTAGAACAAAAATACAGAGTATAATATAAAACTGTTGTGGAAGGCAAAGTAAATCAGGCTAGTGTAAGGAGATTCAGCCCAAACTGTCCCAACTTGTGTATGTATTTGAATGCTTGGACATAAGTTGGTGGCACTGTTTGGGAGATTGTGCCATCCTTCCATTGTGGGACCTGACTGGGAGGAGTTGGGCACTACTGGGGAATCTTTGCATGTCCTCCATGCTTCTGGTTGCAGTCCATGTTTTCTGTCTCCTGGACAGAATCATGAGAACAGGCAATCACAAGTTTCTGTCCCATCATTTGAGATGCTTCTACTGACACCATGATTTCCCTATGATGTTGGAGAGAGGACTTTTGAAACCATAAGTCAAAGTGAATTCTTCTCCCTTAAGTCACTTATACTGGGTTTTCTGTCACAGAGACAAGAGTAGCAGAAGCAATGGGACACTATATTTATCACTGAAAGTGTAGAAAGGTGTGAGGATTCATGACGGAAAAGAGATTGTGCAGCTCAAAGTTCCTTTCCATTGTGCTGTCTTCCACTTATGATTATAAACATGGGGAAAGAAGTCTATTCCTTCTCCTCTTGTCTAATTAGCATTGTAAGGTAATGACGTTTAAACTGAAATAGCTCTCAAAGTGAAGGTTCACCAAATGAGAAAACTGGCTGAGAGATGATGCTTATGATCAGCAGAAGTTGAATTGAGAATACAGAAAAGTAGAGGATATTGCCCTTTTTTAAATGACCAACAAAATCGTATCATCTTATTGAATCCACTCCTCAATGTTTTCCTTCAGTAGTTTTATCTAGAAGTGCTTTCTTATACTACTAGGAAAATTAGATCTGTGTCTGCACTAATATTGGAAGAGTTCAGCTTGTTGTATAGGTTGTCTTCATCTGGCCTCTGCAAGCACCTTTTGTTTAGCTCAATTGCCAGAATACACAGGAAAGGATGAAGCAGAACAGCTAAGGTCTACTGCATGTATGTATGGTAGAGCAGTTCAGACAGGGTGGAATCCATCTTTCTTGAAGTTATTTCTACTTCTCCAGTAGCCTTCTGCCATGGCTCAGTGGAGTTTGGTATGAAATGAGATGTCTACGGTAGAATCTCCAGCACATCAGGCCCACCAGGGTGCACACTGTTGTGTGGGTGTCTACACTTTCTTTGCACAGCAGGATCTGGGATGTTTCTCATGTATGATGAAAGACACTGTGATTTGTTGAGCTGAGGAATGGCATGCCCTGACTTATGCTTTGAAAGCCTGCCTCTGGCGACTGTGGAGGACAAACTCAAACGCGTCCTATGATCTTTCCAGATAAGGAAGGAGTCAATTATGATTGCCTATTTGATCCTCTCTGTGCCAACTTGAAAACTTTATATTTACTAAGTGAAATGAATAATTTTGAAGACAGAACCACTGAAGTTTGAGATTTACTAAGAAAAATACTTGCCTTAAAAATGTATGAAAAACAAAAACTCCTAAATCTTTTCTGTGAACAATTTATTTTTAAAATTTCTGATGATGAGACTGAAGCACTAATGAGGGGCCAGGTGGCTTCAGTGTAGAATTTTACCAGGAATTCAAAGAACAGCTTATACCAATTCTCCTCAAAGTATTCCATGCAATAAAAGCGGAAGGGTCTTAGCCAAACTCTTTTTATGAGGCTTAAATGACATTGATACCCAAGCCAAACCAAAACACAACTAAAAGAAAGAAAATTTCAGAACAATATCCCTCAAGAACATTGATGCAAAAATATTCAATAAAATACTGGCAAATCAGATCCAAGAAACATCAGAAAACTCATCCACCATGATCAAGTAGGCTTCATTCCAGGGATGCAGAGATGGTTCAACATATGAAAATCCATCAATGTAATCCACCATATGAACAAACTGAGAAACAAAAACCACATGATGATCTCACTAGACACTGAAAAAGCCTTTGATAAAATCCAACGCCCCTTCATGATAAAGGTTTTTGAGAGACCCAGGATAACAGGTACAGACCTAAACATCATAAAAGCTATATATAGCAAACCAACAGCCAACATCAAACTGAATGGAGAGAAACTCAAGGCAATTCTTCTAAGATCAGGAACAAGGTAAGGCTGTCCCCTTTCACCATATCTCTTCAATATTGTACTGGAAGTTCTAGCTAGAGCAATAAGACAAAAAAATGGAGATCAAGGGGATACAAATTGGAAAGGAAGAGATAAAACTTACACTAATTGCAGATGATATGATGGTTTACATAAGTGACCCAAAAAACTCTACCAGGGTTCTCTTACAGCTGATAAACACCTTTAGCCATGTGGCAGGATACAAGATCAACTCCGAAAATCAGTAGCCCTACTATATACAAAAGATAAAAGGGCTGAGAAGGACATCAGATAAACATCACACTTTACAATTGCCACATACAACATAAAATACCTGGGGGCAATGCTAACCAAACAAGTGAAGGACCTGTATTGCAAGAACTTTGAGTCTTTAAAGAAAGAAATTAAAAAAGACACCAGGAAATGGAAAGATCTCCCATGCTCTTGGATAGGTAGGATCAATATAGTAAAAATGGCAATCTGCCAAGAGCAATCTAAAGACTCAATGCAATCCCCATAAAAATTCCAGCACAATTTTTCACAGACATTGAAAGAACAACTCTCAACTTTTTATGGAAAAAAAAACCCAGGATAGCCAAGACAACACTGCTCAACAAAGCAATGTCTGGAGGCATCACCATCCCTGACTTCAAGCTCTATTATAGAGCTATAGTCCTGAAAACAGCTTGGTATTGGCACAAAAATAGACAAACGGAATTGAATTGGAAACCCTGTGATTAATCCACAAACTTATGAACAGCTGATTTTCGACAAAGAGGCTAAAATTATACAATGGAAAAAAGATAGCATCTTCAAAAAATGGTGTTAGTATAACTGGAAATTGGCATGTAAAAGACTTCAGATAGATCCATGTCTATCGTCATGCACAAAACTTAAGTCTAAATGGATCAAAGATCTTAACATAAATCCAGTCACACTGAACCTGTTAGAAGAGAAAGTGTGAGGTACCCTTGAACGAATTGGTACCAGAGAATGCTTACTGAACATAACACCAGTAGCACAAACACTGAGATAGACAATTAATAAATGGGACCTCCTGAAACTGAGAAGCTTCTATAAGGCAAAGGACACTGTCAGCAAGACAAAAAGGCAACCCACTAATTGGGAAAAGATATTCACTAACCCCACATCTGACAGAGGACTGATCTCAAAAATTTGCAAAGAACTCAAGAAGCAAGTTTCCAAAAAACCAAAGGATTCAATTAAAAAGTTGGGAACTGAACTAAATAGAGAATTCTCAATATAGGAGTATAAAATGGCTGAGAGACACTTGAGAAAGTGCTCAACATCACTAACCATTAGGGAAACGCAAATCAAAACAACTTTGAGATATCATTTTACTCCTGTCAGAATGGCTAAAATCAAAAACACCAATAACAGTTTGAGCTGGAGAAGATGTGGAGAAAGGGGAACACTCCTCCACTGCTGGTGGGAGTGCCAACACATACAGCCACTATGGAAATCAGTATGGATATTCCTCAGGAAAATGGGAGTCTACCACAAGACCCAGCAATTCCACTCTTAGGCATATACCCAAAAGATGCCCATTGAGTCAGCAGGGATGTCTGTTCCACTATGTTCATAGCAGCATTATGTGTAATAGCTAGATCCTGGAAGCAACCTAAATGCCCCACAACTGAAGAGTGGATAGAGAAAATGTGGTACATTTACACAATGGAGTACTACTCAGCGGAGAAAAACAATGTTATCTTGAAATTTGCAGGCAAATGGATGGCACTAAAGGAAATCATACTGAGTGAGGTAAACCAGACACCAAAAGACAAACATGGATGTATTCACTCATATATGGATTTTAGATATGGATCAGGAGAGTGTCAGCCTACAATCCCAGTGCCAGTGAGTCTGGGAAAAAAGGAGGTTCCCAAGAGAGATGCATGATACCCCAGAGAAGTGGAATGAGGCAAGATCTCCTAAGCAGATAGGGAACATCAGGGGAGGGGAGAGGGAACAAAGAAAAATAGAGGGGTGAAGAGGAGGGGACAAGAAGGCATGGGGGAGCAGTAAGGTTGAGTCAAGGTAAGAATAGAGGAGAGCAGGATGAGAGATACCATAATAGATCGAGTTATTATAGGCATGAAGAGAGAGCTGACATTAGTGAGATCTCCATAGTTCTACAAGGATAACACCAACTGGCAAACTAAACAATAGTTGAGAGATTACACTAATAGCCCTTCCTTGATGATAACGTTGATGACTATCCTATATGCCATCCTAGAACCTTCATCCAGGGACTGATGGAAGCAGAGACAGCTACCCACAGCTAAACACTGAACTGAACTCCTGGAACTTAGTGACAGAGATGGAGGAATGATGACCAAACAGGACAAGACCATGATTATGAAACCCAGAAAGACAGCTTCCCAGATAAGGGGGAGCTCTTGAATCCCAGACTGAAGGATGAGAGGCCAACAGGGGACTGATCCAGACTCCATGAATATAGTCTCAGTGAGGAGGCCACAGAAATCACTGGGGTCTTGGGTAGTAGATCAGTGTTTACCATGGTTTATGAATGATCTTTGGGAGCTCATTCCAAATAGAGGGATGTTCTCTCAGCCTGGACACATGGGGAAGGGCCTAGGTCCTGCCCTGGATGAAATGAAAGTCTTTAGAGATCCCCCCAAGGAGGGCCTCACCCTCCCTGGGGAATGATGTGGGGATTGGGTAGGGGGCTGTGGGGCTGATGGACAGACAAGGGAGGAAGGGTGGAAGAGGGAACTGGGACTGACATATGAAACATTCACGTTTCTAATTTAAATAAAAACATATATTGAGAATAAAAAAGCTCTGATGATGGAAGTAAGACCAGTCATACATCCTACAGTTGGATATTTATTTTAAAATAAAATGCCCTTTATATCCAGGAAGCTGTATATTTATATGTGGGTTAATTAGCAAAATTAATAGCTATTTAAATGCAGAAAATAAATAGATTGACTCCACAAAATTATCAAGGCAATTTGTAATTCCCAGGGAAAATAGAATCCTACAGCTATATTTTAATTCTGCCTATTCAGCTGTGAAGTTTTCTAATGATCTAAGGAGCCACTTGGGAGTCAGAGGAATAATAATAATAATGATAATAATAATAATAATAATAATAATAACAACAATAATAAAACAGCAAGATTTTGCAGAAGTTTGCTTTACGTCCACAAGGATATCAAATCATATACCAAAAGGCCCATGAATCAGGGAGTCTGCTAACTTCCTCTATAACTTCTTTGAGAAAAATGAGTGAATAACAGGAAACTAGGAAAGAGAGAAAAAACATTCTTCAAATGAAATAACTTCAAAGTAACCACACATATCTCCTTTGGTCTAAAATTTATCAAATGATAGGCTTTTTATATTATACATTTATTTTCTATATTTTTCCTGGCATCAGAATTCTTTGGAAGGCTCCCAGGATTTTCTCTAATTCTATTCTTTTGGGAATATAAGTTTAATTTAGTACGCTGTAGTATTTTAGTTAAATGTCTCTTTCAGATCCTTAATAACAAGGCTAGGAATGTCCTGTGTGCAATGCTTTGAAATAGACAGGTTACCTGAATTAGTATTATCAAGGTAGATGCTAATGCATAGCTAATATCAAGTACTTCTCAGTAAATCTGTAAGTGTATGTTTTCAATCTTTGTCAAAGAGCAACTTGTCCCACACTTGGAAAAAGTAACCATACACACACACACACACACACACACACACACACACACACACACATCACTGATGACCAAATCGGATACACCATTCTGTTTGTGTCCAGTTAGCCACTAGTTCTATATGTGATTACTTAATAGAATCCTAAAATACTATAACTATAACCAATGTACAGTTCAAAGCAGGCTCTGAAAGTTTACCTTATGACCCAGGGTCATATTTTAAATAAACATTGTGTTAGTGTTTACCAAATAATCTTTTCCCAAGCCTATGATAGTCTTAAAACTACTTTAAGGGGGCTTGGATCCTGGAGGGAGACTGAAAATTGCCCACCTCACCTAAAAAATTCTCAGAAGAAAAATCTCAAAACAAAGTCTACAACCAGTATATCTACAGAAACATCAGCATATATTTATTTGAATTTTTACATTTAGAATCATCTGAAAGCAAAATAAAAGAAGTGTGAGAGCATTTTGTGCCGTGAAGAGATGCACATATGTGGACAGCTTTAAGAATGGAGACCCAGAGCTAGAATTCAGCAGTCACACGTTCAACATCTGTACTCTGACCTTGATTTGTTCCTTACATCCAGCTACTAAACCCATGTACTGAGCCCAGCACATCCGTTTTCCCCGTAGGGACAAAGCACCAAATGATAGTGTAATTGCCAAGGGAAAATTATTACGCTATTCTGAATTATTTCCTCCATAAATCCCAGAACAGTCAAACAGTCTCTGTCACAAAAAGGACAGGGTTGCTGTAGAGCAGTGAGAATCCTACACACAAATGTCCCATAAATCCCTGAGCATCACAACCCTCTAAAGTCATTCTGAATCATGTGTTTGAGTCAGGAGTGGGAAGTGAGGCTTACAATGTATTGGTCAACACCAAGGAAACAACAGAAGGGGATTTACTTGGTTATCAGTAAGTGAAATATTCTGAAATATTCCATTGCCTGTCTTGTGTACATTGCATGCCACATGGGAAAGTTTTTTTTTTTAATTTTTGGTCTTGAACATTTTTCCTATTTCATGCATGAAAAATAAAGCAGTTTTTTAATTTAATAACAATTAATGACCTATCATTCTCACTTTTCTTAAGGTACATAGCTGCCATTAGGCATAGTAGAGCATTTCAAAGGAACAGTTTCAAGCAATACAAAATGACAGAAAAGGGACAGGAGAGGATCCACCTCTAGTGTGCTCCATGCATTTTCTCCTTCTGTAATCTTAGTAAAATATTCTGTACTTACAGAGAAATGAAATAGCTAATCTAACTCTTTATGACTTAAAGTGGTATTTTCCCACATCTCAGAAAATTATGCTCCATTCCAAATTAGAGGCAAGAGCTACCCAGAGCCATTACAGAGGAAATGTGGAAAGATTATATATATGTATGCTGTTTTATTACCAGTGAGATAGAAAAAGGACTTCAAATATATAATTCATTATATAGGAAAAGTTATGTCTAAAGACAAAATGCATGTGCCCACTTGTAACCACCATTAAATAAGCAGGCATGGCATTTATATTTTGGGTACTTTTTCCTTACAACAATAATAATTGGTGACCTGAAGAAATAAATGAAAAAACCAAGCACATAGATAGAACCACAAGTATCAAAGGGTAAATGGCAGTAGCATTAAAATGATGATACCGATTATATAAGAATAGATACATACATAGAGATGGAAATGGATCTGAGAAGTTTCAGTTCATAGAACTAAAATACATAGAAATTATTTGAAATCTGCTGTCAGCTATGCATAGTATTGTAATAACTGATATTTTTATGTACACTCCAAAATATTTTGTTTGGAACATTACTAAATAAGGTGGAAAATTGGTTATCAACTTTCTCTGTTTCAACAGCAACTCCCAGGGCTAGTAATCCAACGTACATTAGTTGTGTAGAAATAATTAATTCATCCTGGACTCTGAGCCTAGAAATAGGAGACCTTAACTTTTCCTTGATATTCTTTAATGTTGGTAATGTTCATACAAAATTTAGGAAACATAATTATGATGATGTCCTAACCACTTAATGATGATTAACAATTAGAGGACATTAACAGTGTAGATTTACTGTGTTCCAAAAGTGACACTCATTAATTTTAATAACAGTCCCATAGTTGAGCCTATTTTATTGCCTGCAAATTTATCCCTCATTACCACTTATAAGAAGTAACTCTCTAAAGTTGAAACAATGATGAAAATATAAGACCACAAAAATGTGCTAGCAACTTTGGAAAAGTTATATATTCATATATTCCAAAATATGGCTCAACACCCATATGTTCATCTGTTTTAAAATTTGTATTAGTTTCAAAAATTGAATCTTGCTGAAATTATAACAGTAAGTTCAACAATATTTTAATATGGATATAAAAACATACATTCCTGTCCTGTAAAAGATCAATAATTGTGATAATTTCTAAAATCTTAATAAAGTCATTTTCATTGTTGCTTACTGTGTAATGCTAGTAGAACTGTCATTTTTAGGAAAACAAAATTTCACATGGGCTACAGAGAGTTAGGATAAAATATATCCAAATAAGAAAGTCTTTTCAATGTTATTTATTCTTTTAAGGGTTTGTATGTGTAGTCAGTGAATTAAATCCTACAGCTTTCCTACTCTCTGTAACCATTTCTCACTTTCTCTTCCTCCTCCTGGATTTCATTCAGTCTATTGCACCTTCTACTTTCATAGCTTTTGATTTTTTTTGGAAATTCCACTAAACTCACTTACAATTTCTTTCATGACCCTGTTGGTTGTTTCCTGAGACAACAACTAGCCAGTGGCTACACCAATGAAGAAAATGACTTCTTATCACCTTTTCCCACAATGGACATGGGGGTTTCCCATTCCTAACATATTGGTGCTCACAGCCTTTTAACCCTGTAGAACAATTAGTGCAAAATCTAACCGTGGGTCAAAATACTAAGAAGAAGAGAACATTGAATACCCAATCCTCAATGGTCACTGATGTCACCTTTGCCAAGGCATGGGAACACTAGGGGAGAGAAGGCAGAAAGAATTCTAGAGCTGCAGGATGGCAGCAGTGGTGTGAAACACCATCTCCTGGACATGCCATGCCCATTCATAACCTCATAGCAGCTGCAGGAACTTAGGCAAGTCTTGTGCAAGCTTGTGCCCTTTGAAATTTCATCATGGAAATGCACTTTTAAAATGGACAGTTTTGTATAAAAGGTGTTAAAAAAACTGGTGGGCTCCACATGGCTTAAAATGAGCTTCAAGAAGGCATACCTTATCCCTTCATCACAAGGAACATTATTTCAGTTCCACCAGACTGTCCTTGGACTGTTTCCTAAGGATTCCTCTATTCCAAGTTCTTGTGCATGCTTTTTTCAAACTTCCTTCATGGAAGACACATTTCTTTATTTTAATTTTTAAATGTGAATGGAACACATGGGCATTTTCGGTTTTTGCAGAGAGTAAAATTCTGCCACAATTGTGATTCCGAAACCTTTTTTTTTTATTGTAACAGTTTTCGCTAGGTGCAAGGCTTTCCTTCCTGGTTGGTTTCACTACCATTCATATTTGAAGCAGGGAGTGCTGTATGACGTGAGTTGCCATTGATGGCGCATGGCTGGAGAGCACTTGTGGTGAATAGACTGGAGCAGAAGCAGTTTCCATTTAAGGTTGTTATTTCAGATCTGGTTCTGATCAAATCAGTGGCTCCATCTGTTTAGGGGCATATTTCTACTCCCATTTCAGATAGTCAACCAAGTGGTGCGATTCACAGTTGAGCCCTGTTCATTGCAGGTTCTCATTGTGGTGATTTAGCATTTAACTGTTTTTCCAGTTGCATCAGTTTATGGCTGCCAGGCCAATTCCCACATATCTTCCAGCCCACCACTCATGCCCTCTGCTTCACGCAAAAAAAAAAAGAAGGTTTACAAGACTTCAGTAACAGAATTGAATTTGTCTCCTGGTGTTCTGTGTAGAGAAAGATTCAGCAATGTCACCCAGAATGCCTCCCAGTGTCAATATTCTGAGTGAGGCCATCCAGTTAGTGGTATGGCTTATAATATTGTTGGGTACTACGCCCCATAGAAGATCTGCAGTTGCTTTCATGTATTCTCAGAATATGCCCATGCTTTGATTCATAACCGATTGGATTTGCAATTATGTGATTTTTGTGACTGGGCATCATGTCTGTCTTTAAATTGCATTTATACACATACCAAGTTGTTATTTTTTAATCTCTATTGTCTTCTTTTATTATGGAGTCAGGAGAGTATTGCTGCTATTCACAGTTGGTATTTGGGAATTAGAGGAAAATAAATATGCATGTTTTACTTTATTCAAATAAATATCTGTAGAGAAACAAAGCAAAAATAATTGGTCCTGCTAACATGATTTTGAGAGGGCTGTTGGCACTGGCACCCTCCTGCACAATATTGCTCAGGGCAAATGCAGTTGTTCTCCGTAGATTATTCTGCTTCTGCTTCAGCACATTGATGTTTTCTGTCTCTGGATGTCCCTGAAATTAGCACCACTGTTGTCAGTGATGTATATCTCAGAAATGTAGGCAGATGTGAAGCTAATCTTGTTCAGACTGGCATATTAAAATTGCATATATTTTGCCATACCTCAATTCCTTCTGTCTTTCTGTAACTGAGACAATTCTAATTTAATGAAAGGGCTGCATATTTAGAGTAACATCCCTGAGTCAAGCACAATGGCACACATCTGTGATCTCACCACTCAGGAGGCTGAGACGGGAGGATTATTAGTTTTAGGCAAGCCTGGGCTACATAGTGAGAACCTGTCTTAAGGAAAACCTTTTAAAACTCATAGGTAATTTTGAATATCACACACACACACGAAGAAAAGCATTGCTAATTAGTAAATACATAATATTAAAGAAGAACTTTATTTCTTTTCTTGCTACATGCTAGGTATGATAAATAATTGTGATAGAGTGCTTATGGTTAGTTAATTTTATTTGGTTAAATGCCTATTTAATAACCCTCTGAGGTAAATAGCATTTTTAAGAACACTATGTTTTAAAGGGGAAAAGGTAGAAACTACAAGGTTCTTTTCCTTTTCCCTCCTCCATTATGACATTCTATAAGGAAACATATCCTGGAACATATGTGGCTTTGAAGAAGCCCCACATCAAATTTCTATTTTAGACATTTAAAGAAGTCTCATGTTATTTCTATCTCTGAATATAAATGTAGACATATAATGTATAACTTTATCTTAACATTTTCTAAGCAAAATACAAGTAGCTTTTAACTAACAATATAATACAAAATGTCCACAAAATTGCTAATAGTTGTGTACAAGAAGACAAGGCTACAGTATTCTAAGCTTGGATCCAACACTGAGAGACTCTAAGGACTTGCAGACAATGGAAAGATGTCTGCATGTCCACACAGCTTGTGAGCTCTTCACAAAGCAGGTCATAGTCTACAGGAGGACAAAGCTTTTCTTTTCTGTGCAGTCTTCAGAGGGACTGCTTGTTTCTTTCTCATAGTGCAGTCTCATTAGTGACATAATTCAGAGATGTGTGCTTTAAAGGAATCTCACATACAAAAGTGAAGCTGGTTGACAAAGAGAACCGTTGAAAATGGCCTTTCTATTTTGGTAAGTCATTCTGAAACTAGAGTCTGTACATTCCCCCTCTATCTAGACCAGCGGTTCTCAATGTATGGAGTCTCAACCCCTTTGTGGGCCACTTATCACAAATCCTGCATATCAGACATTTACATTAAGATCTATAACAGTAGCAAAATTACAGTTACAAAGTAGCAATGAAAATAATTTTATGGTTGGGGGTCACCACAACAGGAGGAACTGTATTAAAGGGTCACAGCGTTAGGAAGGTTGAGGACCACTGCTCTAGACATTTAAAATCAGAGCATCTCTATCTTAGTCTGAATTTCAAAACAGATTGTCATAATTGCTTTTAATATAAATTTAATAATCTCTCTTATTGATTTTGTCATGGTTTTATCTTTAATATGCTTCTCTATTACAGCCACTTTATCTTGGAAACTCTTTTAAAATTATACCCTCAACTAAGGTCTGCCAAGCTGTTTTTAGCTACTATTGATACCACACAATACTGGGTACATGTACACAATATTATTTCTTTCCTAAAGCCATTTTTTAAAACATCTTAAAGACTCATTTGGCATCTTCTCTTCCATAATCACCAGGGAACCTGTCAACAGTCTGTTAAAAAATACACACTCCATCTTTATTAATTTTTGGGGTTTTTGCTTGTTGGTTTATATTTATCTGTGTGTGTGGGGGGGTAGGTGGGTGTGGGTGTGGGTGTGGGTGGTGTAGTCACACATACAGGACACAGCTCAAAGGTAGAACTCAGAAGAACAACTTCGGGGCCAGATTTTCTCCTTCTCCTGCATAGGTTCCAGGGATCAAACTCGGGTCATGAGGCTTTGAAGCACATGGCTTTATCTACCAAGCCATTTTGTCAACCTGCACACTTGTTTGTGTGATTGTTTTTGTTTGTTTGTTTTTCAAGACAGGGTTTCTCTGGCACTTATTCTGTAGAACAGGCTGGCCTCCTCCTGCCTCTGCCTCCCGAATGCTGGGATTAAAGGTGTGTGCCACAGTCACCCAGCTTTTAACTATCTAACATTCATATTAAATAAACACCACCTATATTCAACATGTTCTAGCTTATGAAACTATATTTTTCAAATTTAAGGTATTTCAGGGTATTCTATCCATTGTTGTACAAGGAAGACAATGCTGAGAAGACTCACATAACTGTCAACTTGATGAATACAAACCCCTCTACCATATACGATTTAATAAAAATCCGAGGGTAACAGCTTGGTTTAAAGTTAAGGTAGACTGCTCTCAATCTCACAGCAATGTCTTTATGCAGTGTGCCTCCTTCATCCACTTGCCAGGAGTTTTTTTGTTGTGTTTTGGTTTTTGTTTTGTTTTGGTTTGGTTTTACGAGACAGGGTTTCTCTGTATTGTTTTGGAGGCTGTCTGTCCAGCCTGGCCTCAAACTGACAGAGATCCACCTGCCTCTGCCTCCGAGTGCTGGGATTAAAGGCATGTGCCACCACCGCCCGGCATGCCAGGAGTTTTAAACATAAAATTAGCATCTAACTTTTATATTTAAGATTTTATATTTTAAGGGAGTAATAGGTTATGATGACATTTCCTATCAAAGGAAAGCTAAAGAGAACTCATTATAGAGAAATAAGAATAAAGCTTAAAACTAAGAGTCAACTAGGACATTAAAATGAACTCACATTAAAATTTGATTATATACTTCTAATAAAATCCACCCTCAGTCATTTGCTTAAAAGTGAAGTGAAGTTAATGTAAAGAGAGAATTCTTAGTTATTCTGTGTTTTCCAGGTCTAAACTTTCAGCTCAATGCCATATAAATCTTTAATATCAAGACTCTGACTATGATCTGTGATGACTGTCACATAACAACAAGAAGTATCAGGAATGCTGGGTCCTGGGACCATCCTGAATATTTCAGTTTCCTTGTTTTATTTAATATTAAAAAAACTTTATTGCTAATGCTATTTTATTATTATTTGTAAATGGCAAGGGTGAAGATAAGAGATATTATTTTTATGGCCATTCTTTGTTGTAATTGACACAAATATTTGTATCTAATTTCAGACCTCTCTATTCTTTTTCAAAATAAAAGAATAAATAAAAATAATAATTAATTAAGAACTTTTGAAAAAATACTTCTTAAACCTCTTTTTGTCTAGGGTCTAAAATAAAACAAAAAGTGAAATGAATGACTTCAGTTATAAAAATTAATTATTCTAGAAAACACATATTCTGACTGAGAAATGTACTCTTCTTTAAGAGCAATTTAACAATTTGTTTTAGAAGTTGGAAACATTTATATTTTTAAGAACAGCAATCGAAATTCCAATATGTCTTAGTAAACAATTAAAATAATTAAAACTAAGCACAAAAATGTTTTATCGATATTCATAAACATTACCAAATTTCAGAAGAGAGAAACTTATTTAATGGTGCTGCATCAATTATAAATATGAGCTGAATTTCAACCAATCTGCCAGCTAAGTGACTGCAAAGATCATATTTCTTTGTGCTTGCTCTTACATCTGTAAGCTGAGAGGTTTAATTGTGCTGATATTATCTTTATTCTGATAATGATAATAATATCTAGAAAAGTGAATAGCATTGCACTTTCAGACTGGAGTCAAGTGCACTTTCTGCATCCTGATCACTGGTGTGGAGACAGTGGGAAATGTGGGAAATCCTGCAGCCTTTTCTGTCCTGGAAACCAAAACCCAAGCTTGGATACCATATATACAGAAAAGTAAGGTGATCATAAAAGGGAAAGAAGGAAAGGATCATTCCTTTTGTGAACTGTGTTTTCTGTGATTTTCTACCCTTTCACACCTATGTAGTGATAACTAATAGAGTAGAAATAAGGAAACTAACTCAAGGGAAGATAACATCAATAAAGTTACAAAACTTTAACAAAAATTGTAGAACTAAATCTATCTGAATCAAGAATTACATTAAATATTAAGAGGCTAAATAATAATTAAAAGCAGACACTGTTCCTAATTAAAAATTGTAAAGTATATGCTATCTGCACAAAGAGGAAATTTTAACATAAAGACAGTGGAATATTAACAGTAGATATAAGTAAATAAAGTATGCAAAGTAGAAGAATAAGAAGACTGGAACGACAATATTAATGTGAAGCAAAATAGGACACAATGTACTGCAATATTAGTAGTAAAGTGGGATGACTCATAATAATAATACAAGTATTTATTACTTATGGAGAAAGATCAAGCAAACATTTTTATCCCCAGATTAAAATAGCTAAAACAAAAAGTGACAAATCAAAATGAATGGTTTTGTAATAATTATAACCATTGTCTCAATAGATGAAAATATTAATCCAAAAATTGGGAAAGCTCTAGGAATGTATAGCACATTCAAACTTCATCATCTTAATGCACTTAACAAGAATAGAACACACATTCTCAAACAAGAAGATTCTGGCTGGGGCACAGAAGGGTTTGAGGCATAAAACAAGGTGAAGATTTGGGCTTAGAAAGATATAGAGTATTTTCTCTAACCATAATGGATTTTAGAAGTAGGATTTTCCAGGAATGTATAAAATAGGCAGATGATAGATAGATTGACAGATGATAGATAGAGAAATAGATAGATGATACTTAAGAATATTGCTACAACATAGACCTCAACTGTCTCCCCAAAGTCCTTATGTAAGGGGTAATAATGCACTGCCACACACAACCCTTTAGCAATGTCTTTGGGGATATACAAATCACACTTAAGGTCAGGTCCCATGTTCAGTTTTAAATGACTAACACAAACCAAACTCAATGGTAACTTTTGTGATTTTTTTTGTTTCATTTTGCTTTGTTTGAGAGTTTTTTAGCATAATAATTTTGCTTATTTATTTTTATTTCTGATTTTGTGTTTTTACAATGCTGTGCATGTGTGTGTGTGCTTTTCTCATTCTTCTTTCCTTTCTAAAGTATTGCTACTTTCATAATCATTATTATTATTATTCCTCAATGTTTTCTAAAGAGAAAGAAAAAAATTGTGGAATTGGATGGGAGGGTTGGAGAGAATCTAATAGAAGATAAGGGAGGGGAAATTTTGATCAGAATAAATTGTATGAAAAAATTATTTCCCATAAAAATGACAGACAGACTAAATAACTTACCAAAGTTTCAAGAGTTTGCTGATAGTATATCAAATACATGGGGAAGCTATGATACCAGTTACACAAATTCATTTGTAGACTCAAAGGAAACACCTTTCATTTAATCTTAAATAGTCTCCTTTTAACATCAATAAAATAATAAATACAAAGGCAAAATGAAACATGGTATTCCTTAAGAATCAACTGGAAAACTTGAACGTATATTAACAAATAAAATTCAATTGTATTTATTACTCGATTTTTATTTTATTTCTTATTTTTTAAATTTTTGCTTTATAGCTTACCACCCTGCTGCCTCTAACTACCAAATGCTGGGATTATAAGCATATGCTACACCCTTCTAAATTTGGTGTTTCATTATAACAGGAGTGCAATGTTGATTTGATACACAAAGATCAGAAAATATAATTTTCCAGGTTAATTATATCATTATTTTAATAGATACATAAAAATTATTTGATAATCCTTAACATCTCTTTGTGGTTATAATCTTTCATTAAATGGAAAACAGGTAGTAATTTCTCGAATATGGCAAAGTGTTCAAATAAACTTGATGTCATTCTCAATAGTTGCAAGCTCAATATTTTCTACTCAGAATCTCCAATGTGGTTAACTGTCAGTGATTCCTACTTCTAGAATTTTGCCTTATAGGTCCTATTCAGTTCAGTAGAGAAGAAAGTGAAATAAAATGTCTTTTGTTAGAGAGCAATAAATACAATGATAGTTACTTCAGACAATTTTGGGAATTTAAGAGAACATCCTAAAGATTATCAAATAAGAAGTTAGTGAATTTAGCAAAGCTGCTAAAACTCATGAATCTCTATGTAATTGGAGGGCGCCTGTATTACACTAACAGAACATGAAATCTTTCTGGTCTACAGACAATAAGGTTCATATTAGAACCACTTACTCTGCATAGTAAATGTCATTAGAACCAATACAGAAATTATTGGCTTTGGATATTTTCCCAAAATCACTTTATTTATAAAATCTGATAGACTTAGTTTTCACTCACAGATGTATTTGGCTATAAATTACACAAATTAGGTATTTATAAAATGAACACTGAGCCAGTTTGTATATATTTGTAATCCAAGAACTCTGGAGACAAAGGCAGAGTATCATGCATTCAAGACGATCCTAGGCTACAAAAACAAAGTGAAGCAAAGGAAAAGGAGAGGTTGAGATGCAGCTCAATGGCAGTAAATTTGTCAGTATACTAGCAAGTCCAGAACCTTGGTTTCAATTCTCAGCACTGTGCAAAAAAATTAAAAGGCACCACAGTTGTAAAAAGTTATTTCATTTTTATTTTAGTAATACAAAATTAAAAGAGGTTGGCAAAAGCTGAGCATTGGTGGTGCAGTCCTTTAATCCCAGCACTCAGGAGGCAGAGGCAGGTGAATCTCTCTGAGTTCGAGGCCAGAGTGAGTGCCAGGACAGGCTCCAATGCAATACAGAGAAACCCTGTCTAGAAAAACCAAAAAAAAAAAAGAAAAAGAAAAAGGAAGAAAAGAAAAAAGGGGTTGGCAAGACTTTATGATAAAGGTATAAGCAGAGCGATAGAAAATGTCAGTTGAAATACTTAAGCAAGTAATGAGATGAGTGCCATAATCATGGGCGTTATTAAAATGACAATATTTTTCCAAATTGATTTACAGTCTCAAAGCAATCTCAACCAAAATCCTAAAAGACTTTAAGATACTGTGATATTGGCATAATGATAGATGCATACAACACAGCAGTTTATAGAGTCAAAAATAGATTCACAATTTATATGATCCATTGATTTTTACAAAGTTGCTGAGGAAAGTCAATAGTAAAAGAAAGTTTTATTCGTGAAATTCACATGGAGAAAATTTGCATGGAAAGGAATAACCCTAACTTTTACCCTATAGCCAATACAAAATTAAATAAGCATCATGGTCTTAACACAGGTGCGTCAATATGATCAAGTTTCAGGAAGAAAAACAGGTGAGAAACCCTGCAGTCCAGGTCTGGTATAGATAATGTCAGTAGGACATAACAAGCACAAAACATACACCCAAAATATAAATGTGGCATCATCAACATTAAATATATTCAATATTGAAAAAGAAGAAAACACAAAGAATAAGTTTCAAACCAGAAAGCATTTCAAATGATGTATCATATCTGGTCATGTTTCAGTGAATTTAGAGGAATCTTGTGATTTAAAAGTGTCATAATGTAAATTTTAAACATTGATAAAGATTAAAACAGATCATTTTTTCTAGAAAAGATGATAGGTAGAAAATGTATATTAGGAGAGTGTCAACATCATTGATAATCAGAGATGCTAGTCTAATAAGTCATAATAAAATGTATCTGATAACCAATAAAGTTAGTAACTATTGGAAAGAATGACAATACCAAGTGCCGTCAAGGACAGAAGACAACCAGAATTGCTGAGCTTGAATTTTGAAATGCAAAGTGGTTAATTATTTACAAAGCAGTTTGGTCTCACATGTGCCATAAAATTCAGCAATATATAATCCTCTAGGCGGTTACTGAAAGAAAACATATATTCACATCCAAACGCATATGCAAATCTTCATAGCAACATTATTTGATACAGTCAAAACTCCACAGCCAAGGAAGTTTTAAACTCCAAGTTACTATTTTGGGGTAGATAAACTAATGTGACCCCAAATTGCCTTCTAAATATTTATGTTTAGACTCATAAAAATGCTAACCTAAGCCTAAATTAGAGAAACTTATACTTTCAGGGAATGATGATGAATACATAGAGTCATGACAGTTGAGAGTAAGTGAAAATTGAGTGCTTTTATACACAGGACATTTATGCCACCCTAGTTAAGACTCAAGAAATACAGTAGATTGAACAGAAAGAATGTAAGAGCCAGAAGTTCAGAGAAAGAGATATGAAATACTATTTTCTGGGCATGACATATTTCACTGCAAGCATTCCCTCATAGCAGAAAAGGTGGCCCAAGTTTGTCATAGATTTCCTACCCTTCCCTAATAAACTATAAGGGGGTCATCATTGTTTTCTATTATGTACTCACTGAGAGTACCACTGTGATCCAAGGGACAGTTCCACATCCATTATCACATAGACACTCCTATTTAAACTCAGTAGTTTGCAAAACAAAGCAAAACAATGTGAGTTTGAGAAAGGAACTTTTTAGGGAAACAACTGAGGTTGACAGTGTTGGGAGAAAGTACAAGAGAATGGGATGTTATACATCCCAGAATATACTTGGCATGTGTGTTAAATCAAATTTAAGAAAAATATTATTAAAATGATAAAATTTTAAAGAAAAAAGTAAAAATAAAATGACAGTACAAATACCCATCATATGGGCCAAGAAGCTATAATAAAAAGGGGATCACTATGACACATAGTTGCTTTAAAAAGCATTTCAATGTACTCTATTTTTGCCTTGCTATTGCTACATATAGAACACCTTTTTTCAAGTAGACTTCTGTGTGGGGTTGTAACAGTTTGTGAATCTCTGCCACTGAGATGCTGTGGGACATCTTTGTTCCTCCCGAAGACCACAGCCATATCACAATCACAGCATACCTGCTCTAGCTGCCCTCATAGACAGGCTCCCTATTTATAAGGATGCTCCCTCAGTGTCCCCTAACCATTGCCAGATCACTGAGAAAAAAAGAATATGTTCCTGTCACATTTCTGTTGAATAGTTGTTTATGCCACATAAAAACATCACTTATCACAGCAATGTGTAAAATCATCCCTACTCAGCATCCTTATATTTACCAAACTGATGCATTTTCTACACTCCCTTCAGGTCATTCATTAAAACAATATGTACCTATTCTGGTTTCACCAAGTCTTGACAAACTTACTACATTAGGACATTTGTGATTATTGATCCTCTTTCTGGAATGTTCCATTCAGATAGTCTCTTAGTGCTCTTTTCTGGTTGGTTATGAAATATCCACTAGAAAACAAAGGATTCCTTAACACTGTTCTGTATGTAATCTTTATTTTTCCTGATGTATGATTTTCCTCTACAAATGTCATCACTTGACCTGCTGTTAATTGCTGGATTGGTTACTCTCCCAACTAAACTGAGATACTGGCTATTTTAACTTACTGTTACTTATTCTAGTGCCCACACCAGTGCATGGCACAAAGTAGATGTCTTTCTGAGTAAATATCATTGTGAATAGGTCACTTGAGATGACAGTTTCTGTCCTTTGTAAGTTTATATCTGAATGCCTATGTACTTCAACAAAATTTGTCCAAAGGTGTCATATATCAGAAAGGTGCTGCCTACAAATATTGTATTACAGACTTTGCCATTTATAAGTTATTATTATTGAGCAACAAAGTTAAAATAAACCCCCAACTCATTAAAGAATCCAAGATGAACTCCTCATGCATCTCACTGTTTCTCCAGGGCCTGTCTGTTAAAGATGTTCTCAAATCACTTACCTGAAGAGGATAAGGAGAGGACCATTTGTTTTGCTATCATGAAGATACTTTAGAAACCGATTAGCTTATCAGCGGTGAAAAATGGATGTCACATGATGATAGCACTTACAAACCAAGTAAATAAATATTGAGAGAGTGTCTCACTAGCATCTATACTTTGTTATAGTGATAAAAATTCAAGCCAACAAAGAAGAAATATGCATTTCCCTCTACCTCACTTCTAACTTGACATACTGTTGAAGTAAGTGAATGTTTGAGAATGCTTATGGTGCTCGAATTGTATATTGTTACATGTGATTTATATAATTTAAGGGTATAATTCTTGCCTCTCAGTATCTTCCTTGTAGCAAGAAAATTGAATTTATTTCATTGAAATATCAAGTTATGTTCCTCCAGCTTTAAAAAGTGGCAAAATAATCTCTCTGAGGCCAAATACAGAGATTTCATCTTAACATTAAATGAATATGATGGCTCTATGTAACCCACTCACTTACCTTCAGGTACATCTATGGATCATCTGTTCATCATCTAGTGATATCACCTACCTGTCAACAAACTTATTAGTGTTCATAAAATGCATTGAAATATCCTATATATCATTTTCATACACAATGAAATATAAAATTTATACCGACTTCACAGCTTCCCACACACCCATGAATAACTGATAATCCATCAATACCAATAGGGAAGGAATATAATTCATAAAAAAATGGAAAAAGAAAACTGAAAAAAAAAGCTTCTGAATAGACAGAACTTTAAAAGCCCAATAAACCAGGTAACTAAAGACATAATTATTCTGCGAAAAATTGTCTCCTATAACAATTTTAGTTGTACTATCTGTTAAAACTTTAGTTTCAGTTGTATGTTGGAGATAGCAATCATGGTTTCCCATTAGCTTTCACAATTAATGCTCCATATGTTTCAACACTGAAAATATAAAACCAACTAATTTTTATCTTGAATTCTATTTTGTGATTTTGTAGAATTCCAATAAAATCTGTCCTAATTTGAAGTGAGCCTAACTTAGGATCTACTGGTGAACTCTGACATTCAATCATGGTTCTCTTTGGGCCTTTGTCAAATGGGGACTTCTAGACTAGCAATTTCTTTCTTGATGTATATTCCCTTTTTTCCCTTCTTTTTAAGACTACTACTTTTTGACTTGACGAACTTAGACTGAACTTCTGTTTAATTCTGACCTTGAGTAAGCAAAGAGCTGAGCAATCTGAAGTTTTTGGCTCTCTTTCTCTTAGATGCCTGAACTGATGTTACCCAAGTATTACGATATCGGAAGAGAGATTTCCATCTGTGACTCCCTTGTGCTCCAATACCCAACGGCCCAGCACAAGTTTTTATATTCTGTGTTGGTTGATTTTGTACCTTTAAATTATACTAGACAGCTTTGGCATAGTTGTTTCAGGTTTTGCTAATCTGATGTCTTCTTACATCCAAACCCACAAGGGCTTCTTCACTGGTACTTTACTTCACATGAGGACTTCTAAACATGTCTTGTTAAAGAGCTGAAACTGCATGCAACTAAAGGTGAACATCATGCATTTCAAATCATCTGCCAGGGATTTTTTACCTTTTCTTTTCCTCCCATCATTACCTTTTCAAAAAGAAATAATGTAAAATGTTTATTTTTTATTATCTTTATTATGAATGCATTTCTACATTATGCTAAAAATTCAGTTGATAGCAATTTGATCTGGTAAGTTCTAGAAGAATACTACAAACAGCTTTTGACATTGTTTTGGTATGCTTTCTAAGAAAGATAATTATACAAAAGGTCTCTATGCACATCTAGATAAAATACAAAACACAACTCAGAGGAGCAAATTTTAGTAAAATGAGGTCACTTTATTTTAATCTCATTTTAGTGCCCTTTGTAAAATTGATGGAGAAATGAAGGTATTTCAAGATAAGCACAAGTTAAGGCGATTCATGACCATCAAGCTGGGCCTACAGAAAGAACTGAGAAAAATACTGTGGACAGAAAAATAACAAGAAAGTGAGTCTTAATCACGAGAGAACATGAGAGAGTAAATTTAATGAAAAACATGAACAAACAGAGGAGCAATAGGCAAGAATCCACCAAGTCCTCCTGAGTAAAATTCTGAGCCTCTGATACACATAGCAAAGAAAAGAAAAAGAACCAACAATATTCCAACCAAGCCATAAAGCAATCACCAACCTGTAGGGGTTAGCAAACCCCTCTAAAAATAACCCAAAGTGCAAAGGAAGCCTCAAGTAGCATTAAAAAGATACAGACTAGCAAATTGGCTTAAATCCTAGACCTGTTGTCCAGAAAACACTTCGCTGGCAAAGACTCATCCACAGACTGAGTATAAAAGTGTGGAAGTCAATATGCCAAGCATAAGAAAGATGCATCAAGTAGCTGCAGGTATTCTGCTATTTGATTAAGTATACCAGATGAAATTATTATGAGTAAAGATCATTGCATGTTAATAAAGGGAACAACTGACTGAGAAAATGCAACAACTGTAAATATAAATGTACCACATTTCCCATTCTCTGGAGCTCCTCCAAACTATGGACCTTTCTACATTACCTGGTTTCTGTAGTCACTTCATGTTATATACCAATATATAATGATTCAGAGGCAGGATCCGTAAATAAGAGGAGAGCATATTACATTAGTTCTCTGGGTCTGGTTTATCTAACTCGGTATACAATTTTCTGTTTCTAGCATTTACCTGCAAACTTCGTGAATTCATTTTACTTTGCAAATGAATGGTATGCCATAATATATATGTAGCACATTTTCATTATTCACTCATCAAATGAAACATGATTAGGTTGTTTCTATTTCCTAGCTATTGTGAATAGAAAAACCATGAACAAGGCTAAGTATCTGAAGTGTGATGGCACTTATATTTGTGGTTACTAACAACATTCAGGTGGACTTAAGTCCCACTCAATGACAGGGAATTCCTATCTGGTACTGCAAATGACACATGGCTCGTGTGATCATGCTTCATAAAGGAGACCTTACTATTGCTACTTTGTTAAACCTGTATATAGTTTTTAGCTTTATTGAGACAGAGAGACAGAGAGAGACAGAGAGAGACAGAGAGAGAGACAGAGAGAGCATAGAGTTGTATAGGGAGGGAGGTAAATTTTTAGGGAGGGGAATGATCAAAATATATTGTATGAAAATCATTTTTAATTAAACAAAAAAGAGCAAGGAAGTAAAAACTTACATTGCTAAGTCAAATGTCAAAAAAAATGCCAATTTCAGCCGGCAGTAGTGGCATATGCCTTTAATCCCAGAAACTGGGGGGCAGAGGCAGGTGGATCTCTGTGAGTTCAAGGTCAACCTGGTCTACAAAGTGGGTTCCAGGACACCTGGGACTGTAACAGAGAAATCCTGTCTTGAAAAAAAGAAAGACTAGTTTGATTTTTGCCTAGTTGGGGTTTTTCTACGCTGATAAACCAGATTGTCATGCTTTGAATGGATTCCTATTAAACTTCTCATTTTCTTCTGAGTGTACACAGCTTCCATCGTCTTTGGACAAAGGAGAAATGACTATCCTTCACCTGTTACATTTCCTCACAGAGTCAGGGTCATGGTGCATCTAAAGTGTTTGGGGCAGCCCAGGGAAAATGTGCATGCAGAATGAAATCAATGACTATGTGAAAAGCAAGAGGAATCGCAGCAAATACAGATGATGCACATTCTTATTCTGAAATGCTGTTGCACCCTGAAGGAAGGAGGGCACAGAGCAAAGATAGCCTTTCTGGGGCCTGCTAATTAGTTATCCTAGGCCAGTATGTATGTGATCTTCTTTAATCCTCATAAAACTCCTAATCAAACTGTCAGTAATTCATAGAGTGAGAATTCCAATTCTGTCTATTTTGATAGCCAAGGGTCTTACTAATTAGGAAGAGAAATCAAATTAAAAGATGTGGGTGAGTATTCAAAATATATGACAAAAGAAAAGAGACAGGCAGCAGGGAATTTCTAGAATGCTTATACTAATAAGTGTAGGGTTTCAATCTAAACCAAAAAAACAAAGAAAGTAACTTTTAAGCACTATAGTCCTAACCAAGTCAATGGTCACAAGCAATAATCCAGACCCTACATCCCACGATGCTTACTTGTCATGTCCAGGTTTGTGCAGATGACCATAGCTGGTGAGACAGCAGTCACCATGCAGAGACACATATTTCCTAAGAGATGCTGCATCACAAAGATCGAAGCATTCCATCAAGTGGTAAAACTCCTTAAGTTCAGGAAGTCCCTGAAACTGAACGGATTCACTACTCCCCTCCTTTGCAGAGTTTAGTCACCAAAACTGAGAGCTCTTCACAGAGGAGTGAAGTAAAGAATCAAAGAATATTCTCAGACAAGCCAGGCCTCAAAGAAGACTGGGAGACCACATTCTCAACCTGCTGAGCTGCCTTCAGGTTGTACAGTATACTCCAGGTTGTCATATTTGAGAATTATCACCCACTTTGGCAGCAGGCTTTGGTGAAACATCTGTCTTTGAGTCATTTCTGCTGCTGTAACTAACCCCTCACCCATATTCCTGTTATTAACATCAATAAAACTCATTACTTCACTAAATTACACTTTGGTGGTAACTGTACATTGCTCCTTCATGGACTCCCTATCTGGGCTGAGTAGGTGTGTGTGTGTGTGTGTGTGTGTGTGTGTGTGTGTGTGTGTGTTGTGTATCCCCAGGAAAACTTTTGTCACACATTAGGTGGGCAGGATCATGTACTATAATAATGAGATCAGGGTTCCTATAATGTGAACTCCTTTTTTGACTCTATATTTATTGAAACACAGGGACAATACACTGGTATTTTTTAAACTATCATTACACTGGTTGACAACAGCCAACTTCTTCGATCTCTGACACATGGCAATTATCACTTACATTCATTCTGTAATGTGACCATGTTTCTATATGTTATATATCCACCAGACACATATTGACTAACCATGAGATTCTGGTACTCCGAAGGATCAGCTCACAACTTGTCTTGATTAAAGATGTATGCAAAATAGAAGAAACCAATAAAGCTCAAACACTCATATGATAACTTTTACTTTTTACAAATGGAATTGAGTGGGGTTAGTACAGATCAATGGGTGAGATGAATAGTAGGGTACAAGTGAACTCAAGATGGGAGGGAGAACAGAACCTAGGAAGGAGGTAGGAAAATCAAAATGGAACAAGTAGAGACAAAGGCAAAACCAAAACAAAACATGGAGGACATCTGAAAAAGTTACAAGGGATCATATTATTTACTTTCTACTGATAATTCCTACAATGCTTCTAACTCAATATATAAAGAAATATACAAACATAGTTTAAACAAAATTTTCCCATCTGGACTGACAATGTTGACTACTGACATCCCCAACACCAGATATGAAATTCCCTCTTTAGAGTTGTTATTACATGTTGTCCAAATGTCTAAAACTTTATCTGTTGTTGTTACTGCCCTTAGTTGTCCCCAAGAGGTAGACGGTAAGCCCCTATTCCTAAAGATAGCATGCATTTCAGACACAGGGCCCATAGGAACATGAGCTGGAACTGAACTGCAAGCTTCCTTCCTGACTTGATGACATGATACCATAAAGCTTCCATGCAAGCTTCCAAAGAAGGTAAGCAACCAATAGCCCTACCTATCTATGATACCTATGAACAAAAATAATTAGCAGCATGGCACAATAATCCTATGTATGCAATAGTGGCCCGCCTACTTTGGCAATAACACATAGCTCTCTAATTTAACTCACCAAGGAAGAAATCATTCCTGGTACTGGAAGCCTAACTACCCAGGACAGTTGAAGCCATAGATCTTCCATGAAGTCATGGAAAGAAAACCCACAACCACCATTTTATTATACCAGCATAATTCCTAACTGCATTCAAATATTTGTCCCTACACCCACAGAGAAGTGTAGTTGTCACCTCTCATGAAGCATCTTATCTTTAAAACAGACAGAGGCCATTACAGAAAACCACTGCCATCCAAAAACCAGAGTTGCAGAGCACAGTCACAAGTAATAAGGCTCAGGGACATTGAAAAAGAGTGTGCAGAAAGAGAATAGGAGCCGGGGACAGGGAATTTGCTGTGAGAGTGTGTCTCCTAGGAATCTCAGAAGCTTCATCCATCAAACATAATCATTAGTTGAATAAGGAGGGGCCCAAGAGACATGCTACTGTGGATGGAGGAAAGATCAAGATGCCTCAACCCTACACAAAGAACTACAGATGACTAAGGAATGCTGAAGACCAGAGAAATAGTCATCCCAGAAAAGAGCACACCAACTGGTTACCCAATATCAAGTGATCAGCCCTGAAAACATACACATACAAGTAACACTGTAGAGACTAAACAAGTAGGATTTTTTTATTTAGGGACACACACACACACACACACACACACACACACACACACACTATAACAACAATTACTAGAAAAGGAGTCCATTTATTTGAAAGAGAGAAAAAAAAACATAAATGGGAGGGTTTGAAGACAGAAAATAAAAGGAGAAAATAGTGGAATTTATGACAGTCTTAAAAATAAAATAATTCTTTTGAAAACATATTCCCATCTTTAAAAGCTTGGTTAGGAAATATGTTTTGTCTTTCCTGTTATAATTAACCTTTACAATATCATCTTATTCAAGTAACTGAACATTTTTGGTGGAGTTCTACCTAAATAAATCACTTAAGAAAAGTTATGTATTTCAAATTCTTGAGAAATTCCAAATTATTTCTCTGAACTCTCAGGGTTAGGTTTCAAAACAATTAGAGAATCAGTGAGAATGAGAGCTTTTGTTATATATATCCATGGAGTACAACAACATTGGGAATATACAAGAGAAAACATGTGCTGAAAAATATAAACTAACTTTTAATTCACGGGCTACTGAAGAACACAAATACATAGACTTATTCAAATATAATTGCACTACAGTTTCGAAACCTAGACTACCGATTATCACAAAAAGAATGCTTAAAGGAAAAAAGTCTTGTAACCTACAGACATCAACCCAAGTATGTAACTTAAGAGAACAAGCTGTTTGCTATGAAAATGGATCAAACCCATGAAGTGATGTCAAAATACCTCCTTTCTATCTTCTACTCCTCACTTGCAGGCATTAGACATTAATATTAAAACCTTTTCTCCTACAGAGCTGAAACACACATTTTGGCAAATTTGCTTCTGATTTAATGCAGCATGATTTAAAAATCTGTTAGAAAATTGCCATCCCCAAGAGTCACAGGGCCACCCTTAATACCTCAGGAGATGACTACATCTCAGAAGTAATGAGTACACCACCACCCCTGAATCCTTATCCAAGGACAACATCTGTGACTCGGCCCTCAACAGGTTTCTAAAGACAGCTCAAAGGAATAATTTAACCCATTCTCTAACCTTGAGAAAACCAGCATTTGCCTGGAGGAAGTGAACAGCAATAGTTTGAAAAATCCAGAAATACAATCTAAATTTTACTGGGTTATAAAAGAAAGGAAACTGAAGACTCCCAGCTCATTACAGTAAAATGTCCTAAAAATGCTCTCTGACTATTTTTAACATTTATCCGTGGCAAAGTGTTGCAAAAACTAAGCCCAATTTAGAGATCCTTTGGATATAGATTTTTAAATAATTGCATGCAGAAAGGTCTGAAACAAAGCAGGCTTCAAGGTGACTCTCTTGTGTGTCTCAAGATGTGCATTTGCAGTGGATGACAAATAGATAATTAGAGTCCACAGCCTAGGGAGGTGAGAGATGTGCTCTTTGGGGGATGGACATGAATCTCATGAAAAGCTTCACTATGAGTCACAGATACATAGTATGGAAAAGCCTCCACTGGGAAACAAGGTTCATAGGATACTGGTGAAGACATTTTAACTTTTATTCAGCAAAGAGAACTGGAAGCATAGAGCATAGAACCAACAATAGATCTTATTTTGCAATAAACAATTTTATCACTTTTAGGATTTATAAATATTTAATTTTAATTCTTTGGCACATACGATCCAGTGGCTTAACAGAAAATAATGAAAAGCATAAACATATGTGAATACTTCCCTCAAAAAAGTCTAATAAAACAGCCAGGCAATCCGTCTTCTTTCTATTCCCAGTGAGTACAATGAACTGTATAGGAATCACTGTTCTGTTATTTTTAATATCCTAACTGGGTTTGGTAGCACATGCCTTTGGTTCCAGCCCTTGGGAAGTAGAGGCAGGTAGATCTCTGTGAGTTTGAGGCCAGTCTGGTTTAACAAGTTCTAGGACAGCCAGGGCTGTTACACAGAGAAACCCTAGCTCAAAAAAAAAAGCACAACAAAACAAAAAAAAAACCAATTTTAGTTAATAAAATAACCCTAACCATCACATTTTCAATACAATTGTGAAAAGTGTTTATGCCAAAAGCCAACAGCTCTTTAAAAATTGATAGGAATGGAAGGAAAAACTTCTAAAATTAAACACCCTTATGCACTCAGAAACCGTACAATAGTAGATAGTATTCGGAGTATTCAGGGTCCTTGCACAATCTTTTCTTGTCTTTTTAAAATTATTTATTTAAATTAAAAACACCCCTGAACAAGGATGTCAGTTTGGAGTTCTCGTTAAATTATGGAGGCTCTGACACTGGATCAGTATTTATCCCTAGTACATGAATGGATTTTGGGAGCCCATTCCATTCCACATAGAGGGATACTCTCTTGGCCTAGATACATGGGGATGGGCCTTGGCCCTTCTCCAAATGATGTGACCGACTTTGAAGATCCCTCGGGGAAGGTCTCATCCTCCCTGGGTAGCAGAAAGGGGATGGAATAGGGTGGGGGCAGCGAAGGAGGGGAGAGGGAGGGAACTGGGATTGAAATGTAAAACAAGCTTGTTTCTAATTTAAATTTAAAGAAAGGAAAAAAAATCTTACTTTACAAACCAATCCCAGTTCCCTTTTCCAACTGTCCTCCTACTCCAGTCACAATCTCCCCATCCCAAGATTGCATCTACTCCTCAGAGAGGGTCAGGCCTATCAAAGTCTGTCACATCATTTGGGGCAGTACCAAGGCCCTTTCCCATGTATCTAGACTGAGAGAGTATCCCTCCATAGGGAATGGGTTCCAAAATGTCAGTTCATGCACTAGGAATAAACACTGGTTCCACTTCCAGAGGTCCCATAGACTGCCCAAGCTCCTCAACTGACACCCACATTCGGGGGCCTGGTTCTGTCTTATGCTGTTTTCCAACCTATCAGTCTGGGGTCCATGAGACCCGCTCAGGTAAGCTGTTTCTGTGAGTTTCCCCAGCATGGTCTTGACTCCTTTGCTCATCAATCTTCCCTCTCTACATCTGGATTCCAAGAGTTTGCTATGAATCTCTACTTCTGCTTCTGTCAGCTACCAGATGAAGGCTCTATGATGACATTTAATATAGTCATTGTCTCATTATATGAGAAAGGCATCTAATGCAGCTCTCCACTATTGCTTAGATGCTTAGTTGAGGTCATCCTTGTGTATTCCTTGGAATTTCCCTAGTGTCAGGTTTCTCCATAAGCCCATAATGGCTCCCTCTATCAAGGTATCTCTTTCCTTGCTCTCATTCTCTGTCCTTCCCCCAACTAGACCTTCTTGATCCCTCACATTAGTTAGGTGTTTCAAAACCGCTGTTCACCTGAGAGTGAATCTTCTCATCTCCAAACCTGAGAGGGAAGGTCATGGCAAAAGTCCTGTCAGCTAAGGTAATTTCAGCAAAGGTTTCTAATCCATCCCTTTGCACATTGCCTTAGGAAAGGGCAGAATGCTGTATCTAAACAACCATCTGTGAAAGTAAGAAAAGCCTTCTCCATACTGTGGGTTCTGAAAGCGACTATATCTTCAAATCATGCTACTATTTTCTGCATTAAATGAGGGAATGTTAACACCTGTGTTATAAAAGAAACCTTAAACAACGAATGAGTTAGTCATGCAGAAGACATAAAAGAGTTAACAAAAACGACATTGCAGGAAGTTCTGTCAAAAACAAGGAAATGAAACTAAGATGCATAACAAGAACAGAAATTGTGTCATATTATTGTAGCAGCAGGTACCTTTAATTAAAAAAAGAAATAAGGCATTATAGCCAAAACCCATGTTTCTAAAAGCATAAGGCTTCACCTAGGGACTTGAAGAAATAGTAATAAATCATACACTGAAAATGGAAAGCTAAAATAAGGTAGTAATTCTCTATCTATTCACTTATAACCCAATGTATATTTCTTGCAGGACTCTATGGATTTTACCAAAATGGTTCCAAAATTTATGTAAACTATAAGATATTGAAAAAGAAAAGATATTTTATCACACACAATAAGTATAAATCTAAACTGACAAAAATGACATGGTATCAATAAGTAAAAAAGAAGAGTAATGATGCCATCCAAATCAAACCAATTCATGAGGGTGATCTTTTATATTTCAAGCATGGAAAAGAAAATATTTTCAAGCAAATGTGGATAGAACAATTAGTAACAAAGTAAGTAATCTTAAAGAAAAATGAGTCTTTTTCACCCAACATACAAAGTGATTAAAGAAAGAATAATGAGGAGATAAATTCAAAGCAAAATAAAATTCAAAGAAAACCAGGACATTTTACTTGATGTATAAATGAAGGCCTTTTAATGATGAAATAGCATGAAGTACGAAAGTTCAGTTCAATAAGGAAGAGAATACTACAAACACATCCTACTGAATGGAATAATACCCCCATACCATACAAAGTATAGAAGCGAAAATACTTGTTTGCTTTCTGTTAAGCTTGTAATTTCTGTACTTAACTACATGATAATACATAAACAAAGATACTGATAGTAAACATGCAGAACAATACAACTTCTTCTGACTATGAATTAATAACTTATATATAATAGTTTGAGCTAGCAAATTGTTAAATTTTAAATATTTATTCACTTAATGTAATGGAAAGTTTGATGGAATTGTTCCTTCCATATGGTAGGTAGGACAAACTGACTGAGAAAGACTTTCAATACACTTCTTTGTTTTCAGGGAGTTTATGCTTTTCCATCCTCAAATTCTACAACAGAAAACATATCCAGGGTACTTGCCATGGGAGGCATCCTAAGACTTTAGGAATGATGGAAAGCTCCCAAGATTTATTTTTATAAATGACTCAGAGGACAGAATAAATCTGTCTTCAACATTTTAAAATTTAACAGCATAAAGGTTTGGAGGGGAAAATTTCTGGTATAATGCATACCAAACATTCCAAACTTTATCTCTGAGGAAGATAAAGCAATGGTGGGTGGTAGATGCAGTGAAATTAAGCCTTAACACTTTTCCTTTGTCAGTCTAAATAATTTAACATTTGAATATACAAGTACATGTCTTTTTGTTTTGCTTCTTGCTCTTCTTATTTTTTTGAACATGGTTATTCTGTATCCCAAGTTGGTCTAGAACTCACTGTGTATTCCAAGCACATCTGAAAATCACAGCAATCCTCCTGCTTAAACCTCTCAAGTTCTGGGATTGTAACTATGCACCACAACACTGGCTCTAGATTTACTTAACTAAAAACTACCCAAACTTAGCAATAGATTTTAATGAATTTCTCCAAAACAGTGACATGAAAGCTTTTAGCTTGCTAAATTTATGATTACACAAGTAGCGTAATTCTGTACCAGACGTTAAATGAAGTGACAGTAACCACAAAGATGATACAAAACACGCTCCTCTGAATTATGCAAGAATAGTTAGCAAGTTGGAAGCATACTGTGGAACAAGAAGACATCTTTACTTTCTATGGAAGGACAGACAAGCCTATACTCAAGGATAGAGTCTAAATATGTGCTTAAGTGACTAATAATCCAAAGGGATGAGGAGGATGCTATAGATAAGAATTCCATAAAGTAGACAACCTCAGGGACTCTGTTGTGTCATTGCTGAGTATTAAGCTTCCACCTTCACCACACATATACACTTAGAATGGGTACAATAACAACTACGTGACTTAAGCCCTCCTAACCTTGAAGTTTCTACTATGAAATAGCCATGGCAAGCACTGTCATTGGATGCATTCACTAAGACTAAGAGTCATTAGAGTTAACAAATCATGGCATATCAATCTGAATCAGGACCAAGATCCTCCCTGTGCATCAAGGCTGGACTAGGCACCCCAACATGGGGTATAGGTTCCAAATAGCAACTCAATCACCGGAGACAGTTTAGTAGGTAAAATGTGCTTACTGACAAATCTTACCATGTGAGTTCAATCAAGACTGACATGATAGAAGACAATCAACAGAATCCTGCACGTTATCTTCTGAATACACACACACACACACACACACACACACACACACACACACACACACAAGAACACAAACACAGAATAAATAATAATAAAATAGTTTGAAATAAAGTCAAATTCATTGGGGGAAAATAGAGGTCATTAACCCCAAGCCTCAGCTTTGATTGAAACTTGCTTGCATTTTTTGACTATGGGCTCTTTGTCCAGTTGTTATTTTCATAGAGGCCAAGGACCTGTGTAACCTTGCGCTTGAAAGAAATTTCCATAAACACAATTTTTAAAAGATGGAATATTTATTTGAATATATAAAATATAAGTAATATTTAAGTCCAACTACATAGAGTGGATTTGCAGAAGCACATTTTGTTTTTTATTTATTGACTTTAACTCTAGTAATGAAACAATTCATGAACAGTAAAACTGATTGTAAACATGAAGTCAATGACGGTTCAGGGTTTTTCATCTTCTCCATAAACAATAATAAGATTATATATTCCAAAGTTTTAAGGTCTTCAGAAACATACTTTCCTGGTCATTATTCCAAAACAGTTGTTTATATAGTGTCTGTATTGCCTTAGGTAGTAAGTAATTAAGAATTTAGAGATATTTAACATTTTACATAGGTATATGTAAGCAGTATGTCACTTTACATAAGACTATGGACATCCACAGATTCTGCTATCTGTCGGTGTCCTAGAGCAACTTTGCCATTATAAAGGGGAGCTGCCTATACTTTATGAAAACAGTGGGGATGTTTGCACATATTGCATATTTAATAACTAGCTAATATTACTAGAGTTTTGTTGCTGTCTTTGCTCCTAATAGTTTATTATTTGTGATCAACATTTCTTTCTTTTTTTCTGCTTCTTTCTCAATGAAGTATTACTAAACATAAGTATACTCTCCTATGATTTACTGAACTCTCTAAACCTCTGTGTAAAAACAATTTTTATACATGCCATAATTTCTTCAAGGTCTTCATAGTTTTCTGAAGAGCAAAAGATACATCTTAGCCATTATCTTCATGCATCACGATCTTTATAAGCCTTTGTCCATCTCTATTTCCCTAAGTCTTTCCATACTAAGATGGTATAACAGCATGGAAAGGCCTTCACTTACCTTTGCTCCATTAATGGCTCGGTTTAATTAGTATGTTTTTAATTTTTAATTTTCATTGTGTGTGTGTGTGTGTGTGTGTGTGTGTGTGTGTGTGATGTGAAATGCATGTAATGAGTTCAAGTGGGCTTGGAATGTGGCACTCCTGTGTGGATAACAGAAGAGAATTTCACAATTCAGTTTCCTTCTATCACTGTAGGTTCTAAGGATCAAACTGGAGTAACCAGGCTTCTGTGGCAACCCAGTGAGCCTCAGTGAGAATGATCTTCAGTGAAACTTCCTTGTAGACAATCACTCGGGTATTCCCAGTGAGTAACAGAGTCCTGCTTGCAGCATGGTTTGCCTACTCATAGCATGTCAAATAAGAGGGGTAATTAGTGTGGGCCCTGTGTTCCTTTGTGGTAATAAGGAAAGCAAAGGTCAAAGTTTGTACTCTGTGCCAACAGAACAGTACCTTATATTTGTCCCGAAAACTTCCTTTTGGACACTGCTTGTACACACACACACACACACACACACACACACACACACACACCACCACCACCACCACCACCACCACCAGCAATAATCTCTTTCAGAAACTTCAGTTTTATAATCATCAAGTGCTCTGCATGTGAACTCCTCAGTTTTGCTGGATTAGAATGGCACCACTGAATCTCTAAGAAGAGAAAGTGGGGGTACGCTTGAACGACTTGGTACAGGAAACAGCTTCCTGAACATAACACCAGGAGCACAGACTGTGAGATCCACAATTAATAGATGGGACCTCCTGAAACTGAGAAGCTTCTGTAAGGCAAAGGACATAGTCAGCAAGACAAAAAGGCAACTCACAGAATGGGAAAAATATTCACTAACCCCACATCTGACAGAGGGTCGATCTCCAAAATTTACAAAGAACTCAAGAAGCAAGTCTCCAAATCACCAAAGGATCCAATTAAAAAGTGGGCTGCAGAACTAGAGAATTTTCAATAGAGGAGCCTAAAATGGCTGAGAGGCACTTGAGAAAGTGCTCAACATCCTTAGCCATCCGGGAAATGCAAATCAAAACAACTCTGAGATGCCATCTCACTCCTGTCAGAATGGCTAAAATCAAAAACACCAATGACAATTTATGCTGGAGAGGATGTGGTAAAAGGGGGGACACTCCTCCATTGCTGGTGGGAGTGCCAACTGGTTCAGCCACTTTGGAAATCAGTATGGAGATTCCTCAGAAAAATGGGAATAAACCTACCACAAGACCCAGCAACTCCACTCTTAGGCATATATCCAAAAGATACCCATTCATACAACAAAGATGTCTGTTCCACTATGTTCATAGCAGCTTTATTTGTAATAGCCAGAACTTGCAAGCAACCTAGATGTCCCTCAACCGAAGAGTGGATAGAGAAAATATGGTACATTTACACAATGGAGTACTATTCAGCAGAAAAAAAAACAATGGAATCATGAGATTCGCAGGCAAATGGATGACACTAGAAGAAACCATCCTGAGTGAGGTAACCCAGTCACAAAAAGAGAAACATGGCATGTACTCTCTCATATATGGATTTTAGACATAGATCTGGGGAGAGCCAGCCTACAATCCTATGGCCAGAGAGTCTGGGAAACAGAAACTTCATTTAGTGGCTGATCCAAGAAGAGGCAGACTCCCTCGGTTAAGTACTGAGCTGAACTCAAGAAAGCCAGTAACAGAGAGGGAGGACTGATGATCAAAGGGATTAAGACTGGACTGGTTTAACCCCCCCAGAAACAGCTGACCAGACAAAGGTTAACTCTTGAATCCTAGGCATCAGTCTGGGAATCCAGCATGGGACTGATCAAGACCCCCTGAATCTGGGTGTCAGTGAGGAGGCCTAGGTAAACTAGTGAGCCTTGGGCAGCAGATCAGTACCCATCCCAAGTATACACAGGGACTTTGGACTCCCATAGAACAATGTGAGGTTTACTCTCACCCTGAACTCTTGGGGAAGGGTCTAGGCCCTGCCCTATATGAAATGACAGACTATGGACACCCCCATGGAGGGTCTCACCCTCCCTGGGGGAATGAGGGGATAACGGGGGGGGGTTGGGGGGAGGGTACGGGAGGAAGGGAGGGAAAGGGAGAGGGACCTGGAACTGACTTGTGAAGCAACCTTGTTTCTTATCTAAATTTAAACTGGAAAAAAAAGTGAGGAGTCAACATATTTTTCAATCTTTTCTCAAAGAGAAGCCAAAATGTCCCAGAAGTCAAATCCTATGCTCTAACCTCAGTAAGAGGTAAGAAACGTATCTTGAGGAAGCATGGCCGGAGAGTCAGGGAAATAGAACCTTCATTTAGTGGCTGATGGAGGCAGAGGCAGTCTCCCATGGCTAAGCATTGAGCTGAACTCAAGAAAGCCCGTAACAGAGAGGGAGGACTGATGACCAAAGGGCTTAAGACTGGGCTGGTTTAACCCCCCAGAAACAGCTGACCTGACAAGAGTTAACTCTTGAATCCCAGGCTGATGCCTGGGAATCCAGCATGAGGCTGATCAAGACGCCCTGAATGTGTATGTCAGTGAGGAGGCCTAGTCAATCTATTGGGCCTTTGGTAGTTGACCAGTGTTTATTTCTGGCATACAAATGGACATTGGGTGCCCATCACACAACGAGAGAGGCACTCTCACCCTGGACTCTTGGGGGAGGTTCTAGGCCCCGTCCTGGATGAAATGACAGACTATGGACACCCCCATGAAAGAACTCACCTTCCCTGGGGAAAGGAGGAGGTATTGGGTGGGTCTTGGGAAGGGATGGGAAGAGGGGAGGGAAAGGGAGAGGGACGTGAGATTGACATGTGAAGAAACCTTGTTTCTAATTTGAATTTAAATTTAAAAATAAAAATTTTTAATATAAAAAATGGCACCAATGTGGAGGATTTTTAACATACGCAAGAGAACTGAGATTTGGTTGAGCCCATAAACTACGAAAGCAGTTTCAGATCTTATGAATGAACCAATACCTATTACCAACCCAAGTCTTGTGTACACATGTGCACAAACATAAGTAATTATATTCACACAAAAGAGGGAAAACATAGCAAACTTTGATTAAGTTAAAATAGAGAGAGCTCTCTATATCCCAAACTGAATCCTGTAAAAATAGATTATTAGATAAAACTACTTAAACATGAAAAAGTACAAAGTATTAAATGATGGGTTCTATGTAATTAAGCTGTATCCAAGCTTAGTAAATAGCTCAACCAACATTCTTTCCTTTGATGACTAGTAAGGGAAATAACTCATTTTAACATTATAAAACTAATTGTAAAAGTAACTTGGTATCATAAATCAATCAAACTCTTTTGGAAAATGAATGATATGTAGTGAAATGTTTCTTTCTGTCTTGCAGCCTAAACTTTTCATAATGAGTAATATTCAAATATACTTTTAGAAATTAAAGATACCCTAGCATTTGTGAAGAATATTATTGCTAATGCTTAAAGGTGTTTTTTATCAAAAATTAGAATGAGGCACAATGGTCATTGTGGAGAGTTCATTAATGAAGAGATTACAAGAATCTCTAGGGTGTGTAACTGAACTTGCAGTGAAATTGATAAAGCTTCCATATTGGAAATTCCCTATGGCTATTATTGATTTAGAGTTTGGGACACTGGATACAATTCAGATACAAACAAAATTATCCTAAGAAAGAAATTTACATATAAATATGAATATATAATGTAATTTAAATTAATGTGAAAATCTTACAGGCATGTATTTTCTTGTGGAGATCCATAGTTAAACATACCTGGCTAGGCTGAAGGCATCATCAATCAAGCCTGCACGGTTACTGACGGAAAGTACCTATGAGGCCAGTTAGGAAAAAAGAAAGGATGGGGGGTGGTAATTCTGATAATAAAAGTGACAGGTATTCACACTTCAAAACAGATCACTGATACATAGATCAAGGATGTACCTCGTGGTTCCTGATTAATTGATCAATGAGTAATCTCCAGTTCCGTAGGTCATAGTTGACTCTAAAGTAGCCAGTTTGATTGATGTTCCCAAGGACCCAGCTTCCTTTGTCCAAGTATGCTATTCTGTGATGTTCTAAAAGCAGCATTGGAGAATAAACAGTATTTTAAGTTTTTAGAGTTTAAATGAAATAAAGTAAGTCTTTTAAATAACAGGAACAGCATTATCAATAATTGAAAGAAAATGTCACCCTAAAATGAAATTGAAATCGAATCTTTAAGTAATCCCTTCCATCTAAAACTGGATAGAAATTTTTTTATTTTGTTACTAATTATTACATCCATTAGTGATTTTGTAAATAATTAACACTTTTGTTCTTGACAGAAGTCTATTCTATTCACAATTTTCATTTTTGAAATTCATGGTGTCTAGAATTCTGCCACTATATTAATATAGCTTTTAATTAGATTGTAAGTGTATATGCAGCTAGAACAAAAGACATCTTTAGACATACATATTTTATTTGTTTTATTCAGGATGATAGTGGTTAAAACAATAGAAATCACTTATTTGAAAGTCATTTTTTTAGCTTTTTTGTGGAGTGCAAATAAAAGATTTTCCAAAACCACCAATAGTGACAGAAGAAGCAAACCTCATTTGTTCAAGACTCTAACAGCTCCACACAGAATTAGGAACAAGGAGAATGCATCTTTCCTAACGGAATGACTTGGGAACAATTGGAACTTGTGTTTAACGAGTGATTCAACTAACAAAGGCCAAGAAAAATGGTATAACTCCTTCCATATTTAACTCCTTCAAATATAGCATAGAGTTACTTTTGCTTGTGGAGAGTGAGCAATCATAGACTTCACAGAACAATCATCATTCACTGTAATAATTTCCCTGTTGAAGTTCAGACTCATCTTCATGGACTTTTCACAATGAGGTTGAATTAAAATTTGCAGGCGCACACAAACACAATCTGACAGCAGATGGAACACAGCCATCAGTGAATAAAATATATGGGTGTGTTTTAACTTCTATGACTCAAAGCCATGCAATTTTTTATTAAGATTTTACAAATCAAAATCAATTATACTAAACAAAGCATGCTTGCAATTCTTTAAGAGAAGGAAGGTATAAATTGCTGTCAAATAAACAATGTACAAGAAAATGTTGAATGAGATAGATTGATCCAATGCATATTACAGACTAGCAATTTTCAAAAATCAGCCAAAAATGAGATGTAATAAAGGTCAAATTTATGCTTTATATTGTACTTGTACTGTAAATCTGCTGTGGTCACAGGATCTAGGGAGAACCTACTGATGTTTTGCTAAATGGACATGTTGTCCAACTGCCCTCTAAATACTTAATCTATACTGCTCTCAGCTTTCATTAGAGAGTATCAGGGTAACTGTGGACTCATAAATGAATTGAGGAAGGTTCCTTGTGTTTCTATTTTGTGGAAGAATTTGAGTGTTATTAGCATTAACTGGTCATTGAAAGTCTGATAGAATTCTGCACTAGAAGCATCTGGTCCTGGGCTTTTAGTTTAGTTTTGGTTTTTGTAGACTTTATTCAATGCTTCTATTTAATTGTGAGTTCTAGGTCTATTTATCTGATCTTTATTTAACTTTGGTAGGTGGTATTTACTAGGAAAACAATCCACTTATTTTAAACTTTCTAATTGGTGAAATATAGATTCTAAATTATGTTCTTAGGATTCTCTGAATTCCCTAGGTGTCTGTTCTTAAGCCCCCCTTTTACCTCTAATTCGGGTAAATTTGATATTCTTGCTCTGATTTTTAATTTGGATAAGGGTTTGCTAATCTTGGTGATTTTCTCAAAGGGCCAACTCTTCATTTTATTAGTTCTTTGTATTGTTTAATTATTTCTGTTTTTTTTTTATCTCAGCCCTGAGTGACATTATTTCTTGCCATCTATTCCACTTGGGTGTGATTTCTTTCCTTTTACTTTTCCTTTTATTTCTAAATCTTTCAGGTGAGCTTTATAACTTTTTATGTTGACAGTGCTATGTATGGCCTCTTGGAACCTCCTTTATTGTCTCCCATGAGTTTTGATATTTAATAGTTTGATATTCATTCAATTATAGAATGTCATTAATTTCCTTTCTAATTTCTGTCTGGAGTTATTTTTTCATTCAGTAGAGAGCTGTCCAGCTTCCATTGGTTTGTAAGCTTTCTGTTGATGGCATTCAACTTTAACTCATAGTGGTCTGATACAATGCACGGAGTTATTTCAATTTTCTTGTATCTGTTGAGACTTGCTTTTTGTACAATATGTGGCCAATTTTGAGAAAAGTCCCACGAACGGCTGAAAACAAAAAGGTATATTTGTTTTGCTTTGTGGTAAAATGTTCTATAAATATATGTTAGGTTCATTTGGTTTATGATTTTAGTTTGCTTCAACATTACTCTGTTTAGTTTTTATGTAGATGACCTGTCTATTGACAAGTGGATTGTACTGAAGTCACCCACTAACACTAAGTTAGGGTCAATGTGTGATTTAATCTGTAGTCTCGTTTCTGTTATGAACTTTGGTGAGCTTGTGCTTGGTGCATAGGCGTTAAGAATTAAAATGTCATCTTGGTGAATTTTTCATTTATATACAAATGTGAATAAAATGAAATTACAAACTTATGGGAGACAATGAAGGCAGTTCTAAGAGGTAATTCATAGCCCTAAGTGCCTACATTAAAATATATTATACATATTACTATTTATAAGAATATATTGTATATATACGCATATGTATATATGTATACACACACACATATATATGTATATATATATATATATATATATATATATCTTGTGTGCTCTAATAAGCACTCTAAATGAATAAATGACCTTTCATTTCAATTTAAAAATTTGGTAATTTTATTTTTAAGGCTTTCTAGTTTTTAACTGTGTGTTTGTGTGTGTGTGTATTCGTGTGTGTGTGTGTGTGTGTGTGCATGCAAAGGTATGTTCAATAATTACAGATACATACAGAAGACACTGGATCCCAAGAAGGTGGAGTTACAGGATGTTGTGAGTCGCCTAAAATGGGTTTTGAGAACCAAACTTGGGTCTTCTGTAAGAGCACTATGTACTCTTAACCTCCAAGACATTTTCAGACACATTGATTGAGATAATTTTCATTAATGATTTTTCTGGTTAAGCTTTAGAATCAAGCTGAATATATGCGCAAATGGCATAATTTTATAAATATCAAATAATCTTACTATATTAAATTAATTTTTCAAAATTGTTTCTTATTTACTAATTGGATAGTGATGTGCATAAATACCATGTAATTCAATTTGTTCTTATTTTTATTTACTATTATTATTTATTTAGGTATATTAGAGTCAAGTAAGGATGTATATTAAAACATGAAAATAATCTGTCATCTTCTACATTACATGACTAAAATAAGAAAGACAAGCATCAATTGTTTTAATACATTCTATTATTAAACTTATATCCAAAACCTGAAGTTATTACTATTCATGAATATTTGTATGGCGTTGTTATAAATGATATCTTTGGGAAGCAATTCCCAGAAAGATTTTGTAATAGATTTTAAAATGTCTTTGCAGTACTGGTTAATTACATTCCCAAAATGTTCTGCAAATTAACTAATAGCAGGCAATGAATTTTAAAATGATCTTTTCTGATGGCCTAATGAGGTATGGTGTTTGATGAGTTCTGTAGCAAAAGTATGGAAGTTATATTTCAAATGTTCATAATAATAACTGAAAATCTTATTTATGTCCAAAATGGCACAAAACTCAGACTATATCTAGGCATAGATAAGTTGGTATTTTATAGCAGGTTTTACTTTATAGCAACCATGGGAATGACAGTGGAAATGATATTTTACCATTGCTAGCCAAATATGCTACTTGTAGAAACTAACTAAAAATAATATAAGTAGAAAAGATACCTAGAATGGCATGTGTAATTATACAGGAAAAATTAATCCATAAATTATAGAATATATTGATCTTTCTCCCTGGATATTCGTGAAAACCCAATGATATAATATCTGGTGTAGTTTCTTGAGTTCTTTGTATATTTTGAAAATCAACATCCTGTCAGATGTATGATTGGTGAAGATCTTTTCGAATTTTCTAGGCTTCTATTTTGTCCAACTGACAGTGTACTTTCCCTTACAGAAATTTCATGAGGTCTTATTTATTAATTGTCAATCTTAGTGCCTGTGCTATTGGTATTCTGTTTAGGAAGTTGTCTCATGTGCCAATGTGTTTGAGATTATATACCACTTTCCCCTCTGTCAGGTTCAGTGTATCTGGATTTATATTGAGGTTTTTGATCCACCTGGACTTGAGTTTTGTGCAGGGTGATAGATATTGATCTATTCGCATTCTTCTACCTACCAGCATCCAGTTTGATCAGCACCACTGTCAAGGTAGTGTGGCCGAGCAGTCTAAGGCTCTGGATTAAGGCTCCAGTTTCTTCTTGATCAGCACCACTTATTGGAGAGGCTTTATCTTTTCCATTGAATAATTTTGACTTCCTTGTTGAAAATCATGTGTTCATAGGTATTGTGATTTACATCTGGGTATTCAATTTTATTGCATTGATCCATATGTCTGTTTTCATGCCAATATAATGCAGTTTTTATTACTGTAGCTCTGTAGTAGAGGTACTAAGATTGAAACCAGGGATGGCGGTACTTCCAGAAGCTCTTTTATCATACATGTTTCTTTTAGCTATCCTGGGTTTGTTCTTTCAAGGTCTGTAAAGAATTGTGCTGGTATTTTAACGGGTATTGCATTGAATCTATAGATTGCTTTTTGTTAGATGGCCATTTTTGCTATGTTAATCTTACTGATCCATATGAATGGGAGATCTTTTCATCTTCTGATACTTTTTTAAATTTCTTTCTTCAAAGACCTGAAGTTCTTATCATACACATCTTTCATTTCCTTGGCTGGAGTTAAACCAAGATATTTTATATTATTTGAGGGTATTATTATTTGAGTTATTGTTTCTCTGATTTCTTTCTCAGCCCATTTATTCTTTGTATATAGGAGGGCTACTGAATTTTTTGAGTTAATATTGTAACCAGTTATAAGTAAAGGAGTTTACCAGCTGTAGAAGTTCCCTGGTAGTTTGGGTATCTGCTTATGCATACTATCCTATCATCTGTAAATAATGCTACTTTGTCTTCTTCCTTTGCAATTTGCATCCCCTTGTATCCCTTTAGTTATCATATTATTCTATATAGAACTTGTACTATATTTAGTAGCTATGGTGAGAGTAGACAACATTGTCTTGTTACTGATTTTAGTGGAATTATTTTGAGTTTCTTTCCATTTAGTTTGACGTTTTCTGTTGGCTTGTTGTATAATGCTTTTATTATATTCAGGTATGTTCCTATATTCCTGTTCTCTTCAAAACTTTTATCATGAAGGAATGCTGAATTTTGTCAAATGCTTTTTCAGCATCTAGGGAGATAATAATGTGGGTTGATTACATTGACAGATTTTCATATGTTGAGCCATCTCTGCATCTTTTGGGTGAAGCCTACTTGATCATGGTGAATGATCCTTTTGATGTGTTCTTGGATTTGGTTTAGGATGTTCAAGCATACCACAAGGATACTTGCTCAGCTATGTTCATGGCAGCTTTATGTGCAGTAGCCAGAACCTTGAAACAACCTCAATGTCCTTCAGCTAAGGAAAGGATAAAGAAAATGTAGCATTTACACAATGGAATAATAGTCAGCTGTTATTAAAAAAAAGAGGGAGACCAGGAAATATGAAGGCAAATGGATAGAATTAGAAAAAAATCACCTTGAGTGTTTAACCCAGATACAGAAAGAAAAACATGGTGTTTACTTATTTATAAGTGGATACTGGCTGTCAAATAAAGGGTAAGTATGCTACAGTCCACAGACCTAGAGAATCTAGGTAACAAGGGAGGGTTTCTGGGTGAGACAGCTAGATCCCACGGGAAGGGAAATAGTTGAGATTTTGTGAGTGGACGGAGGATGGGTGGGTGTGAGAACATGAGCAATCAGATTGTGGGAGAGGGGAAAGTACTGAGGGGAACTGCTGGCCAGAGACATTTCAGGATCTGGTGGAAGCCTGGTGCATGGGAACCGCCCAGGAGTCTACAGGGAGGGCCCCAGGTTAAACTTCTAGCATTAGTGGATAAGTACCCTGAACTGGCCTTCTCCTGTGACCAGATTGGCGCCTGGCCCAATTTTCATCAGAGTGGCATCATCCAGAAACTCATAGAGGCAGATGCAGAGACCCACAGCCAAACTTTTGGTGGAGTTTGAGAATCCAATGGAGGGGGTGGAAGGAGTATAGGATCCAGAGGAATCAAGGACATCATGGGAAGGCTCACACAGTCAACTAACCTGGCCTCATAGAGGCTGGCAAAGAGTGAAGGGACAACCAGGGAGCCTGCATGTAACTGACTTAGACACTTTGCATATTTGTAACAATTGTGTAGCTTGGTCCTCTCATGGCACACCTATCAGCGGGAACAGCGGTAATTTTTTTTGTATCAGAAGTTTTTTTATTTTAATTTTAAATAGCTTGTTTTACATGTCAATCCCAGTTCTCTCTCCCTCCCCTCCTCCCGCACTCCCCACCCCCCATCCTCCCACCCTATTGCCAATTCCTTCCGCATAGGGGATATCTAGAGTCTATCATTTCACTCAGGGTAGGGTCCAGGCACTTCCCTAAGAGTCCAGGCAGAGAGAGCCTGGATGTTAACCAAGGAAGTGAAAGAACTGTATATCAAGAACTTTGAGTCTTTAAAGACAGAAATCAAAGAGGATACCAGAAAATGGAATGATCTCCCATGCTCTTGGATTGGTAGGATCAATATAATAAAAATGTCAATCATGCCAAAAGCAGTCTACAGATTCAATGCAATCCCTATCAAAATTCCGGCACAATTCTTCACAGACCTGGAAATAGGGGGTAATTTTGACTCTGTACTGGCTTTGGAGCCCTACTCCTCATACCTGGTCGCCTTCCCTAACCTTAAAACACAGGAGGTCTTACTTAGTCTTACTTGATAAGCCATTTTTTTTTACTGATATTCATAGGAGACCTAGCCTTTCCCAGATGGAGACAGAAGAGGGGATTTGGAGTGGTTGAGAGGGATGCAGATGCCAGGGAGGAACTGGGACTGAAGGATGCCGGTAGGCTATAGCTAGGATGTAAAAGAATAGACAAATAAAAACAAAACAAAAAATAAATAAATAAAATAAATAAAAGAAACAGCCCATTTGAATCATTCACAAAGTCTTAAGTGCACTGTAGATTTCAACACATAAAAATACTTATAGTAAAAAGGCTAAAGGAGGAGCTCTCTGATAATTCTTCTATTTTTGATAAAATTGTGATAAACTTACAGAAGGGATTCCTTTCTGTATTTCTTTTACTTCCCCACGACCTTGAAAGGATTGTTATTTAAAAATGTGTTATTAAAATCAAGGAAGAGTTCCCCCCCAATAAATGAAGTCTCTGCTTCTGTATCCTTCCAATGTATGACTAATTGTGATCATACTTCAATTATTATTTGGAATATAAATTCATACAATTCTAAGGAAATTAATACTATACTTAATTACTTTCCCTTGACTTTTAAAGAAACATATAAACTTAATATTTACATATCAGTCTAAAATGAAGCTATGCAGAAACTAAATTATGCCTAATTTTGCAGAAGTGATTATCATTACTGTGTTTTCTCTTTATAATTTGTCTTTATTCACATTTTTGAAGCAGCTGAAAACAGAGGTTAAGAAAAAAACAATTATCTGAATGCAAATGTTCCCTGGGAGAGAATTTATATTTTACCTGATTTGTTAGACACCCAAATAATTGTCTCTGAAGACACATGGCTTCTATTTCCTACCACAATGGTTAATGGAATCTGCCACAGGTAACTGGAAAAGAAAGAAAGCTTTAAGAGTAAAAATAGATAAATCAAAACAAAAGTAAGCAAGCATTGTCTATGTTCCTTCTGTGCAAATTTAATTCAGAAAAAAATCAAATCATAATATAAGTCCCAAGCCTAAAGATTGTATGCAGAGGGCAAACATAACTTTCCAATGCCAGTTAAGAGATTCTTGGTGTTTAATGGTTTTAAATTCAATGCAAAAGAAATTCTATAAAACAATTTATCTTTGAAAAAGATATTTGTATTTTAGAAATAAATGCAACTAAAAACTATAAATGTGAGGTGCACTATTTATTTATTCAAGTCTAACAATAGCTCTCTTCTACTTTTTTTCTGGACTAGACTAATAGACAATTCAGTAGTTTCCTATATTTGCATATTAACATTGTCCTTATTTATTGCCTAACAAATCTGAGGGGCACTACCCACATGTTTTGCAGAGAGTTTAATATGGCACACCAAAGTAACTCAGCAAATAATGAAGAACAAAAATAGTCAGTTTTCACTAAAATTCACATCTATGTAAAGAATAATGTGAGCACACTTCATGATCTGCTTTTCTGAAAAGAATTTCTAAGTTGATGTGACAAAGAAGCCACCAACAGAAGGGGTCAGCTATAAGTCTTGGCTGTTAAATGAAGCATTTTATTTCATTTATCTCTTCATGGGATAAAAATTGAGGTCATAGATGAAGTAATATCAATGTAATCTTAAATGAGTAGCCAGACATACGTGGGATGATTTTACAATAAACCCATAAACTTTACTCTGTTTCCTTCATGAAATACAAACAATTTTAACCTTATGGTAGCCAGCAATTACATTATAGGAAAAGAAGTACCTGAAATATAACAATAAATTTTATACATACTTTATCACTGAGTGAAAAGAGTATTAAAATGCTTCAGGAGAGAATGCCTGAGGTAATAAACTGTAATGAGCATATCTTGGCCTCTGTGCCTGCCTGTTTTCATTTTACAGAAAATCCACATTTAATTCTAATTATTAGAAAAAGGCTAAAAATGCATATGCATGTTTGAATTGGGAGGAGAAAACGCCTTATAAAAAATAGTATCAATGTTAAAGAAGTATCAGTATAAAGTACTAATGTCAACTCAGAGAAGGAAAGCCTGATTGGGCTGGTGCATACAATTCTGTGTAGATCAGAGCTTTAAGAAAAACCTCAGAATATAAGGAGACATTATGCAACATTGCAAATTAGTGATTTCATTTATTTGAAAATGCCACAAACCTCCAACTACCTAAGTAACAAGAGTCTAGTACAAATGTCACACTATGTCACAATCAGCTAACTTTATGAAATTTGTAGTTACATAAGGATCTTTCTATGGTTTAATACAAGGACTATGTATGAAAAATATAACTACTAGACCTATTAAAATCTTCTGAGCATATTGTAGTAATATCCTGATATCCTCAGGAAAAGATGAAAACAAAAATGAACTCAGGTTAAAAATATGCACAATTTACTAGAAATTTTGGCATAGGTGAACAAGTTCTGGTACATCAATGGAGTACATTGTATGGCAGAGTTAGAAAGGCTGTCTGCAAAGGCCAGTTAGAATTGGTATTGAATCTTTGACCAGAATGTCAACAGAGAATTAGATGACCAATAACATTAAATTAGAAAACTCCATTCCAAGTATAGATTTTACTATTTTTAAATAGAAAACAATTCCTGGAACTACTGAGATGCTTTGCATCAGCATCACATCTCCTTTATATGTTGTGTGGCAAGTATTCAGGGTTTGACTTCTCCACGTGTTTCTGTAATTCTAGCAGATACAAAGCTCTGTTATTGTGTATGTTTACACAGCCCAGATGATACATTTTCATTTAAAAGCCCAAGCTCAAAGCTAGTATAAGAATATATGTCATAGACTGACAAAGTGCTTTTGTACAAAATTTGTCCTGTCACCCTTTATGTGTCCTTTATGTTTTTTATGCATCAGTGACACTATGTCAGGATAGCAGTTCTCAGAGGCCTGACCTGATCTCTCTCTAACTTAGCCATAGCAAAGTGCTTTCCAGCAAAACCAAGTTTGATGCCTGATGATGTTGACACTGGACCAAGACAGTGAAGGAGATACAGGAGGCAGTTGGTGCTGCATGGACCAGAAAAAGCAGAGAAGCACTGATGCTCTTCCCTTACCACAGAGAGGCTATGACATGGTGATGCATATTGAGAGAATCCAGAGAATGGCTGAGATATATGCAAAGGTCAATGTATTTAAGGAGTAAGGGTTGTATAAGGCCCTGATTACTGGAGAGAAATCTCAATATGTAACAGATTTATTGAACAAGAAGACCTGAGTTCAAATACACAGCACCCACATAAAGTTGTAGCACAAACTTATGATAATCTCAAGGCTCCTGTGGAGACATGGGAGGCAAAGCCAGGACTGTAGTATCCAGACCATCTATCAAGTCCTACCCAATGATGAATAAGAGATCCTGTCTCAAACAAGATGTAAGGTGAGGACTGGTACCTGTGGTAGTTCTTTAACCTCCACGTGTGCAGTTTGACACACACAAGTATGCACATTACAGGAATACATACAGAGACTAAAAATAACAACCCCACTTTCCTAAATCTAATGTCAAATGCATTCATTAGAAAGCAACAATGAATTTCTCAACCATGGCTCTGTACATCCTCTGGACCAAACTGACTTGGAAATGGTTTGATCTTTCTTATATCAGCCTTTAAAATAAGGAGCAAGATAGAAAACATGGAATAAAATAAATAAATTTAAAAGAAAGCTAAAATAACAAATCAAGATTTCAGGCCAATGGGATAGCTGGGGAAACAAGACCTTTGTGAGTTATTCCCCAGCCCATGATGTATAGTGAGCCTGAGACTAGCTAGGCTATTGAATGAGATCCAGTTTTGACAAAAATCAACCGAACAAGGAGCAATTCTATATGTGTTGTATCTAGCCAATGAGCTAGAGCACTGTAACTGAGAGGAAAAGAACATATGTTGATCTTACATGGCCCCTACAAGCTTGAATTATTTTAAGGTCTACATTATGTTCCTTTAACTCAGGCATTATTAAGTACAGAACTTTGGTTTAATTAGTTTTTTCTGGATTGTTAGTTTTGGCTCTCATTTGTCTTGTAAAGCACATTTAGTTCAATTCCACAAAATTCATAGCAACAGGTTTTAACTATTGAATTTAATTCAAGAGCTATTTGTAGAGAAGGGAAGATGAAAATCTTATCTTTGAAAGTCACCACGTTAATTCAAAGTTCTGCCTTCTGAAATAAATGCTATTACATTGAAAGTTAAAATCTTGGCAGAGGGATAGAGAGGAGGCTCAATGTTTAATAGCACTGACTGTTCATCAGACAACCCATGATAGAATTCCAGTAAGTACAAGGCATCTAACAACTGCCTATAACTCCAGTTCCAGTGATCCAATCAATGACCTTCTGACTTACCTAGAAACCTGTCACTCACATGGTACACAGGCAAACATCCTGGCAAAACACCATATACATCAAATAAGTAAACAATATAGTTTTTAAAAGCTTAAGGAAATTGTAACAAAAGAAGAATCACAATAGACTGAAGTATATTCTACTTACATTTCAGAATTTTCTCAGTGGTCAATTAAATATTTCTTTATTTATTTAAAGGTAAAACATTCCTCAACATATAAAATACTAAAATGAAAAGTGAAATATTAAAATCATAATTTCATTTCAGAGAACAAGCATGCCATACCTGTTATTCTGAAGTTGGAGTGCTTTGGTTTTAGCACTGATGTCATAAATGAAATGCTGTTGGGTGATAATTATTCTATTTTCTACTGTCATGTTTCCCAGGATGGTGATAACAGGATATCCCATCTGGAGTGTCCACTGATCCATTACTTCTTGTATGTTCACGTATTTTCCATTTCTCTTTAAAGCCTTTACAACCAAAATCGCACAAATTAATCTATTAACACTTCTTGTAAGCATAATTAACATTAATCTGTTCTCGTTTTCACCATTACAATTTACCGCAATATGAAACATTTAAAATCAGTGAAGCCAACATTATGTGCTAGTAAAATTAATCTTCTTGCTTTGAGTTTCTTATATTGTTTTGTCGCACATATATGTACTGCTGAGTTTTACAAACATTAAAATTTTTGCACAGCAGAATATAAAATGTAAGTTGTTATTACAAGTACTTCTACATCATTTTGCATTCCAGACAGGTTTACTATCATGAGGGAAATTTTTTCTAAAAACTTCAGCAATTCTGCTTTTAACATGAATCTACAATTCCACATTAAAATATAATTCAAAAATATTGTCACGCTTAATGTACAAGACCTTTGCAAGATCGTGATAGTCAAAAATCCCAATGTGGATGGCAAAGGGAGATCACAAAGTCCCACCTTAGCTGAGGAGCTATCGACAATTGGTGACTAGTGGAAGGAGAGTCAAATTTCTTCAAGTATGTGGCCCCAGAGGGACTACCCATGCCTTTACATCATATAGATGATCCTATACAAAGTCACATACTGAAAACAACTGTAAGTGAGCTTGGTGAATTTTCTTTAAAGAACTAGAAATTGGGATATAATCATGATGGGAGGAGGCACTTGAGGGGGGAGGATGAAGGTAGAGTTACTGATACAAATAAAATAGGGATATTTATAAAATTATCACTTAATTAAAAACAATGTCACTTTTCAAAACAGACAAGATATTTCACCAACATCTGTAAGTCAAGTAAGTTTAAGGCTTATCTTCTTGATATTATCTAAAAATTAAAACACCAAAGCTATATGAAGAAAGAGGAATTATACAAAATAATTATAAACTGCCCATGCCAATAAAAGTTAATATCTTATAAATGAAATTCAGTTGCTCAGGAAGACACTTTGATACTTCAACTTCCTCTACATTACCTCTGATAATGTATTCCAGAGATCATTTCTGGCTGCATTGCCATACTTGTGAATAGTTAAATAATCCTATAAGAATATAAAATTGTAATTACCACTCAAAGGTTAAGCAATTACCAGTAAACACATTTATTTCTCAGTTCAATTAACCATTTCCATGTGTGGAATTGCATTAAGGCAAAGAGGAAGACCTGCAAAAAAAGATTTAGAATAGCATTTAAAAATATTCCCAAGAGTTTTAACTAGAGCATATTTCCTAAGTCACCCAACAATACTAATTTCTTAAGAAGGATTTTTCACAGCTATAATCACGTCTTATGGATTCCCAAGGTCAAGGATACACTCTAACTGAGCTGGCCAATACCACCTCATTAGGAGAATATGGTCTCTGCAATGAAATACACAGAACAAACTTCTCATCACCCCATTCAAAGAGAAACATAACTCTTTCATGGGAAAAATTTTTAGGCGCTATGTTGATGCTGAGGGGGAACTTTCCACTCCCTATGTTCTCTCTAATTGCTCTATGAAAAGGAAATATTGGCAATGGAAAAGGTAAGACCTACTTCTGTAGTTTGAAACATTCATTACTATCAACAACAACAAAAAAAGTTTCCTCCTAAGTTTCTTTACAACTTCAGTCTTAGGATCTCCCATTTCTCATTATGCTTCATTAGTAGTTAAGCCTACATACTTTGATTCACACCTTGCTTCCTGCTAAGAAGTGTGGTCTGTCTCATTATCAAGGTGACAGCTATCAAGATAATTAGCATCAGATTATTTTTTCTGATTTCAAAGTACAAAAGTGAACAAGAAGGACTGATTTCTATTTTTTTAGAAAGTCAAGAAAACTTACATTCAAAATTATATTTTCTTAACAACATGTAGGTAAAAAGACAATTTCTAATATTTTTATCAAAGTTCTTAAACTGAAAAAAGTTGCTTACTTTTCAATACTTTATGAGGGATTTGACACTTTGAAGATGATTAGCATCAGAGAGGGAAATTTCAATACAAATGTAAGAAACTGTGACAGTTTCAGCTCTTGCTGGCAATTCACAGCAGAACAAATGACTGTTACCACTTAATCATATGCCCAGAGAAATGATGTCCAAACCCCAACACAGCAACTACATGTTCAACTTAATCATCAGGTGTTATGAATAACTTTGTTAAACATAGAACACACATACAGCTCATCATAATCAATATGAATCTCAATTCAGATTTAACCAAGCTTCAGGAACCTTGTTCTATATAAACCCGGGATCTAGGTTTGTATGCGTTGGAGGGGGAGTGCATGGGAGGTACAGGGAGATGGGTTTTAAATATATGAGTTCAGTTTTCAATTTCACTCATTTATTATTTCTTTCAGCGCTTAAATGAATGGATTTGGGAAGAATGCAGCATTAACTACACTACTAGATGAAGAGAAACAGGCAGTCAATGGCTGTTGACAGGGGACAAGCCCCACTGATAACTTCTCCAATGCCAGGTGGTCAACATTAAATCCATGTATATCTGAGCAACACTAAGTGGAATCTCAAGGATATATAGATCATAGTATATAATACCAATTCTTATTATACAGTAATAAGTCATGAATTCAAGAGGAAATAGGGGAGAGCTTGGGGGAATAGTGGAAATGATGTCAGTACAATGCACTCATTTATGAAATTCTAAAAAACACTAAAAAAGAAACACATCAGTTTTTAAGAATATATTAAACTAACTGAACTGAACATATTAAATTAAAACCATTCAGAGTTTGGTTTGCTTGTGGGTCATGCTTCTAGAATACTAACAAGGAGAAACAAAGAATACTATGAGGTCCAATAAATTAAATTTTCATCTCATAGGCCACTAAAAGTTGTATGACTTCTGCTATAAGTTGATCTTGTTCTACTGAACAATAGAATACTTAGTCATCCTCCGGTTAATAATAAAGTACCACTTCAGGTGAGTTGAAATGTCACTTGTCAGGGTTAAGGGGCAGCCCCAGTCTTGGTGCCCCAGTGGTCAGTAATGGCAGCATTCTTCAGGGCCCCTCAAGACACAATCCTCAGGTGTAATGGGAATCAACATATGTCAACTTTTTCCCCAGAAAAATGACTTGTAATTTTATTCTTTTCTTGCACAAAACCTTTCACTTACTATATGAGCAAAATGTCATTGCCTAGCATGATTACAAATAAATCCACAGGATAGTGAATTTTACTTTAATAGTTAATCATCCATTCATTAACTTTATAAAATATATAAACACTTGGCATGTCAAGGAGCTTTGTAGGTGCTGAGGAGATGTCGGTAGGGGAAAGCTTATTGAGAATAATCGCAAAAAAACCTAGCTATAATTCGTGCGGGAGGACTTACTTCTATTACTAAACCTGGAGATGCCATGGTACAACTACATTCAAATATTTGTGTGTAATGAATAAAATTTTAAGTTTCTTTCAAACCTGCAATGCAATGAATAAGGAGATCTCAGACATGTGAATCTGAAATAGAAATCTATGTTTTTCTCCGGGTATATGAAAGACAATCAGCAACAGATTTGGCATTATTACATAACATTGAATGCTTCAGTGTTAACATGTAAAGAATTATGGGTACCCTACACTAGTTACTTCAGAAATGAAGTTATTGGAAACAGCAAGCAAAAAGAACCACTAGCCTCTGTGAAAGTACATGGCATAAAAATATGGATAGATTAAAAGCTAAACATATAGTCAATAAGAATGTGTTTTTGATAGATCTACTGAGGAAGAGAGGCATCATGGTGCAGGGGTTTAAAGATTGGGAATCTGACAAGTCGGGAATCAAATTCAAGGTCCAACACTCACTAGCTGTGTGATATGTGAATTATGAGCAATTATCTAGGCACTTTTTGCCTTTTTCCACATCTATAAGATGAAGATAGTAAAAACACATTACACATAGTTACTTTTATGAAAATGCATACAATGTTAGAGTGATGAAGAATTCCTAGTATACAGTGATAATTCTGTAGGCATTATTTCATAATCTTTTTAATAACTTCAGGCTACAGGTTGGAAAACTGGGCAAAAGAAGGGAAAGTGTGTTTGGCAATGATGGGGACTAAAACACATTTGAAGTAATTTTGCATAGCTTTTGGCACACTATAATTTCTTTATACTGTATCTCATTTGATTAACACCACTTCATCCTTTAACAAGTCAAAGGCTGGACATCAGGGACTGTGGGCCGTATCCAAATCACAAAGAAATGATGCAAACAACTGTCTACTCACAGCCAACAATCAAGTTATGCTACAGACACAGGGGTAATCACATGTACCTGTGAGCTTACCGCCCTTCAACAGCAGCTCCTTTTGTCAGCCTTTTACAATGACAACTTTCCATCCCCTCAACTGTAAAGTCACCATGATGCCTCTGCTTCCCCACTTTCAAATGATCGTTTGTGATAGAAACAATGCCTCTCCATGACCCTCCCATTCCATTTCACTTCTTTGATGGTCACTCTCCTGAATGTTGCTTGGAAGAAGTCAAGTGTCACTGTCCTTCTTCTATTGCTTTAGTTATAATGTCTACAATGAAGCCAGAAAACTTCTGGGCAAATTGTCATATAAACCACTGGTATGCTCCAACTGTTATTCAAACTCCTTCATGTAACTTAAAAATATTCTTCTTTAACCCCATCTGCTTCCCTCCTGTTTCATTGCCTCACCTGAGACACTTTGATGTTTTAGAACACGCCTGATACATCTTTTCTAACTCTCTGCTCACGCAGTTTTTCTGCATATTAGCCTCTCTTTTGTTCACTTAAACTCAGTTTATCCTCCAGAACTAACTCTGATAAATTTCTCCCAGGAATCTTTCTCTGCCCACTTCAATACCTTAATTTGGAACTATCTTTCTTAAGTTGATATTCACTGAGAACATATCATAGTGCAATTGGTTGTTTACTGTTGACTGCCCACATTGTCTATGCAGATTTCAAGGAAGCGAGGAACTTGTCATACAATCTTATTACTATTTAACCAGCTTCCCTGTACATAGCCAGGTACACACTCAATATATGTCTGTGATACATCACTGGATGTGCAGGATGGTTCTCTGTTAATAATGATAATGCAGTTATTAACTTGCACCTATTAATTAGCCTTACTTACCCAAGAGATCCTCTAAAGATAGCAATATAGGGCATTATTTCCATGGATACTTTTCAAATATATAACTTAAATTTAACTTCATCAAGATCGAATTATTGCATCTGAGACAAATTACTACTTTCTCCACATGGAATGATTCATGACATTTCATGTATGAAAGGCAATTTGACAAAAATGACAAGGGGAAAGAAAAGTAAAGTGACTGAGCTAAGGAAAGCATGGGTACTCTTTTTATCTCGTAAGACATGAAAATAATTAGAGAATACTTGTGCTCCTCTTAATAAGTCCCTTAGCAAGACTGAATGAAGAATTAACAATCTAAGTGACTTGTTCCTGAGGCCATAGGTGATGGTCCAATAAAATCTTTGTGGCTATTTTCTCTGTGTTGAGCTATAAGAAGCAAAACTGTCCAAAGCACAATGGCTTTTAGAATAGGAAAACTTCTTCATATTAGAGATAGAGCAGAGCCAATCCCTCTTGCTTTTATCCATGACTTAGCCTCACTCTCGGTTTTGTATCTGGATGGCAGCAGCAATCCTAGGCATCACTTTCAGTCAGAACTTGAACAGAGGAGAAAGACAGCATCCTATAATGGGACTCTGTCTGAAAGTCATGAAGTTTCTCCCCTGAAGCAAACTCATTTTCAACATTATTGCTTATCAAAATCACAGTGCATGTTTCAGCAACAGACCACACAGTTTAAGGTAGCATCATTTGGTTCCATCACAGGGAAATCATGGCCACCAAAACCAAATCGCTCCCAATGAGGATGAGGACTTAAAAGAAAGCAGGATATTGCTGATAAGCAAACACAGTGGCCTATCTCTGGATAGACCAGTAGCAATTGTGTACATTCTATGATGAGGAGAGACACTCAAGTATGAAACTTAGTGAATGTCCTCTACAATAAAATTAGTCTCCAGAGTGTCAGATAAACTCAAGCACTGTTTTGTTTTTTCTGAAGACTTGAAAAGGAGGCTGAAGCAAAGGTTTGTAATGTTGTTGCTTTCTATTAAGAACAATTATACCTTTAAAGATCAGCAAGCATTTGACACTTTTTGGCTTTCCAGCATTTGAGCTACATTTTTATACAGGGGCAATAACTCAATGTGCAGTGTGGGAGGAAGGCAAGAACTCCTCTCAGTGATGAAATGGAAAGGACAAAATGCTAAATATTCCCTCTCACTTCTCCTGGCCGCTAAAGTTTAAGCATGTGTCCTGGTTTCCAACAAGTGGCTGCTTCAACCCAGGACTGTGAATCCTAAAGAAGTTATATAAAATGTCTGAGAATCACAGAGATCATACCTGATATGAGAAGTCCGCCTGAGCATGGAGGGACAACCGCACTAATGACACCAACTGAGCCAGCGATTCTTAGGTGTGACCTTGGCAAGCTATCTCGATTTCTAAGTCTCATGAAAACTTTTTGGTGAGTTTTGTTTTCCATCCTTCTCAATAATATGATGGTTCACTTTCAGTCATTTTAATAAATTATTTCTACTTATAAATCTACCAGGATTTGTTATATTATTTGAGACCCAAATTATGTCTAATATATCAACAGTTGATTTCAACAAACAAATGCATTAGAAGATTATTTTGGTGATCCCTAAACAGTAAATAAAGGCTATGTATTACAATCTGTACAAAGTACAGTAAGATTATTTTGTAAATGTTTTCAGTTTTCACTGTGCTATGGCTAAAAGGTATGGGGAATGAGATGTGAACATAAAAAAAGGCCAGACAGGTAGTATAAAGGTAAACAAATGAATATAATAGAAGACATGAATTTCACAAATTAGTGTGTACACAATGCGACAACAAAAACATCTTTTAAGAAGCCTTGGACTTGAATCGAGCACTTAGAGCAAGGGTTTTGAAACTGGCAAATATTGCCCTATGAAATTTAGCTATTTTAAGCAGATAGAGTAAATAAGTTGATTTTCAAGTGATCCACAAACAACAAAAGTGATTAGATGCTCCAATCATAGCAAAGTTGCCCAGGAGAAGGGCAGTCTTACTTGAGCCTGGCTTGTGCACTTCAGAGCATACACTCAATACCTTGACCTTCTGAAAAACAGAACAAACACACGAGAACCATCAAACAGAACAAACAAAACAAAGAAAGCTGCACTATAGACGAAGGAGTTTATTTTGGTTAGTATTTGCAGATTTATTTGGAAATTATGCAGCTAAATGGGCATGAGTAGCAGAGCATTTGGGGAGGAAGTTTCATGCAAAAATGTAAGGAATGTCTGTAGATTAATTCTATCAGACAAGAGCCAATGATGGAAAATTTCTCTGTTGCAAAATTCTAGTATGAGAGGAACCAAATCCATTGCCAAGTATGTTCCATGTAAGAAGTTTAAAACATCCACATAAAGTTTAAAATACAAGAAGAAAAAGTGGAGATATAAGAACAGTACTTGAGCATAATTGTTTGAAAGCCATTCTGAGTCAGAAACTTAAGTGTGTTTACCCTAAATTTATCTTAAGAAGTGACTTGCCTAGACATGTATTCATTCAGCTATTTGTTTCCAGGAACAAAAAGGTGTTTAACATATTTTAAAAATCCATCATCCTGTTTAATGAATGCAAATTTTGTAAAAATTAGTATTTTTTCATAAGAGGTTGTCAAATATAGCATGAAACAGTATTTTACATCAAAACAACCTGCCAGCATTTGAAAAGGGTTTTTGTTTGTTTAGTGACTTTAAATTATAGACAATAGCATATCCCCCATACAACTTTGGCTTCTAAATCTCTCCCTTGTAGCAATTATGGATCAGAGCATCAGGGCCTACAAGCAAGAATATTATGAGTTACAACATTGCTATTGCTGCACTTGTACGGCATTGAAGAACAACCTGAACAAGTTCTACACCTGTCAGTGAAATAGTACAAATATAATAGTCTACAGGGATATTCCAGGTACTAAAATACACCCACCTCTCACTGTTGTTGCTAGCTTGAAATATTACCAGGACATAAAATGAATTTGTTGGTAATACCTGAAGTTTGTGAAATGTTTTTTTTCTGAATGCCCTGATAAAGGGCTTTGACCACTACAAGCTCACAAAAATAGATAAAGTACATCCTGGCAGATAAAAATGTGCACTGCCTTTTGTAAATCAAGATACCCAGTGCTTGCAGAAATAGTCATAGTGCCTTAATGTCTTCCTAAGATGCCTACTGCTTGCAGGCCTGTGAATAGTGTATCTTCATTCTTCACCTCTCTTCTCACACCGCCATGGCATTAGTAACCCGGGGAGAAGAGTATGTAATTCAATCAGTGAGAAAATATCCATTGTTTCTACACTGAAAAATCTAGTTAAGAATACTTCCTGATCTTTCTTAGTCATGTGGCTTTTAGAAGTTACCTATTTTCTCCAAACATTCATTTCTTCAGCTGAAAACCATACATAATAAACTGCCTGATAAATATTCATGAAGAATGTGCAATAAAAAATTTTAGAAAATGTTTATCACACAAACTACTTCTGTTTATTTTAATAGAAACACTGATGGTAAATAAGCACAATGTTTTTTTATTAAACAAAAAGTGAAGAGTCGGGAAGGAAGAGGTCAAACTTTTATTATTGGCAGACGATATGATAGTTTACATCAATGACCCAAAGAACTCTATCAGGGAACACTTACAGCTGATTAACACCTTCAGAAAAGTGGCAGGCTACAAGATCAACTCAAGAAAATCAGTAGCCCTACTATATACGGATGATAAAAGGGCTGAAAAAGAAATCAGAGAAATATCACCCTTTACAATTGCCACAAACAACATAAAATACCTTGGGGTAACGCTAACCAAACAAGTGAAAGACCTGTATCGTAAGAACTTTGAATCTTTAAAGAACGAAATTAAAGAAGCCCTCAGAAAATGGAAAGATCTCCCATGCTCTTGGATAGGTAGGATCAATGTAGTAAAAATGGCAATCCTGCCAAAAGCAATCTACAGATTCAATGCAATCCCCATTAAAATCCCAGCACAATTCTTCACAGACCTTGAAACAACAATAATCAATTTTGTATGGAAAAACAAAAGACCCAGGATAGCCAAAACAACCCTGTTCAACAAGGCAACGTCCGGAGGCATCACCATCCCTGACATCAAGCTCTATTATAGAGCTATAGTCCTGAAAACAGCTTGTATTGGCACAAAAATAGACAGGTAGAGCAATGGAATCGAATTGAAAACCCGGGTATTAACCCACACATTTACGAACATCTGATCTTTGACAAAGAAGCTAAAAATATACAATGGAATAAAGAAAGCATCTTCAACAAATGGTGCTGGCATAACTGGAGACTGGCATGTAGAAGAATGCGGATCGATCCATGTTTATCGCCATGCACAAAACTTAAGTCCAAATGGATCAAAGACCTCAACAAAAATCCAGCCACACTGAACCTCTTAGAAGAGAAAGTGGGTGGTACCCTTGAACGAATTGGTACAGGAGACAGCTTCCTGAACATAACACCAGTAGCACAGACAGTGAGATCAACAATTAATAAATGGGACCTACTGAAACTGAGAAGCTTCTGTAAGGCAAAGGACACAGTCAGCAAGACAAAAAGGCAGCCCACAGAATGGGAAAAAATATTCACTAATCCCACATCTGACAGAGGGTTGATCTCCAAAATTTACAAAGAACTCAAGAAGCAAGTCTCCAAAACATCAAAGGACCCAACTAAAAAGTGGGCCACAGAACTAAATACAGAGTTTTCAATAGAGGAGTCTAAAATGGCTGAGAGGCACTTGAGAAAGTGCTCAACATCCTTAGCCATCCGGGAAATGCAAATCAAAACAACTCTGAGATACCATCTCACTCCTGTCAGAATGGCTAAAATCAAAAACACCAATGACAATTTATGCTGGAGAGGATGTGGTAAAAGGGGGACACTCCTCCATTGCTGGTGGGAGTGCCAACTGGTTCAGCTACTTTGGAAATCAGTATGGAGATTCCTCAGAAAAATGGGAATAAACCTACCACAAGACCCAGCAACTCCACTCTTAGGCATATATCCAAAAGATACCCATTCATACAACAAAGATGTCTGTTCCACTATGTTCATAGCAGCTTTATTTGTAATAGCCAGAACTTGCAAGCAACCTAGATGTCCCTCAACCGAAGAGTGGATAGAGAAAATATGGTACATTTACACATTGGAGTACTATTCAGCAGAAAAAAACAATGGAATCATGAGATTCGCAGACAAATGGATGACACTAGAAGAAACCATCCTGAGTGAGGTAACCCAGTCACAAAAAGAGAAACATGGCATGTACTCTCTCATATATGGATTTTAGACATAGATCTGGGGAGAGCCAGCCTACAATCCTATGGCCAGAGAGTCTGGGAAACAGAAACTTCATTTAGTGGCTGATCGAAGAAGAGGCAGACTCCCTCGGTTAAGTACTGAGCTGAACTCAAGAAAGCCAGTAACAGAGAGGGAGGACTGATGATCAAAGGGATTAAGACTGGGCTGGTTTAACCCCCAGAAACAGCTGACCAGACAAAGGTTAACTCTTGAATCCTAGGCATCAGCCTGGGAATCCAGCATGGGACTGATCAAGACCCCCTGAATCTGGGTGTCAGTGAGGAGGCCTAGGTAAACTAGTGAGCCTTGGGCAGCAGATCAGTACCCATCCCAAGTATACACAGGGACTTTGGACTCCCATAGAACAATGTGAGGTTTACTCTCACCCTGAACTCTTGGGGAAGGGTCTAGGCCCTGCCCTATATGAAATGACAGACTATGGACACCCCCATGGAGGGTCTCACCCTCCCTGGGGGAATGAGGGGATAACGGGGGGGGGTTGGGGGGAGGGTACGGGAGGAAGGGAGGGAAAGGGAGAGGGACCTGGAACTGACTTGTGAAGCAACCTTGTTTCTTATCTAAATTTAAACTGGAAAAAAAAAAGTGAAGAGTCAACATATTTTTCAATCTTTTCTCAAAGAGAAGCCAAAATGTCCCAGAAGTCAAATCCTATGCTCTAACCTCAGTAAGAGGTAAGAAAAATATCTTGAGGAAGCAAAGAGAGGAAGTTAAATGAAAAGGAAGAGAGTGGGAAGGAAATGAAAATGGGAGAGCAGAAGAGGTTGTCCAATCAGAAAGGAGAAGATCTCATGTGGCTCCTCTGGTCCTGGGGTAGATCGTGCTGCTTTGCATACAGCTCTACCAAAGTTATGTGAGCATGAATTATAGATTATAATTATAATTGTGGAAATGAGAGAAAATGCTACTGGCATTATTGCATACTCATTTGTCTTTTTAAAGTTAAATTGATAAATACAACTTATTTCTCTCTTATTTCAGAAATATGAATGGTGATTTTCATTTATTTTTAAAAGTTCTTGTCTCATATAAGAAATAGAAATTTTGATTTTCATGCATTACAAATGCACATGCATATATTCTGTAATATGTTCACTCATTTTAGCTTTGTAGTTAATTATCTGACAAATTAATTGCTAATTAAGGCAGACCCAATATCTGCAAACTTACAAAGGTAACAGTATTATATAATATTCATTGATCTCTACAAATCTTTATGAAATATTCACTTTTAGGGTTATAAAATATCTAAACCTTCCCAGCACTTTAAGTAGACCATAGACACATTTGTGTGAACTGTCTATAGTAATTTGACATTAAGAGTGATTCAGCTATCATCATGATAAATCCCCCTACTGACTGTTTAGGGGGAGTTAGCTTCAGTGTACTATCTCTGTTCTCATGGCTAACTTTAAGTTTGTCTGAAAATCCACATGCATGGGATCAAATACTCACATAAGTCCATGATTCTCAAATAAAAAGCTCACATAAGCATACTTACATATAACAAACACTTCACAAGAACATGCTATGGAGGGTGTTATTGCTACTGACAATCACCATGGCTTTGTGTCTGTCATTACCCTTAGGCTATCAGAATTTTATGACATAAACCAACAATAATGACATTTCCCTTTTGCTTTTTATCCACACCTCATTGCTTACATTGATTTGCATAAGCAATTTCCACCCTGATAATTGGAGCCAAACATGTTGTTGTAGGTTACCTTATGGAAGAGAGCAGTTAAATACTAATTAAGAGGAATCTTTCTCTACTCAAACATAGTTTAAGAGTTACGAGATTATTCTCACCGACTCCCTCTCTGACAGGGATTTTAGGGCTTGAGTTTGCATCTAGCTTAACGCTGATCTTCTCTTTATGTTTTTAATTCCCCGATGTCGACTTATAATAACATGAAGAATGATACTGACAGGACCCAGATTGTTAGGGTAAAACTGTTTTGTTTTAAAAGAAAAAGTGACCATGCTATGGATTAATTATTTTAATTGTTACTGAATCAATCAATCAATGCTCCTTGAAGATTTCATTTTCGTAACTTTATTTTCATAAAAATCAGAGAAAAATGAATTTAGGCTGATTAAAACAAGAAAAAGAGAAACATGGAGACTCCAAATGATTTCACAAAGATTCCATCTAAGCACAGTATTACCAGCATGTGTTATTTTAAGGTATTCCTATAGTACATTAGTGGAATATGACTTTAGGCTATAGGAACTCAACCTAAATTACAAAACCAAGGTTAAATCTTTAGACACTAATGAATTGATCTTGTGTATGTTATGACTATAAGCATTTTCTAATTGTGGGAAAAATTGACTGAAAGCTCTCTGGCAAATTAAAAATGCAGACATTATCAACATGATTATAGGAGGTGAGAATTGTTTTTCTGGTAAGTTATTAGTGCAAAAAGGTATGTAAGAGTGACCAAGAAATTCTGGAGAAACACAAAGCAAAACAAACAAACAAAAAATGGGATGGTGTTGCTGGTTTTTCTTGTCTTGGCAGGTCCTACCAACCTTCAGCCCCAAATAAATATATGGATGCTATATTAGTTGTAAATCTGTTGGCTGATGGCTAGGACTTCATATTGGCTAGTTCTGTCTTAACTATTAACCCATAACTACTAATCTATGTATTTCTACATGGCCTTATCTAACCAGAGAATGCTTGGTGCATCCTGGTCCCTCCATGGCATCCTTCTCTGCCTACCTTTCCCAGAATTTTCCTCATCTCCTAGTCCTGCCTATTTTCCTTCCTCTACTGGCTATTGGACAAACAGTGTTTTATTCATCAACCAATAAGAGAAACATATATACAGAAGGACCTCCCCGATCATGATAGATACCATGGAAAAGATACTTAATAACATTGGACACTGGGGTTTTCCCAAATAGAAGACAAGGATGGAGGCATACTATATGTCTTCTGCCCCAGGGTCCCATAAAGAAAGAACTCTATTTAACATGGTAATGATAAATCATTTTCAAATATTGAAATGCTAAATAGATGTAAATTTGTGGAGTAATCTTATTACCTTGGCCTTCCACAGTGGTTGAGAAACGAATTTGGGAGTGTTCATGGCAAATACAAAATGTTTAAAGAGTATACCCTGACTCTGTAGCCAGGGAATGTCTTTGGTTACCAATGTCCTGCCTTCCCCATCCTCATTGACTTGAAGTACCAATAAGTACTGCAGTTGCTTTCTGGTCATCATCACTCACTGGCAATATACTAGGAAAAAATTTGGGGGCTGAGGGAACATAATGTCACTTCAGATATTATATTCAGAGTTGTCTTTAAACAAAAGACAACTTGAGACAGCCATTGCTTTGGTTCTTCTCACTGCTTGCCATATCTCACGAGTGCTGGCTAACCTGGGCAGACATAATGAGAGGCCTGCCGTTGTGATCATGCCAAGACAAAAGTCTGCAAATCTCAAGTTACCGAAACCACCAAAGTAATTATTTTCAATGGCAAGGTAACCTACGGATGGGTCAGTAATATGTCTTTTGTTCTGTTCCCTTGTAGAAAAGGCAATGCAGATATTATGATGAATGCATATTAGTGATACCAAATCTCCTGACTTCCTGGAAACTAGTTTCTTTAATTTTTCTCCTACACCTCTGTTGACTTCAGAAAATGCTCATATAGAATGTTAAATCCATTTCCTCTTGAATTAAAGGGAATAGTTTTAAGATTTCTCTGAGATTTATGGAATATATTATACAGCAGTATATAGAATGTGAAAACATATACATTTCTACATTCTGCGTAAATATTATTTGTAAATGGGAGACATAATCTAACAACACAAAAGTTTATATTTGATTTTTTTCCATGATCCATTTTAATACAAACATCAAAAGGTGAAGTTGGTTTATTTAATGTTATTAAGAAGTAGTTCTAGCCAGGCATTGGTGGCACACACCTTTAGTCCCAGCCTGGTCTACAGAGCGAGTTCCAGGACAGTCTCCAAAACAATACAGATAAATCCTGTTTTGAAAAACCAAGGAGGAGGAGGAGGGGGAGCAGGAGAATTGGTTCTACACCTTTAAATACAACTACCTACAAGTGTTTCCTGTCTTTATTAGTTTTTAAAGAAGTCAGGATTAATAAAAGATAATAGTACCGTAGCAATTGTATTTGTGTGAAGAATGGAATATATATGGGAAAACAAATGGCAAGAAGGTTTTGAACATTGGCTTCAAAGTTCTAAATTCTCCTGAGTTCTGCCTAGTATCAAAAACAGTTCCTCTTGTTGAGAGGATAAGTTCCTCCCTTGTCAGAATTCCTTTTAATAGCATTCAAAAAAGAGTCCTAATTCTCCTCAAATCCACCACTGTCCTGCCACCAGACCTATAAACAGAGTCAACTCCACAGTGAAGGAGAACAACTAGAAATTCTGACCTTAGAAAGCAAAATGCATGTTATGGAAATCATCAAGAAAATTCAAAAAGCCCTTTGCAAATATCATGTAAGTCAACCATAGATTAATCACACAAAATATATTAAATATCTGGAGCAAATCAGGAAAATAAATACGTAACTTATACCCTTGGACAACATAAGTCGAATTTCATACCAGAAAACCTAAACACATTATTAGAAAAATCTGTAACAGTGCAACAATACAGCTGCATTACTGCACTGCTGCGAACACTGATGGCCACACAGTATAACATTCAGCAGGCCACCAGGAAGCTCAAGAAAAGGAAGTCACTTACATATACAGTTTATGGCACACCTCCATCAAATTACAAATATCAAATAAAATTTCCTAACTGATCAACTGCCCTAAATAAATCCTATATTTAGAACCCATGAAGGATTGAAAATATGTTGAAAAACATTAGTTTTGCATTTATAATTATAAGGTTGGAGGCCAAGAAACATTTCCTGACTTGGAGGAGGCTCAGCACTAATTAAGAGAAATGAGAATTATCTCTCCCTACTTATTCTGTTGCCTGAAGCTTCCCACAAAATGCCTACTGTCATTTTGTGTAATGGATTAAATATAACAGTAGATATGTAGAGCTTGCAAAAAATATGATCACTCTGTGTCTTGTGATATATCATTTATGAATGGCACATATAATCAACAACAGAAAGTTTGAACTAGGTTCATTTTGCAAGTTCCACAAAAACTAAAGCTGCCTTATTAGAAAATTATGAATTTTCTTAACTTATGAATATAATTTATTTATAAAACAAGAGGTTTAAGATCATTTTTTTAAAAACATGAAAAACTAAACCATTTGAACATTTAAGCTAACCAAAAATAAGATCTACAAAAAGTCAAAGAAATTCTTTGCAATTTGACATTTTTACACATTTAATATTTTCCTTGGTTTCTGATTAGCTTAGGTATAGGTTATAGAATGAATAAGAGCAAAAGTGTTCTGTTGTTTTTTCTATCGGCTTAGCAGCCATACCTGTATCTAGTGATATTTTAACCACCATCTCTTCCCGGCTGTGCCAATGTCAGTACTTTACAAATAAAGACTCAGGAGTCAGACATGGGTTGAAAACCTGCTGTATCAGAGAATCCAAGGAGTGCCCAGTTGTCCTTCCTTTCTGGCTATAGACCCAGCAAGAAAGCATCTCTCCTTCCATCCCAATCCAAAAAAGCCTGTGAATCTCGATGTCCCTCCCTGTTCCTTCCTGTGCTGCTCTCCTTCTGTACCCCTGGATCCTCCTTCCTCTGTCACCAAGTCACTGGTTCCACCCCTTAATTTTTATTAATTCAGTCTCAGTTTCACAAAGCAACCAAACATCCAGCAACAGTTTTCCTCAAAAAGTTTTAGAGTCTCTGCCTTCTGAGGTTTACATTCAATTGGAAATATAAAATACAAATGTCTGCGCAATATATAAAATAATTTTGAATGTCTATTCAAACATCTTCTAAGAAAAACTGAATATATAATAAACTGATCCAGAGGCCTACTAGATAGTTATACATGACATATTTGTAAATACTTTTGCTTTGTTGCAAAAAAAGAGTTTAGGATAGTTCATGCAGATATGGAAAATTATTGTCAGAACACAAATTTAGTTAGATAATGAAGAAGCTGCTATCACCGTGTGATGTCATATCATAGCATGAGGGAATAGTTTGTATACACAGCTAAAAATTTTAAGCAAAAATAAAGAGGGCGGACAGAAGGAAGAATAACTTATGACAACACACCACGTTTGCAGTTCGAGGTTGCCCAACCCAGTAAATATAAACATAGTGTGTCTGAAAAATAATAAACTTATATTTGTCAACATACAAATAGCCACGGTTAATGTAAAAACAATTAATAGCCTTTCTTCAGAGGTGAGTGCTGACATTGCAGAGTAGCCCTTTCAAAAACTTAATGTAAGACTCCCCAGAGCCCTGTGAATGGCAAGCTTATTAATGTGAACTCTCTCAGCAGTCAGCGCCATGACATGAAGTGTCTGTTCAGGAGGTCATCTCCAAAACGCACCCCATACATCTTCATGCACAGGAGATGATAATGTGTCACCCAGACAGAAGGATCTACTGTAAACTAATCCAAACTGCTGATGATACACTAAATCAGTTTGAGTGATCCATATAAATGAAGCTGGAAGCAAGGAACTGAAGGATACAGATCCACCTGATGAATGAGATGTCACGAGGCAAATGAAATGCAGTGTTGACAAACATAGACTCCCTTGGTTGAAAATTAACCAAATCAAGTATTGGAGCATAAAATTATGCGTTAATACTAGCTTCACATGAAAATTTATTTTAATGGATTTTATAGCAGTTTAAGATAAAACTGAACAGGCTGGGTCAGTGGAACAGAATATAGGATGTAATATAGGATGCATTCAAAAATAATACATTTTACATCCCGCAGAAAATATGACAGGATAAGGAAAAAGGCTGCAAAAAGATTCTGCCCAATAGCTCAACTACAGTCACTCAATCTGATGAGCAAATACATGAACACAGTTAAAGAGAAATAATAAAAATTGTATGCAGAAAATGATTTCATACCAGCTTGCCACCAGGGATCCAGATTCAATTTATATTGCCCTTATGAAAACTTAAATATTTTCTGAAACTGCCACGTTACAAATTCAATGGGGAAAACAAAGTAGTGGGGATAAGGAAGGACATTCCTCCAGATAGTTTATATTCATGGAGGGCACTCTTTGAGGCGAAGCAAAAAAAAAAAGGTGCTTCAACTATGTGATCAGAATGGAGTCTTCATCCGTTAGCAAAGAGAACCTACATCCTTCAGCAAATATGCTTGATGGATTCGGCTATTCTGAAAGCGTTTGTACTGAAAAGGCTGGTTAAAGTAAATTCTGATGCCTGCTGAAACTAATCTGCAATAGTAGTTTGTAAGGAAAATTATTCTTCAATGAACTTATATGCTCCCTTTACTTGTTGCATTAAATTTACAGTGTGTCACATCAAATTGAACTCTTGCCTTTGCATTTTAAGTTTTGGCTTATTTTTGGTAAAGATAGAATTCTACTACAAAAATATGACTCGGTCCCCAGTTTCAGTTTATTTAAATTTCAAAATGAAAAGCTTACTAAGAACAGATAAGATTGATTGCTCTCTCTGTCTTAGCATAATTGTATTTCAGGTGAACATCAATTTACTTTAAAGGACACTTCTAAGTAGCAGAATGCATCATAAATAATTCATCAATCACAGAAACTAGGAGACTGTTTTACTCCAGCAGATTCAAGGGATTAAAAGTTCTAATTTTTTATAGTTGTATCTGTTCTACATTTTCTAATAATTTTGTTAACCAAATCCATCCTTACATTTTCATGCTTATTACCTAAATGCAACTGCCTTTTCTTTCTTTTTTCCTTTTATTGAAACTAGATTCCTTTCTCATACAATATATTTTGATTACAGTTTCCCCTCCCTCTGCTCCTCCCAGTTCCTCCCCACCTCCCATGTTATCCTTATCCCCTACATTTCTGCCTCACATTAGAAAAGAACAGGCTTCGAAGAGATAACAACAAAACAAAAGCCACATGTTTAGCTCCTTACTTTTAAAATGATCCACTTGTCTTTCAAGTAAACATATTTTATTTTCACTGGGACAAATAGCAACTCTATAATCAGTAGTAAAACAAAACAGAGTAATAACAGAAAAGCAGGCACAAAATTTTCTCAATATTGTAATTTTAGTAAAACTAACAATTTGTTTTCATATTACTTAAACATCTTAGTGTCAGTAAATACTAGTAGGTTTTCTGAATCTCTTATGTAAGTTGCTCAGAATCTGACATGTACTAAAATTAATTCAGTTTGTAAATGCTGATTAAACACCTCTAAATTGTATACCAGCTTGAACGTGAGCAGATGATACACTGAGTGTTCTGTAATGCCTTTTTTTTCTTTTGTCATACTGAAGGACTTAGTCTGTCTTGCTTATCTTCAATTTCTCCATCAGAGTAGCAATTTGGTATTGGAAATTTCCCAAACTGTGAAATAACCTTAAAATAACAACAAGAAAAAGGGTAGGAGAAAATAGAAAGCATTTTACTTACTTGTAAACCCCTCTGAAAAACTGAATGGCCCATAAAATTAGCCAGCATTCTAATTAAAGCAGCACCCTGTGGGAAACATATTGAAAAGAAAAGAATATCAACAAGTGTGATTCTAACAGTTCACATGTCAATCAAGAATAGTTCCCTTCATTCACTCTTTTTTATTTGGAAAATATTCAAGGATAAAAACATGAAACAATATCTCATTCACAGGCTGAAAATTCCATGTTTTGTGAATCTACTTGTTTTCTGGATCAAAACCTACTACTTTAAGATGAAAAATCCCTTAGGCAGTATCTCAAATAATGGTCTGTAGTTAGGAGTAATTAATACTTCTGTGAATATTGTACATGGCAAACTTAATAAAACACGGCATTTATACTCAGAAGCCTATGATCTGGTAAGATTCATTATGACAGCTCAAAGCACACACCCAGGGTATCCTCTTCAAAGAGAGGACCCTATAACACTTATGCAACCTGCACCTTCCTGCCACACACAGTTAAGCAACACAACTGTGATTTTCCTCTGTTTGACACTAAAACTGTCCCCTTTAATTTTGGAACTTTGATGCAATATAATATTCTCACTCTGTTAGTCAATAACTCTTATAGCACTCTCTCAAAAAAATAAACCTCAATTCCCTGAAGGACTTATTCCTCAAATTAGAATGTTCTCATCATCTCAGCAAATGACCTGACACACCATAGCATTTTATGCCCCTCCAGACATTCTCCCTACCACATCTTCTCCTCCTTTCCCTCTCTATGTATATTCTATTGCTTCTTGCTCTTTTTCTTCTGCACACTTGTATGAGTTCATAAAACATAAGCAGTTATGACTTAATCTGAGGAGCAGGTGAGAATCCCCTTTCGAACACATCAGCTCTGCTCCCTGAATTTCCTTGACAAGCTCTCCTCCTATGTATTTTCCAATCTAGTCTACCCATCCTGAGGGGAAAACCTGTCAGTTCTTCAACAGCACTAACCCTTGCCACCTGTGGAGAGAGAGACTCTGAGGCAGTCAGCTTGAGCTTCCCTTCAGAGCAGAAGAGCATCTTCAGATGGTTGAAATGGTCGTCGCCTCCAGGTAATGATGACTTGGTCCCTGGTCAGGCTATAAAAACTATCAGTTTGGCATGGAATAATGACAAAAGAGTACTTTGTAATCATAAAGAACAGATTTGTTTTCTTTGTCTTAGTGAGGCTGGAGGAGAGTGCTCAGAAATAAGACATAGAAATATAGCCAATATTCAAAAGTTATAATAATGCTGAACTCCTCATTATTGTTATATCCTATAACTCAATTATATTTCACAAAATATACTGTCTGGTATTTTTGATGTTGCCTGGAGCAGTCTACACTCTTCAGTATTTAACTGGCCTTTTCTGGTGAATGCTAATTTTTTAAACGCCTATTTTAAAGAAGTCTGCAAAGAGGTGACTCGTGGGCTGACCAGATGTTCCTTAGTCAATGTACAGGACACTTAATATGCATGGCTATAACAAAGGCCAAAGCTTACAGCACAGCTAATGTCCAAACATACTTCTGTTTTAAAGAAGGCTGAATCACATTTCTCTGTATCTTGAAAATATATCTATTCACCAAGGTAACTCGTTTATAGTGTGTCAACCTATAATCACTTGTGAATGAAAATTCCAGCCTTGAGAAAAGGAACTGGACAGTTACGCACCTTGAGGAGCTTTATGGAAAGGATTCGGACTGTTTCTTAGGAACAGTCATCATGGCTATAAAACAAGGTCCCGGAGAGGTACTGTGGTAACTGACTGATTTCTTACTGGTTTGTATAGACTATCATAAACAATATGTCACAGTAAGAGGCTTGAAAACTCAATCATAGTTTAGTAGTTTGTCTCTTTCTGTCCTCTCTATATATTTTTTGCTTTACTTTGTAATAATCTGAGTACCTAATGTTTTCAGAAGTACTAAGCATGTCCAGAGAAAGGGCCTCCTCTCCTCAGAGATAGCACATCCCTTTCCTGCAGTTGACTAAGATGAGCTCCCTTAATTGAATAATGGTTGACAAAGAGAGAAACTGCACTTAGGGCAATTACTTTGTATTCTTGAACACTAGCTATTCATCAAGGATACAGCCTTTATTGTTTCACTGGTATGTTTTCACAATATGTAATCACTTTTTAAGAGAAGGTAATCTTCCAAACTCAATTACTTCCTTAGCATATGTTTAGTGAGTTTGTAGTTTGTTCAGCATCCCACAGAATAACAATAGGGATAATATAAGCCCACTTTATCCCTGGGGGGCAGAAGTGTGTAAAAACTGACATTTGTGCTCTGCCAGAAAGGTGAACACATTTGGGCCCCATCTTCATGATGTAACAGGAATAGAATCTACATAGCCAGGCCAGTGAGGAGATGAAAAGCCTGACATATAGACAGCCATACAGATAGGAAGCTACGGAGTCATGTAGTGTGGGATTGTGTGAGCAATAAGGTTGAACCATATTTTAGAAGTCTGAATCGCAGTGCTAAATATTTGGAAGGGGTGGGGCTTAAACATGATACCCCAGAACTGGTAAGAGCTAAACACTTGTTTAAGCATGGTACCCCAGAATGAGTAAGATAACCAGACACAAACAAGAGGAATGAGTAGTAGCAAAACAATTTAACAAATGTGACAGACAGGAGAAGTTGACATTAGTTTAGAAGAAAGTTTAGAAGAAAGTAGCTAAACTAGTAAAATCACTTGCAAAATGTATAGTTTTAAAGATAGGCAAATACACAGAGGACTGGAAAGGTAATGCAACAAAGAAATGCACTGTGGAAGAGGGCATAGCTGGAGACATAAACAGGGTTATGAGTAGGTAAGAATGCCAGAGGAATGTGGTCTTGTTACAGTGAAGACAATGGAAAACAGAATCCATAGGGCTTTCTACAAACCACATAGTGTTCTCTGCAGCGCTCAGGATAAGCTCTGAGGAAATTAAACTAAAAGCAAACGGGAATGTCAGAGTGTGATAAACAGCTGAAAGCTACCTGGGTAGAAGCAGAATCATGGAAGATGTTGTTGAGACTTGTGCTTCCAATTTCAGGGAAAATACTACTTAACGGAGGAACACAGTCAGTAACAATTAAGAAAGGACTATTATAATATCCCGTGGGTGTGAATAAAGCTAAAAGCATTTGAGCAGGAGGAATTTGTGCTTTGCTTATTTTTGGTTTTTCAGGTCAGTGTTTCTCTGTGTAGCCTTTGGCTGTCCTGTCCTAGAACTCGCTCAGCAGCCCAAGCTGGCCTAGAACTCACAGAGATCCACCTGACTCTGCATCCTGGGTGCTGGGATTAAAGGTATGAAGCACCACCCACCATCTAGCCTGTTTTTATTTTAATATGGGAGAAAATATTGTTCCAACAAATAATGATTGAGTAGGGATGGTGACTGGAGACATGCAGATTAAGAGATGGATGTTAGAACAAACTTGCAGGAAAAAGAAGATAAATTAGTCTCTGAGAGAATGAACATAGGTTTACCTGACACAAAACTGAAGAGGAAAAATTGAGGGTGATTTTAGAAACCAAACCACAGATGGAAACAGTTTCATGACAGCAGTCTATAGTTGTGCAAGAAGGCATGGCCTGTCAGTCTGTCTCACCACTGTGGTCCCACACCCAAGACACTTCCTGGTACATGTGTAATTCTCAGATGTGCTAAGATCTGTCGCATTTAAACAATGCAAAGACAGTCTTCAGATTATGTCATCCTGAGAGTAGACCTAGCTTCATAATAACTGCAGTAAGTGGGAAAGAGTGGAACCTGTGGGGCTGTAGAAAAGCCGTGTGAGCAGAAATCACTCAGAATGTATCATTCACTGAAGAACCATGGTGTGATATAGTTACAATATAACAAAGAAGATATCATTATTCTGTCTAATCAGGTGTGAGGCTTAAAATGTTGTATAGCTTGCTGAAACTGACCCAAATTAAGTGAAAGACCTATGATTAGAAACCCACTTCTACCCAACTCAAAATCATTCGCTTTAAATGATGTAGGTTGCAATCAAGATAGAACCTAGACACTTTTGAAACTCACTGTACAAAATGAGAACCTAGAGAGGAAAATGTTGTGGAATATTGTTTTAACTAGGCAAAAATGTGTTACATCTGTTTAGGCTGCAGAATGGAACTTTCGCTGTGTAAAGGTATGTTATATTGTTTGTGCTGCGTTTACTTAACAATGTAAGGATGTGTGCTTAATTACGTAAAGATGTATTTACACCTGTTTCACCTTGCCTGCCCGAGACACCTGATTGGGCTAATGAAAAGCTGACTGCCAAAAGCTAGGCAGTGATGTCAGGCAGAGAGAATAAACAGAAGGGGGAAATCTAGGCTCAGAAGAACAAGGAGAAGATGAGAAAATAAAGCAAGGATGCCAGCCAGCTGCCAGTCAGACATAGTGTGAAAATAAGATATACAGAAGGAAAGAAAAGTAAATAACCCCTAGGAAAAAGGTAAATAAAGAGAAGCAGGTTGAATTAAAGGAGCTAGCCAGAAATGAGCCTAAGCTAGGCCGAGCAATCAAAACTAATAAGTTTCTTGGAGATGGTTGATAGTTCAAAAGAAAAAGGTTTCTACAGAAAAGAGAATTGTTAGAATTGTTCATTTTAAATCAGTAACATTCTGACAGCAGAGAATAAAAAGAAGTTAATCCAATAAGATGTGAAATGGCTTTCCAATACTCTCAGGCTGAAAAAATAAAGTGGACACTTGGAGGACATGGGAGAATGGGACATGTGTACATACTGAGAACCACCATGCTGCCTTATCACCAGATCAGGGCAAACCAAAGGCTATGAAAGTTGAAACTGTGAAAACATACTGCTCAGATCGCCAGCTGCTTTTGCATTCTCCTTCATGAAAGCCTCAGTCCTTAGTTTACTCGGAGTCAATGACTGCTTAAGAATAAAGGAAGTCTATTCCAGTGAAAAGAAAGCTCCTCCTGTGGGAGATGATTCAAGGATGCCTCTGGTCTGGGAGCTATTTCCTCTAAAAGGCGTCCCACCTGGAGTTCTCCTCCCCCAGGCTCCTTCCACCACCCTTCCCTTGCTTGGGTTGTCCCCTGGAGTGAGCACATCTCTCAGACTCATCATGTTCCCTTGACTAGTAATGTTCTATGTATCATAGTTTCTATCCTTTAGAAGATCAGGATTAATTCAATAGGGTAGTTTGCCATATGGAGATCCCCACAAGAATGATCTAATCTTGGTTCTTCACAGACATTAGCTGGTACTCAGTCTACTCTAGCAACAAGAGTATCAACAAAACTGGAAGATTCTTTTCAAGTCTCTGACTAGAAAAACTTCTATGCTGTGTGCATATGCTTCATGGTTCATTCCACTGCTAAGCTGGAAGGAAGGGAGTAACCATACATCATTGATTCTACCTCACAGGTGGGAGGGACTGAAGTGAAGGGACCAGATCATTTGCTCGATATCTATGGGCACAGTCAGTCCTGGTTCTTGGTTGAACTAGCATCCATACACTCTGGTGTTTTTAATTTTAGTTCTTTAAAAAGCAGATAAACCTATGCAGTAAGATATCCCTGTTATAGTCTGCGTTGTTGAAAGGGTTAGCCTATTAATTTCAAAATCAAAGTGCTTTCTTTAATGTTCAGAAAGGTATCTCTTCACTAAACATGGACACATACGGAGTACAACATTCTGACATAATTTGTTAATATAGAGTGTCTTTGGTCTAAAGGAAAATAATATATTGAATCTTCCCATGATTTTTTAAAGAAAAAGATGCTTTCTTCTTTTAAAGATAATATGTAATAAATGGGGTGGAGGAAGAAAATACCTAATTTTGAATATCCCTGACTCACATACTTATCAAACTCCCCACCATACTCCCCTTCTGGTTCTCTTTCAAATTCATGGCTGTCTTTATTCATTAGCTGTTGTTAGATACATATATCTGTGTGTACATCAATACATAAATATAAGCTGCTCAGTCTGTGAAATATTTATATGTAAACATATATTGTATTCAGCACTGATCACTTGGTATTGGATAACCAATCAGTGTGATATCCTACTCTTAGTACATTTTAGTTGACTGTAATTACATTATAATTAAAGAGAGAGAGGGGGAGAATGGAATTAAGAGTAGGCAAAGGATGAAAACATAAATAAAATTAATTCCAGTCTTGAAAGCAAAATGAATGCCCAATTGCTCCATCACCCACCACTAGAACCTTGGAGTCCTCTTTGATTTATTACTTCCTGGGGCCAAGTCTCTACCTTGGTGCAGCTGAATTACTTCACGGCCTTTTAATGACAGCCCTTGATGCATTCTCACCCTCACAAATCCATCCTGTGGGTCACATCAAGCTAATTTTAATAAGTACTTCAGAGGCCTAATGTCTGCTAAGCGCCCTGCTTCTGCTGTTAATTCAAGCTTGATAGATGATTTAAATATCTAATATTAGACTTAAGAGGTAGTAGTAATGACAGTGACAACTGTATGGTTTCAATTAAAAACTAGAAGAAAGCACCTGTATTTTTTGACAATTAATTAAAATTACTCATAAAATTGTCGGAATAATGTTTGCCATATAACAAACTTCAACATGGTTATATTGAATTGTGATCATCTAAGTTCCTTGTTTCCTAAAATCTTTTATTTTAACCACTATCCTAAGGTCATAGTCAAGGCAATAATAATAATAATAATAATATTTAATACTCATCTTCCCAAACAACCAATAGTCAGCTTCCACTCCAATTAAACTCATTTTTTCATGTGACCATGTCTTACATGCTCACATTATTGCCATGTTAGTTATACTAAGCACGATGATGCCTACACATTATTTTTATAAATTTTAGAGTTTTTATAATTAAGGGTGGTGGTTGTGCCACATTGTGCATGTGGAGGTCACAGGAAAATTGTGTAGAGTCAGTTCTCTCTATTCACCTTGACATGGATTCTAAAGATCTAGCACTGCTCACTAAGTTTCAGAGGTCCTTGGCTCATATATATATATACTTTTTTGGTTTTTACGAGACAGGGTTTCTCTGTATTGTTTTGGAGGCTGTCGGTCCAGCCTGGCCTCAAACTCACAGAGATCTGCCTGCCTCTGCCTCCCGAGTGCTGGGATTAAAGGTGTGCACCACCACCGCCCGGCTGGCTCCTATATATTTTTTAAAATTAATCATATGATAAGACACTTCTCATAGCTGTGCTAACTCTAAATGTTTACTCTCTCTTCTGAAGTCATATCTCATACCTGAAATAGATTGTCTGTCATTATTTTACATATGTAAAACTCTATGTAGTGCCTATTATCCCTATATACTAGTAGCAGTCCTACCAGTTATTGAGACTGTTACTTCCCCATTACCAGCTAAATAACATCCTAACTAGAAGAGCTATATCTATTAACTCTTTGTTAATTTCAACTCTATAATCCAGATTGTGACAATCCAGCCAATACACGGCACTTTGGGTAAAGGCAGGCAGATATCTGAGTTGAAGGCCAGCCTGGTCTACAGAATAAGTTCCAGGACATTCAGGGTTACAAAGAGAGACCATGTGAAAAATCAAAGAAGTGTATGGATGAACACGATATTGTATACAGAGATAAATAGACATGAAAGGATAGAATAAGAGCAGAAGTTAACAAAATGAACCCAAAGAAATGGTTGCAAGATCAAAAATGAAACATAAGCATCTATAAATGAAGAACAATAAGAAAGTTCTATATCTTTAAATGACCAAACACATAATTTTATATGATGCTGAGAAACTACCATGGAATCAATGAAAATAGGTGTAAATATATATGTGTGTTTGGGTAGAATATTTCTGGAAATTCCACTTGTATATAAAATGCCATATATAATATACCAATATAAATACACATCATGTAAGGCTTCATGTACACAAGTACCAATGCCTGAAAGGAAAGGGCATGCCAAGGTTAACTTACAGATTATTTTTGTTTGGAACATTGATAATTATTGCATGCTTGCTGGACCTAAAAAAAAGATGCATAGTGTAACTCATATTCTGGATCAAACAGTAACAATGTGTTGTGGCATCTGGATTTTGGATGCATGCCATTTTATGACTTTTATTTAAATACAGCAGTTATTTTCACAGAAGAAGAAGAAAGATCCTAAGTATGGAATATTAGAACGCAGGCAATATGAAGGGGTAAAGGAAAAGTGGGAGATTTAAGTGGGGTGGAGGATGGGTAGTAGGGAAGAAAATAAAGAGGGAGTGGAATAATAACAGTAAGGATGTTTGAAAAAGTCATATGAAAATTTACTATTTTGTAAGCTTCCTCTATAAAAGAGTGCAAAATGTATTATTACCCTATACAGGGAATGTTGCTCCTGCCAGAGGACATAGATTGAAAGTAAATAATATACTATGGACACAGGTCATGCAGATATTAAGCCAGTACTGACCAGAGTTTACTTGTTGACTGTCTTTCATATTACTAGAAAGTGTTATGTAGGTTGCTGACCAAGAAAAGTCACCAGCAATCTTTCCCATCTGTGAACTCTGCAGGCTACAATAACCTCCTATGAGAATGACCACAGATGCACATGAATAGAAAAATGAGATGTAAGAATAAAAAAATCAGAGAATACCATATTCATATGCTTTGTGGAAACATCCATGGCTTATTGGTCCAATTAAGAAACTCGAGGATCAAATATGCTTCGCTATAGATTTTTGGTGAATAAATGCATCATTGCCCAGCAAATTTTTTAAAAAACATCCACACAACATGAAGGAAATTCAAGTCAAGAATACTTGAGACTTGGAGGTCAGCTCCCCAGAATCATAGGAATATGTTCCACATGAATAAGATTTACTAGACAGAAGCATAAATAACCCTGCCCTTCATGTAGACTCAAGATTGTCATTTGTGGAGGTTTTTTCTTACTGTAAAAATGGAGATGTGCAAGCCACTTACTCATTCAGACAAAGTGTCTCTGGACTTCCCCCTGCAGTGAAGCCTTACCTAACTGTTGCCCCTGAGCCTCTCATATGTTCTGACACCACTGACAAGGACAAAATCGTAGTATATTTTTTCATTAAGCATCCACATGAGGAATTCTTCAAGGATGGACTCACACAAGAGGCTGATGAGATTATTTACAAAGAAGGACCATCATTGAGTTCAAGAACAATGTTGAATAAAGCCATGCTTCCTAACTCCACTATGCTATAAAACTGCACTTACCATCCTACTCAATCCATAATAAATAAAATATGCATTACAAGACATTGCCAGAAAACTGATGTTTTTAACACTGCAATTAATCCAGATAGGAAATGAACCCATTGGGTTCCGCATTTCATTTTATCATCTGTGTATGTGAGTAAAAGGGCAAAGAAGAAATATGATTTCTTTATAGCAAGGACATGAAAACTGGGTGACACTTATGAATCTTTTTGTTATATTTAATACATGATTTGGATGATCATCCAAAAACTAAAAAAAAAATACCTTACTGTATTGCTGTTTGCAAAATAAGAGAAATGATGGCTTGAGTAAGGTTTTCTCTCTTGTCCCCTCTGCTCTTCTGTCTTGAAGACAAGTTTACAAAGGGATGAACTGCCAAGATTAAAGTTTGATAAGACCACATTCAATTGTTTTCAAGAAAATAAGTTATCCTCTTCATGTATTTCATTGATAAATGGAATATCTCTTCCTTTGCTTTTCCTCCAGAAATAGACAAGTCCTAAGTTCAATTTGGATGCTTTTATGCTGCAGAGGGCAGTGGCAAGTGGGTTAGACAGTATCTAGAAGTCAGTCGATGAGGAAAATCCCACAGCTACCCCTGCTTGTAAAACAGAAGGACAGCTTTTGCCTCCAGGTTTTGGATTTTGTTTTCAGTATGGCAAAGCACAGATGTATCCTGTCCCTAGAGACATCCAAAACTCAAAAACATATCGTCCAGGAGAACAAAGCAGCCAGCAATTTATCACGAAGTAAATTCTCCTGACAGTGGTAGTTCATGAACAGAAAGAAAGAAGCCTGAGTTTTTATTTCAAGACAATCTTACTGTAATAAATTCAGCAATTGTATATGATAAATTCATTATTTAGTCTTTGCATTTAAAGCTTACTGGCATCAAGCTAAGCCAATGAAATCCAAAGCTTCAGTGTCAGAGTTAAAGGGAAGAAAATAACCCTTAGGAATCCTTGTAGTTGTACTCCTTGCAATCCAAGCAATCCTGAGGTTGAGGCAGAAGGATTGCCTGGGCTACCCCAGTGAAGCTCTGTCTCAAAAACCAAACACACATCATATAAATGGCATTCACAAATCAGTTTGAGAACAACAGTTCTATGAAACTAATATTCCCACATTCATAAAAATATGCTGTAGTCTTTCCCCCTTGAGATGTACAAGGAATTATTATTAACACTTCCTTTGAAAACATGTACATCACAGTCCATTTATCACTGCACTAAACCTTGGCTTCTTGAATGTATCTGTCTTTCCCCAGTCTTTATTTCTAGCTGTCAATATAAGAAACATTGGTTGCACTTACTACTAGAAGCCTAAAAAAATCAACCATCCTCTTATTTTGAAGTATTAAAAGCCAACTTTATCTTCTTATGATACAATACATATGAAGGGGAAACAAACTGGCCACTCTTTCTTCTCATTTCTTATATAAATGAAAATTATTATATTTCACATATGCCAAGTTTCCTACTCCACCCACATCATGCCTCCAGCCTGTACTAGGATCACAAAAAAGACATTGAAATGAGATGAGGGGAGAAATACTGGATCTCAATGCTATAAGAATGTTTTCTTCATTAGCCTACAGAATGGGAAAAGATCTTCACCAACCCCACATCCAAATGAGGGCTGATCTCCAAACTATATGAAAAACTAAAGAAACAAGACATCAAAACATCCAGTTTTAAAATGGGATACAAACCTAAACAGAGAATCTCAACAGAAGGATCTCAAATGACTGAGAAACACTTAAAGAAATGCTCAACATCCCTAGCTATCCAGGAAATTCTAATCAAAATGACTGAGATTCCATATTACACCTGTTAGAATGGCTAGGATCAAAAACACTAGTGGCAGTTTATGCTGTCGAAGATGTGGAGCAAGGACAACAGTCCTGCATTGCTAATGGAAGTGCACACTTGCACAGCTGCTTTAGAAATCAATATGATGGTCCCTCAGAAAATTGGCAAAACCTAGCTATACCACTCTTGTGCATATACCCAGAGGATTCTCAATTATACCACAAGGACACTTGCTCAACTGTGTTCATAGAAGCTTCATTTGTAATAGCCAGAGCCTGAAAGCAACCTAGGTGCCCCTCAACCAAAGAATGGATAAAGAAAATGTGGTACATTTACACATTGGAGTTATTGCTCAGTTGTTAAAAACAATGACATCATGAAATTTAAAGGCAAAAGGATGAAACCAGAAAAAAACATCCTGAGTGAGGTAACCCACACCCAGAAAGTCAAACATGGTATGTACTCACTCACAAGTAAATACTAGCCGTAAAGTAAAATATAACCATTCTACTGTCCACAGACCCAGAGAGGCTAGGTAACAAGGAGGGCCCAAAGCAGGGGACAGTGGGGGATGCCTCTATCTGCCTGGGAAGGGAAAATAGAAGAGATCTCTGATATGGTCCAAGGCAGAGGAGGGGGAATGGGAATTTGAGGTATTCAATTTGGAGGTAGATAGAAGGGGAGAGTACTGAAAGAGATGACAAGAAAATGGGGGAAGAGCTTTTTGAAGCCAGATATAAGCCTGATACAAGGAAAACTCCCATGAATCTACAAGGATGACCCCAGCTAAGACTCCTAGAGATAGTATATACTTAGCCTAAAGTAACCATCTCCTGTGATCAGATTTTTGACTACACCAATTGTCATCAGACAGCCTTCATCCAGTATCTGATGGAAACAGATGCAGAGATCCACAGTCAAACATTAGGCCAAGTACTGGGAACCCTGAGGAAGGGAGGGAGGAAGGATTGTAGGAGCCAGAGGGGTCAAGGACATCACATAAAAATTCACAGAAATAACTAACTTAGCTCATAGGAACTCACAGAGTCTGAACCAACCAGGGAGCCTGAGTGAGACTGACATATTCTTTCTGCATATATGTTACAGTTGTGTGGCTTGGTCTACTTGTGGGATTCCTAACAATGGGAGCAGGGGCTGTCTCTAATGCTTTGACTGGCTTTTGGGACCCTATTCCTCATAGTGGATTGCCTTGCACAGCCTCAATACAAGAGGAGGTAGGTAGTAAGTCTTACTGGAACTTGATATGCTATTCTTTGTTGTTACCCATGGGAAGTCTGCCCTTTTCTGAAGAGAGACAGAGGAGGAGGAGATTGGGGCAAGCGGGGAGGGAACAGAAGAAAGGAGGGAGGAAAAACTACAGTCAGGATGTAGAATAAATTAAACTTAAAAATTATTTAAAAACAAAATAATGTTTTCTGAAGTAAATGTGGAAAACAAAGAAATATTAGCACAAGTATAATTAGGAACAATATTGCTAAAAGGTAGGAGGTCAATGTTTTGGTCATTAGATGGTGAGCTTTGTGACAACAGGCTTTCAGGGACATGAAGGGAAAGAACTGCATGAGGTTTTCATCAAACAGGCCAAGAGTGTTCTTGGAATACTCCTAATTTCTCCATCAATATTGTCTAACAAATGACCAGGAACCAAGGAAGGGATGCACACTTCAGTTTGAGGAGAGAAAATTGGGTCACTCAAGATAGGATCTTAGTCCATGATTTCCAACAGGAGAGGTGTCACTTCAAACCAAAGCACTCTGTTTAAAAGTAATATACATATGCATGTAACAATTAAAAGAAAGAGAGGCCATGAACTTGAAAGAGAGGGAGAAGGGGTTTATGGAAGAATTTGGAAAAAGGAAAGGAAGGGAGGCATGCTGTAATAATTATATTGCAATCTCAAAAAAAGACCATTTAAGAAAAATTGTCCAACATACTTCTTGAAGTTTTATATTTTTAGGAAAAAATTTTATTTTAATCGAAGAACAAAAATCTTAAAACCTCTTTTAAAGGATCTGAAAAATTCAAAGACAGAGAGAGGGGGAAAGAAAGGGGGAGAGAGAGAAGGAAAGGCTGGGGTTGTAATGCATGCCTTTAATTCCAACACTTAAGTGGCTGAGGTAATTGGATCTGTGTGAGTTTAAGACCAGCCTGGTCTACATTTTGAGACCTTGTCTTTTTTTAAAAATGCAAGAATTTAATACAGTATCACTGCTGAACAATAAGGAAACATGTTTACTGCTGAAGATTTAAGAATTTAAAAGTTCTCCAATATAAAACACAACAAAATTTTCTTCAAATTCATTTGAACTTTAATTGAAAGTTTCAGAGGACTGGAAAGCCAGACTTTGCTTCTTTGTGAATCCATTCTTATTGCTATCTCCCCCACTAAACGAAATCTAGAATACCTCCAGTTGGTAAATCATATTTCATGGGCAATATACTCTCTAAAAATTTAATAAAAATGTCGAAGGCTAATCATAAGGTTGTAGCTAACTGAAACTATGCCTGCCAGTATTAGAATCCAAATGCTTCCATTTCCTGACTCAGGAACATTGTATAATTTCCTGCCTCTGTTCCTGTATCACACATCGGGGGTTGTAATAACATACATACCATACTGTAAGACTCAAAGGATTCAGTTATATAAATAATATACAAAAGGACCATGCACATAATCGTGTCAACTGATCTTATTATTTCAAATACTATAATATCTAAATATGCTAATTCCCTCAACACCAACTTAAATGGCCATGATGACCAAAATGATCTCAACCACTATGAATTAGTCACAAGATTTCCTGCTGCGTTAAATGATCTTCCATGAGGAAAATTATGTTTCAATAAATGTTCATACATTTCATCTTAAAATGGAGAGGTTGGAAAACAGTTTGGGGAATATGTAAACAAACACAAACATTCAAATGTTTGGTTATGGTTTGACTTAGGTTTATGGTGCCGAACACAGGGACACATACCAAAAATTCTTAACTTCATGCCAGGTATTTGGTTGGCACTAAACTAACTGAATCCTGATATAAAATGAAATACTGAGGCAGTCACAAGCAAACTGCATGGCAAGTTTGCATTTGGACTTGCCCCCCTGTGCAGAAGACTGCCCAGCTTCTCACACTCTGGGAGATGCAGGTAGTCTCAGAGGATGGATTTTCTCTAGCAGGCTTTCTGAGTTTCAGACCTCATGGCATAGAATCCCTCTAAGAATTCTCAGGCTGCCTGTTAAAGTGTAGAAAAGGCAAGCCAGGTGTCTTAGTTGGGGTCTCTATTGCTTTGAAGAGACACCATGACCACAGCAACTCTTAAAATGAAAACATTTAATTGGGGCTGACTTACAATTTCACAGGTTTAGTCCCTGATCATCATGGCAGAAGGCATGGTGGCATGCAGGCAGATGTGATGCTGGAGAAGGAGCTGAAATATTCTATAACCAGATCATCAGGCAGCTCAAAGAAAAGCCTGTCCCCCCACTGGCCTGGCTCAAGCATCTGAGACCTCAAAGCCCATCTGAAGTGATACACTTCCTCCAAACCACACCGACTCCAGCAAGCCCACACCTCCTAATAGTGACACTCCCTGGGAGCCTATGGGGGCCGATTACATTCAGAAGACCACACCAGGCAAAGCTGCATGAGATAAAATAAGGACTGATGAGAAGGGAAGACAGCATCCTAAAGTATCTGATCAAGATGGAGTCTTCGGGAACTACCAATGAAAACACTGGGTTGATTAACCAAGAAAGAAGTTGAACCTAAAATTCATTTAAAAAAAACAGGAGTAAATGTTTGGATGAAGGAAAAGGAAACTTTAGAATAAATCATTACTCTTCTTCATGGCAAAAATCAGTAATATTTGACAATGTGCCCCCAAGGGATCACATACACAGTAGAACATGGATAGGGCAGGACACAGGTAAATCTTGCTTCAGCTGCTTATAAAGCTATGTGAGCTTGAGAAAAAAAATATTTCAGGCTTTAGCTTGCTGTAATTCTTCAAAAGGATGGTGTAGTGTAGATTACCAGAAACTATGAACCCTTAATAAATAATACTTAATAACATGAGAAAATGCACCCTTGGAAGTTACTTTCACAACCTTTGAACATGATGCAGAAGAGAATAAAAGTGATAAAACTGGGTCTGTTGTGATGGCTCAGCAGTTAAAGGCCCTTGCTTCTGAGCCTAACATTCCTGAAAGTTGTCCATGATGTGTGTGCTTGTACATACTCAATCTCTCTCTCTCCCTCTCTTTCTCTCTCTCTCTCTATCTCTCTCTCTCTCTCACACACACATGTGCACACACACACGTGCACACACACACGTGCACACACACACACAAGCAATAACATTTTAAACTGATACAGCAAGAGTTGTTCGTGGGTATAATTCTTTGCTAAGGATGAATGTCTTAGGAGTTCAAACTCGGAGTTCAATTTCTAATGAAGTCACTGGCTGTTTGCAGGAAATCCTTAGTCTCTGGTGTTCAGAAAGAAAATTTAAGAGAGAAATAAAAGATGGAAAAATTAAGTGAAGTCCAGGCTTGAGTTCACCGGTTGCCACCTCCCACCCAATCTCCTGTATTATGCATAGATCTCACTTCTATCTCCATGTAATACACTCTGTATGGCATCTTCACTGTTCTGTCTTCTACTTCATAATTATATATTTAGCTTTTCTGCATTAATTAAATTTGTTTTTAACATTGTGACATATTTGGCAATTCATACATGTATACAAATCGTGTCTAGAATGCAGCTTTTGAATATACAGCAAACTCACTTATTATATTATTATATTTTACAGCATGTAGTGTTACCCACTTCTAGGAATCCTAGTCAGTTTTTAAATCTTCTCACAGATTGTTCATTTCCTCAACTTATTAATGTACTGTCTCTACATATGCATTGTCTTACATATGTATGATTTATTCTGGTGTCAGTCATTTCTGGAGCATATTTTAGGAATGTATTTCTTTGTATTATGGTTTTTTAATGGTAAATTATTGTTTTTCTTTGAGATTCAGTTTCAGAACTCTGAGATGTCATATGAAGGTGAGGTTTTCTAGAAAGGATTTATATTTGTCCTGAATGGTATATCGGGGCATCTTGGGACGTAACAAGCATTTTAAATTGAATCTTGGCCTGGGGTTTACAGTGCACTCAGGCAGGCTTCATTTGAGCTCCAACACTAGTTGAAGCTTGCTTAGAGTTGAAATTTTCCAGAAGGTTTTTTTCTTCCCTTCCTTACCTGCTGCCAAAGTTTACAGAGGAGTTTCTTTGAGATCTCTTAAGGATGGAGGTTTATTTCTGGGTCATCTCATGCTAAGGTTCAGGTCTTTAAGGCCCTGACTTTGCAGGAGTCCTCCCATTAATCTTCTCACCTTGGGCTTCGTCTTATTTTTCTGCCTTTGTGAAACACTGGAAACTATTCTCAAATTCTCCTGCTTGGGAGAAATGACCTTAAGACAAAAGTCAGCTCCAGTAACTATACCAAAAAAACCTAACTCTTCCTTAAATGCAAAAACATGATGGACAAAAATCAGAGTCAAGCCTTCAAGTACTTCTTAGAAGAAGGAGGGAAAAAAGAAAGAGATTCTGTATTTTAGAAGCAGGAAAAACAGCAAGTTGGTTTCTGTGCCACCAGGAACTAAGTAACATCATAAAAGATAGAGATAACATGTAGACCTTCTGTAACTTCCTCAGCAGGCTATCAAGTGACTCAGTCTCTCCTGAAAGAATTCATGAAAAAAGAAATCTGCAAAAGGGTGTCCAAGTTTCATTTTGAATGTTTTGAGGGAGAAGGCATATTTTCCTTAAAACAACAACCAAAACAACTTGGGAAAAGAATTGATTTTGTTGCATGACTAGAATTTTATGTACACCAGGGGATATGGCACCTGTTTGAAGCAGAAACTCTGGGTCTTACATCTTTGTTAGTAGAGTTTGTTTTGTCCTTTGTATGTACAATTATTAAAGACAGAAGTAGATAAAGTTTGGGTTCACATTTTGACAGATTCTAAGAAAAGATACCCAAATAATAAGACAGTAGTAGTGCTGGAGAGATGGTTTAGCTGTTACAGGCTAGGCTCACAAACAAAAAATAAGACAGGAGTACAGAGTCCTTTTGAATTTTAAATGCAACTTGTGACTTTCCTCTGGTGGTTTGAATGAAAATGGTCCCCATAGACCCATAGGGAGGAGCACTATTAGGAGGTGTGACCTTGTTGAAGTAGGTGTAGCCTTGTGGGAGGAAGTGTGTCACTGGGGTTGGGCTTTAAGGTTTCAGAAACTCAAGCAAGACCCAGTCTCACTGTCTCCACATGCTCCCTCTCAATCTAACTGCAGAACTCTGGCTTCTTCTCCAGCACCGTATCTGCCTCCATGCCACCATGTTTCCCATTATGATAATAATGAACTAAACCTCTAATTCTATAAGCCAGCCTCCAATAAAGGCTTTCCTTATTAAGAGCTGCTGTGATCATGGTGCCTGTTCACTGCAATAGAAACCCTCACTAAGACAATTGGTAATCTGGGGCTGTAAAGATGCCCTATAGTATGATATCAATAAGTCATATGTGGTTGATTAAAATCAGACATGTGGCTATATTGAACAAAAACCTCCATCTGGCATGCACACAGTATACTACCACACATGCAGGTAAAACACTCTTACACATAAAATAAAACAAACAGATCTAAATAAAGGAAAACTATCTGATGTGAATGTGGTGTTATAAACCCATAATTCCAGGACTCCAAGGGCAGAGGCCAGGGAAATAACAAGTTCAAAGCCAGTTTAGGTTTAATAGGAAGTTAAGGAAAGTCTGAGTTCAAAATGAGAGCCCATCTCAAATAAATCTACCGATGAGAAGGCCTAATCACTCACAAATATTCTACCGTAAAATAAGGTTCAACTTCATTCTCTTCATAAAGCTTCTTGTGTTGTAAGTAAGCAAACTGCTAGCAGGGGGTGGGTCCTTATTCTGAACATGCTGCAATTCTCTGTTTGTAATACGGAAGCTCATTCATACTTGTTTTTCCCTTCTTTCCTTCCTTCCTTCCTTCCTTCTTTCCTTCCTTCCTTCCTGTGTCTTTTGGTCAGTAGAAAAACTGATCAAAACCAGGGACCTTGCTTCTTTAACCATTAAACTTTGCCCCCCACTTCCAGCTACACTAGAACCCCATCATCCTGAAATCAATCTAAGCACAAGAATACCTTTCCTTTTCTAACTGTAGACCAGAGAAACTCACACTGGCTTCTTTCTGCTTCTTTTTAGTTTTCATCTTTTGCAATTTCTTTCTCAATATTCTCTGCAAGACATGTTGATATTCACAAACCTCCTAACTGAATGACCTTGGGCTGTTACCTAGAGCCCCACTGCTTCCTGAGATGCACTGTATCAGCCTCCTAGCTTAATGAGATCACATCCCACAGATGGTTGCAAGGTGAGCACATTATATGAATGAAATACTCTTTTATAGCTCCATTTATGCTAATGGAAATGCTTTCTATCCTTAATTATAAGTGTTGGTAGAAACTAGTATAGATGAGCCATTGCAAGTCTCATTCAATTGAACTTTTTTCCGTAAGCAGCACACTGAAGAACTGTAGTTGACACCCAAAGCAGCAGACATAGCTCACACAGTGAATATCTGCAAACGCACCCTGACCTGGCCCTAAGCTTTGTAACCTGTAGTCATCACTCTTTCACAGAGACAGCACAGAAAATATCAGAACAAAGCCCAAGCCAACCCTGCCCCTTCCAAAGCATTTCAGCAGAGTGAAGTAGAAGAAGCTGTGTGCAGCATTTCAGCAGAGTGAAGAGGAAGAAGCTGTATGTAGCAGGTGGAGTCAAAAGCAGTAATATAATAAATCATTAGTAATAACAAACCAATGTAACAAAAGAAGGGCAGAGGGGTAAGTGTTCTGATTTAAAAACAAAAAAAGCATCACAAGAGAGAAAGATACCATGCATAGGGATTTTCATTAGCGAAAGGGATCAGAAAAAAAGGTAAAAGGGAAGAAAGAAGACCAGCCTCTGGGGACAGGAGCAGCAGAAGAGAGGAAAAAGAGGGAGGGGGAATGGGTGGTGGGCAGGGGACCATAGTAAATGTGCACAGATAGTGCTCTTAGTGGCTGAAGCTGAGAGCACATACTGTCAGAACCCCAAGGACAGGCCAGTACAGATGCCTGAATACTAACAGTAAGTAAGACTTTTTTGAATGGCTTTAATCTGACAGTTACACCATTGCATAACCTGCTGCCTAGTTTCATCAAGTTTTACCGTTTAAATGCAAATAAGAAAGGAACCTCTAATAGGCAGAAGTGTAGGTGAAATACAGAAATAAAATGTCTTAAGTATTTGGATTTTTTATAAGAAAGAAAGAAAGAAAGAAAGAAAGAAAGAAAGAAAGAAAAGAAAGGAAGGAAGGAAAACACATTCAAGCAGTGATGAATCAGTAAAACACATGTGTGAAAGAAACGTTCATTCTGTCAGCCAAATGCAGAAATTAATAATTTACCAGGAAGTGGTAAGGGCATTTATAGAAAAAAAGTCAATAAAAGTGCCTAACATACTACGCACATTTTCTTTGCAAGGTCATAAAAGACAGACATGTAAAAACCCTCCCTGGCCCAGCACAAAGGCAAAGATGGAGCTCAGAGAAAGTCAGGTGTCTTCTGTAGGGAAATTCTTTTGATGACTTGTCACAGATGAGTGGCAGACCCTTCAGAGACTGACATGAATTAGCTTTAGATTGTTCTAATCTTGCCTAAGAAGCAAGCCTTTTGCTCACTTGGCTATTCATGCTTCCATGTTTAAGGCAAAAAAGAGAAACAGGGCTTCTCAGGCATCAATATGTGACTGTGAAATTAATTTCCAAAAAGTATGAATTTTTATCACATTGCCCATTATGCACTATGAACTAAGATCAGAGGAAATTTCTTGAGTAGTCCTCCAATTTGGTTAGCTAATTTGAGAGCAGATTTTCTATTTTATTCTTAAATACTATCAAAGAATGAAAATTTTCTATGGCTCATATTGAAATACTTAATTCCCTTTTATGTCAAGAAGTTCTTTCTGATACTGACTGAAATGGCCTCCAGTAATGTGAGGACATTTGTCTTAATTTTGACCTTGATGTTGACAGAGAAGTGGTGAGCAAACTAACTATAATGACCATTTACGTGTTAGAGACAAGTATGTAGTCATCACTGAACCCTCTAGCCTCCAGGGTCATATGTATGTCTGTAGCCTGCTCTGACAGATCAAATCCTATCTTTAAATGCTTCTTAATCAACTTCTCTCTCTCTCTCTCTCTCTCTCTCTCTCTCTCTCTCTCTCTCTCTCTCTCTCTCTCTCTCTCTCTCTCTCTCTCTCTCTCTCTCTCTCTCTGTGTGTGTCTCTCTCTGTCTCTCCCTTTGTTAATTTTTTTCATCATCTCTTGAGCTTGTTCACATTTTAATGAGATCATAACCACTGCTAATTGTTTCTTGGATTTCATAACCCTCCTTTTATCTGTATGTCAATATGTTGCTTACTTTAAAATATTACTGTACCTGCTTGCTGTGTCTGCAAAGATGGTGAGATCAGTTGTGTTTCCTAATAAAGCAATATCGCAATGGGAAAGTACACTAATATTATGAGAAGATACTGAGTTAGAAATGAAATGTGAATTTCCACTCTAACACCCAGGAGCCTGAGCATACCCTGAATGCTCCAGGTTTCTGCTGGCTCTTATGTGAGGGGAGATATAGTAATCCATCTGATAATGTGTAGTAATATTAGTTGACTAAGAATAATGAAATTAAAGTTAGGAGGGAGAATCGATGTGAAAAGTGAGACGTGGAAAGATTTCTTTAACAAAAGGATAAACGTGCCTGAGGAAGGATAATGAGGAGCAAGAGGCAAGCTCCCAGAGGGGTCTCATGACTCCAGCACAGTTGGGCCACGTGAAACCCATACAGACCAAGGAAGCCCCAGCACAATTCAGCCACATGAGCTCCAGCACAGTCAGACACGTGAGTCCCACTATAATCAGACCATGTGAGATAGAACCCATCAGAGAAGAGAATGACTGGCTAACTCAAACTCCCCGCCCCTCAGAAATTCTCATGTTATTGTAACTGAAACTCCTTAATAATGCTTCCATTTTCCCAGTTCCTATAAACAAAGAATAGCTTTACCTTTGAGTTTCCACAATAGTATTTCCACTGTTTTCTTTTATTCTTGAGAAAGGGCCTCATTCCATAACTCTAGCTTGCCTTGAAACTGGCCACATAGACCAGTTTGGACTTGAACTTCCAGTAATCTCTCTCTCTCATCGTCCTCCCCAGTGCTGATACTGCAAATACTGTGGCTTCTCTGACAGTTTCTTTAATTTAGCTCAACAGATACCTATCCAGTGCCAACTATGTAGAAACAGTACACTAATTTGTAAAAATTTATTAGGGGAATATCCAGACAGAGATATCTCACTTCATAAAGTTCATGTTAAAATGGGTGAGACAGACATAGAATACTAGACAAGTGTGGAACATATTAGAAAGTGATCAACATAATTGGGGCAAAACAAATGAATTCCAATAAGGGGATGGATGGAAAACAAGTATGAGGTATCTTTTAGAAAGTGAAACCTAGACCCAAAGAAGATAACTACACTCACAAACACAGGCAATAGATAATCCCCCTTTACCAAACACCAAAAGCAAAAGGGAGGAGAACCTACACACAATAACTCCACTACCAATAAATCAAGCACAAACAAGAATCATCAATCAATGGTCATTAATATCCCTTAATGTCAACAGTCTCAACTTGCCAATAAAAAGACACAGACTAGCAGAACGGTTACAAAGAGAGAACCCATCCTTCTGCTGCATACAAGAAACACATCTCAACGTCAAAGACAGACGTCACCTCAGAGTAAAGGGTTGGGAAAAGATTTTCCAATCAAACGGACCCAAGAAACAAGTGGGTGTAGCAATCCTAATATCTAACAAACTAGACTTCAAATTAAAATCAATCAAAAGAGATGAAGGACATTTCATATTCATCAAAAAAAATCCATAAAGATTAAGTCTCAATTATGGACATCTATGCCCCAAATACAAAGGCACCCACATTCGTGAAAGAAATATTACTAAAGCTCAAATCGCACATAAAATATCACACACTAGTAGCAGGAGACTTCAACACTCTCCTCTCACCACTAGACAGGGCCTACGGACAGAAATTTAACAAATAAACATAATAGAAGTTATGACCCGACTGGGTTTAACGGACTTCTATAGAACATTCCACCCAAACACAAAGGGATATACCTTCTTCTCAGCGCCACATGGAACCTTCTATAAAATTGACCACATAATAGATAACATAGCAAATCTCCACAGATACAAAAAAATTGGAATAACCCCCTGTTTCCTATCAGACCACCATGCATTAAAATTAGAATTCAATAATAACACAAATCACAGAAACCCTACAAACTCATGGAAATTGAACAATGCACAATTGCACCATCCCTGGGTAAAGGAAGAAATAAAAAAAGAAATTAAAGACTTCCTGGAATTCAATGAGAATTAAGACACAACATACCCAAACTTATGGGACACTCTGAAAGCAGTACTAAGAGGAAAGTTCATAGCACTAACTGCCCACATAAAGAAACTGGAGAAGAGTCACACAAGAGAATTAATAGCACAGCTAAATGATCAGGAACAAAAAGAAAGAAACTCACCCAGAAAGAGCAGACTCCAGGAAATATTCAAATTTAGGGCTGAAATCAATCAAGTAGAAACCAGGAAAACATTGAGAAGAATCCATGAAACAAAGAGTTGGTTCTTTGAGAAAGTCAACAAAATAGACAAACCTCTGTCCAAACTACCCAAAAGACAGAGAGAGAGCATGCTAATTAACAAAATCAGAAATGAAAAGGGAATCCTAATAACTAACACTGAGGAAATCCAGAGAATCATCCGGGTATACTTTGAATTTCTGTACTCCACAAAATTCAAAAATTTAAAGGAAATGGACAATTTCCTGGATAGATATCACTTGCGAAAACTAAATCAAGAACAGATAAACAATCTAAACAGACCTATAACCCTTAATGAAATAGAAGCAGTCATCAAAAGTCTCCCAACCAAAAAAAGTCCAGGCCCAGATGACTTCAGTGCAGAATTTTACCAGAAATTCAAAGAAGAGCTAATTCCAATACTCCTCAAAGTATTACACATAATAGAAGCAGGAGGTTAACTGCCAAACTCTTTTTACGAGGCTACAATTACCCAAGCCACACAAAGACACAAGTAAGAAAGAGACCAGTTTCCCACATGAACATCGATGCAAAAATACTCAATAAAATACTAGCAAATCGGATTCAAGAACACATCAGAAAAATCATCCACCATGATCAAGTAGGCTTCATCCCAGGAATGCAGGATGCTTCAACATTAGAAAATCCATCAATGTAATCCACCATATAAACAAACTGCGAAAGAAAAACCACATGATCATCTCACTAGATGCTGAAAAAGTCTTTGACAAAATCCAGCACCCCTTCATGATAAAGGTCCTAGAGAGATCAGGGATAACAGGAACATACCTGAACATAATAAAAGCAATATTCAGTAAACCAACAGCTAACATCAAACTAAATGGAGAGAAACTAAAAGCAATTCCTCTAAAGTCAGGAACAAGGCAAGGCTGTCCACTCTCTCCATATCTCTTCAATATTGTCCTTGAAGTTCTTGCTAGAGCAATAAAAAAACAAAAGGACATCAAGGGGATACAAATAGGAAAAGAAGAAGTCCAGCTTTCACTATTTGCAAATGATATGATAGTTTACATAAGTGACGGAGCTGATAAACACCTTCAGTAAAGTGGTAGGATACAAGGTTAACTGAAAAAAATCAGTGGCCCTGATATACACATGATGAAGTGGCTGAAAAAGAAGTCAGAGAAACATCACCCTTTACAATAGCTATAAACAACATCAAATACCTGGGGATAATGTTAACTAAGAAAGTAAAAGTTCTGTATATCAAGAACTTTGAGTCTTTAAAGAAAGAAATCAAATAGGATCCCAGAAAATGGGAACATCTCCCATGCTCTTGGATTGGTGGGATCAACATAATAAAAATGGCAATCTTGCCAAAAGCAGACTACAGATTCAATGTAAATCCCTATCAAAATTTCGGCACAATTCTTCACAGAACTCAAAAGAACAATAATCAACTTTACATGGACAAACTAAAGGCCCAGGATAGCCAAAACAACCCAATACAATACAGGAACTTCAGGGGGCACCACCATACCTGACTTCAAGCTCTATTATAGAGCTACAGTCCTGAAAACAGCTTGGTATTGGCAAAAAAAATAGACAGGTAGACCAATGGAACCAAATTGAAAACCCTGATTTTAACCCATGCACCTATGAACACTTGATTTTTGACAAAGAAACTAAAACTATACAACAGAAAAAAGAAAGCATCTTCAATAAATGGTGAAGGCATAACTGGGTACTGGCATGCAGAAGACTGCAGATGGACCCATGTCTATCGCCTTGTACAAAACTTAAGTCCAAATAGATCAAAGATCTCAACATAAATCCAACCACACTGAAACTCTTAGAAGAGAAAGTGGGAGATACTCTTCAACGAGTTGGTACAGGAGACCACTTCCTGAACATAACACCAGTGGCATAGACACTGAGATCGACAATTAACAAATGGGACCTCCTGAAACTAAGCGGCTTCTGTAAGGCAAAGGACACAGTCAACAAGACAAAAAGATCTGACAGAGGGCTAATCTCCAAAATTTACAAAAAACTCAAGAAGCAAGTCTCCAAAATACCAAAGGATCCAATTAAAGGGTGGGGTACAGAACTAAGTAGAAAATTCTCAATAGAGGGGGCTAAAATGGCCAAGAGACACATAAGAAAGTGCTTAACATCCTTAGCCATCAGGGAAATGCAAATCAAAACAACTTTGAGACACCATCTTACTCCTGTCAGAATGGCTAAAATCAAAAACACCGAAGACAATTTATACTGGAGAGGATGTGGAGAGAGGGGAACATTGCTCCACTGCTGGTGGGAATGCCAACTCGTACAACCACTTTGGAAATCAGTATGGACATTCCTCCGGAAAATGGGAATCAATCTACCATAAGACCCAGCAATTCCACTCCTTTGCATATACCCAAAAGACGCAAATTCATGTTCATAGCAGCATTATTTGTACCAGCCAGAACCTGGAATCAACCTAGATACCCCTCAGCTGAAGTATGGACAGAGAAAATGTGGTACATTTACACAATGGAGTATTACTCAGCAGAAAAAAAAAAACAATGGAATCTTGAAATTCGCAGGTAAATGGATGGCACTAGAAGAAACCATCCTGAGTGAGTTAACCCAGTCACAAAAAGACAAACATGGTATGTACTCACTCATATATGTATTTTAGACAAGGATCAGGATAGTTCCAGTCTGCACTTTCACTGACAGAGAGTCTGGGAAACAGGAAAGAACCTAAAAGACATATGCATGGTACCCCAGAGAAGAGGAATGAAGCAAGATCCTCTGAACAGATGGGGAACACGGTGAGGGGTGGGGGGAGTGAGAGCTGGAAAGAAAAGAGGGGGAGAAGAGGAAGAGAGAGTAGGTCATGGGGGAACAGGAAGGTTGAGTGGGGGGGTTAGAATAGGGGGAAGAGGGAATCATAGGTTATAATACAGTGAGACCTCTAGTGATCTAAAGGGATGACACCAACTGGCAAGCTAAGCAATAGTGGAAAGACCACCTTAAATGCCCATTCCTGATAATGTACTTGATGTCTATAACCCTCCTGGAGCCTTCATCCAGGGACTGATGGAAGCAGAGACAAACACCCACAGTTAAACACTGAACTCAACCCATGGAACCCATATACAGAGAGAGAGGAGCAAAGAGTAAATTGGCAAAGAATGGGCTCACAAAACCAGCAGAGACAGCTGATCTGAACAGGGGAGAGCTCTTGGACCCCAGACGGACAGCTGGGAGGCCAGCATGGGACTGATCCAGACACCCTGAGTGTGAGAGTCAGTGAGGAGTCAGTGAGGAGGCCTGGGCAACCTATGGAGCCCTGAGCAGTAGATCAGTGTTTATCCCTGGCATACAAACGGTCATCGTGTGTCCGTAACACAAAGAGGGATGCTCTCTCAGCCTGGACTCTTAGGGGAGTGCCTGTACCCTGCCCTGAGTGAAATGACAGACTCTAGATATCCCCTATGTGGAAGGAAGTGGCAATAGGGTGGGAGGCTGGGGGGGGGATGGTGGCGGGTGCTGGAGGAAGGGAGGAAGAGGGAACTGGGATTGACATGTGAAACAAGCTAAATAAAATAAAATAAAAATAATAAAATAAAAAAAGAAAGTGAAATGTCAGCAAAGCTCCCCTGGAGAGCAATCTGGACACTGTTGGGAAGACAACATTATAATGGAAACAATTAGCAGCTCTAGTGTGGGGAAGTTTGGTAGAGCAGGGCATCACCAACAGAAAGATAGAAATGAGCATTCAGAGGCAAAAGAACATAGTCCTGTTTGGCTCAGACTGTATAGAGTGAGTGAACAGGGGGTGGGAGGGTGGGGAGCACAATTATAACAGCATTGTCTCTCATTCTTACTTTTTTTGGGTCTGTGTAGCATTTCCAGCAAAAAGTGGACACAATCTGACTTGGTTTTAGAATCATCACTCTGTGTGTTCCATCATTAAAGGGCATGTGTGACTTCCCAATACAGTTATTCTTACTATAACCATTAACTTATTTTCCTGTTATTTGAATCTACTTGATTACAGTTTTAAGAGAATATGCAGGTTTCCTCCTACAGAAGGGGTCATAGCTACATGTTCATTGTATTCCCTGAGAACACACAGTGGGCAGGGTTCTTAGATACCAAAGGATGATGCATAAAATGGGTGGTCAAGGGATATCAGGGCCATAAACATATTTTGTCAAATCTAGTTGTAGAATATATTAGCAAAATCCTACAAATTGAATTTCTCTTACCATTCCCTTTACAAAAATTGAGGTCACCATGACTATCACAGATTTTTCTCTATTTAACATATCCTTTTATTTTTATTTTATGTAATATATGTTTAATCTTCAAAATAAACCAGTTCATGAGAGAGTTTCTGACAATGTTCCTGCTTTTAAAGGATTCTACTTAAAATGCTGAAGTCATCGTCCAATTTGTTCTTCTCTTGAAGCTTGCTGGAGTTTCCTCCACCTTGGCATCATATGTAAATTTAATGAGTATTCACTCACTTTCATCATCCAGGTCACTGGGTCATTGATTCTCATTTCCCTTTGTGATTTTTAGAGCAAAGATGCTGTCTCAATCTATCTTTCATAGCTTTTCTTGTCTGTGTATAGTATCTTACAACTTTTTATAACATATTTTTCAATATAAAGCTTCTTCATTTTCCAATTATAAACTAACTTGTAATTTCATTAGATCTACATTTTTATAATACTGTAGTTATCAGAGCTCTTCTGTCCTTAAAACTGTGATTTTAGGAAGTCTTTTTGTGTTTGTTTGCTTGCTTGCTAGCTTGTTTTAATACTAGCCTTGGGACTACCTGTAAAATCTCTATTTCTTTGAAGATCTTCCATCTTCAAAATCAACTCCACAAAATATCAGTATGTGATCTACTAGTTATGCCCATGATTTCTCTATAACTTTCTATTCTCTTGTTATATTATTCTCAGCAAATTATTTAAAGTTCAGTGAAATTATAATTTGAGAAGAATAAGAATAAAGGTAGGTATAATTAGTGTAACACAAATAATAAAAACCCAGAGACAAATATTGAGGTTCATGCTGAAGATCAGAAAAACAAAGCAGGCAAGTCAGTAGCTCTTACCTCTACCAAGCTGAAATGACAATCCCATCTCCATGAATCCTCAGAGACAATGGTCACCCTTTCTGGAAACTAAATCTCACATGAGACCCTTTGATTCTTCCTTTTATACCTACCTAGTACTGGGATTAAAAACATGAGCTCTGTTATTCTTTGACTGATTCACTTTTATGAAGCCCTGGGTGGCCTTGAACTCACAGAGATTCATTTGCCTTGTCTCCTGAGTCCTGGGATTAAAGATGTTTGCCACCACTGCCTGACCTCTATGGCTAGCTAGCATAGATGCTGGGATTTAAGGTGTGTATCACCATTGTCTGGTTCTAAGGCTGTGGCTAGCTTTGCATTTTCATCTCCAGTGGCTTTTTTAAATCATAGCCAATATATCATCACAAATTATGATATTATTAAAGGAATAATTATATAGGATGATAAATAAGGCAAAGAAATAGAAATGCAATGGGTACTGACTGTCTGCCAAGGTCAGTGTTGTTTAATAACAGATCTTCAGGGAGGGACCACAGAGAAAACAAGCAATTTCTAAAATTAAATGATATTTATAATAACTCCAAAATGTCTTCTGTTTACAGTCCCTATATCTAGTCTAAATTGTCCAGATCAATCAAATCAGTTCCATCTCTACTGTATTTATAGGGTTTTTACCCTAACCCACCCACCCAGGACAGTATTAAAAGTGTGATACATCATCTTTTAGCAACTTCGGATCTTCTCAAGCTGCTGTATTCAATAGAAGTTCCTCATGACAGAAGGGCTTTGTGGGTGCTGACCCAACTTGCCCCACTTGAAGGTCTACTCCCTCAAACCTTTGCTCTTCATATGACTCCTTCACGCCTTCCATAATTTCCATGGTGTTCCACCACTGAGCCTCCTCTACAGAATGTGTTTCCTGACAATTCTGCCACAACAGAGGAAAAGCTGCTGGCCTACACTGCCCAGTCAGAATATTACATCCCTGTGGATACAGGGATTAGTCAATCAAATTACTTCATTTAAATAAAGCAAAGCTCTCTGGAGAGATAGGCACATGTTCTATCTGGAAATAAAGAATTCTCCTTGAAGCATGTTGAGATCACAATAGTGATGACCTGCCTAGACTAACCTAGTCTGATACCACCTATCTAAAACATCAAATATATAGCGAAGTTGCTAAGAAACTGAAAAAAAGTTGTTTTCTGATGGTGTGGTTCATATATCTCACTTAACAATTCTAAAGTTATTACTACACCTCATATTTACCAATTAATTTTATTTACTCTATCAATAAGTATTTCCAATTGTTTCACTAAGATTTCTACATTTAAAATGTAAACATTTACATTTAAATAGTCTCATTTATTTCTGTTATCTTTCTCCTTTATGTCTTATCATTATACCCACAGCACACAGAAGTACCCAGAACATAGGCAAAGGCTTGTTCAAAAATCTTGGAATTATCTGGAGCAGCCAAGCTTTTTATTCAAATACAATATTGATGAATAAGAGCCCTGAAACCTGATTTCCTTGGAAACATACCCTGAATTGACTATCATTGTCTTATCTTTAAAATGATAGTCATATTAATAAAAAACCTCATGTGATGACTACAAGAATTAAAATAAAAGGTGATAAAACATTGTCACAATGCCTAGCACAGACTATCAAAAATAATTAATCATTATTATTCATTTGTACTCCTTAGGAGTGTGGTCCTTGGTAGGTTTTCCATGCAGCAGTGGATGACACCATGTGTTAGTACAGATGAGAATAACAAATTGGACTCACTTAATTTTAAAATGCATACATAAATAAATATTTAGGGAGGGCATGATTTTAGAAGGAATAATCACTAGGGTTCCTTATAAGATTTGGAGGTGGCAGGTGATGAATGGAGATAATCAAGATACATTTTATCCACTCATGAAAATTTCAGAAACCAGAAAAATATAATTTTAAAAAGACTGCAATAGGCATATTCTCCACTAGCAAATAAAACATTCATGGACAAAAATTATAACTATTTTATTGTTGAAGTCTAAAAACGAATTTAATTCTAACTTTACAATTTTTTTAATGTGAGAATGTTTTTTTATTGCAAGTATGTCTGTACACAACATACATGAAATGCCAGTAGTGGCCAGAAGAGAGTAGTGGATGGCCTGGAAATAGAGTTATAAAAAGTTGTGAGCCAACATGTGGGTGCTAGGAAACCAAAACACAGCCTAATGGAAAAGCAACCAATACTCTTGACCCCTTCAATTTTACAATGTTCATTCTATATAGGTGACAAAAACTCAGAATCACGAATTTAAAATGCCAAGTTTAATAGTTTGCAATGTGAAATACTCAGAGATAAATCTGTAAGATGGTATGAAAGATTGCTATTACCTACACAGCTTAGAGAACAGGATGAGGACCTGACAGAATTGAATCGTAGCCCACTCTGTCTGTTAAAGCAGTATTGTTAGGATGACAGTTCCCCAGATTGTTTATTAATACAACACAGTCCTAACCATTCTAGTGTAAGTTTTGCAGGAATTAGCAGACTCATTTCTGTGTAAATGCAAAAGACCATGAAGGACTGAAGAAACTTAAAAGAAAGCCATCAGGAAGAGTGACATGGTCTTATTTCATGATTTCATTACAAAGAAACAACAGCAAGCAGGACTGTGTGGGGCCTGAGCCAAATACGTTCATGTAGGAGTGCAACAGAATAAGAAACAAAGAAACCAATCCACAGGTGTATGAGTCAGTGTTTTTCAGCACTATGTAAAGGCAACTCAGGGGAGAAAAGACTGACTCTGTTTTCTAGGCATTTCATCTTAATTGAAGCATTCTTTCTGGTAGAATGGAGAAAAGCTAATGCAGTGTACAAGTCTCGGGAAACTCACATAACTTACCAGATTCTGGAAACCTGGAAAGTCGCAAGACTCACAAGGACCCACACTGAGTTCCAAACACAAAGAGTAGATGGGACATGGAGACTAGAGCTAGCAAAGATGCCTGAGGTTGTGCAGAGAGCTAGGCGATAATATTTTCAATATTCAAACTCAGAAACAGCTCATGTATCTAGTAATATGAACAATTTTTGCATATGTATAAATTGTTAATGTGTATGTATCTTGAAAGGACTATAGTGAATGAAAGAAGGAAAATTACTGTAAACATACATATATATTGTTTCTATAAAACTATCAAAAATGCAAACTAATTAATAGTAAATATAATCAGCATGGATAAGGCAGGATTTACAATGGGCTTGAGAAGTGCTTACAGTGATGTGTATGTTCTTCTCTCGACTGCCATGGAATTCTCACTGCCTACATGTGCTGGAATTTATAAGACTGTACCTTCTAAACACACACACAGTTTATCATACAACAATGGCACTTTTCAAATATCAGACCAAAGGTGACATTTTTACTGATGTTTGAAACTTAATGATATACAGCTGGTAAAACGTTTATCAGAAACTATCTCAGCAGTAATCCTGAGAAACTCATCACAGGTGGCTGATTTTTCATATCAGCAAACTGGCATGCCTCTTTGCCAAAATGTAAAGAGAGCAGAAGGAAAATCACCATATATTCAGATGTACTACTGTTTCTATTGTTAACCCCCTTTAATCATCTTGATACTGCAAATCTATGAAATAAAGATTAGGAATACTATATAAAGTTACATTTGATCAGAAGAATATTGTCATGATTTTAATCATGTTAAAGTAAAACTATTATTTACAAACAGCCTTTTAGAATCAAGGATGGAATGTCTTAACACAGTATTTTTGAAATTATATTTAAATATTATTATTATTAAATAAATTAAATATATAGCAAGCTAAACATAGCCAAAATCCATCACATATAAAATTAAAATAAGAATGACAAATATGTCATGAGCCTAAATGATATCATTCCTAAAAATAACAGAAATTCTCTCCTTGATCAAATGCAATGACATTTTCTCTTAACAAACATCAAAACATACTATTGCCTGCATTACTAATTGGTACATTCTTTTTATTTCTACTTACCACAATAAATATATGTATAGACAAGACAACTAACCACATTTTGACTACTAGGTGACTACTATTTGTCAAGGCTAAGACATATTTCCTCACATTAAAATTAAATCAAACGGTAAAGATATAAGGATAAATCCTAACCCTTGTAACAGTGAAAAAACCGAAATGTACCTAAAATGTTATAACGAGTCACTGATTCAAAATTTCCATTTACTTTGCCATCGTATCCATAAACATGACCAGTTCCACAAAACTCTTTTAAAACTATTAAATAATAATAATTATCATTATTATATGATATAATAATTATTATTAGATGTATGTGTTCTGTTACTACACAGACCCATTTGCATCAGCCAATCAAGTATTTAAAGGGCACTAGCAGAAGGAATTTGTCACTAGTTAAGTCAATGTTCTTAATACTAAAAACTGACATTTACATAAGGCCATTTGTACAGCAATATCAAACGAAGTTCCCAAACATTTATACATTAATACTTAGACTATTTCCACACAGTGTTTGGCAAACACTCATTTCCATTTTACTCATTTATAAAGCAAATTGTTATCTACGGAATTACAAGAATCTAGCAACTCCTTTCCTACCTACAATCCATTTTCATTTGCTAGAAATAACACAAAAATACAAGACTTCTGACATGAAATAGGCTGTCTATCCCAATAGTGAAATAGCTCCTTGGCATGTGTCTCTTCTCTACCCCACCTTTTTGTAAGCGATCCAGTCGAACACTCTGTCAATATCTGTTGCCCTTAGCACTTCCTGTGATACCGGATGGGAACTGGCCAAGCCATCAAGCAGCATCACTTCATGTAGAACATCTGTCAGAAATCTTTGCTTTTCCTGTAATACAGTAGATGGGATAATATTATAGGTGATTCATGGTTATGGGAGAATCTGCCAGAAAACATGAACAGTGTGTGTGTCACTTAACAGACGGTGCTCATCAGTCTCCCATGGTAAGACTCACATCCAAAGGAAACTCAGTAAATAAAATAACCCCTTTGGATACTATAAAATAAAGACAGTTGATTTAAACATAACATGAAACAAAATCAATAGGCTGCTGTAAGCCCTGAGTAATAAAAACACCCAACTGTTTTATCAGTGCATAAAGTAAGTGGACACATATGACAATGATAAGATACAGGCTTGTTTGTGTAATCTACAGGGTGTAGACAACAATTCCAGTCTCCAATAGCATTTTCATGTCAGGTCAATGCACGAATCCTATCTATTTAAACCACTATACCTAGCCTCATTAGAACAAGTTAACCTTGGTCTCCCTACTTCTCCATTCCACCACATATATTCACAATACCTAGTAAAATCATTGCTTTCATCCAGCTAGGGTGTATGTAGATGTACACACAAATTTAGATTAAAGATCACTCAGTCCTAATTATCCATCACCAGGAAGTACTGAAATTAACCAGAATCAGGAACCTTCTATTCACCACATGTCATATTTCTCTCATAAAAGTAGACCTGTTGCTTTACAAATAAACCGCAAAGAACGGTGCTTTTTGTTGTTTTGTTTTAAGACATTCTGCTTAAAAAACAGCTTGGATTCTGTTTTTTAAAAAAAAATGCTTCCAGCTATTAGTCCTCCTGGCCACCTGCCTTCATTGATGAAGGAAGGGAAGGAAAAATGAGACGCAAAAGATAACAAGCCTAAATAACCCCCTAGATAGCTAAGAACTGCAGAGTATCATTACTGAGATTAAAGACTCCAATGCTTCAATTGCTCTGCCTAATTCTGAACTCAGTCCTACAGTCTGTTCATTTTGAGAAATCAGATAAACAGTGTGTAATTTTGGATTGAGTTGTAATTTCCAGCTGAAAACAGCAATCCTCAGCCTTAAAGAAGTGGAAACAAAGAAGAAATATGCCTTAGGAAGAAAAGTTATCTGAGCAAACGTGTGTGTTCATTCCTTCAAATCTACTTTTTTAAAATAGTGGTTTGGTTATCTTCACTTGATCAATGATTTAGTCCATTGAGTTAATTATTTAATTGACTGATTAACTATATTTATAAGAAGGGCATTTTCTAATAGTGTTTAATTGTCTACCGTTTATATCTCTAGTGTCTTTAGTTATCTTTTGTTTTAACACTTTCACAATGATTGTCTATTACCCATCAAAGACTATTAATAGCAAAGACTAGTGCAACCTTGCTCTTAGTCCCAGAAGGCTGATTCTGACCCTGTAAGACTCACAGGTAGAAAGTTGAAACTCCACATGAATTGATTGATGAATATCACACAAATCAAATGTATATTTTCTCTCAAATTAATTTCCAATTCACAACAAAGATATACCATTGAAACTGTTGACTTTAATGCTGGGACAGAGGTGGTCCATTAAAAACAATAGTAATACCTTAAAGAGATAACGAAGATAAAAAAATCATTTGGCAGTTCCAAAATAAACCCATAAATTTGGTTATTAAGCAGTTAAGAGTTTCAGTCATTCAAATTTAAAATACATGTTAAGATTATCTGATATTAGACCAGAAGCAAAAATTATAAAATAAATATTTCTATTTAAATTTGACCAATGAATGCTTTGACTTTTCAGAAAGTTTCAAATGAAGACATGATATCATTCAGAAAACAAAATAACATCAAATTCTTCAGAGTGATTGATTGTGGTAGACATTTAAAATGATGCTTATTTTGAATCATAATTTTTAATCTTTAGCAACAATGAATGTATATTGCTCAATGCTAAAATGAATGAAGAGTCCTTTTTTGCTAGAACTATGAGGGTTAAGTGTCTTAAACAGATTTTAAAAGTAAAACTCAATTGCAAAGAAGAAATGTTAATGTTAAAAGAACTATTATCAATTATATATGATACATTACTCCATGTTTCTGGAGGGTAGCAAACTAACTCTTTCTTTAGTTAATATAACTTCACTTATTATTATTTAACTTTAGTGTGGGTAGGCCATTGGTGAATGATCTATCTTCTACCTTGTTGAAAAAATGGTATTAAATCATGTAAGAAAATACTTGTGTGCAAAAATAGATTAGGACCTGTGTTCCTGGTAGGGGAGCACATACCAGGCACAGAGGACAGAATACATTAAATTGATGAGAAAAGAAAGAAAGAAAATTCTAGCCAGAAGCAAATTCAATTTGACAGTACTATAAACATGTCACAGGAGAAAGGACACTGTAGTTTTTTTTTAATAAACACCTGAATCACTACAAGGCCAACAGCCTCTGCAGTAAAAATAGCTATCTTACCTAGTATTAGTTAATTTCCTACCATTTACCTGGAGCTATGAATGTTAAAAATTGAAGTAAAAAGTCATTTGTATAATATCAGGTAAGAGATAAAATTGTTGGCCATGGTGAATGAAATAATAGTTTTATTTTATAGATTAAAGTTGCTGAAGTGATTTTTAGGGAATCTATAAAATAATTGACTTATCTTGGAGGACCTTCTTTAAAGAGTAGGAAATAATACAACCTTGAAATGTTTAATTAGAATGTGTGTGCATGTGTTTCATTGTATAGTAGACTCAAAGTGAATATGTAACACCTCATTTTATTTTATTCCCATATTTAAGGCTGGTATAATTTGTAATCTAAAAGAAAGATGGGGCATTTTAAAATATAAAGAACTTGACTGTTAACAATAACCACAAATTCCACAACCTTAATGTAGATATTACTTGGAGTTGTTACATGTGTGTCTTCATTTCAACAATTACAATAATATAAAATGTCACTTTTCCACTAGTGTGTGTGTGTGTGTGTGTGTGTGTGTTATGAACTTGAGAAATTTACAAAGACATTTCAGAAAAATAAGGAATGGGAAACTGCAGAATTGTTCATGAAAACCACACAGCCATTATTTTACTTGCCCATTTATTTCCTCAATGAATATCCATTGAATTCCCCGTCTATGATAGATATCATACCGCATTTGTGAAATGAATGGATGACTAAATGTTGAGCTTTCTAATCTTGAACTCAAGAATAGAAAAGTACTACAATAGGCAGATACACAGAAAAACTATTATAGTACAATGGGTGCTATAAAACTGAGAGGTTGAAATGATTAATTAGTTCAGGAAGGCTTTCCAGAAAAAAAAACAGCATCCAAGTAAATGGCTGATAGAGGAGAGGGGAAACAGCTAGAAAGAGGCAAATCCAGGGCAGAGTAAACATGCAATAAAAAAACCACACCTCTCAAATTCTCAATTAGCAGTTTGAGGAGTTGGTGTTAATAAATGGGCAGTAACAAGAATCCTGACAGTAAATGTATTGCTGTCGCTGTGGTATACAAGATGACTAATAGAGCCAAGAGACAGCAAGTGACCACTATCCTAAGAGTAGGAGTGGGAATCATGTATTAAGACGATTCGTTGCTAAAGGATAGCTGGATTTGGTAGATATTTAAGGCATTTCCCATGATTTGAAATAACTGTATGGCTTTTAGTTTAATGGGGCTTAAAAGGAAAAGTTGAAGATATTGACACAAAAGTTGGAAAAATGCAGTTTAGAGAACATGCTTTAAAAACTCAGTTTTACATATGGTGGAAAAAAGTGTCTATGAACATGCACAGAGTCTTGCAAACAACTGCAAGTAAGGACCTGGGTCTAAGAGAAAGGACTAAATTATCATTTGACAATACATAGTAGTTGTTACATAATATGAACAGAACCTCAGAAATCACTTCTAAAATAATTTTTTATAACATCAGCGGCTCACAGATTTCTTTTTGGCTGTGTATGTAAATGAAGTTAAGAATTCTTAACACATCATTAGATATCTAGGAAATTATAGTCTTTAGTGCTCCAAAGTGGTTTCTGTCTGGACATGTCAAGTCTAAGAGGTTACATGAGAAGATGACTGCTCTGGACATAGTTACTGAGTATAGACCATCAAGAATTAAAGTTAAAGCTATCGTCAGCTTCCTACAAAAAGGCTGAAGAACGTTAATAGAGTGCAATACTAGTCACATGCATTGAATCTATCGAAGGAAAAAATAACAGAGAAAGGAAAAGCAGAGAGAAATGTCTGAAAGACATTGTGCATCAGATCACAAACAAAGGTGATGAGGGACAAGGCTGAGACAACTCAAGTAGTTGTGAGATATCCATAGGCTTAGAAAACTAGAAAAAAACTCAAAGCAGAATTGAGTTGTACCCAATCAGTCACAAAGACTCAATTATCCCCTAGAAAATGGATCTGAACATAACTGATCCTTTTGATTTTCTCAAGAGAAAAGGCTACCTGGTGAATGCGAAGTTGACACAAGAGTCCTACACTGGAAGTGAATACCTGCCTTTCACTGCTCAGAGAACTTTGTGAGCCCACACAAATTTTGAGACCTCAGCATCCTTGTTTATTCCCATGTGCAGCTGTGAAGACTAAATAAATGAATTAGCAGGTATTAAAACACAACCTGTTATATGTGAATACAGAAATGGACTCAGGACACAGAGTGACTGCACTGAGAAGCCTGTGATTTCTTATGCCTGTGAAAGGTAGGAAAAGCTTCTAAGCAAGAGATTAAATTGAATTTTTAAGAAGAAGAATTACTTAAGGATTCAAGAACTAAACGACAGGAAAGGACATTTGGGACAAAGGGAAATTTCTGAAAAGTCAAGGAAAACTTTCAGCATATGTCTCAGAGTGAGTGTCCGACAGAGAGGTGTTCATGGCACAGGTTAGGGAGCAAATCCCAAGTGGTGACAGAGAGGCACACAAGATCAAAATCACCAAGGAGTCTTAGAAGCTGTAGTCACATGACACTGTGGAACCTGCACTATGAGAAGTCTGGAGAGTGCTGAGTTTCTGGACTAGAACAATGAGCAACAAAAAAGAGAAATGGAAAAATTTTGCACAACTGAGAAGCACATAATATGGGCTTTGTCCTTGTGAACACAAAATGCTGTGTCAGTTATTTCCATTAAATTTATCCTCATTCTCTGGTAAGCAATGCTGATCAAATAAAATATTAATTTTGAAATCAAATGTGTGAATTAGCTGTAGACATAAACAAATGAATGAGCACAGAGGTGCATATAAAATAAAATATCCAAATGTATTCAAACATTTCACTTTTTGTTATGGGATGATCCTTCTGCATGCTGTGAATATATTTTGCTCTCTTTGATTAGTTAAGAAGCTGCTTTTGTCTATAGCAAGTCATAATAAGGCTAGGCAAGAAAGTCAAATGATGATACAGGAAGAAAGATGAGTGGAATCAAGCAGAGTGTCGAGCCAGCCACCAGAGGAACAAGGCGTGCTAGAGGATAGCTAAAGCCATGAAGCTATATGGCAAAACGTAAATTAATATAAACAGGTTATTTAGTTTTAAGAGGTAGTTAGTGATAAGCCTAGGCTATAGACCGAGCATTCTGTAATTAATATAAGCTTTTGTGTGATTATTTGGATCCAGGCTGATCGGGACAAAAGAAAAACTCTGCCTTCATTTACACTTTTATGCTAATTTTATCCATTTATATAAAGTAGCTCCTTTTTCCAATTTTTAATGTTCACAATACTCTTTTTCATAGAGATTAAGTACAGCTTTCTAGCCTTTGGATTCAATCCAAAGAGGATGTCTAGTTGAAATGATAAAAGTAGTACAGTGCAATTCCATATATTTAGTATCTGCCTCATGGAAGGTCCTGTGTTATGCCCTCGGGAAATACAACAGAGACACAGTTAACACCTCCCAGCAATGCATTTTACAGTATGAAATACAGACATTAGTATAAATGGTTAATATCCTACAATGATACAGTATTAGTGAGTTAGAGAACTAGAGGAATGGAAATTAGAATGCAAGTTATAAGTAAAATTGCTTTTAAAATCTGTGACCATGCTGTCTCAACTATAATTTTCATGAAGAGAAGAAGTAAGATATATCATATTTTTACAAGTCTGGGACATTAACTCCCACATAGTAAAGGCTTCTAACATTCCACACATTAACCAAAACCCCATATGAGTCAACATTAACCTGAAACCATTGTTTATAAAAGAACTTAATAAGGACTACTAGCAAACCTATCACTGCAGTTAGACATTTTATCCCTTTTTTCATGAACTATTCAGAGCATGATTGAACTTAAAAGCAGAGGGATATGATCAGTAATTCAAACAGTAAAAGTAAATATGTTGAAGGAAAATAATATCCTATGCAAATGAAATGGCTAACATTGAAGTTGTCGCATTTTTTTAAATTTATAACACAATGTCCTCTTTGTGAAAATTGAAAATTATTTGAACTTTAGATCTTATAACATTGAAATAAATTTCTATGCTTTATGTCATCATTCTGCTTTTCATAGCTCTAAGAGTATGTTAAATTTTCCATTTGAAAGAACTAGAGGTATTTGTAAAAATTATATCAGCATTTAGCTGAGTAGTTAATTTTTACCCACTGCCATCATCTGATAGACAGAATAAAAATAAAGAGAAAGTGGGAACAAATGTCATTCTCATGTAGCAATGTACTTCAAAATTAACAAAGGCTGGTGTTTAAAATACACACACCCAAGATGTTAATAATCATTTCCATGTGCTGCTTGTTAAAGCATCTCATTTGTATTAAAGTCAAACTTGTACAAACACACACACGTACATATTTACATATATGTACATATACATATATATTGTAGGAAATTGGAGAATAATTTAAAAAGGAATCACCGTCAATGCCTGCAATGGAAGAAGCACTCAACTGAAGCTTTTAGCTCCATATTTGTTTACAGAACCTTCTGTAGAAAGCACTGCATGCATGTAAGGCTCCAGGTAGCTCTCCATTGATGTAATATTAGTTGGTGATTTCACATAAACCTTTCAACAAGCAACTGAAAGTCTATGTTCAATGTATTTTCTAATATCAACCACATTTTCCCCATTGAAAAACCACACTCATTCCCTAAGAAAGCTTAACCAAGGAATATACTAAAAGTGAAGTTATATTCCCATAAAAAGTCTTTGAAGATTTTATAAACCTCTCAAAAATCCTAGATAAATGTTAGTGCATGTCTTTATGAGCTATGATACTCTCAAACATGACTAACTCAGAAGAAATGAGTTAAATTGTGACTCTCCAGAGAACGCATCCTCAACTGCCTGATATCTTGTTTTAACATTCTGTGTCATGTTTTATATTAATCAAGGCTTGATATGGCAAAGGGGAAAAGGCAAGATGTGACGCAAAATGTGCTGAATTGTGTATACCCAAACCGTGAATCATCTACAGATGTGCCCATGAACTATAAAGATATAGCAATATTGGCAAGCGCATCCTGTAATCCCAGCACTTGGGAAGTACTGTCAGTCCACTCAAGAGTATAAGACCAGCATTAGCTATATTGTGAGTTGAAAACTACAGATCAACAGTTAGTGAAAATAGAGGCCATGATCTTTTTTTTTTCAATTTGAAGCCTAAATATCTTTCATTAAACCATAAACCATAACCTTCCCATTATTGTTCATCCCTTACATCTCATGTTAACATCATAATATCACAATACAAACACTATAATATCAATTACCTATCTTTAAATTTTCACACTTTAAAAGTCTAAGTTATCTTTAAAAATCCAATGTCCTGCTATAAATCAAAGTCACTAAAGGTGGACTGGAGCAATTTTTTAAAAAAGTTACCTATGTTCTTACTTCAAAAAGGAATAAATGTCACAATCACAATCAGATCAAACCAAAAGCCAAAACCCAATCATATAAATAATTTAAGGTTTAACATTTAAATTCAGAATCTTTTGGTCTCCAAATGATCTAACCAGCTCCATTTCCCCTGCTTTGCTGTTCATGACACACATAGCTTATCTCTAAGCCCAGTCAGCTCCAACAAATACCTATTTCTATACTTGGCAGTCTTCTCATGATAGTGGTTTCTCTAATATCCTGATTTCTCCACTGCAATTGAGGCTAAACCTTCACCAATGGCCTCCCCTGGTGTCTCTTCAGGTATTCCAGCCCCTCCCACACAAGAGTCTAGCTGCTTTCTGGGAGCCTTTCATGACTAAAATAGATGCAGATACCCACAGCCAAACATTAGGCAGAGCTCTTCAAATCATACTAAAGGGGAGATTGGAAAACTCAGAGGGATGAAGGACATCACAAGAAATCCCACAGAATCAACTAATCTGGGCTCAGAGGGCTCACAGAGACTGGACTGACAAACAGGGAGCTGTCTGCATATATGTTAGAGTTGGATAGGTTGGTATTCCTGTGGGACTCCTAACAGTACGGGCAAGAACTGTTTCTGACTCTTTTGCCTGCTTTTGGTACCCTTTTCCTCATACAGGGTTGTCTTATTCAGCCTTATTATGAGGGGAGGTACCTAGTCTTACTGCAATATGATATATGCCATGTTTGGTTGATAACCAAGAGAGATCTACCCTCTTCTAAATAGAGATGGATGAGGAGTGGTACAAAGGGGAGGTAAGGGAAGGGACTGGGAAGAGAGGATGGAGGGGAAATAATAATAATAATAATAGAAGAAGTTGGAGAAGGAGGAGGAGGATGAAGAAGAGAAAGAAGAAGAAGTAGGAGGAGAAGAAGAAGAAGAAGAAGAAGAAGAAGAAGAAGAAGAAGAAGAAGAAGAAGAAGAAGAAGAAGGAGAAGGAGAAGGAGAAGGAGAAGGAGAAGGAGAAGGAGAAGGAGAAGGAGAAGGAGAAGGAGAAGGAGAAGGAGAAGGAGAAGGAGAAGGAGAAGGAGAAGGAGAAGGAGGAGAAGGAGAAGGAGAAGGAGAAGGAGAAGGAGGAGGAGGAGGAGGAGGAGGAGGAGGAGGAGGAGAAGGAGAAGGAGAAGGAGAAGGAGAAGGAGGAGGAAGAAGAAGAAGAAGAGGAGGAGGAGGAAGAAGAAGAAGAGGAAGAAACCAGTATTATTGAGTCCATTTCTAAGAAGTATTTTCTCAGTGCCAGCACACAGTAAGCTGTAGCAAGAGGAAACCAACTCTGAACATCTTGTGCAGGCAGCTGAACTCAATAATGTGCCATAGACAAACAGGTATTGCTGGTGTTGAAGAGGCCATGATTTTGAAGGAGAGTGGAAAGGGATATATGGGAGGGCTTAGTGCAAGAAAATGGAAGGCAGAAATGTTGTAATTATAATCTCAAAACTGAAATTTAAAGTAATTGTATTTGAAACATTAAAAAAATACAGATTGTATAAAACCCTTTCCTGATCCCCCAAACATATGTTGCTATCACTCATATTTTCATTAATTATGCTAATCCAGAGTATTATAGAATAGTTCTGAATAAATTTCCAATGATAGTCACAGAACATGTTGTCTAATAATTTTTATTCTAATAGTCTATCTACTTCACTGTGAATAGTCTCCAAATGCTCTAAGATGTCATATAACTCTCTCTAAGCATGAATGTATGGATTTTTTGACATCTTTCTTGGATTTTTGTCAAACAGGCAGGCAGTGTAGCTTCTGTCAAATCCAATCTATTTCTAACTTCAGCATCCTCTCATAGCTCAATAAATGAGCTCACAATACAATGAGAAGATGTTACAGTGTCTCATTAATTCTCTGTTCACAGTTACCTGTTAAGTTCGGGGTATACTTTTATTATTGAACACCTCATATATGTGACACTTAGAGTTAAATGCTGAAAATTACAGTGAAATAAAAGTCTCTACCCTGGAGAAGCATGCTGTCTGGTAAGGAAGATTTACTTTCTATTCTTTTGTGAATTGGCATCAACTCAATCCTACTCTACTAGAGTGCCCCTCCCTTTGAGACCCTGAACATAAATTTCACATCTCTGAAAGGTAATTTCTCTATCATGTTTTAACAGCACTGTCGGTACTTTGGCCATGAAAAGTATTTTTCTTTCTGCTTAATTTTTGACCAACTGGAAAGACATGTCAATACAATCAAACTTGTCAATCAAATTCAAAAAAGAACATCTGTTTCTCAGATTTGTTATAAATATTCATCAATATTTTTAGATGTAAATAGCAGGTACATTGAGAAGCTTTAATGTTTGATTGACAGACTGCAATTAAGGGTATTTTAGTATATATATATATATATATACTAAATATAGTATATATATTATACATACCATATATACACTATATATGTATCTAATACATATTAGATGTATATTTTAGATATATTTCATTTCTGTTTGAATTCTAATGGAAAATTTCTCATCATTCAAATATGGAGTAACTTTAAAGATGAGCTAATCAACTCCCAGACCTTATTAACATAATTACCAAGTAACTAATTTATTTTTTTTAATTTGTGAAATAAATAATCAGCTTAAGTCTGTAACAAAATTCTTACTGATTATATGGCTGTATTTTAAAGGACAAATTTTAATCATTTAGGTCCAGTATTTAGGGGCATACTTGGTCAGTTGGTTGATAACCTCAGAAAAATTAAACTAGTCTGAAAACAGAAGTTATGTTCTCAGTGAAAATAAAAAGTTTTCTACACTTCAAAGCTTAATAAGGGGTATCAAACAACTTCAGAGCACAGGGTCCTAAGAGCCCATATACTTAATCAAATCAGATAAATTACTGTGTCTCAGATTACTGCAAACATATCCACAATACTACCATTGTGCAGTTTCCTTCTTCAATATGCTAGACTAGAAATACATTTTAGAGCAAAAATACTAGGTATTAGCATCCCAAAGTCATTAAAATGTAAAGTATATATTCATTGTTATGTATATATTCAAATATCCTACTCTTGCTAATACCTTGATATGTGATTGACAATAGATCTTATCAGAAAATCAGTTTTGGATCTTAAAAATAGTATCACTATACATCAGTGACTAGTAGTAAGAGAAATATTAGTAAAGTAAATGACAGTGTACATCATAATTCTTCAGTTCTTCACACTACCTTTACACAAATTATTCAATCTCATTCATAGAAACTATAAGTGTAACATTATTATGGTAAGAAATAATCTGGTTTAGCTGATGGAAGAGTTTTATGAGGGCAGGAGGCCATCACTACTTAATCCTTGCTCGAACACCCGTTCTTCCTAACAGAGAAACAAACTTTATTATTATGAAATGTGAACAAGGAAATCTAGGCTAATCCTTGGAAATCTTTCATATTTTTGGTAAGCAGAAGGTAAACTTAATAATTGGCAAGAAAACAAAATATATTATCTTGTGTGAAGTCAAAAATATGTTATCTTCTGTGAAGTCAAATTATCTTTAGTCGTGATAAGTAATATGACCTGTCAGCTCACAAAAGATATCATAAAATTACAGAAAATGTTCTTGTTGTTTTGAAGGGAAGAAAACAAATAAACTTTTCAAAGGAAGAATTTTAGATTTCAAGTAGTCATTATCTGGAATACATCACATTCTGGGTACTTAAAACTAACCAGTAGAGAGTATGCATGGGAAATGAAGACCATTAATATCAATCACATTTTGCTCACAAAAGACAACTAGTATAACTTGAATTTAATCAGAAAATTAAAAGAATGTACAGAACAAGAAGAAAACAAAAAAGCAATTCTTGCTTTTGAAAAGGAATTTATTTTAAAATGCAGGCCATTCTTCCAGGCAAAGTTGACAAGTTTAAAGAGAATCAAGATTCAGAAGCAGAGAGAAATCTGACATCTAAATGAAACAGTCATTGTAGCAAAATAAATCTCAACCATTAAAAAGACTCATAAGACATTTAAAATAAAAGTGATTGTGAATAATTAAATGTCCTTCTTGCTCTGTGATTTGACTAAAACCTTGAGGCATTTGGAGCATATTTTATTTTCAGAACATATGTATGAATTTTAGTAGTCTGGAAAGGGCTACAGCTCTGTAGTTTAAGATACTCTGCAAACAAAGGCGCTGCTAACAGCTATGTGGTTGGTCAGATAAAGGGAAAAATTATGCACACTGAAGTTGACATGCAGATGACAAAACAAGGCATGTATCTGTGTAAAATACTGTTACCCAGCAGTTCCAAACTAATGTTCACATGAGGTTTATTCCATAGAATTTCCACAGTAGATTACTTCATTCAGGTTGGCAAATAAAACTTGTTAAATCCTAAACTGAAATAAATAAAAAGAATGAAATGCATGAATGAATAGGAAGGCAAGAAGTGGCATGGACACAGCCAAATAATCCACATGAAATGATCTAGCTACTTTACATTAACAGCCCTGAAGAAAAGCATCACTGAATTATAAATAAGATCTGTAGAAAAGAAAAGAAAATGATTAAAGAAATTAATTGGACACAGGTGTTCTTGGAGCAGTTTCTGAGAGAAAAGATACCTTTTAGACTCTTCATGTTTTAAAGACAATTAAGCTGACCGAAATAGTATTCTAATTTGTAAAATTTTCTAGCATAAGTCCTCAGAAAAGATATAAAAACAAAGGTAAGGATGCACAATTTTTCCCAAGGGGGCTACTTAAAGTTATGAATGGTAGGACCAGGGAGGGTATTCAGAATGATGATAAAGAATGTCCTACCAAATTTTGTTTTATGTAGAGTCATCTGCCAACCAGAAAAAAATAGTGATACAGTACATCTGATACACCTTTAAAATATAACAGTAAAGATGGACACTATCAGCCTAGTAGAATGTCTTATTCTACCACATAGACCATTAAATATGCCAAGTGTGTGGTACACTCAGTACTTGTTCTAATCATATGAATTATTACAGCCATGAGAATTGCAAGGCAGGCAGTATAGGAACTGATATCAAATTATTCAATATTTTTTTCTTTTATAAAATATTCTTCTATACATTTTTTCAACTTGATTACTTGCACATGCTACTTTGTAGTTTCTAAAATTCTCATCTAGCAACATCTGGATCCTACTTAGAGCAGCCTTGATGAAAGATGGAAGAAGCCTCAATAATGTGAGAGGTTGATAAAGCCTCTCTTGGCTCCCAAATGAGCTGTGTTGTAATTTCTCCTTTAGTTGCACTCTGAGGCCTCAGCTGTAGTTGTGTTCAGGTTAAAAGCTGTGACAAGCAAATTCTTATTACCTAGAAAATTATAATTATTACCAGATTTCTTTTAATTTCTATGCTATAGAAAGACAACATTTTAAACCAGAAGCAAGGAGCATAACAGCTATAATAGTGGTATAATCTGCTATGATCAATACTATGCATTTCAGAATAACAATAACTAAAAGGATATTTCAGCATAAGTTTTTGCAGTATGGTTTTGTTGTTGTAAGCTGGAATAGTCTGTTTACAGCTAACCCTTCTTTCAAAGAATGAGACGTGTAACTCTGCAATAGTACTAAGCATGAGAAAAATAAACTTTCACTATACCAGGCTTCAGAAGATGTTGGTGGTTTCGTCCTAGACAGTGTCTAACCCTGTAAAATTTGTATTGGTTTTGAAGTTTAAGGAAATGTTCAAAGCCCTTGGCACCGTGCAAATCGGAACAAGTTCTTCAGCTGAAACGTGTTATACCCCAGGTAATGCTCATTTATCTTTGATCTCTAGGTTTAAAGTACAAAAACCTGAAACAATTTCTTTCTAGAAGAAAAAAATGGTTTTGCTTTTTACAAAATCATCCATTAAGAACACGTACGAAATTCTTCATTTGGAGCTTTGTCTTAAATTTTAACATCCACATAGAAAAATGTGAGGCAGCTCTCTGGAAGACCTTTCAGATACTCCCTGAATAGACAGGTGTGTGTGTGTGTGTGTGTGTGTGTGTGTGTGTGTGTGTGTGTGTGTGTGTGTGCATGTGTGTGTGTGTGTACTGACAATCACAGCTTCTTTATGCTCTTCTTTCTACAACTGTGTTAGTGAGTGAAAGCTGCAAGCTAAACATCACACACACATGCACACACCACACAAACACCACACACACATACACACACACACACACATACATACACCGTGGTAACACTGAGGTTCCTCTAAAGCATCAATCACCCCCCATAAAACCCAAGTTTTAATTTTGACTTTCAAAACTATAAATAACTGGAAAAAAAGTAAAAATCACCATCTAGTCTTCAGTTACAATTTTAAGCTCAAAAATGTATGAAAGCCATAAAGTTAAGCCAATTAACACTTCAAACATTCCCAGATGAGTGGCCTTCCTGACACTCATAACAAATGTCAAGGTCTACTAGCAGAAGTTATTCCTGCACAAAGAAAGAGGTAGAACTAAGATGGGGATAGGAGCACATTTTCTTATTATAGCAATCACAATGAACACTATTTGAAAGTGTTAAAACAATGAGCACAGTTGCTATTTTAAGTGGTACACAGTAGAAATACTTAATTTCTCTGTATCCACTGTGGTTAGGATACAGGTGGCAGATTTGGTCTTAACACTGACATTGTTCCTGGATTAGCTTCATTTGAGCCTTGTTGAGAATCTAGTCTATGGGGGCACAAGGCACATCAGGGAACTCTTGCATACACTGATTCAGGTATGACACTTGCAAGACTCTAGTGCAGGAGGTGATGTTCTCACAGCCACTCTCACACTCCTCTTTGCAACAAGCTCATCAGGCACAAATGGTGAACTTTACTAGCACTAATGCTAAGGAAAAAGTAAAACTGACTCTCTCAGAATAGGGAAGCATGGTTTCCAGGTCTTTCAACATAGGGGGTTGAGGAGATATTGTTCTATTTTTTAAAGGCTTCTGCTTTTAGCAGAAAAACACATTTACAGATAGAAGAGGGGAGGGTAAGGAGCCTTGATGCAGCGGGGAGGGGATTGGTCCTGAGTCAACTTAATGTGCCAGGCTTTTTTGACTCCCCATGGCCTTACCTTTTTGGAGGGGTGTGTGTGAGGGGGGTTGAGGAGAGGCAGGGTGTGGGGGAGCTTGAGCAGGGATGGGAGGGTGAACTGTGGTTGGGTAAGCAAGAAAAAATAATTTTTTAAAAAAAGAGGGGAAGGTATAGGAGATACACAAAGGAGGCCTATTTTCAAGACCAAGCTCCCAAGACACTAAAGCATGCACTCCTGCTTTTATCTAGTCTTTCAATGAAAATACCCTGTCACTGAACAGAATAAAAAAGACACAGAATCAATCCAAAAGGAAAAATTTGTTTTCTCTAGTGGAGTCTCACTGTGGATACAAACCACACTTATGGTTTAATGGCCACTCACAGTTCCTTCTGAGCAACTGTTAGCTAAGCAGAGATATCATGCCACGTCAGAACAAGAGCTCATTAACGTTACCATATATTTCAGGCTTCTTTATTGCTGCCCCATGCACAGTATATTGTATAGTAATATTCCTACACAATGGAACTATTTTATTTAGCAGTAGATGACCAACACAAAAAGAACTCCAATGATGACTTAGGTGAATTGTTCTCTTAAAATCTGATTTGTTTTTTGTTTATAGTTCATTCTACTGATCTCACATCATAATACTCAAGAGGACTCATATCTATAAAATGTAAATTCAGGCATTTTCCTCAAGGAGAAATGGATATTTTTATTCCACATAGTAGTTGCAATGTAAAAACTGATTGCTTTAGTATTGACTAAAATTTCTGCAAATACATGACCACTCGCATAATACAACTTAAAGGTCTTGTGAGCAACTGTTAACTAAGCAGGGATATCAGCCCATCTCAGTAGAAAACCTCCTTAACAATACTATATAATTCTGGGCTTCTTTATTGCTGTCCCATGCAAGGTATATTGTTATAGTAATAGTCCTAGCAAATTGGAACTCTATTTCAGTGTTTGAGTCCTGGTGTCTAAAAATGATAAAAAGCATTCGTCTTTGAGATTAGACACAAACAAGGTCAACTTTCTGAATATCTTCAGTCCTGATATGAGTCTGGCTTCTGGTATTTCTATTTTCAGCTTGGCTGCAGTGCAGCCCAGGACATGCACTCATAGAGGAGCTTCTGCACATACCACAATAGTGAGCTGCTGCTGTGTGCCATCACTCTTATTTTGTAGAGTATTTCTTTTGCACTTTTGCTGGTGCCATTATGAAAAATAGTGCTGGCACAGCCATGCAGCCACTTGACATCTTTGACATCTTTTCTTATTTATGTGACTAACCTATTCTTGAAATTTTATTTTCAAAGAAGATATCAATGTTTTATGGAGGGCTAATCTGTTCAAAGGGTTTCTTATTATGGAGTTTGTGAATTTAGTATATGGAACTATTTCATTAAAATTTTAAAAAATGCCTAAAAGCAAAATGCTACCAAGGATCAAAAAGTATTTGCATTTTTTAAAAGTGAAAATAAAGAAAATTTATCTCAATTAATTGCCATATTAATGCTAATGGAGATTTCTCTCATTTCTTAATTTGATAGGGTGAACTTTCTGAGTCACTGTATTTATGCCACTATTTATTTCCAAGTCATTACTGTGTATTGACTCATAATAAACAAAATCTTATATCTTAACATGTCAAGGTTTGCATGCTTCCAATATGTATTCTATAAAAGGACAAAGATAAGTCACTTATACTTTATGTTCATTCTTAATACCTCTTTGAAATATCTTCTCCTTAAGACTTAGGCTTCTAGCATAGCTAATAAAATACACAAAACATTTCAAGATAAAATCTAAGGGCATTGAAACCAAGGCTATCCAACCATGCTTAAACCCATCAAACTCTATCCATTTTCACCCCACGTACTATTCTGCTGATTACTTTTTAATCTAAGATGTACATTTCATAATTATGAATAGAGAGGATTTTATTACAATCAGCTGAATGAGCTTTAAAAAAAGCCTTACCTATATGTGTGACATGACATTTGTAATAAGAACATATTTTAATATTGAGGTATAATGAAATTATAAATCGGTAATAATCCACAGCATAATGAAATTTAAATCTGGTTCAAAGTCATCTAAAAACCAAAAAGCACTTTCTGAGATGTTTTAATCATCTTAAACATTTAAGAATTAAAATTTCACATTTGCTAATGAATATTCCAATAATTTGTAAGAGTAGTTATGGCTTAATTCAAATGTCTTTAATAGTATTTTCTTTATTTATTTCTTTATTTATTTTCAGTTTGGAGATCAAACAGAAGGCCTTGTGCATGCTAGCAAGGTCGCTATCTCTGAACTACCTGATAGCCTGTAAAATATACTCCAAAACACACCACTGTTCATATTAAATGTGTAGAAATTTTTGTAGGGCACTCAGGGATAGATAGATAGATAGATAGATAGATAGATAGATAGATAGATAGATAGATCATAAGTGAAATTTGAGTCTCTAAAAGTTTAATGTTGGTACACTAAAATTTTTATTCAATGTGTTAATACCAATTAAAATAAAATGAAAATTTAGTTTAATTTTGAGTTCTAAAACAGTATTTACTGTGGGTTCTATTCAATACTGATATAGTCAATGATAGGCAAATGGAAGCTTATGTAAAATGAAAATGTAAAAACACATAAAAACCACATTGTGTACTTTTTCTTTCAGAGATTTAAAACATCACAGCTTGCAGCACTAAGAACCCTACTCAAGTTTCATAATTCAGCACATTCCTATAACATACAAGTAACATGCATAGCATGAGAAGAAAAGTTATTGACATGTTATAAGTCACTCAATCCTAAAATACACCTACCAATAGAAATAACACATCACAATATTTTATCCAATCAGTATGGTTCAGATCTTGAAAGCAAAATTGTGCTGTCATTTTTCTCTATTTTGAAATATTTCATATACTTAAAATGTCACTTATGAATTAAAATAAACTCTATTTTAAAGGAAATTCCTTTATTATTGCTAACATAATAATTCATATTATAAAATTCTGCAATCTAAATTGTTTCCATTTGTATAAATGGTGACATTTTGGAGACAGTATATGACAAGTCAGATTTTATTTAATTTTTTGAAAAAAAAAGATAAAAGGTAACTCTGGGAATTTATCATTTATTTCTCCTTTATTGGCAGAATACTTTCATGCATTGCTTCGTGATTTCAGATATCTCTAATGGTGACATAAGCTCAGTGTACACCAGCTCAAACTTTCGTGGGCATTCCATATAATAAAAGAAAAGGGCACTTACCATGTTCCAGCCAGGATAGAGGTAGTCTGTACCCACAAATTCAAAATAGTGAGCAAAGCCTTCCTTCAGCCACACATCTTCCCACCACACCGGAGTCACGAGGTCACCAAACCACTACAAGAATGAAATGAATGAACATTAGAAAAAAAACAGCATCCATCTCAGAACGATCTTACGTAAAATCAAATTGCTAATTTGTGATTATCATAAATGGAAGTCATTCCCAAATTGTTTTTGTGATCTTAAAATGTGTTGGGGCAAGACTGTAGTGATTAATATGACGACTGAAGAGTGCTCACATGAATGTGCTCAGGAAAGAACAAAGCAGGAATCAAGGAATCCATCATGAATACTTAATAAAGAAAGGATCCAGGAATCAAAGCTGGTGGGAACTGTCTCCAGAGGTTGGAAGGCCTACTGTATAGAGGAAGAAACCATTTGTTTATTGTGACATTACAGGGACAGACTGAAATGGATGAATGAAAATCAGAAGAAGTAGCTGGTTCTGGCTGACCAATTGGAAGGAAAAATGAAACTGTCTTGACAGATACCAGATCATAGACAACTTCAAAGGTCACCATAAGGGTAACTTGAGGACATGAACAAGTGTTCCAATGGGAATAATTAATTATCATTTCCTCTAAGGAATCTCAAAGAGAATTCAAAGAGAAATAAAATACAGTTCCAAATATGGTAATGGCCATGCAGTCTTTATTTTGAATGTTTTGCTGTATCCAAGATACACATTTCTCTTTCAAATTGACAACCTGTCTTCAGAATTGTGACAACAAACAGGTGAGGAGGATAATAGAGAAATCAAGTGTGGCGATCATAGTGAAACCATGACAGACGTCTCTCTTCGGTTGTCTCATTTCTTTGTGGTAAGGGGCCTACTACTACTGAGCTACCTCAGGAAACTCACATGTAACAGGAAACGTGGAAGATGCACAGCCCTGAACAATTGCAGTACTACCACTGCCTCCTCTCAACAGACTCACGGATCTCTTTCCACTTACAGGAATATCCCAAAAGGAAATTACAAATTGTAAGTCAAGGGAGGAACCACCCTGGCACTGAAGAACCCAAGTTACACCTAGAGTGACTCCTCCGTAACCTGGGGTCAGAACCATGTCTGACTGGGTGAACACAAGGCTATGACTCTCTCACTGGTTCACTGCAAGAGGCAGAAGTTACTCAGGCAAATGGTCACCCAGTGTAGACCTCATCAAATCAGGTCCATTAGCAAGCATTTAACTGCTCATCTTTCTTCACAATCAGCATCTTTCACATTGCTCTCTTTTTCAGTGTTTGGAATTTATAACATATAAATTCATACTGCACCACACTGAGATTTCTGGTTTTTAAAGCATAAATAGTACCCATAGTTCCCAGCAAGTAGGATGAGCATTGCTATCTGTTAACAATGTCTGTTTTCGGTGATTTTTTTTCACCAAAATCATGATTTAACAAGTGTTACAAAATAACAATCTACAACCTTCCACTGGTAAGAAAGCCAATAAACTCAAATTGAAATTAATTTTTATCTTAGTTTCACTCTGAAGTTGTCCAATTTGCATATGAATTTGTAATACTCCAAGTTAAAAAATATATATATCACTGCTTTGAGCAGAGTCTAGAGCTGAGTTAGTGAAAGACTTCCTGTGTGTCTACATGATGGGGAAAGAAGGATAACAAAACACTTTTGGCAAGAGCAAAGTTTGACACATCCACAAAACTCAGCTGCATCTCTCCACAATACAATAAATCACTTCTCTCACTGCACTTCCTATATGTACACTAATAATCAAAGAAACAGAAGCGTGACTGATCAGCAACTACACGGGAGCTCTGAAGGTGCAGTCACTCCATCAACTAAACCCAGTGGTAGCTACTTACTCAGTACCATCAGTTTATGTATGTGTGTTTACCTTATTGTCTGAGGAAAAATGGCATGCCATGCACAGTGATTTGTATAAAACATAGATGGGAGGATAGAAACCAAGCTCCTCATTTAGATGTGCGAAGTCACCCAACATTCTAGACAGTTTCACATTATACTTACACCTCTTCCTTTTCTCCTACCTGGTGACATATTTCATGAACAATGACCATGGTGACATCCAGCAAATACGAAATAGATGAAACACTGGGATCCAGCAGTATTCTTTGTTCCACAAAAATACTTAGTCCCCAGTTCTCCATAGCAGCATATGGATGCTTAGGCACAGCTAAAAGATCTGGAAAAATAGAATAAAACAGTTCCAAAGGTTTTAACAACAACACTGGATTCTAAGTTACATAACTTAAAAAGTTCAGAATTGCTAATAAGAAGGAACACTTGTTCTTTATTACTTTCTTTGTAATTAAACACTCAGCCATGACTACACGAGAGTAGAAAGAAATATAGGCTATCACTATCGATGCTGGTCATATTCATTCATCACAGTTCATTTTCAGGCCCAACACTCTAGGTGGTTGGAAATATCCGCAGCATTATTGATGGACCCATCCTAATAAGTTTCAGAAAGTCAAGGAAACCAAATGCACCAGGAACCCAGAGTCAAAGACACCGCACCTTCTAATAAAAATATACTCAGCTCGGGAATGAGAGTACTGTCACTTTTATCTCAAACCTATCTCAGAGAAAACATTTCACATTAGTTTCTAAATATGCTGCCATTTTTCTAATTTCTTGAATTCTATTACAATCTTTTGGTCCTGTTAAAAATAAAGTGCTACATTTAATCTTGGCTTATAGAAAAAACACACTATGACAGTGGATGTGGTGGCAAAGGGAGAATGGAGTGGACCCATGGGCTTCAGTCTAGACTTGCCACCATCAACTACAGATGTGACATCACTAAATCACTTAGTTTCTCGGGACCACAATTCCCTCACCTATAAAGTAAGGTTATTGGCCTTTTCTGTAAAATGCCTTCCAGCTCGAAAAACCCATGATTAGACAAGTGTGTGCTTATTTTAAAAGGTCGTCCAGGTATTATCACCTTTCTGATTATAGGCATCGAAATAAATTCATGTTTCACTTACTGCCTCTGCTATAGACTCACTGCAATGGTCAATAAAATATTTAGAAAGGAAGTCAATCCCCAGGCTCAGAAATAAATAAATAAATAAACCTCTCAGTGGATCAGAAATGGAACCCAAATGCAAATTGGTTATTACACGAAGCTTCAGACCTGCTGGTCTCTGGCTCCAAAAGCAGGTAGTAGCAGCCAGGAATTGGCTCAGACAGGACACACTAGCGCCAAAAATACCATTGCCAAGTTGACTGCTTGATGCCAAGGGCTGAGGTAAGGCATGCATACTCAGGAGAAGAGCAGAAAATAGCTGGTGCCCACTGCTTCCTGGAAGTACTAGTAAGGGCCAATAAGTATTTGAACCCTGGCTCCTATGCATTTGTTCTTAATAATAAAGAACACCCTTATTTCAAAACAGAAATATGTCTCAGTATAATCCTTGGAGTAATGTATTCCAAAGCTACCAATAATTACATGAGAATGTTAAAAGTGAGAAGGGGAAATTAAATGCCTTTTCTCCAAGATAATACACAAAGAAGCTATGGAAGCACTCCATAAGAGAATATTACATAGCAGTTAAAATAAGTGATCTCACCTCTGAGATCGACTGTTAAAGGCATCAACACAGACAATCCGAGAAACATAATAATGAGGAAATAAGTCGTAAAATGACCCCTATACTCATTAGAAATAATTACGAATAGTCCTGAATAGTGTAAATGTATTTTCACACATGCAGGTCACACAGAGAGAGTAATGGAAAATATCCGTGCAAACACACAGTAAATAATAGTAAAGACACTAACTTCAGGATCAGAAAAAAGAAGATTGTAGGACAACTACATGAGGAATGAATATCTTCATATCAATGTTTTAAAGCTGTCAGTGAGTACATTAACATTAGCATAATAATATTCATCATTTATGTATGCTTTAAATATTTCACATCAAATAATCGAATGGAATAGTCAACAGTCTTAGCATGCTATTGATTTTTATTTCTTTCTGACTTCAGCAAATATCTTTCCAGTCTTGGTGCTCTTCTGAAATCTGAAATATGTATTAAAGTAAGTCAAACATGTCCTGTAATTCCTCTATATTTTAAACTAATAATGAAGACAAGGAAATTATCACACAAAAATAGAATATTTAAAAGGCTGTGAGAGAAGATAAAAATATCTGTTTGGAAGATCCTTGAAAAAATGCTATTTATCCAGGTTCAAATGGTGATTAGGAATTCGGTAGGCCTGTTTACTTACTCTTAGGATTTTAATTTTAACAAAAAGAAGTCACTGCACACCTATGTATATAGCAAACACTCACTGATCATTGCCTCCCTGAAAATATTATTTCATTATCATTTATTGTATTTTTATTCATTTTATTACTGTTTAGTGTATTATTGTTCTGGTAAGCCTCTTTCTATCTGCATGATGGTGCTTATGTATGGAGAAGTTTAGCTAGCAATTAATAAGTGAAAGAAAGAAATGTAGCAATTAAGAAGTGCTAGGGAATATATTCTCGTATGAAAGTTACAGGATGAGTGCTGGGGGAGGGGCATGATCAATGCAGTCACCCTCACCTAGCAGTTGAGCAATATTAGAGGCTAGCTTATTTGAAGATCTGCACCGGTGCATCCTAAAGGAGGATAGAAAACATAGTAGCGCTCAGGTGGGGACGAGACAGATTCTTTGAACAAACAGAAAGGAGGCTCACGTGTCTACAACTTATAAAAGGGGAGCTATAGACCATAGAACCAGTACACAAGGAAAGCATCTAACAGGTGAACTCACTGACTTTACATAATTGAAGATGTTGCCTAAGTATGAACAAACCAGGTAACAGGCTCACAATATGTCAACTTTGCCTGTCATTAGTACATGGCAACCGTAGTAGCTGGCCCAGCAATATTTCCTTGTGGAAGCAGATAGACTTATATGTAAATTTTCCCCAGACAAATCCTGTTGTGATGAAGAACCAACTGTGAATTCTGTAAACCCTCATGAGCAAGGAGGAGGCTAGCACTCATAGTTGAATGAGCAGATCACATCTGGGTCTGTGTAGCCCAAATGACAAGGAGAGAAAACTGTAAACCTATGTTCCAGGTATGCCACCTAGAAGTCTAAAATCAAAGGAAAAGTGCAGGGAGGGGCAGTTTACAGATTGCAAATTGCTAATAAGCAGTACAAACAGATACAGCTAGGGAAAGCACTTATGCATAAGGGCCTGGGTTCCATTCCCACAACTTAGGGTGTTGTGTGATTCCTCCTTTTGTCTAGTTGTTGCAGCATAGAACTAGGAATCATTTGGAAGTCAGAGTGTTCATTAAATGTATCCATTAAAGCATCAAACTGAAAACAAAATATACCCATGTGTCATACCTCAGTGAAACTACTTTGTAAAGAGTGTTAGTAACTGAAGCAGTAGTCTTTTTATTTGAGGCACATAATGCTCTCTTATATTGAATTAAGTTATTTTAATCTTGCAAGGCAATGTGACTATATCCATTAAAATATGCATCCATAACTTTTTAACATGCCTTGAGAACAAGAAAGCTCACACTTCAGGATATAATTTACTTAAAATTTCAAAGAAAGTTATATATAAAATTATGCATATTGTTTTTCCAAATTATAACTATCATCCACAAGTCTAGAGCTAGACAAAAGGGGGGAAATCACATAATACTAATGAATGTGATGGCCTAAATTTACATTAAAGTCTATCTCTGCTGTCTCCCTTCCTCCTAACACTGGTAAGTTACTGTACCTCTATAATCGCAGCACAAGGCTTAAATGTCTCAGACAGAAGCCTCAAAATCTCAGACAAGTTCCTCAACTTTTGATTTATTCTGGTATTTCTAAGAACTGCATGGTTGGTCCAGATAAAAACAGGAAGCCCATGTTTTCCTCTCAGTTCTCAGATTGACTCTTTTTGTTGTCAGTTTGATTTGGTTTTTTGTCTGTTTGTTTTTACTTTCTTGACACTGTGACTTTGGAAAAACAATTCCCATAATCTTCAAGTGTAGTTTCTTGTGTACAATGTTTATGAGCTTGAATTTCATTGTGGTCTCACCCAATTCATTATACCCCATTCAAAACTTGTTCGTGACCATAAGTTTTCCAGTGATGGGACTAGGACCCCAACCAGCCGCAAAACCTTCACCTAAAACCTGCCATGCCTGCAACATATGCTGGGGCGATGGTGGTACAGAACTTGTGAAAGTTGCCAATCAATGACTGTGGTAACTTGAGGTCCACAACACAGAGAGGGAACCCATGCCTAACAATACCTGTATGGCCAGAAACCAGAACTTTAAGAGCCCAGAGACTTAGGGTAGTACCAAACACAACTGGCAAAAGAAGAAAAGTCAATGAAATGATTCCTAGTTATATTCTTCTGCACTCATAAACTAGTGCCTAGCCTAGTCATTGTCAGTGAGGCTTCCTTCAGCAACTGATGGAAACAATACAGAGACCCACGGCCAAACATTAGACAGAGCTCTGGGGAACCCCAGAAGGGAGGGAGAGAAAGTATTATAGGAGTCAGAGGGGTGGAGGACACCAGAAGAACACAGCCCACAGATAGGTAGGGCTCATAGGGACTAACAGAGACTGAAGCAACAGTCACTGGGCCTGTATGGGTGTGAGTTATGTCTTCTGCATATATTTTATGGTTGTTTAGTTGGAGCTTTGGTGGGACTCCTAACAGTGGGAGTGGTGTATCTTCAACTCCTTTGACTGCTCTTGGTATTCTTTTTCCCCCTACTGGTTTGCCTCATCCAGACTCCCAATGTTTGTTCATAGTGTTACTGCATCTTGATATTCTGTATCTGGTTTTGATCCCAGGGAGACCTGCATTTTTCTGAAGAGAAAGAGAAAAGCAGTTGATCTTGGGGAGAGGGGCAGTAGGAGGAATTAAAGGAATAGAGGGAGGAGAAACTGTCATTAGGATGTATATTATATGAGAGAAAAATAAATAAAAAGAAAAAAGTCTCCCCTGTCATGGTATTGAGAATAGAGTAATTTAGAAGTGATCAACTCATGAAGACTCTGCCCTCATGAATAGATTAGCCACAAGGATGTCAACTTTTGACATTGCAGCACAAAGCATTGTCATCTACAAAGTTCATGCTTCAGATCAATTTAAAGCAGGAAATTGAAAGGGAACATTCATTTTTTAAACATGGCTTTGTCTTAGACTGAATCCACAACTATCATAAGATGCATGCCCTCCATGAACCACAGGTTGGACATCTGTCTCTGCCTTTTAAGGAACTTATGTGGCTAAATGTTCCCTTTCTTTGTCTTTTGTTCCATGTTTCCTAGCTTCTATGGCGGTGTGGATTGTAGGCTGGTAATCCTTTGCTCTATGTCTAAAATCCACATATGAGTGAGTACATATCATGTTTGTTTTTTTGTGACTGGCATACCTTTGTAAGGATGGTTTCTTCTAGTTCTATCCACTTGCCTTGCGAATTTCAAGATTCCATTGTTTTTTTTTCCTCTGAATAGTAATCCATTTTGTAAACATACCACATTTTTTTCTATCCATTCTTCAGTTGAGGGACATCTAGGTTATTTCAGGTTCTTGCTATTACAAATTACTCTGCTATGAACATAGTTTAACAGACATCCTTGTTGTATGAATGCGCATATTTTGGGTATATGCCTAAGAGTGGAATTGCTGGGTCTTGTGATAAACTGATTCCCATTTTCCTGAGGAAACTCCACATTGATTTCTAAAGTGGCTGTACAAGTTGGCACTCCCACCAGCAGTGGAGGAGTGTTCACCTTCATCCACATCCTCTACAGCATAAATTTTCATTGGTGTTTTTGATTTTAGCCATTCTGACAGAAGTAAGATGGTACCTCAGAGTTGTTTTGATTTGCATTTCCCTGATGGTTAAGGATGTTGAGTACCTTCTTAAGGGTCTACCAGCAATTTTAGACTCCTCTACTGAGAATTCTCTAATTAGTTAAGTACCCCACTTTTTAATTGGATCCTTTAATGTTTTGGAGACAAGCTTCTTGAGTTCTTTGTAAATTTTGGAGATCAGCCCTCTGTCAGATGTGGAGTTAGTGAATATCTTTTCCCAATCTGTGGGCTGCCATTTTGTCTTGCTGACTGTGTCCTTTGCATTACAGAAGATTCTCAGTTTCAAGAGGTCCCATTTATTACTTGTCTATCTCAGTGTCTGTGTTACTTGTATTATGTTCAGGAAGCGGTCTACTGTACCAATTTTTTCAAGGTTAATTCCCACTTTCTCTTCTAAGAGGTTCAGTGTGGCTGGATTTATGCTGAGGTCTTTCATCTATTTGGACATAACTTTTGTGCATGGTGATAAAATGAATCTATCTGCAGTCTTCTGCAGGCAGTTATGCCAGCACCATTTGTTGAAGATGCTTTCTTTTTCCCATTGTATGATTTTACCTTCTTTGTGAAAAATCAGGTGTTGGTAGGTTTGTGGGTTAATATCAGGGTTTTCAATTCAATTTCATTGGCTATGTGTCAATTTTTGTGCCAACATCAAACTGTTTTCAGGACTATAACTCTATAACAGATTTTAAAATCATGGATGGTGATGCTTCCAGAAGGTCCTTTATTGTAGAAAGTTGTTTTGGCTATCCTGGGTCTTTTATTTTTCCCTATAAAGTTTATCATTGTTTTTTCAAGGTCTATGAAGAACTGTGCAGGTATTTTGATAGGGATTACATTGAATCTGTAGGTTGCCATTTTTGCTATGTTGATACTACCTATCCAAGAGCATGGAGATCTTTCTATTTTCTGGTATCTTCTTTAATTTCTTTCTTTAAAGACTCAAAATTCTTACTATCCAGGTTTTTCACTTGTTTGGTTGGCGTTACCCCAAAATATTTTATGTAGTTTGTTGCTATTGTAAAATTGTCTGTATATAGCAGGGCTACTGATTTTTTTATTTAATCTTGTATCCTGTCACTTTTCAGGAAATGTTCATCAGTTGTAGGAGTTCCCGTGTAGAATTTTTCAAGTCACTTATGTAAACTATCATATTATCTGCAAATAGTGAAAGTTTGACTTCTTCCTTTCCAATTTGTATCCCCTTGATCTATATTTGTTGGTTTTTTCTCTTGCTAGCACTTCAAGTACAATATTGGAGAGATGTGGAGAGAGTGGACAGCCTTGTCTTGTTCCTGATTTTAGAGGAATTGCATTGAGTTCTTTTACTTTGATGTTGGCTGTTGGTTTACTGTATATTGGTTGTATTATGTTCAGAAATATTCCTGTTATACCTGATCTCTCCATAAAGGAGTGTTAGATTTTGTCAAAGGTTTTTTTCAGCATCTAGTGAGAGGATCATGTGGTTTTCATTGTACAGTTTGTTTATATGGTGGATTACACTGATGGATTTTTGTATATTGAACCATCCCTGCATCTCTGGGTGAATGGTGATTGATTTTTCTGATAAGTTCTTCGATTCGATTTGCCAGTACTTTATTGAGTATTTTTACATCACCGTTCATGAGGAAGATTGGTCTGTAGTTCTCTTTCTAAGTTGTGTCTTTGTGGGGTTTGGGTGCCAAGGTAATTGTAGCCTCATAGAAAGAATTTTGCAATGAACCTTCTGATTTTATCGTGTGGAACAACTTGAGGAGTATTGGTATTAGCTCTTCTTTGAATTTCTGGTAGAATTCTGCACTGAATCCATCTGTACCTGGGCTTTTACTGGTTGGGAGACTGCTTCTATTTCATTAGGTGTTATAGGTCTGTTTAAATAGTTTATCTTGATTTAATTTTGGCAAGTGATATCAATCCAGAAAATTGTCTGTTACATTTAAATTTTTTAATTTTGTGGATTACAGGTTTTCAAAGTATGACCTGATGATTCTCTGAATTTCCTCAGTGTCTGTTGTTATGTTCCCCTCCTCATTTCTTATTTATAATCTACATGTTCTCTCTCTGCCTTTTGGTTAATTTGGATAAAGTTTTGCCTATCTTGTTGATTATTTCAAACTCTTTGTTATATTGATTCCTTGTATTGTTTTCTTTGTTTCAAATTTATTGATCTTAGCCCTCAGTTTTATTATTTCCTGGCATCTACTCTTCTGGGGTGAGTTTGCTTCCATTTGTTCTAGAGCTTCAATTGTGCTGCTAATTCTCTGGTTTCTTCATGTGAGCACTTAGTGCTATGAACTTTACTCTTAACACTGCTGTAAAAGTATCTTGTAAGTTTGGGTATGTTGTGCCTTGATTTTCATTGAATTCTAGGAAGTCTTTAATTTCTTTCTCTATTTCTTGACACAGGAATGGTGCAATTGCATGTTGTTCAATTTCCATTAGTTTGTAAAGTTTCTGCAATTTGTGTTGTTGTTGAACTCTAACTTTAAAGCATGGTGGTCTGATAAGATACAGGGGATTATTCCAAATTTTTGTACCTGTTGAGGTTTGTTATGTTGCCAAGTATGTGGTCAATCTTAGAAAAGGTCCCATGTGGCACTGAGAAGAAGGTATATTCATTTGTGTTTGGATGGAATGTTCTATAAATATCTGTTAAACCTAATTGGGCCATAACTTCTGTTAGTTCCTTTGTTTCCTTGTGAATTCTCTGTCTGGTTGTCCTGGCTAGTGGTGAGAATGGGGTGTTGAAGTCTCTAATTATAACTTTCTTTAGGGCTGAATTTGTGGATATGTAATGTTTAAATCTGGTTTTGTCATGGAATATCTTGTTTTTTCCATCTATAGTGACTGAAAGCTTTGCTGGGTATAGTAGTCTGGGCTGGCATCTATGATCTCTTATTGTTTGTAGAACATCTATCTAGGACCTTCCAGGTTTCAGAGGCGCCATGGAAATGTCAAGTGTAATTCTGGTAGGTTTGACTTTATGTGTTACTTGGACTTTTTCCTTAGCTGCTCTTAATATTCTTTCTTTATTCAGTATGTTTCGTGTTTTAATTATTATGTGCCAAAGAGACTTTTTTGTGTGGTCCACTCTATTTGGTGTTCTGTAGGCTTTTTGTACTTTCATTGGCATATCTTTTTTTAGGTTGGGAAAGTTTTCTTCTATGATATTGTTGAATATGTTTTCTGCACCTTTGAGTTGTGTTTCTTCACCATCTTCTATCCCTATTATTCTTAGGTTTGGCTTTTTCACGGTGTCCTATATTACCTGGATATTTTGTGTTAGGATTATGTTAACCTTAAGATTTTCTTTGGTCAATGAATCTATTTCTTAGTGTATCGTCAATGCCTGATATTCTCTCTTCCATCTCTTATATCCTGTTGGTTATGCTTGCATCTTTAGTTCCTGAATATTTACCCATGACTCATCTTTTCTAATTCCAGCATTCCCTCAGACTCCATTTTTATTGTCTCTATTTCAGCTTTCAAACATTGCATTGTGTAAATTGCTTGTTGCAATTTTTGGGTTGTCGTTTCTTCAATTTCTTTAAAGGATTTTCTCATTTTCCCTTTTATGGTCTCTATCATCTTCATGAAGTTGTTTTTAACGTTGTTCTCTTCTGCTTCATCTGTGTTGGGATGTTCAGGTCTTGCTGGTGTAGAGTCCCTAGACTCTGGTGGCACCATTCCGGTTTTTCCACAGTTGAATGTATTCTTATATTGTAGTCTTCTCATCTCTTCTTCCAGTGGGTGCAGATGGGGTCTCTTCTTCCCCTGGTGTGTCTCACAGTTGGTGCGGATGGTTTGAGGCACTCCCTCTCCTGGGGGGAGCTGTACTAGCCCAATGATATCAGCAGACTAGCAGTTGCTTTGCCTGCCAGGAGTGAGTGACCTGCCTGCATTCCCCAGGCCAGGATTTCCCAGAGTAGGCAAGTGGAAGTTGGTGATGATTATCTTTCTCATACTTTACCATGTGGGCTAGAAATGGACTCTAGTACAAGCTACATTATTAAACAGCCACTAGCAAGAGGAAACACTTTTATCATCAGTCCTCTCTCCACTCCCACAATCACACTCTGAGCCCTCAGATTATCATAGACAGTGAGTAGAAATTAAGGTGCCAGACTTGGGCTCCACAAGTCCTCACTCCAGTATGAGAGCCTATGCCCCAACAGTTCAGAAACTCTGCTGTGTTTGTAGGTGCTCACCCTCCACCCTATCTATGAGTGAAAACAGAATGGATTCTCACTGATGCATGGCTTTGGATATTTATCAATTAATCTTCTCTTTCATGACATTTTCCCTTTTATCTAAATAACAGTCTCTGAGGCATTGACATTCACTGTCAATATTTCTTTATCTGTTTTGCCCAGCTACTAGTCAGACATACCCTAACTCACCAATTCTTTTTGATTTTCCATTAAGTTCTCTGTCCAGATTTGTTAAGAGAGTAAGATAATCCCTAATAAATTCAGTTGTCCCTATTCCAGATTTCAAATTTTAAACTGAAAAGTAAAGGGAGCTCAGCTGTTGAGAACTTCAACCACTCCTCCAAAGGACCCAAGTGTGGTTCCCAGAACCCATGTGATATGACTGACAATCACCTGTTATTCTAGCTACAGGAAGCTCTGACAGCTCTGGTCTACAAGGGCATCTGCACTCGTGTGCACCCACACAAAAACACATGCATCAAAAACACATAAATAAAAGTAATAAATCTTGTTGCTTTTTAAGATAAATTCCTTAGAAGGAAGGGGGTTTAATGCCAAGGAAAGAAATAATGGGACCTGAAAGATATCTCAGTAGGTAAAAGCACCTGCCATCATGCCTGATGTCCTGAGTTCCACTCTGCAGGACCCACATAGTAAAGGCACAGACTCAAAAAAGTTGTTATTGACCTCCATGGGTGTGTTACTGTACTTTTGCAGCCACAAATGTACATTTGCACATAAACCAAATGAAACGAAAGAAAGGAATAAAGGAAGGAAGAAAGAAGGAAGGAAGGAAGGAAGGAAGGAAGGAAGGAAGGAAGGAAGGAAAGAAGGGTGAAAGGAGAAAAGAAAAATTGGTCTGTGATTGATGTTCACGAAAATAATTTTCACACAGATGAAAGCTTTCCTTTGGATGACAAGTCATGCTCAGTTTTTCTATATCCAAGATATACAGATTATATTATTAATATAATCATTTGAGAAAGGGACTTTACTATTCTAGGCCCAAACACCAGTTCCATGAAACTGCTGCCCTTATGCCCTTTGTCATGTCTTTAGTCCTAGTCTAATTTTCATTTAGCTATATTCTCTCAGAAAAAGTCTGAATTCTTTGCATTGGTCATCCAACTCAAATCTCTCTTAGTCTCAAATCTTCACTCTTTTGTTCCAACTCTTACCTCGTTTTTTACTTTGCTTTATCTTTAAATCTCTGGTACTTTCTTCTACACTGCATCCTAGCAGCATCTCATTCTCAAAGCAAGTTTTTTTTCTAGCTTTCCTGCCCAGTCATTTATGATGAAGGATGGTGTACATAATGGTTCCAGGTTCAAATTTCAGATCTCATAGTGCCTGAGATCCAAACCCAGGCCTATCATTTATGAGCTATGGGACCTTGAACAAATTGCTCAATCTCTTTTAGCTTTGTTTTGTCATTGATTAATGAGAAGTAAGAGTACCTGAATTTCAAGTTGTGAAGATTAATTGGTAAATCATGTAAAGACTTACTTCTAGGTAGAACACATGCTAAATCAACAATTCACTATTAGAGAGTTTTTCATTTCCTCCCCATCTTGGGAAATAATTTGCATCATAGACTTTAGATGGAAGATAAAGAAGAATCTAAAGCAAAATTTTGGTCAGTTTGTCTCATTGGAGATTTTGATTTCTGAATTTAAGATGTAAAATTTAAACCAATATGTGACACATCTAAAAGCAGAATATGACATGGCATTATCATTTAGCAACACAAAAGAAAACTTGAAGGCATATCAGGTCAAAAAGCAATGAGCTGGATTCTCTGTGTGCCACGACTACCACTTGTAAAGGACACCACACATATATGTAAGACTCTCAAAATACATGTCTTTATTTATACATGAATATAAAATTCCTTTATTGGAAAGCTAACATTCATAAAGATAGAAATTAAGTTTTAAACTTTAATATTGATAAAATTTATAAGCGCTATCCATTTGTTATTTGTAAGACCAGACATGTTTTTGCTTTGTCTTAAGGACATATTTGGAGAAGTTTCCTACAAACAATCTAACTTCCCAATGATGGTTTTTGAGTTTGGTTGAGGGGATTCTGCAGTTAACTATTCCAGGAGGCATTCTCCAAAACCTACAAATGAATCAATCCTCCAGAGTTTCAAAGCAAAATCCACTTTTCTCCTGATAGACCTTCTGTTTGTGCACCCTTCATCTAGAGAAGACCAATTGCAGTTCCACATCTTGGCCTATGACAGAATTTTCATCAGCACCACTTGTGCTCCCATGCTTTCTTTTTACTTTCCAAGCTTTAGCAGTCTCCTGAATTAACATTAGCCCATAATACATAGTCAATGTTTTCTCTGTTTCTCCTGCCAGATGCTCAAAAGAAGGTTGCTGGAGGGTTTTGGGGGGATTGTTTTTTGCCATTTCTGCAATCACTTTTACTCAACACTTACTGATTACTATCAATTGCAAAGAAGCAGCAATTTTTTCATCTGTTGCTTGATTTTCTTTTACCCCTGAGAAAGAATTTATACGCCAAAGGACTTTTCTGAACACACAGATAACATTTGTCAGCCTTTCACCCATTTAATTTTTAAAATTATTCTGACTTTATCTTCCCTCATTGTATTATGCATTTTTATTGTTGTGCCTCTAGCTTATCCATAACTCACTGTCTTTGCTCTGAGGGTTATGATTAGACACGAGCATAGAGAATACACTAAGTGACCCCATCTGTTTGATCTGGTGACAAATCAAGTTCAGTAGTTTTGTATATAACAAAGGTCATCTATAATGCAAGATAACGCAGATTAAAAGTAAAGACTCCTATTTTTATATTTTCCCTTCTTAACAATAACTATCTACCACAGTTTTGTAAGTCTACTTGCTATACAAAACAACAGATAGATCTACATACTTTCTGAAAAATTCATTTCCTTCTTTCTTTCCTAGAAAATATTCCAAATCTATTTCCTATCTCAAGAGTTTTGTTACTTTCATTCAATAATTCCTACCTATAACTTCATTTAATTCAACAATGACAAAAATATGGATGTTATTATTCTAGACTTTCTGCCTCATTTTGTAGCAGATCTGTGAACTTGAATATGTACCTAGTCTAATAACATTTCCAAATTTATTTTAGAATTTCAAACTTCACTACAATAATTTTAATCATATCCACCCCTCCTTATGCCAAACTCCTCCTATGTCTTTATTTCCTCTCTCAAATTCATGTCTTCTTCTATTATCATCATTGTTATAAATATATATAATTGTATTTAATATCATATATTTATATAGCCTACAGAATCCAATTAGTGTCACACATATACACATGATGGAGTGGTGACCATTTGGGCATGGATATACTATCACACATTCATCCCCCAAAACAACTGACTCTCTTTTCCTCAACAGACATCATCTACCTATAGATAACTCCTTTGCAGGTAAATAGTTGAACCTGAAAATTATTATACTTAGTAAGTCATTGTACCAATAAAAAACAAACCACCACATTATTGCTCATATATAGTTCCTAGATATTAATCTTTAGATTTTTATGTACAACTTAGAGTGACTATAAAAGTCAAGAAAATTAAAGACTATAGGGTGTTAGGTAACAAGAAGTAACTCTAGAGAAGAAGACAATAGAATGCACATGCTACAAAGGGGAAAAGGAGGAAATAGAGGAGGGGGTTAAGTGAGAAAGAGATGGAAGGGAGAAGCAGAGGGGGCATAGGGAGGAAAGAGATCATAGGAGGAGAGTACTTCTCTTGAGTTACTGGTCAGTGCATGTGGCCAAGCTTATCTTGAAACCACTAAAAACAACACATGCCAATGGTCCTTGTTATTCGTCACCTGACAGCACTTTAGGGTAAAGCTCTGTCATTTATTACACTACAACCCTTAATCATAGGTCTTGGAGAAATCAAGCTGGGCCTGACCTGGAAGTGTTCTTTCAAAGAAATTACTACAATGTTGGAGGGCACTATTCAGGCTGCTGAAGTCAGCAGTTATACATAGTCAGACCTGGCTTTGCATTCTGTGAAGTACAGTAATGACTGGTCCAACAATTCATGCCCAACAGTGTCACTAGTATGGTGTGGAAACATCCTCTTGTACATCATAAAGATTTGTCACTCAGATTGGTTTAATAAAACGGTGATAGGTCAGTAGCCAAGCAGGAAGTATAGGCAGGGCAACAAAACTAAGAATGCTGGAAGAGGAAGGGTGGAGTCAGGAGCTGCCAGTCAGATACAGATGAGGCAATATGAGAATGCCAAATTGAAAAAATGTACCAAGTCACAGGGCTAAACATAGATAAGAATTATGGGTCAATTTAAGTGTAAGAGCTAGTTGGTAATAAGCCTGAACTACTGGATGAGCATTAATAATATAAGCTTCTGTGTGGTAGTTTGGGAAACAGATGCTGGGTATTTGGGAGATGCTGGCAAAAGAATAACTCCCACCTACACTAGTATCTTAGTGATAACCAACAGCAGTCTGATTGGATCTAATGTCTACTCAATAGGTGGGAAGTCATGCCAAGTACTATAAATCTATCTAAGTACTAATGGCTGAAGAGTTCATAAACACTAGAGAAGAACCTACGGCTACCGTTTTGCTAACATGACAGAGTAACCAACTATTTCTATAACTTACTACAAACCAAAGTGATCTGGACTACAGACATAGAAACTTGAACAATAAAGTCATAGTCCTTTTAAATTCTCACAAAGCCTAAAGGAAAATGAATTACACAGTCATGTGAAGAAATCACATATACTGTTAGCACACATGAAAACAATTACACTATAGTATATAAGCTATGTTGAGTGGTGGATATAACAAATGTATAGCATAGATCTATGAATATGAATATGATCTTGGTTCTGCTACTTCATTGAACATGTTACTCATGTTTTCTCCATACAATGAACGTGTAGCATACAGCAGAAACTATGAATATTATCTCAGTTCTGCTTCTTCATTGGGCATTTTGCTCATGTTTTCTGCCTATACTTTTCGCACCTGAAAAACAATGATACACACATGTGCAAGAATCTCACAGGATTCCTGTGAGAACTGTGGACAGAACATAGTTTTACAATGTCCTTCACACTTAAGCATACTTTGTGGGTGAATTTTTCTCCACACTATTTTTAATAAAGATGGTAATATACCATTGAATGCAAGTCCCCTCCAGAGCAAATGGCACATATGTGCATCATCATATTAAGTGAGGAGGTATATAGGCTCAGAGACACTCATCTGTGACATGAACTTCTGTATGTACAGGTCCCACCTGGCCATCTTTATGCCACTCGAGGGAATTGAGGCTCAAAGAACTGACACCCAAAAGCACACACACACACACACACACACACACACACAGACAGAGACAGAGAGAGACAGAGAGACAGAGAGACAGAGACAGAGAGAAATTTGATGACTTCTATTCCAGAAGTAATAACAAAGTATTTTGTTTCAAGTCAATGAGTTTCATGTCTTCTGCTACAATGCATGAAAAAATGTCTGTAAGCCTTGTTAAAATTACAAATAGGGTGACAAAATCTGAGAATGGACACCACAATTCTTTGTGGTGTGAGTTAATATATGTACCTCAGTGCCAAGTAAGTGATAAGTTATGAAGGTTTGAATAACCATCAGCTACTACGGCAGACAGAAATATGGCCCTTCGAGGATGTTGATACCCACATTCTCACAGATACTATCTATCCAACTTCTATCTATCTATCTATCTTTTGTCTCTCTTCCTTTCTTTTGTTTTTAGGTCATTTTGCAAAGGATAATTAAGACTGCAAATGAAATTGAAGCTGCTGATCATATGATATTGGGGTGGGACGAACACACTGGGTGATCTATATTTACTGAACAATGGCAATAGAATGAATAAATAATAACATAAATTAGAAATGTGTGATGTAATATGAGAAAAGTCCTACCAGACTCTACTTGCTTTGTAAGAGGAAGAAAACCATGAACCAAAGGATTCAAGAAGTCTCTAAAGTGCGGAGATTCTTCCCTAAAAGTTACAATGGGCATAAGGTCATACTTTCAACATATGCATTGTATTAAAATAAACCACTAAGTGTAGGCTAAGTTCTTCTAGAATCAATAGAAATCTAAGCTATTGTTGCTATCATCATTGCCACCATCATCATTGCTATATAAAATAAATTCTTAATGTAAGAAAGAAGAAACACTTCTCAGAGAAAAATCAGTGATGAGTTCTATTCATCAATGGAGGGTGGCCTCATGAAAGTGTGCTTACCCTAAGAAGACAGTCTCACAAAGCAGCAAGAGAACACAATACTATCAACAAACAAGAAGAGTGCAAGCCAAAAATTGCCAAAGGATATTAGGACAAACACTTCTTTGGACAATTAAGTTTAGTTGGTTCCCGAGACTTCTAAATAGACTAGAACATAATATAAATGGTTGATGCATGGGGGAGAGGTATGGGTGAAGAAGAAAATTTCAAGTCCTTATAAATGGCTAGATAAAGGAGAGAGCTAAGTCAGTCATCAAGGACTCCTGAGAGTAAAGTCCCAGGAATGTGGTAAATGAGACAGGTCTACAGGGATAATGACATGACAGTGTCATAAGAGAGGAAAAGAATGCTGACAGAGCATGAAGTCACATCAGTCGTATATCCTAACAGGAGGAAGAGCTTGCCATTAGTCAAGAGTGCTGATACATCCTAACAGGAGGGAAGCTTGACACAGTATATAGACAATGTATACTGAATCAGTTAATCTTCAGTTAGTGTTTGCTAAGACTACTGACTTAGCATGCAGGTTCATTTTCAAATAATTTTAAAACTAAATAAAGTTATTCATACAGATATAGCCCCAATCTAACCATGTGTATAACTACCATCACCTAAATGGGAAAGTGATGCAATGCTCCCCCTCCTTATCTACAGAGAAATTCCCAGATACCCAGTGGAAGCATGAAATTGCACATAGTACTGAACCCTATACACAATGTGTTGCTCCTGCATGTACATACATATGATATAGTTAGTTTATAAATTGTGCGATTGAAAAAATTATTTAAGTACATTATAATAAAGTTAAGTGAATGTTATCTCTTCCAAATTACCTTATCATATTAGATTTACACTTCTTGTGATAGTATATTGATATGATAGCATATTGAATCTTGAGATGATAACAATATCTACACAATAAAATGGAAGAGGCATTGTGTCATGGCATCTACTGCATAGGCTACTATGTAAGAATTAGTGAAGCATCAGCATACTACAACAGCAGATTCATTTCCTTGTCAGCTACTAAGTGCGTTATGAGCTTGTGACATATAGTAGATTTACTAGACCAATCACAACACCTTATCAGTTAAAGCTTATGAATTGCTCATATCTGGAATTCTCCATTTAGTATTTTTGAACCATGATTGAATAAAACCTCATAAATTAAAAAAAAGTAAATGCTGAACTATTATGCACAGTAGCATATATTAATTAATTCCTTGTAGGGTGTCATTTGCCAGAGTGGGCTTATCCTGTAACATGGAGTTCCAGAAGCTCTTGTAGAAGTCTGGGGTACCTAGAAGCAGTTTGAACATATGGAATAGATCTCCCACTGTCTTTAACTAACATATTCACATTTCCAGTCAAAGAAATCATAAAAATAGCTTACTTTGTAAATGAGCATTCTTAATTCTTAAAATTTAGCTATATGTATATTTCCAAATTTCTTTATGTTTCATATAAAGTATAAAGTTATTATTCTGAAAGCAACCATTTATGTAGGTTTGGGAAAATGAAAACAAGGATTTGTGGTGCCTGAAGGCCAGTTTCTCAGTATGAACCACACTAGCAATACACACAGCGTTCGATAAAAAAAAAAGAAAAATGAGCATAATTCAAAGGAAGCAAAGTCGAGTTCTTAGTCCAGAGAGGTATAATATTAGCTTCACACAAAATCAAATATTTTTGAAGTGCAAGGGGAAAAAAATCACTGACATCATGTGGTTACTTGTTGATTTTTCTTTTATCACTTCTTGTTGCAATACAAAGTGTAAATTGATATTAACTGGCATCTAGCAATATATAGGGTTTTGGAGTTCTAGTAATATAAAGAGGAGATGTAGAAACACATCATGAATTTTAAGATTTCCTAGGAAAATCTCTGAAGGGGGTAGGGAATGGTGTTAAAAAACATTACAATTATAAGAAGAAATGTGTGTTTGAGAGCGTTACTTTAGTATTTTGACACTAACACAAAGATAATTTGCTTGAAATGAGCTTAAATAGAGTCTTCTATCAATTCAGTTTTTACCCTGCCTCAGACCAAAAGACTTTTATGTTTTTTGTAATCCATACCTATAGATTTAAATTTTGAAATAGCACCATGTCACTCAATGTCATGAAGCAAAATGAATGTCACGTCCGATTCAGACTGAATTATGTATGTATCAGCTGCGAGGTGTTGATCAAAATATGAGCAGCATCTTTCATGACTGAAGGACCCCAATACTCTGTGATAAGTATTTTCTTGAGAGTGTAAAGAAACTACCTCTTCCAAATCTCTCCACAAAACAGTTTCTAAGCACATCTGCACAATGCTTTTATTCTTCAAAACCCATTACTAGAGATCCAAGGAGTCCCTAGTTAAATTCACATTAGATGAAGAAATGAAATCCAGAAAGATCTAACAAAGAGTCAGGGATTGAACTGAATTCTTTACCCTCCATGTTCCAGTATCTAATGTGCATTACTAACTTGTGCTCTCAAAGTATATTCTCTAAGAAGGAAAATATTTTTTACCCATAAGGGGGAAGTGGCAGGAAGAGAGATTTTTTGTACTCACTATCAGGGAGCTGACACGATGGAAAATCTCTTGCAGCCATTTCCATAGTACCACAGTTAATAGAGCATGAGGGTTATACAACTCAGGATGACAAGCGACTGATCACAGTGTACTTACACCAGGGAGACTACCAGGAAGAAAATGAAAACCCTCCTGTTATTATGCACAGTTGCTTTTCCTGACACACTTGTTTGCTGGAACCTGTATACTGGAATATGTTTGGATAGTTATTAAGTAACCTCCAGTATTCTGATGTCGACACACTGTAAAGCATCCAAGGGTTCATGACTTAAAATCTCCAGGAGGGCTGGGAAATTGATTTGATTTATAATGCCTGTGGCTGCTAAGATTGTGAAGCTTCCAGCAAACATAGGCATCCACCATTTTGAGGCCACAAGGGAAGAGACCTGCAGATGGAGTCTTTCACACCAGCATTCCCCTTTCTGCCATGCAAAACTCTCGAAGCCCCTGCACATCAGCAAAGTTTCCACTCCCTCGAAGAAACCGCCACCCTTCATCGTTCAGATTAAAGGACCAGCTGCTTTGGAAGAGGTCAGCCTCCTCTTTCTTTTATTTTAACATCACCCCCACCAATCCTGGTTTAACAAGCACTTCACTAAAATGCAGAGGTCCATCCAAGAGATAAAAACATCCGCTGGAGTTCTGCAGCCGTATGTGGGATATTCCATTCCTAGAAAAGGAATAGCATCCTTCCAGCCTAGCCTGTGAATGACACAAGATGGTTGAGTTATCCCCAGAAGATGTACTTGTTGTCATCACTGCTCTGTGGTTCTGAGTTTTATATACATGCAAACATACACCGTCCCCATTGTAATATATAATATGTAATCCCTTATTTCTCAGACTGTTGCCTGTCATTTTTTGCCGTATGACTCTCTCTGTACATGTATATCATATATGTATATGTCATATTTATATATTTTATGCATTATATAACATATTTTGAGTAAGTATATAATACATACTATTACATATATACATGCTGACATCTACAATATGAAGGTTACATATAGAGAAGGCAGATATTTATGTAAGATCTAAATACAGTTGAATTTTGAACCTAAGATTCCAAGTTTTTGTCAGAAGTACACTCTTTTATATGTAGCCTTATGAAATTCCATGCATATGAAGAGGTTAAAAACAAATCACATGGTATTCAAATTAGCCATATAAATAAAATACCTTTGACTTTTATTTTCGATATTTCTAGCATATCAGCTTATCTTGCATTTTTCAGGTGACTTATCGATCTCTAATAATCCTAACATTTTATCAGTTATTAATGGCTGGATGGGCTCTAATATCTATTGTGATTGCTATTACTAACACTTTCACTTGGCACTAGAATTACAAGTTTATTCATTAAAGATGAGGTACTCAACTTCAGGAAAATTAATAATGTCTACAATTACCTTGAAAAAATCTAACCTTCAAAATCTTCAGGTTTGATTAATAAAATATTTTAAGATATCAACTACTAAATAATACCAAGTATCTAGATGTTTTGTATCATATAATATGTTCATTGTTGTTATCATTACATATATACTACAATAGATATACTACAGTAAAAGGTTACATATGACATTTCCAAAAGTCCAAAGTTACCCAAAAAGTTTGTATTTTCTTTTCTATTTTAATTATCTAATGGGAAAATTTAGCACAGGGCAATTTCAGAAATAATGCAAGTATCAAAAACTTTAATTTCCTAAATTTGAAATCATGATATCTTTCAGATCTCTGTTAAATAATCATGTCTCCCCCTCATCGTCTTCCAGGTTTCATACTCTGTTTATTTGGGCTTTGGGATAGAGATAGAAAAAAAAAGATGTTCAGTGAGTCAGAAGGAGTTCTCTGTATTCTGAAGCAGGAGATGCATGAGGGAAAATAGCAGGAGGCAAATTAGGATGGGAACAAATAAATATTGAAGGGTACCACATCGCTTTAGGAGTTTTTACTCCAGCAGTGGAAACCCAGGAACAATTTGCATTTAGCAGGAAATTGTCACAGCAGTCACCTGGCCCCCAGGTGTGGCTGAGGAGTCAGCAGCTCCAGTTTGGCCTGGTGATTTGTTAGGAATGCAGACTCACAGAACCAACTCCATATCTGTGGATTCAGAGATTGCTTTTTGACAAGATCCTCAAGCAGTCCACGTGTACATTCCTGTCTGAGAGGCACTGACCTAGTGCAGAGCCTCCATGCTGGTTGCTTTCCCCTAGGGTTGCCAAGACTGCTCAGGAATATAGAAAAGTTAACTGGAACTTCATGTATCTGTGCCTGAGTGCGTGCATGCACACAAGCATGGGTGTGTGCATGCATGCTGTGCATTTTTATTTGCATATGATTTGATGTAAAAGCTGATACAAGGACTTTCTGGTAATGTGTGCAGGAGGGACCTTGAACTTGGAACAACAGCTCCACAGAGGGATTGCAGTACTGACTTTCTTTTTTGGGTTTTTTTTTTGAGACAGGGTTTTCTGTAGCTTTGGAGGCGGTCCTGGAACTGGCTCTGTAAACCAGGCTGGCCTCGAACTCACAGAGATCCACCTGACCCTGCCTCCTGAATGCTAGGATTAAAGGCATGCACCACCAATGCCCAGCAACTTTCTTATTAGTTCACTTTCAAGGAACTAAAGCATGTGGCCATATCTGAGTAAAATGGATATAGTTTTATTTGAAAAAAATAGTTTGAGGCTAATAGTAGTAATTCAAAGTACAGTCACACACACACACACACACACATACACACACACACACCAAAAAATAGTATAGCTGATAGTGCTTTGATTCTTATTAAGAATAAGCAATTTTGTGAAGTGTATATGGGCCAAAAAATTCCTAATGATATTAGAATTGTATTCTAGTTGCATTGTGACTACCTTGCACACTCATTAACAAGCCTCGCCCTAGCACTAGACAACCCCTGATTTAGAATTCTATTAGCTCAGTCTTAAGTTTTCTATTCAAATAAGAATAGAGACATTAAATAAATTACTCAGACCAACTTGATAGTGACAGAGATGGGATCCAAGTTTCAGTAATCTGACTTCACTCCTTTTGTCCCTACTTCCATATCATTGTAAGATTTGAAAACAAGTATTTTCATTATATGGTAAAAAACAAGACTTTCAGTTCATCAACAAGAACGTCAGTTTCCCCAGGTTTCATGTATTCTCCATTATTGGACTAACCTTCGTGGACTCAAATCAGGCCTATGCTGTACACTCAGTTTCAAGGCATGTTCTAGCAACAGGCCTGAGGACTCAGCCTCTAGGCAGAACCTTGTGGATTCAGGTTGTATACCTACTGTCTCTGGCAGCACCTACAAATGAGGACAAAGCCAACAACAGTTTTAGACCAGCGGTTTTGGATGGATTTCAGTCCTGTCTCTGCGGATACTGGCTACAGAAGGTTCCCCCACCCCCATAGAGTCAGATCTAGGCCTATCCCTCTGAACCTAATCAAGATTCTCTCTCCAGTAAATTCTACTTCCAGTGCAAATCCCATAGCCTTGGTTAGCAAGTCTGTACATGTGCTGGCCTAGGAACCAGGCCAGCCAATGTGAGGATTCCAACAGTAAGCCTATCTTAGCGATGCATGACCATGTAGTACATGATAAATAATTTGCATTTGACAATTTTTAAAATCAATCAATTAACAAAAAGTCATTTGCTTAGTGTTTAGTGTTTACCCTCCAGAATCTTTTTCCCAAGATATGAAATTTTCTTTTTTTCTCAATATATGTTTTTATTTATTTAAATTAGAAATACGCATGCTTCACATGTCAATCCCAATTCCCTTTCCCACCCCTCCTCCCTTGTCCCTTCACCAGTCTCCCCTCCAGCCCCCGACCAAATCCCCACATCATTCCCCAGGGAGGGAGAGACCCTCCTTGGGGGATCACCAGAGTCTGTCATTTCATCCAGGGCAGGACCTAGGCCCTTCCCCATGTATCCAGGCTGAGAGAGAATCCCTTCATGTGGAATGGGCTCCCAAAGTTCATTCGTACACCATGGTAAACATTGATCTACTACCCAAGGCCCCAGAGATTTCTGAGGCCTCCTCACTGATACTACATTCATAGAGTCTGGATCAGTCCCCTGTTGGCCTCTCAGCCATCAGTCTATGGTTCAAGAGCTCCCCCTTGTCCAGTCAGCTGTCTTTGTGGGTTTCACCATCATGGTCTTGACCCCTTTGCTCATCACTCCTCCATCTCTGTCACTGGGTTCCAGGAGTTCAGTTCAGTGTTTAGCTGTGGGTATCTGTCTCTTCTTCCATAAGTCTGACAAACTAAGCAATAGCAGAGAGACTACATGAGTAGCTCCTCCTTGATGATAAGGTTGATGACTACCTTATACACTATCCCCCCCAGACTCTTAATCAATTTAAAGGTGGGAACTGGCTAACCGCCTTGTTCTTCAAATATATCTGAAGTACAGTGAGAGTTGCAAACAACTGCTGTGGGCCATGGGGAGATAATTCAGTGGGTGAAATGCTAATCATGTGAGAATGAAAACTGGGTGTGATCCCCAGATCCCACATAAAACCCAGCCATGGTGGCAGCAGCAAGCGCCTGAAACTCTTAAAGAGGCAGAGATGGGGATACTTAGAGCTTGAATGCCTAGAACTTGAAGACCTGAAGATTTGACTGAATCAGTGAGAGTCAGGTTCAGTAAAAGGCTCTGCCTTAAGAAAATAATGAAGGTGGGAGCAACTAAGGAAGACATAGATATCCACCTCTGGCCTCCCCTGCTTCACTCTCACTCTGTCTCTCTCTCTGACTCAGTGTGTGTGTGTGTGTGTGTGTGTGTGCGTGTGTGTGTGTGTGTGTGTGCGTGCGTGTGTGTGTCTCCATCAGTCCATCTGTCTCTGTCTCTTACACACACACAGTGTGCACACAGGCATGCAAGGTAAGGGTAGGAGGGGGGAGAGAGAGAAAAGAAACGAATGAACGAAAAATCACTGTTGTAGATGGGCGGAGAACAGCAGCAGAATGACTGGCTGGAAGACTATGATAGATCCAGGCAGGAGACAACATACTTACAAGTAAAACACAGATGGTGGTGGGAAAGAGAGAGTGAGTTTAGTGTCACTTAATTAACTGCTGAAGATAAAATTCTCCAGCAAAGAAACACATAGCACGTTACTTCGTTGAGTGAGTGGGAAATGAATGATACTGTGATATTCCATCAACTAAAATGATGGGCCCTGGAGATCACAAAGGGGAAAGATAAGGGAAGATGGGTGAAGAAAAGCGGAAACAGGCTTTGTGTTAAAGCTAGAACAAAACATTTCATACTGTTATCTTCAAAACATGTTTTTTTTTTGCTAGCAATGGAAAAGTAATAACACGTTTCTGTCCCTAATACCACGTGTGTCTTTAAATCCTCTCAAATAGTTCCCACCTCAGCTGCCTAGCTTTAGAGTCCACATTAGTAATCTCTGTTCTGTGGTGCATCCTGTTCTATTTTTATGCTGACAACAAAGGGACTCAATTAAAAACCAAACAATAAGTCAAAAATAGCATGGATTAGCATCAGAACTATAAGACACCAAACAGATCCCGGTTGCTTTTGTCTATTATCTTCCTGATTATACCCTCTAAGAAGCTTTCTGATTGGGGGTGCAGGGGGATAATAAATGCAGTACGTCTGCATTCAGGGGGAAGAATGTGAAATTTGAGGTCATGTGGATTTCTGCTACTGTGTCTACAAAGACATAAAGGCAACGGTGTTTTCTGGATTTCTCATGGATTAACTGGTAATTCTGACAATGCCCAATCCCCTCTTACAGGAAATCCAAGCATCTTAGTGAACTCTCACTAAATTCCTTCATTTCAGTGCCAATGAGTTCTTGCGAAACTTTAACTATGTCTCCATTTTCAGCATAATTTTTCTGGCTGCTAAGGTCTGAGTTCTTAACAAGGTGTATTAGTGGGCATCAATGAAGAGATTCCAGATATGCATAATGAAACACGCACAAACAGGGACTAGCTAGTTCTAAACCCTTAGGCAAAGAGGAAGCTGGATCCAACACAAAGCATGCTCCGTTGACATTCTCAAATTAAGAAAATATATATGGCCCAGCACCGACTGCAAAATCCCAATGTTTCATTTCCACTCTGACTGCATATAACAGCATGGGGTAAAGTGGCATTAGAAGCCAGTCGCTTGCACTTTCTGCCCAAAGGCAAAGGATCCATTGAGTTTGCATTTAGCTTAAGCTGTGCTGTTACCTCTTCTACATATGTAAGAATAAAGGAGCAATTCTCATTACCTCCAAATGCAAACAAGATAATTTTTTGTTTTCCTTTCTTCATTCTTCTTTCCAAATTGCTTTCTGCAATGTTGTGGTTCAAATCATTAAGCTAACCTATAGTAGCACTTAGCTTACTTACTCAGACATGCTTTAGAGCTAGGAAATGCTATTTCTTAATTATACCACAGTTCAAAACTAAGTATACAGTGATTTTTTTAGATGATTTCCAAAACTTTGTTGACTCCTCTTGGGTGCCCTTACTAGTAAGGAGGAGTGGACTGGGGGTTGGCTGGTGAAGAGGGGCTGGCAGGGGGTCAGGAGGAGGGGTGTGAGAGAGAACTATGTTAGAAATATAAATGAAATTTAAAAGAATAATTAATATAAAAATTTCTAAAACAGTCCTTCAAATTAGTTATTTTTATCTGACTTTAAAGGAGTTTTTCCTCAAGCACTATTACTATGAGCTTATTTCCAAGTTAGCTACATTTACTAACATGAAATAGATTGACTGCTTGACTCTGATACTCAACAGAAATAATGGTTGTTTTCCAAACAGCTGAATACTTAGTGTGTTTTTCAGTTGAGACAAATCTGTTTTTGTCATCAATGTGTAGTGGTTTTATTAAACTAAATTCAGCCCTAATGGTAGCTCAAATGAAGCTGTTATATAATTCAGAAGTAGTCTCCTCTCATTCTATAACTCATAATGATTTGCAAACGCATGAAGACAACAAAGGTGAGCAGTGTCCTTCTAGAGTTATGTGATGTGCAACTTACTCTGCTTGGTTATGTCAACAGAATTAACAAAAGGTATACTGCACACAGCACCAAAGTCTAATGCACCCTGTAAGGAGAAAGCAAGACAGGCTTTCAAAGACCAAACAGACTAGTGTAAAGATGACTTATAAAATGTCGTATTTGATCAAAGGATCTGGTCTTCATTAGGAATATGGTGGGAACCAGGTGTTTTGCACGTCACAGAACATACAGCAAAATAAATGGGTTGAAGTAGAGTTTGTCATGAAATTTTTCTGACGAGAGCTATTGAATATTCCGCTAATATGCATGCCAACACACGTCTTTGCTAAGCATGATTCTTGGCTCTCTGAATGTTAGAATCAATCAAGAAGATTTCTTTTCAGAAAAAGTTGAGTTTAGAAGTTTTGTGCTACTTAATGATGTATCTATCAGAAAAAATATCATTGTGTAATTATAAAACACTGAGCAACTTATGAATTAATATTTGTTATGGATATTATGTATGAAATATCATGTATATATGTTTCACAGTCATATGGAGAGTAAGACACCCACAGTTGTTCTAGTGCTGTGAACAGAAGACTGCTAGAATTGGGGACCTAAGTTCTAAAACCTGTAGCTCCAACCTAACAGTGTCCATGAGGGAATTCAAATCCCATGTTAGTACAAAATCTAATGTTTCAGGAAATCTAGAGGAAGAAAGGAAGCAAACATAATCATGGAGTGATTCAGACTTCTATGTGAAATTTCTCAATGGTAAATGATGGCAGTCAATTCAAAAGGCTTCCTAAGATCTTCCAGGTCAGAAAATAAGTATATAAATAAAAGACATTTGTGGATCTGTGTGTCATATTTGGCCAACAGGTTGACCATAAATGACCTCTGGTCTACAAAACATCAATCATTAATTGAGTTATAGATGGAAATAAGTCACTGGAAATCCCCTCAGAACACTTCCTTTAACGGCTTAGGCTAAACGATATATTTGGTAACAGTTAATTATTTTTCAAAGAGCCCAGCTCTACCTGAGATGAACTCAGAAAGCAGCAGAGATATTGGAAACTGAAGTTTTGAGACTGGTTATGACAGAATTAATATTCAGCTGGAAGACAAATGATGCTGAAATAGTACCAGTACCCTGAGATGTGCCAGAAAGCAGACACAAGATGAGAAATGATGAGGCATTATTGTGTTTTCTGATAGAGACACCTATAGGTTTTGCAAAATTTCTGGCTACAAGCTTTTGTTAATAGAGTACAATAATAATGTGTAGAATTATTTTCACTTAAAGAAAATGTAGGAAGACAACCCCATTTGTTCTTTCTTCATCTATGTTCAATAGCAATGAGTCCCACCATTTTCTGTAAGGAGTAATTTGAAAACAAAAATCTAATTGAGACAAACAGGGTGTGCAAAGTATGGCATTTCATACTTGGTCACTGTGTAATTTTCTTTAAACCCTCATATAATTGCTTGTTAAAGACATTTGAGAAGCTGTTTGGATAATAAAGATCTCAGAAAGGTCACAGTGGAATGGCAAAACATGCAGGAAGCAGTTTTGAAGCCAGAGAAGAGCCATGAAAGTCAAATTGTATATCTGAGGGAGAGAGAAAAGAATAGAAACGCTACGAAAACTGGTTATTACCCTGCTGGAGGACAGTAAACAAGCAAAGTTTCATAAAGGACATGGGATGGCATAAAAAAGTCTACTGACAACAATAAAATGGCAACTCTCATGCTCCTTCATTTATTCAAGTACCAACCTGTTTAAAAGAATATCAGATATGACAATAAGAAAAATGAGTCAGGTAAAACAGTTTCTTGATTTATTTACATTTGTCTGCAAGCAACTGCACTATCCAAGGCCAGATACTTTGGTGTTTTATTTAAAATTGATGTCATCATTTTATTTACTTTATGTGAAAAGAAAGGAAAGCAAAAAAACCTAATGTTGAGTTTATTATTACATACTCTTCTAATATCTGTCAGATTCTGTGCTTTGCATAACCCCCCATCAGATGTGACGATGAATGACTGAAATTTTATAGATCATTTCATTGAGAATTTATCTCATTTCTGTGGAATATTTAAAGTCAGCTGATAAGTACATCACACACGAATCATAACAGAAACAAGTCCCACAAAATCCATTGTTACTGAACGATCCATTCTCTTTAGACATCAGATGCATATATTTAAAAAGGACACCTTCACCTCCTTTATCTCCTTGTTAACCAGAAACTCAGAGCTCTAGGACAGGTGTGTGACAAGACCCCAGTAAAATATCTTACTTCCCAGACTTAATCATATTATATTGGAATTTTGAATACATATAATGATATGTATATGTATATGTATGCATAATACAAATAGTTCCAGTCAACAGTTTCTCTTTATTTACACAATATGCTAAAAAAAGAAACAAAAAAAGTTTTTTTCTTTTTTTAATGGTTTTGCTTCCTTAGTATTGTTATGTTTGCACTAATGAAGTAAAAGCAAAGAAATATATAACCAAAGACTATGCTTCTTGACCTTAAAAATATCACAAAACAAGGAATTTAGGTACACAGAAAGTAAAATACACTTAGGATGCTTTAAATATATGTATAATAAATAATATATAGGGCAGACACGATGCCTCATGCCTACAATCTCAACCACTAGTTGCAGAAGAGGATGGATTTCCTTGAATTCAAGGCTAGCCTGAGCTATATCATGAGCTTGGGGCTTGCATGAGCTACATAGTGAGACCCAGGCTCAAAAAGTATTCTAATTCAGTCATAATATCCAGTAAGTATGTTCTAGAATCATACTGCTTATATGAAGCTCCTAAAGGCAAATAAAGATTATAAACAACAACAAAAAGTAGGCCAGAAGAATGGATTATGTAAATAATGGATTATATAAATAATACTGCATGTGTGAAAAAACAAACTGAAGAGCACCATAGCAATACCTTGTACTGCTATAGTAGAATGATACCGTTCATTGTATATGCTTGGGAGAAATGAACAGGAGAAAATAAAGTTGAAACAGTAATAGTAGTCAATGGCTACATGCTAGAGGATGCTATATGCAAAGAACTTGGTGTTTTTTTATGAGTAATAAGAAGCCAATAAAATGTACAGGAATATAGCAGCCTGATTTACATTTTTGAGTTTGAAGGATGAATGTCAGGTGGAAATTATAACAAATGGGAGACAAATAGAGTCCTCAGGCCTGTGGGAGAGTAGACAGAATTTTTAAAATTACAATAGGACACTGGAGGAGTGATTGAAGGTTGTCAAGTGGTAGAGCCTAAGCAACTCATCCTGGTTACTTTCACACCAACTCATTATATGGGAGTGCAAGCAAGATGGAGACCCATAGAAGGAGTTGGACTGCCTAACATGCAATGTAGGGAAGGTCCATTTTGTTTGGATCTACTTTCTTAGTGAGTAGCTCTGTGAGATTCAGTAAACATTAATCAAAGCAACAGAGAGAATAGAAGAAGGTAGTAGTAACAAAGGCAATAAAGTCCCAAGAAGGCTCAATAATGTCAAATTCAGCAAAGGGATACAGCTGGGTAAATACCAAAACAGTGAGTATTCAAGTTGGTGACTGTGACTCCAGTAGGTAGTTTTCCTGGACTATTAAGGAAAAGTGCCAGACTGCTTCAGGCTGAGCAGTGACTAAGTGGTAGAGAAATGACAGCAACAAATTTTCCAGACATCGTAAGCCCACATGACAGTGAGACTTGCCCAAGGATCTTTGCTCTACACGTAGCATGAAACCCTTTTGTATTTAATCACTCATTGGTGAGGAAATCTATTAAGATGTCTTGAAAAATTAGCGTCTTTTGCTTCAAACTGAGTGAAAGCCTTAATCACAGTTAGCACTCTTGGAGAATAATAGCTATCAAGCACCTTAATATGTCTCCTGTAGTGTGGCAGGATGAGGCAGAATCACTTAGGGACCTAAAGGTAAAATATTATCCTAAATATACTTCAAGCATTATAAACAATAGAGGGACTTATGACTTCAATTTAACAATGCTTTTGCTTGGTGTTAACAAGGAATGTCCTAGAGCAGTGGTTTTATGTATTACAACCTCTTTGACAGGGGTCACCTAAAACTACTGGAGAATACAAATATTTACATTGTGATTCATAATAGTAGGAAAATTACAGTTATGAAGTTGAGACAAAAATAACTTTATGATTGGGGGTCACCACAGCATGAGGGACTGTATTACAGGGTCAAAGCATTAGGAAGGTTGAATGCATTTCTGTTCTAGAGAATTTCCTATGTTATCCCAACACTTACTTGTAGGGGGAAACTTAGGACTCTGCCATTAGCCACGTGGCACTCTAGAGACACATACAGATGTGTTAAGGAAATGGCAGAACCATGCTCTAACCACACCCACTTTGGGCATGACTAGAGACAGGGCAGTGAACTAAGCCACTAACCAGGCCAACTTTGGGGCGTGGATAGAGGAGTGTATGGAGGAAGGAATAAAAGAATGAACAGCAGAGCCTCTTGTCCTCTTTTTGGCTTTTCGGTAGCGAAAGACTTGACTCATCTGGGTTGCCCGTTTTTCTTTTGTAAGTAATTTCCACAATAAACAGTTACCTATACCTTCAACAAGTGTGGTGTTTATCATTGCAGCAACACTTACTCAAAGGGGAGGAGTCTCAAGAAAAGGTGTTATCAACATGGCATGAGAAGCTTCTTCTGAGTTGTTGGTAGCCGTTGCCCAAGAGACTCCTGAAACATGCAGGTTATCACTATTGGCTTTATTTGCCCTGCAGCAGGGAGGTAAGTTCATATTTCTGAAGACACCATGCACTTCAGACACAGGACCCAAAGGCCCCTGAACTGAAACTGTACTGAAAAATCTCATCCCTGAGGAGTAGTTTTCATGACCAAAAGGCATCATACAGAATTCCAAAGAAGGAAAGCCTTACCAGTTATGATGCCTATGAACCACAACAACCACCATGGTACAATAATGCTGGAAGAATGCAGGAGTAGCATGCACATCCTAGTGGGAATCAATAGCTCCCTAATTAGACTTAAGACCCGCTCAACAAAATGGAAATTATGCCTGGTCCTGGAAACCTAGCCAACTACCAGTGCCAATGAAGTCATGGATCTTGATGATGAACTTAAATTTGCCACCCTACTAAAGCAGCATAATCCCTAAGTACATTATAAGTGTCTGTCCTTGTACCCACAGAGAAGTATAGTCTTCATCCCTCACCAAGGACACTTCTCTTTGCAACAGTTAGAGAGTATTACAGAAAGCTACAGCCAATCAAAATTTAGAGTTAAGGAGTCTAGTTCCAATAGATAACATCTATAAAACAAGCCCAATACGTAAGAACACTGCAAAAGAGGGAACAGAAAGATTGTAAATGCCAGAGGTTCAGAGATTTACCATGAGAGCGTGTCTCCTAGTAATGTAAGAAACTATGGCCATAAAGTCTCACCAATATGACTGCCTAAGGATGTCCTGAACAAGGATAACAAGAACAAACAAGCCAAAGTGGACAGCATAGGGGTCGGGGAGACCAGAGGGCCTCAACCCTGGACAACGAACTATATGCAACTGCGGGGTGCAGAGAGCAGAAGAAATAGTCTGTCAGAGAAGAGTATACCAATTGGTTAACCCATGCCAAATGGCCAGCATTAAAAACATACACACCTGTAACATTGTATAGACTAAGCAGGTTGTATTTAGAGACAGACATATGCATATAGACATATGTACATGCATGTGACAAGAATCAATAAAAATAGAGGGCATGAATTTGAAAGAGAGCAAGGAGGGCATGGGAGGTTTGAGGGAAAAAGGAGGAAGGGAGAAATGATACACTTATATTTTAATCTCAAAGGAAATTGAAAGCACTTAACTGTTTTTGCTACAGGGGCCTTCTTTTCATGTCAAAACAGGAGTGGCCATTTTCATCCAAATCTATGTATTTATTTTTGTACATTTCAAGTACTTCCACTGAAGTTTTATTGTTCCCTTCTTTTTCGTCGGAGTATTAACTGTATTCTTACCTGTATGCTTGATTGTTAGTGATCAGACAGAACCTGCGTGTGATGGGTTTGGTCTAACAAACTCAGAAGGAATGGCCAAGCATCTGGTTCTCTCTAGAAATGAAAATGCTGACTGTAACAGTACTCCTCATCAATCGCAAACCCGATATCCCTTATAGGATTCTCCCTGCAACAGCAAGCCATTTAAATGGATTTTAAGAGAGTCCTCTCCAAGAGAATTAAGAGGAAGCTGTGCTTAATCAGACGTCCCTCACATGCTCTCCTTGTCCCTTTTCTATCTGTAAGCCCGATGCCAGCCTCCTGTGACACTGAAGAACAGTCTCATCCAGAAGGATTGCTTATCCAGGCTTTTGCAGAAAGAGCAAGTCAGTCACCTGGGGCAGGGAGGAATCAGAAAGAGTGAAAGGGTACTTGAAGTTTTTCTCAGATGAATTTATTACAGTTTTAGCCAAATGAGTTGCCATTTTTTATTTTTTCCTTATAAATGACTTAGACAATTTTCATGTCAAGCAGGGAAAATTTAGTCCCAGAGGAGACACAAGGATCAATTCAAAAACAAAACAAATCATCAACCACAAAAACAAAATACATAGATCTACCATAACACAGCCTGTGTTAATTGTAGTTACAACTTAGGCTGTTTTTCCATTTGAACTTTTTCCACCTTAAATAAAACTTAAAGCTAGTGCAATAAAATGGAACTTTGTAAAATAGTGTTTTGACCCTCCCTGCTTCATCCTGGTTGTCTGTATTTCATCAAGTCCTAACACGCATGTATGTCCTTCACTATGGCCAAGTACATAGTTTACTAAGATATTTATCATTCATTCCTTAATTAAAAAATACATTCCATATGCACAGGCTCACTATATCTGTAGTCACAGAAAAGAATATTGTCATCTGAGTCCTGATATTAGGAGTCATGGGTGCCATTATTTGCAAGAACTTAGCAGGCACTTACCTGTGACAGATGCTGTGTTTGGTGCAGAGTACTTAGGATCCCCACTAAGAAAGCAGCAGAGGGGCATACTTTGAATATCTGTATGTACATTTATTGAAATGAATTTTCCAAGATTCATACCATGTCACAATTCCATAATAAATTAGATAATAAACTGGAAGTGACAATAATAGTGGCTTCATATTTATGTGACCAGCTTCTAATGAGTTATTTTCTTTCCATTTGTAATTACTACACAAAACCTACCGAGATCCTAAAGACAACAGATTGAAGGCAACAGTACTCTTATTGCATATATAGGAGCTGAACTAGCAGAGTTGTGACTGAGAGATGGGAGCCATAAAGTCAGAAACATAATGTTGACCAAACAATTGACATAGGAAGAATGAGCGGTTAGATAGAAAGAAGCACAATGGTAATCATTTCAATAGTCTTCATCCTCTGTTAAGCAATGTTCTAGGACTTTATTCATAATAATTTAACCTTCATAACAAACCCAATGGAAGGCAGTTTGTCAAACTGTTACTGCTCTGTATGTAGAAAAACTAAGAGTTTCGTTAATTATATGGCATATAGCCAGTAAGAGACATAGAAAAGAATTGCATCCAAACCTTCTGGTAAAGACAGAGATGCACTATAGCATACCTGTCAAAGATAAACTGGTGTGAGTATTTAGATTGACTAAGTCACTTTAATGAAGCTTTTGACTTGTGTTTATTTAACCCAATTTTCAAAACATGTATTCATTTATTTATTTTATGGATATGAGACCTCTGTCTGCACAAATACCTGCAGGCCAAAAGAGGGCATCAGATTCCATTATTTGTGGTAATGAGCCACCACGTGGTTGCCAGGAATTGAACTCAGGATGTCGGGAAGGGCAGTCAGTGCTCTTAACTGTTGAGCCATCTCCCCTGCTCTGATTCAATCCAGCATTAATAGCAGGTTAGTAAGAAGCTGATTGGTGGTTGCATGTTAAAATATTGCCTTCATACACTAAGATATGTGAGGCTCACAACATTTCACAGCTATGATACTTAGTGAGTTGACTTCTGAAGCTAGAGAGCAGGAGAGGTAAGGAAAATAACAGCTTGTCCTTCACTGATCCAAATTAGCAGACTTTGACAATAGGTTTAATTCTAGAGGGTATGTTAGGCTGATTCTCCTGGAACATTATTAAAGGAAGCATTTACACTTGTACCCAAGGGATGTGCCCCCCAACACCGGTCTGACCTCATAAGACCTTTGTGGAGGCCAACAAATGGGACAAGCTTTAGTGAACCAAACAGAAACCATATTATTTTGAGGTAGCATTTCAAATTAATCCCCGTATATTAATTAGCATAATGCTTTTCTATAAAGAACACTTTAAAATTATAATGATTTGAATTATGATCATCAAGCCAGACTTAAATCTGTTAAGACAAAAAATGGGAGGGAATGTATGATTAATTAAGTTAAACAAACAAGTGAATATCAGGATTACAAATAAGTCTGGTCGTAGCCCATATCCTTATTAATGACCCGAGAAAAGCCCATAACATATTAATTAAATCTATAAATGCAACTAAACGGGCATGGTATTTCCAAAGGTTAAGCTAGGACAAGAGTTAAAAAGATGCGTCCTCACCTTAAGGAAAATATTTTTAATAAGTGGAGATAGTGTCACAAGCTCTCATTCCAAGTGCCATCAATTATCATCGAGCACAGATGCTCTTTAAAGAAAGGTCAGACTTCACATAATACATCACTTGAGGATAGATGCATGGCCTTGGATTTAAGAAAGCCTTCATCATTTATATTTTCATTTAGTGTGAAGATAAAACAAGAAAACTCCCTCTTGTTTTATTGATGGGGAGGTGAATATGTGAACGAGTGGGAAGAATGTTTTCAACCTTTATTATTTATACTCTTTTTGGCCTTTCCTACTTAATGAACCACAAACTCTCTGTCTGCCAGTAATAACATAACTATATCCTAGGGAACAGTTTTATATTGCTGCAATTTATTCTTTTACCTATCAGGTCATTAGTTTAGGGTTATATGTTTCTCTTGTAACAGTTGATAAAAATAGATTCTTACATTTAACTTCCTCAAAGAACTCTGAAACTGCTCTATCCAGAGCACCTCCAGGAAATAAGGGACTGGAAAAATGGATCAAGAGAGGAAGTTAATAAGCAGACCTACCCCTTGATGAATTCCATTGTCATCTGGGTGTGGTGGCATACACCAGTAATTCCAGAACTTCAAGTTAGAGGAGTGCCACAACATTGAGGCCAGCCTTGGCTACATGGTACATCTCATGCCAACCTAGGCTATAGAGTAAGATCCTGTCTCTAAAACCCAAAGACAGGTAGGTAGGTGGATAGATAGATAGATGATAGATGGATGGATAGATAGATAGATAGACAGATAGACAGATAGATAGATCAATAGATAAAAGTTAGGTAGGAGGTACATTTGTAACACATAGATGGATATATAGATGACAGGATGATCGAAGGTAGAGAGATAGATGATAGATAACATATATATATAGATATGATGACAGATGACACATAGAAGGATATATAGATGATAGATTGATAAAGTAAAGTAGTAAAGATAGGTAGACAGATAATTACATCATTAGTAAAGTTCTAGTTTTACAAACTTGCTTTCAAGAGTGCTTCTAAGCACTTATTGCTCTTTATAGGAGGCAGGGAAGACTTATCTTGTTAGTCTTTGAAAGATATCAGCCGAGGTGACAGCCATACTAAATATGTAGTAATCATGCCTAAAGATATGAATATAGGAAACTACATAAAAATCTCCACTATAGCAAAACAAGATTTTATAATAATAATAATAAGCCAGGCAGTGGTGGTGCATGCCTTTAATCCCAGCACTCTGGAGGCAGAGGCAGGTGAATCTCTGTGAGTTTGAGGCCAGCCTGGTCTACAGAGTGAGTTCCAGGACAGTCTCCATAACAATACAAAGAAACCCTGTCTCAAGAAAACAAAAAATATAATATTATAATATTAATAATAATAATACAATAATACATTCCTTTTTGTCTATTTTCATAAAGCGTTTTGGTATGTATCTTATATATATAAAGCTGGCCTTAAATCTGTGCTTGATCTGCCTCAGCCACTTGAGTGCTGGGATGACAGCCTGTATCACCTGCCTTGTTTAAAATTCCCTTCTTATCAGCATTTCTAAATATTAGATGTCATTCACATGGTTTCCAAAGATGCATAAATATATGGTTTCAAGTGATAAAATAAAGGATGAAATTGTTGTTTACAGGTTTTTACCATTTTTATTTGTGTAGATTTCTAGTCTTAACTTGAGAACCTAAAGCAGTTGTTCCCATTGCAGTGTTTCTGCTAGCACATTTCAACAATTCATCTTTACCATACTGAGAAATAAGCCTGTTAACTTTCTCTGAACCACACCAGAAGTCAGATATTTTGAGATGGATAAGTTTTTTATTGACAGCTTTAAATGGTGCTTGCAGTGTTTTGGTTTGGTTTGGTGTTCTTCCAACACTGAAGATCAGACCCAAGGCTTTGTGCACACTGGGCGCTTGCCCTACTCTGAGCTGGAACCCCAGTACTGTTAACAGTACTTCTGACACACAGCAGATGCCTGCCAGTCACTGCAGCCTCCTGAGATGCCCTGCATGTAAGTACATGGATTTATTTTTTACATTGTCAGTCAACATTAAAACAACACTGAAAAAGAAAACCCTAAGGAATCGTGTTAGCTTTCTGTGGCTATGACCTAAATATCTAGCAGAACAATTCAAACAGAAAAACTGTGTGTTTTGACTCACAGTTTGAGCATCTTCAATCCATGGTTAGCTGGATCCATTGTTTTGGGCCTAATGATAAGGCTGAATACCATGACTATAGAAGCTACTAACTGTAGCATTAAGGAAGCAGGTAGAGAGAATCCATATCCTACAAGCTTTATCCTTTGCTCCCTTTGATTTCATCCACCTCCCACCACCCCCACCCCTGTCCAAGGATGATGTAGCCCACATTCCAATGAGACCTTCAGCCCTGGAGTAATCCCCTCAGGAAACAGCACTGAAGACACCCAACAGAATGCCTTAGTAATGTCAAGGTGCTTCTAATCCAGTCATGTTGTCAGTCAAAATTAAATATCAAAGTAATCCACTAAAAGGAGATTAGCACTAAAAGTGGGTTAAGTAAGGTTACCCAATATAAATTCAACATGCCAAAATCAGTATTCTGTCTATACATTAAAGATGAACAACACAACTATCATATTGGCATAAAAATTAAATGCTTAGAGATAAATTAGCAGACAAGGTAAAAGATGTATACTCTGAAAACTACAAAACACTGTTTTGAGCAATAGAGACATATATCAACATGAGGTTCACATGCATTAATCAAAAGACTTAACATTAAGATGATACTGTTTTCCTCACTAATCTTGGAATTCAAAACATTTTTTGTCAAAATCCCAAAAATCTTTTTAGCAGAAATTAACAGGACAATACAAAATCCATATGTTAATTCTAGAGACCCAAAACTAATCACAAATCATCCCTCGAATACAGCATAATAACTCATTGTTGTTGTTTGTTATTTTACTTTTTGGCTCTTCACTCTTTTGAAGGGGCTGCCACCTAGCTCGGAAATGAATGCATGGAGGCTTATTCTTATTTATGAATGCCCAGCCTTAGCTTGGCTTGTTTCTTGCCTGCTTTTCTTATCACATCTATCTTTTGCTTCTGGGCTTTTTTGTTTCTTACTTCTATATATCTTACTTTCCCTCTTACTCACTGACTTGCTGGATGGCTGGGTGGCTGGCCCATACAGTCCTCCTGTCCTTCTCTTGTTCCTTCTTTTTTCTTCCCAGATTTCTCCTATTTATTCTCTCTGCCTGCCAGACCCTCCTATCCTTTCTCCTGTCTCTCTATTGGTCATTCAGCTCTTTATTGGGTGCTTTAGACAGGCAAAGAATCCCAGATTCACAGAGTTAAACAAATGCAGCATAAACAAAAGCAACGCATATTTACGTCGTTAAACAAATGTTCCAGAGCTGAAATAAATGAAACCCACGTGAAAATAATATTCTACAGCATTTCATAGTTAAAGAAATCAAATCCGTCTTGATACTTGTATAAGAGTAAACTGATGGAAGAATGGGACAAAATAAAAAAAAATCTAGAAAGAGAAATCACAGTGGCGATTCATTTTGACAAGGTACCGTTGCTATCCAGTGTGTAGTAGTCTTTTCAATCATAGGTTCATTGTTGTGGGTATGAATGACATCCACATGGGAAAGACAAAAATTCATTCAATGCTCCCAACCATTCATTACAATAAACTAAAAAGAGACATAGTTATAAGTGGAAACCCTTGGAAAGCAGATATAGCTTCCTCAGATTATAAAAAAAAATATCCTTACTGAATATGTAAAAAGTGGCAAAATTACAAAGTATAAATTAGACTTTTTCAAAATAGAATAAAATATGTCTTAAAATATGCTAACAAGAAAATGGGAAAGCGACCAGGAAGATATTTGTAAATCTCAGTTATTATAACGGTACTTCCTATAGGTAGATTGTACTCAATAATAAAAAGAAACTCATTTTAAAAGTGAGCAAAGATATGCATAGGCACCTCTCCACACATAGAAATAGCCAGTAAGCACATGAAAAGATGTTCAACATAATTAGCCATCAGGGAAATGCAAATCAAACCACAAAGACATTCTACCTCATAGCAAGCAGGCAATAAACAAGAGGACAGGTAGTAACAAGTGCTTGTAAAGTTGCAGAAAAAAAGGAAAGCTTAAAAACTGCAGGTTGATATGTGGTATTGCCCAATCAGTTTGGAAAACAAGCAAAACTTGAGAAAGTTAAATACTGAATTATCTTATGACCTAGTAATTCCAATGTGAGACTTAGTCAAGAGAAATGAAAATGTATGTATACCAAGAATGTACACATGAATATTCAGCAGAGGCTTATTCATCATAGCCAAAGAATAGAAACACCCAAATGTTGTTCACACGATGAATGAATAAGTAAAATGTGGTAAATTCATAGAGTGGAACTTCATGCAACAAGAAAAGTGAATGAGGTACTGATTCATGTAGCAAGTGGATGAACTTTGAAAGCAAAGGGTAAGCAGAAGGCACAAAAACACACATATTGTACTCTACAAAAACTGGCCAAAATAGGTGAGTTCATACAGAAAGTAAATTAACAATTGCCTAGATGTAAACACAGGGCACTTGAGGAGGATGGAGTTTCTTTCTCAGATTGGGAAAATATTCTGAAAGTAACTGTGTTGGCAATTGTTGCACAGTGGTCTAAGTGTGCTGTGGATAGCTGAGTCTACTTGAGGACTCCGAGTAGTGAGAGCAAGGCCTATTCCTGACTCTTTGGCAGGCTTTAGAAACATACTCTTCATACTGGATTATCTTACAAAGAAGCCTTAATATGATGGGGGAAGCTTAATCATGCTTTGTTGATACCCATGGGAGACCTGTCCCTTTCTGAGCAGAACAGAGGAGGAGTAGAGACCAGGTAGGAAAGATACAGAGGGGAGATGGGAGGAGGCAATAGGAGGAGAGGAGGTAGGGGATGTAAAATAAATGAATAAATTTAATTTAAAAACATTTGATAGTATGTTTTAAATGAGTTAATCACATAATATGTGCATCATATGAATGTTTGTAATTGTTTCTTGCAGCACTCATTCCTCCCTTCTAATAGAAAAATAAAAACAGGGCTGCTGAATTTTAAAGTTATGAAAGATATTCTATTAAAATAATTTAATTTTGGATGGTTTCTTCTAGTGTCTCTCCCTTCACCCCCTCTCTCTCTCTCTCTCTCTCTCTCTCTCTCTCTCTCTCTCTCTCTCTCTCTCTCTCTCTCTCTTTCTCTCTCTCTCACACACACACCCTTCTCCATTTCTGCCCCCTTCCCCTTTTTCCCCCCACCCCTTCCTCTAATAAACTTCACATGGGTTGGTGGAGTCTCATGGTTCATGTTTCCAACTACTCATACCTTAAGCAAAAGTACAACATTTTGAAGCATGTGACTCAGCAGATTTTCCAGGCATTTGCTCCTGTCTGTGGCAGTATGAGATATGCCAGGTCTGTGGTTTCTTCTAGTGTCATCCATTTGCCTGCAAATCTCAGGATTCCATTGTTTTTTCTGCTGAATAGTACTCCAATTTATAAATGTACCACATTTTCTCTATCCATTCTTCAGTTGAGGGGCATCTAGGTTGCTTCCAAGTTCTGGCTATTACAAATAATGCTGCTATGAACATAGTAGAACAGACATCCTTGTTGTATGAATGGGCATCTTTTGGATATATGCCTAAGAGTGGAGTTGCTGGGTCTTGTGGTAGGTTTATTCCCATTTTTCTGAGGAATCTCCATACTGATTTCCAAAGTGGCTGAACAAGTTGGCACTCCCACCAGCAATGGAGGAGTGTTCCCCTTTCACTACATCCTCTCCAGCATAAATTGTCCTTGGTGTTTTTGAATTTAGCCATTCTGACAGGAGTGAGATGATATCTCAGAGTTGTTTTGATTTGCATTTCCCGGATGGCTAAGGGTGTTGAGCACTTTCCTCAATTGCCTCTCAGTCATTTTTGACTCCTCTATTGAAAATCCTCTATTTAGTTCTGCAGCCCACTTTTTAATTGGATCCTTTGGTGTTTTGGAGACTTGCTTCTTGAGTTCTTTGTAAATTTTGGAGATCAGCCCTCTGTCAGATGTGGGGTTAGTGAATATTTCCCATTCTATGGGCTGCCTTTTTGTCTTGCTGACTGTGTCCTTTGCCTTACAGAAGCTTCTCAGTTTCAGGAGGTACCATTTATTAATTGTTGATCTCGCTGTCTGTGCTACTGGTGTTATGTTCAGGAAGCTGTCTCCTGTACCAATTCATTCAAAGGTTCCACCCACTTTCTCTTCTAAGAGGTTCAGTGTGGCTGGGTTTATGTTGAGGTCTTTGATCCATGTGGACTTAAGTTTTGTGCATGGCGATAAACATGGATCGATCTTCTACATGCCAGCCTCCAGTTATGCCAGCACCATTTGATGAAGATGCTTTATTTATTCCATTGTATATTTTTAGCTTCTTTGTCAAAGATCAGATGTTCGTACGTGTGTGGGTTAATATCAGGGTTTTCAATTTGATTCCATTGGTCTACCTGTCTATTTTTGTGCAAATACCAAGCTGTTTTCAGGACTATAGCTCTATAATAGAGCTTGAGGTCAGGGATAGTGATGCCTCCAGATGTTGCCTTGTTGAACAGTGTTGTTTTGGCTATCCTGGATCTTTTGTTTTTCCATACAAAATTGATTATTCTTCTTTCAAGGTGTGTGAAGAACTGTGCTGGGATTTTAATTGGGATTCCATTGAATCTGTAGATTGCTTTTGGCAGGATTGCCATTTTTACTACATATATCCTGCCTATCCACGAGCATGGGAGATTGTTCCATTTTCTGAGGACTTCTTCAATTTCTTTCTTTAAAGATTCAAAGTTCTTGCAATACAGGTCTTTCACTTGTTTGGTTAGCATTACCCCAAGGTATTTTATGTTGTTTGTGGCAATTGTAAAGGGTGATGTTTCTCTGATTTCTTTCTCAGCCCTTTCATCATCTGTATATAGTAGGGCTACTTCTTTTTTTGAGTTGATCTTGTAGCCTGCCACTTTGCTGAAGGTATTAATCAGCTGTAAGTGTTCCATGGTAGAGTTCTTTAGGTCATTTATTTAAACTATCATATCATCTGCCAATAGTGAAACTTAGACCTCTTCCTTCCCAATTTGTATCCTCTTGATCCCCTTTTGTTGTCGTATGGCTCTGGCTTCAAGTACAATGTTGAAACGGTATGGAGACAGTGGACAGCCTTGTCCTGTTCCTGATTTTAGAGAAATTGTGTTGAGTTTCTGTCCATTTAGTTTGATGTTGGCTGTTGGTTTGCTGTATATAGCTTTTATTATGTTTAAGTGTGTTCTGTTATCCCAGATCTCTCCAAGACCTTTATCATGAAGGGGTGCTTTATTTTGCCAAAGGCTTTTTCAGCATCTAGTGAGATGATCATGTGATTTTTGTTTTTCAGCTTGTTTATATGGTGGATTACATTGATGGATTTTCGTATGTTGAACCATCCCTGCATCCCTAGGATGAAACCTACTTGATCGTGGTGAATGATTGTTTTGATGTGTTCTTGGATCCGATTTGCCAGTATTTTATTGATTAATTTTGCATCAGTGTTCATGAGGGATATTGGTCTGAAGTTCTCTTTCTTAGTTGTGTCTTTGTGTGGCTTGGGGATCAAGGTTATTGAAGCCTCATAGAAAAAGGGTGGCCAAGACCCTTCTGCTTCTATTGCGTGGAATACTTTGAGAAGAATTGGTATAAGCTGTTCTTTGAATTTCTGGTAGAACTCTGCACTGAGGCCATCTGGACCTGGGCTTTTTTTGGTTGGGAGACTTTTGATGACTGCTTATATTTCCTTAGGGGTTATAGGTCTATTTAAATTGCTTATCTATTCTTGATTTAATTTTGGCAAGTGATAGCTATCCAGGAAGTCGTCCATTTCCTTTAAATTTTCAAATTTTGTGGAGTACAGATTTTCAAAGTATGACCTGATGATTCTCTGGATTTCCTCAGAGTTTGTTGTTATGTCCCCCTTTTCATTTCTGATTTTGTTAATTTGCATGTTCACACTCTGTTTTTTGGTAAATTTGGACAAAGGTTTGTCTATCTTGTTGATTTTCTAAAGGAACCAACTCTTTGTTGCATTGATTCTTTGTATAGTTTTCCTAGTTTCTACTTTATTGATTTCAGCCCTCAATTTGATAATTTCCTGGCGTCTACTCCTCCTGGGGGAGTTTGCTTCTTTGTGTTCTAGAGCTTTCAGCTGTGCTGTTAATTCTCTAGTATAACTATCAGAATGAAGACACAACATACCCAAACCTATGGGACACGTTGAAAGCAGTTCTACGGGGGAGGTTCATAGCACTAAGTGCCCACATGAAGAAACTGGGCATTAGGAAGTTTGAGGACTGCTGTTCCAGAGAACGAGTGATAAGTGAGAAGATATCAGGATCTGGTATCCCACTGGAGTTAGAAGCCTCTGACTTCTATGTTAGCCCTTTCAAGGCTCAGGGGACATTTAGGAGAGGGATCAGAAAGAATGTTAAGAATCAGTTTTCTGATAGATAAAACTTGGAGGGAAGCACTTGGGCGCTTCATTCTGTGGAGAGGCTTCTTTCTCTTAAAGAGTAAACAGCTCAAAGGCTTCAGGAAGTCCCTCAAACTGACAAGATACACTAGGCCTCTCCCTTTTCAAGCATATATAAGCATTAAGGACATCTGAGAAACACTTTCAGATGAGACACGCTGTCTGGAAAAGCCTCCTAGAGGAAGCAAAGACCAGTATAGCTGTCAGAAAAGAGACTAAGCTACACTGCCTGGAAAAGAAACTCTCCAACTGCCTGAAAGTTGTGAAATGCACCCCAGGTTTCAAGCTTTTGTGAGCCATCACCCAAACTGAGGTAGGCTTTGGTGATGCAGCTGTCTTTCAGTTATTTCTACTTCCATAAGTAAGCCCTAACCCACATTCATGTAAGTAACCCCAGTAAAAGTCATTGGTCCACCAAGATGGAGTTTGGTGGAGCACTTACTGCTGTGTGTAATTTATTCTGTATCTGGAGTAAATAGATGTTTGGTCACCTCTCCACAAAAAAATAATGTCACAAAATATAACACATACAACATATTATGTAGATCGATTTCCATCTTCCTGTCTGTGTGGGGGTGACAATAATGTAAACAAAAATTTCAACAAGATTTATTATATCTGACTATTATAATTACTGTTATGATTTACCTTAAGTTTTCAATGTTATCCAAGGTTTAATGATGATGTAGATCTTTGCAAAGCACATCATTCAATCTACCCTAAACCTGCTTCATTTCTGATATAACTAGTCTGGCACATCTGTGTTATTTATTAATTTATTAAATATAATTTATGGTCTAATTAGAAAATTATCTCCATACCATCTCAAATATATGACCAATCAGCCTAGGAGTAGTACTGAAGGAGAGCTCCAACTTCAGACTATATACTATGGCATTATTAGGGGGTACCATCTGTCAGCCTGTTCTTTTTATTTATCCTTGTCTATGAAAAGCTATTGCCTTGCTGCTAGTTTAGTGTTCTTAATGACTTCTTTGCAATACAAAAATAGTGTAGCAACTAAGTGGAAGAGAGAGCATGAAATATCCTGTGGCAAGGCTCATTTTTGATAATTCCTACTACTATCAACACATACACCCCAACAACAACAATAACATACAATCAAATATATGTGCCAATATACAGAGGGAGAGAACAGATATTGAGAGAAGTGAAAGGTAGTATCTTTCAGCATGTTATGTCCCATGGTCTGTACTAACAGGAAATCATTCTACACAGCATGACATAGAAAGATGAATGGCTTACTTTCCTATGGGGATGGCTCTTAGGAGAGGCTAAGCTTTGGTCTAAGGCAATTTTTGGGGGAGAGCTAGAAATAACATAAGCAGAGAAAATAGAGTCCATAGCATGGCCCCTTCTAGCTCAGGCACCATAGTGAAAGAGAGAGAGGAAATAGAGAGAGAGGGAGGGAGGGAGGGAGGGAGGCAGGGAGGGAGGGAGGGAGGGAGGGAGGCAGGGAGGGAGGGAGGGAGCGAGCAGTCTCTTTCCTCCAGTTGACACCCTTATTTGCTACACCAGGAGCTGGCCAGCTATAGACCACATGCATTCAATTATGATCTGAGTCTATTCCGGCTGCAGAAACAAGGCTGAATCATTGTTACAAATGTTACATGGTCCACAAAGCCTCAAAGGCAGCACTGCTCTAGATAATAGAATTATCCAGAATGACTAAAGATTTGCTTTTAGTTTTCTGAGCTAACAGAGAAGCAGAGCAATATACTTATGGCATCTGGCCACTAAGTGAAAATTATTAAGATGAAGTAGAATTAATTTCCTTTTTGTGACTAAAGAGGTCTGATAGCAATAAAATATGGGAGGAAAAACAAAAACATCAAATTAGATATTAGCAATAATTTTCTCTAAGGCTTACTGAAGGATAATTTTTACTTCCTCCCAGCTCATCCCTTTCCTGAGGAAAAAGAAGCTTCAAGAATGTAAGTTTCATAGAAAATGTGCCTTTAAAAGTTTTGTTCTGTTGCTATTATATTTCTAACATCTGAAACAAAATACCACCTACCATATCAGGGCACTAAGAGAACGATGAGCTGTTGAGCCCATCTCTACCACTTAGTGCAAATTCTGGAAACTGAAAACAGTTAAGCTACTATCGCAAAGGCTACTGTTAATTAATAATGTTGGTATTTGTTAGATAATTTAAAGACATTTAATGTTATTACTTCTTAATTTTTCAATTATGCTACCCACAAAAAGAACAATAAATGTTTTTAGAAATTTTAAAAGTTTAATCTCTGGTTACTTTGACAGGGATAAGATATACAAGCTATATTCCTATATACTAGAAAACAAGCTATATGCCTATATACTAGAAAACAAGCTATATTCCTGTACTCTAGTAAACAAGCTATATGCTATATGCCTATACACACTACAAAACAGAACGCATTATCCATTCTTATGAAACCATTTTAACACATTACCACACTATAAAATTTTAGTATTGAATCAAACAATGTCAAATATATATACACCAAAATGATCGCTTATTTGTTTAAGAAAATATATATTTGTCTAGGATATTTCTAGTGACATGTCTCTATGCTCCTTAAAACCAAAATATGGCTTGAATAAAAGAGATCACTTATCATTTTGCATTTTTGTATATACTAGTTTATATATACAAATGTTGGCATATACAAATCTGTATTATTTCGTATATTATCATGTGTATGGGTTTGGCTTTTGTTTTGAGACTGTGAACTCCTGTAGCTCAGTCAGGCTGTACTTGAACTCATTATGAGATGAAGGATGACCTTGAACTTTGGTCTTTCTGTCTCCACCTCCCAAGAACTATATAATTACTGGAGTGACAGTGTACTACACTGTTTATTGAAACCATGTTTTTGTTCATGTCCAAGTAGTCTACCAACTGAGCTCCATCCTTAGTCCCAAATAACTGACATTCTGAAGTATGTAGTCCCTGACAGCACACACAGCAAGTATGCCTTTTATGAATTAGCATTACCCTGCCAATATCAGCTATTCCTACCATCACCAGTGCCCACTGTTTCCAGGTGTGGAAAGTTGACACCATGCTTTGATTATAGGTTCTGAGATTTTCTGCCTTGTGAGAAGCCCTGACAGTTCAAGGGCATTTTACTTTCTTCAGCAGAAATTTGTAATTTTATTGTTGTTCTACCACAGCTGAGCCTAACCACAACACTGACAGGGATTTGTCGCAGACATATAGTTAAAAAGCGAAGACTAAAATGTTAAATCTATTAACTGGTATTCTTTCATCAGTGATATGAGATGGTAAAGGTTTTCCTCTGAAAATACTTGCTTCAAATACATGTGTTAAAATAAGAAAGAAGCCAAAAATCTTCAAACGATTAAAGAAATTATTTGTTAGGGTTCAGAACAAGGAAAAATACAGCTTTTCTATTTCCTTCCCATCTTTCTTATAAAGAAAAATTCTCTCAAGGGCTTTCTGTTAGTTATCATGAAATGAGGATCTTAACTGAAGACAAATTATGGAAACTCAATTGATTGGATAACTTGAAATGAAATAGCTCAGCTAAATGGAGCCAGCATACATGGCCCAGATGCTCTGCCTGGCAGTATCTTTCAAATTCTTCTATTTGTAAGAATTTCAAACTCTGAATGTTCTACAGAATAATCACCAAGAATAAAACAAAAATAAAGATTAATAGTAACTACATCTTGTAGGCATATTTAATTGGTGTTAAGCATATTACATTAGCTGTTGAAATTGAAGCAAGTAGAAAAATAAAACAGAGCCATTAGAGCTCTTAAAGAAAAACATTAAGATTTTTGTTGGTGCTGTGACTGCAAAACACACACCATGTCTAAGCAATTCTAATAACAAAAACACAATGCCTACAACTGCCTCTCTGTCAATATATTATAAACCAACAATAACATTTGATCTAAAACGTAAGACTAATGCTGCTTCTATTTATCTTACCAGGGCATTATTTCATAGTATTTTTAAAAGACCTTTTTTTTTCTTTTCCAGCCTCTGTTTATTTTAAGTTGTTATTATAGGAGAATTACTTGACATTTTTACAAAGGGATTCTCTACAAGATAAAAATATAACAATCCTACCAAATGTTAATTTAATGTCTATTAGGTACTACTTACTCAAGGATAAGATAAAAACATGATAACTAAATTGCTTCTCTTCTCGATAATTTTAGTGTTTAGGTATACAAATCATAACAAAAATAATTGGGAATGATTGTTATTAATATTTAATGAGTATAAGAAAACTTCATGTTAGAAGAAATAGAATTAAGGAAAGGGAAAAAGGTCTTCAGTGATGGTTTAGCCATCATGTTCAGTCATATGATGATTTTTATGTCCGTTGTAACAAACCTTCCATCTTGCATATTGTACCCCAAATTTAGTACATTAAAGTAACACAATATCAAATTTTCTATAGTTTAGAATCCAATATTGTCTCTTAAGACTAAAGGCAAGCATCAGATAGTACTCTGATCTCTGAAGATGGAAGGAATATAAGAAATTGAATTGTGTACTGAGAAAAAATTACAGTCCAAACCTATAATACCTGCAAGTGAGAGAATGAGATCTTATTTAAGAGATATGATCTTTGTAGAATCAACCTACTCAAGAGGAGGTGACTAAGGCATGGCCTAATTCAATATGAATATTAACCTTGTAAAGAGCGGGATGAGACACATAAAGACAGACACACACAGGGAGAGTGACTATTGCAGACACAGCAGTTGAAATGATGCAACAGCAAATAGAGGACCACAGATTAATAGTAGTCACCACCCAAAGCTGGGTAGAAGCAGGGACGGAGTCTCTCCAGAGTACCAGAGCAAGGGCAAAACTACTCATGTCAGGATTTTCAACTAATAGCCTCAAAATCTTCATTACAAAATATGTCAGTTGCCTTGAGCTACCCAGCTACTGGTAGCAGCTATAGGAACCTGATACAAGGCATGAATCTTTGTCTTCAGCCTCCAGAGGCCTCTTTTTTTGTTTCGTTTTTATTTGAGTTTTTTATTTTTGAATTTTTGAGAGCGTTATGTAATTACACAATTTCTCCCACTTCTTTCCCTCCTTTCATACCCCCCCAAACATCTTTCCTTGCTCTTTATATTTAAATCCACATCCCAACCTGTGGGTGTTAATCTGTTGAATGTTATTTGTATACATTTTAAGGATTGACCATTTGGTATTGGAAAACCAGTTAACATAACCTCCCCTGGTGAAGACTACTTTCCATTCTCGGCTCTCTTTAGCTGTCTGTACTTCTTTGTCTAGGTTTGAGATCCCATGAGATTTCCTCCTTCCATGTTAGCATGTCCTTGTTCACCTCACATTTAGGCAGTCATTAAGGTGAACTTATGGGTGTGGCTCCTGACATCACTTGAAAATACAATCTCCCAGCAAACTGCCTGGTTCTCTGGCTTTTACAATCTTTCTACCCTGTGCTCTGCAATGTTCCCTACGTTTTATGTGCAGGGATGCTTTTGTAGATGTTATCAGTTGAAACTGGCACCATAACTCTACATTTTAACTGTTGTGGTTTACTCTAAATGGAGGTGGAGCTTTTCTTTTCCCTCAACCACCCAGGCCTAAATAAGCACACAAAATTAATATTAACTATAAAAACTCAGCCTATAGATCAGCCTTAATGCAAACTAGCTCTTACAGCTTAAATTAAGCCATTTCCGTTAATCTATATTTTGAACATAGCTTGAAGCTTTATCTGTTCCCTACCATCTTGCTTCCGTGACAGCTGCCTTAATCTCCTCTGACTCAACCCTTCTTCCTTTCTCTATTTTCAGTTTGGATTTCCCACCTAGCCTTACTCTGCCTTGCTATGGGCCAAAGCAGCTTCTTTATTAGCCAATAAGAGTAAAACTATCCACATCATACAGAAGGATTTTGACACAGCATTTTTCTGTAATGGCCTCTGTTGCAAAGAGAAGTTTTCTGCATGACAGGTGAAGTGTATGCTTACCTCTGTGTACAAGGACAAGTATTCAGAATAGAGTTAGGGATTAGGCTGGCTTAGAAGAGAGGCAGTCATAGATTCTCCTCTAGAAAACTAGAAAATGCCAAATTGAATGAGGTAGTCCAGACATAGACAGACGAATGTCACATGTTCTCTCCTATCTAATGTTCCTAGCTCCAAATCTTCAAATGTGAGTGCATATCCTAGAGTAACTGCAGAAAGCAGAAAAAGAAAAAGATCTCATTGTAGTATGTGGGGGGCAGGTAAGCAGTAGAGCAGGGAATATCAGGGTACAAGTGATCTTATCAGAGAAATAAGAAAAATATGAAGGGGTTTCTAACTAGGGAAGGGAAGAGAAATACAGGAGAGGAACAGGGTAAGGAAAAAGTCTGAAAAATCGCACAATTGACTATCTACCTGCAAATGCCTTATATTCCATGGCCAAACATTATGTGGACCTCAAGTTGTCTTATGGAAGAAGGGGAGGAGGGAACTGTAAGGGCTGGAGAGGACAAGGACACCATGGGAAAACCCACATAATCAACTATCCTGGGCTCATGGGGACTCACAGAGACTGAACTGTCAACCAGAGAGCTTGCATGGAACTGACCTGGGCCCTCCACAGGTATGCTACAGTTGTATGACTTGATCTTCTTGTGGGACTCCTAACAGTTGGAGCAGGGGCTATCTCTGACTCTGTTGCCTGTTTTGGGGTCCCTTTCCTCCTTCTAGGTTGCCTTCTCCAGCCTTGATGGGATGAGAGGTTCTATTTTGCTGTAACTTGATGTGCTATGACTGGCCGGTATACATGGGAGGCCTGCCCTTCTCTAAAAAGGGGGTATATATACATGGGGAGGAGAAGTTGGGGAGAGGACTTGGAAGAAAGGAGGTAGGGAGGGGAAACTGTGATCAGGCAGAGAGAAAATTAAGTAATTAATTAAAGAATGAATAAAAAATAAATTCAAAACATACAACTATTGCTGTGAAGAGACACCATGACAATGGTCACTCTTATAAAGGAAAACATTTAATTGAGGCTTTTTAAGTTTCAGACATTTAGTCCATTATTGTTATAGTTGGAAGTATGGAAACACACAGGAATAAATGGTTCTGGAGAGGGAGCTAAGAGTTCTACAATCAGATCTGCAGCCACCAGGAAGAGAATAGCCATGAGGCCTGTATTAGGCTTTTGAGAACCTCAAAGGCCACCCCCTCACAGTGACATACTTCCTCCAACAATCTTTTCAAAAAGTGCCACTCCCTGGTGATAAGGTGCTCAAATATGAGCTTATATGGTATCCAATTTAATTAAAACCACTACATACCTATAGTAAACATACACATATAGTTTAAATAAAATTTTATCATCTGGGCTGACAGTGTTCCTTCCAAGAGCCGTAGACCATTTAACAATAACCCCCAAACCAGGCATTAAAAGCCCTCTTTTGAATTGTTAGTCAGGATTATGCTAGAGACACCCCAAACATTACACATTATTGCTATTGCTCTTGGTTGCTCCCAGAGGTAAAAGGTAAGTCTCTATTGCTGATTATACCATACATTTCAGACATAAGGCTCAGAGGCATCTGAGCTGGAACTGACCTAAAAGCCTCTCTCCCGAGTCTCAGCTTTCATGGTTCCAGAACATACCATGGTTCTTCCAAAGGAGAAAAGCACGCAACAGTCTTACCAGCTATGATACCTATGAACACCATAAATAAGCACCCTGGCAAAATACCCTAAGGATGCAGTAGTGGCATGCATATCTTGGCAGAAACCAACCACTCTCGAATTGGACTTAAGACTGAATAGATATCAGAAATCCACATTTTCTTAAAAGCCAAAGACCATTTTTGACTGGTGGTTTTGAAAGGAAGACCCCTCAAGAGGATAAACAGTTAGAACTCACATGTAAAAAGAGGATGAAATGATATAACCATAGCGATGAAAATTGAGTAGTTTGACATCTGGGAGGAGTTGCAAAAATAAATTGATTTGGACATGAGAACAGGGTCAGACCCAAAGAACTGAGCTTCTGAGTCCATGTTATGGTGTTAGAATACCTAAGATGTGGTAGGTTAAAAAGAAAAAAATCTGTTGGCTTACAGATCTGGGGCTGAGAAGGGTTAAGAGCCAGAGTGCACGAGAACAAACTTCCCTGGTTGAGCCAATTTTATACTGACATAGTTTCTATGTTTGTCCCTCCCAAATCATGCTGATATGGGGCATTTAAAATGTTAATAGGCCATGAGGGCTGTGGCTTCATTAGGGGGCTAATGTCATTCTTGTGGTACTGGGTTTGTCACCTTGGGAGTAGAGTGGGCTCTTATAAAGTCTTCCCAACCTAAATAAAATTAGCATCACTTAGAAGGTCAAGAAACCAAACACATTAGAGAAATAGAGTCACATTCACTTTTTCTCAAAAAGAAATGTGTGCCAAGAATAAAGTAAAAATGCACTGTAGTCTTTGAAGATATAATATTGAAATAATACAACTTTGTATTACTCAGTTATAAGGCCGTGAAAAATTACTATTCCTATCTTAATCTTTTTCTGTTCAAGAATAAATCACTCTCTAGAACTGAAAAGATAGATTGTTAATCAAAATGTTTCAGTCGCTTGACACCAAATGTAACGAGAGCACAGTATCTTTTCCCTCACTGCTAATGAATATAGACTTGAAGGACGGCATGGGGAATGCAAAGATTAAATGGAAGAGTTGTAATAAATGTTGCCCCTTTCTTAAAACATGATGCTAAATACTAGTTAACTAGCTTCAAGATCTCACAGTTGCTTAAAGGTTCACTATAAAATTGGGAAAATTTTCATATTCTTGTAACTGTTTCTAGGAACTATAAAATCCCAGCTGAAAAGAAACTATTTCTACCAATAAAAATTTAATACAATGTGAGAGACAAACAACAGCTTCAAAACATTAAAACACAATTGATTCAGGGTGAGGGACAATGAATCATTACTGCTCTGAAAAATACACTAGACTCTTTATAACAATAAATCTGTGTCAATATTAAGGAATAAAGGTGGACATACATATCTTTCTCTTCTGTACCATAAAATATTTGGCATTCTGGTTTGCACAACATTTCTGTTTAATAGAGTACTTCAGTATGCATGCATCACAGATTTTACAAAAATATCCTAAAGCTATGGAGATTTTAAAACTCATAATCGAACTGCCATTACCACCATAAATGAGTCGAAGAAAACTCAAGCACATAACAAGAAATAACTTATAGGTTTTCTGAGATTTTTCTCCTTTACTCATTGTCCCGAAAGAGCACAAGTTAATCAATCAAACTAAGTTACCAAAAAACATCGCAGTGTGGCATGCATCTTCTAAAACTGCCCACAGCAATCTTTCTCATTGCCCCCAAGATCTTGCAGTCCATGATTTTCCTGTTCCTCTCCACAAACCTGAATTAGCTGCAGAGGCCATGGTCACCAGCAGAATGGAGGAAAGCTAACACTTGTACATCAGAGACCTGTACTCTTCGGGAACCCTCTGTACCACCTGTGAAGCCAGTCTGGACAAACATCTCTGTGTCTTCATCTCTGACAGAAACGAATACACTTTATTTACATGGTACCCTAATCACTACATATTTGCCTAAGGGAGTTAGTACAGCTTCCAGGGAGTTATCCAGACTTCTCTATCTATGTAACCTAGCATCACATCCAGAGCAAAGAATCACAGATATGATCGTATAATCCTATCATATAGAATCACTGAGTGATACTGACTTACATCAGTAAACCCTAAATCCTCTTGAAGTTGCTGATGTAAACAAGCTTGCACCTAACAGAGAGACAGTCATTCTCTCCCCCAGACTGTTTCTTTGGTTCCTCGTGTTTGTCCTGTGAATATTAGAAGCACTTCTAATTCAGGGCAAAGAACACAGACACAAGCAGGCTAGACCATCAAAGTTCTAATTTAGCAGTCATTAACTACATTCTACTAAATGTCAGGGATGAACCTAGAGATATAGGGGGGAGTCTGCATCTAGAGATGGGGTCAAGTTACACCAGTTGTAGAATAGAGCTGGAAAAGGAACTGCTTAATAGAGGTGATGGCCTCCTATAAGCTTCGTGATGTCACTCTCAGAAACACTGTGTGGTAGAATTTTGTCTGTTCCTGTGTATTTCATGGCCGTGATTTTTTCTCAACCTCTTTGATACATGGAAAAATTTTCTAGTTATTTTCCAGGATTATTCAAAGATCACACATAATAATACATCAGAATCCTTAGCATCTTGCTGAGTTACATACAACTCATCAGGATGCATATGTGTATTTGTTAAAGTGGCCAGAGTTTACTTGACACCACATGTCACCACTCTCCTCTAATCTGTTAACTTATATGAGGTAGTTTTACTTTTCTTTTCTATTCACTAATTGTGATACTTAATTTCACATGCCAAGTTGACTGGCTCATGAATGTCCAGATGTATGGCTAAGCGTTATTTCTGTGTATGCTTAGGTGTTTCTGGAAGGGGTTGGCATTCAAAGTAGGAATTGACTTTCTCTGTCTCTCTATTCCTCTCTCTTCTCTCCCCTTGCTTTTATCCTGCCCAGACTGCATAAGCTAGCATAGAAATAAAATACTGTCCTCCATCTGCTGCATTTTCGGGTCTACACATTGTTAGGCTGGAATTGACACCATCAGTTCAGATGCCTTAGCAGTATACATCTAGCCTTCTTCAGTTCTCTTCTGTGGTGGTTTGAATGAAAATCACCCCTGTAGACTCAATATGTTGGAAGGCTTAGCACATAGCCTGTGGACAAGAGGTGGATTAGGAAAGATTAGGAGATGTGGCTTTGTTGGAGGTATGTCACTAGGGGTGGGCTTTGAGTTTCAAAAATGTACACCAGGCCCAGTCACTCTTTCTCCCACCATCTTGCCAGTAAGATGTAAGTTCTCAGTTATTATGTCAGTAGCATGCCACACAGCCCGCCATTATAGTCATGTAGAAGCCTGAATCTCTACAGAAGCCCCCAATTAAATGATCCCTTTTATAAGGTGCCTCAGCCATGGTGTGTCATCAGAGCAACAGAAGAGTGACTAAGACACCATCTTACAAGAGGCAGGTCAAAAATTAAAAAAGATTTTTCAGACTCTATAGTCTTATAAGCCAATTTTTTTCAGAAGCAAAATTAATACATGTTTCTCTGTCTTTGTATAATTCGCCAGACGAGGACACTGAGGCACAGAAAGTTTGAATGTCTCACACAAAGTAGAAAACCAGAAATGTCAAAGGCATGATTTCAACCTACATATGGCTGTTAACAGAGCTCATGTCTTTCTATCATGACCCATGCCATAATGTTTAATTCCATCTGGAGTAACTAGTTGCCTCCTATAGCCTCACAAAACAGTAATCTGCTCTTTTTCTTCATAAATATTTCCTTTTAGTCATTGTGAGAATTATCTTTTCCTTTTCATCTATTTTAAATAATGCACCTACACTGGCAAAAAAATAGATTTACTATGATTTTTAGTCTTCAAAAATAATCTTTACCTAATTCTGTATCTTATATTAACAATCCAGTTCTTATGGATTACAGTAGTGTATGCCCTTAGGCAGTACACTTGCCCTCTATTAAGTTCAAATAACTTGTCTCTAGATGGAAGTAAGAAGAGTATCTGGGGTTGGCATACAGTTCTTGATGTGTCTATCCAAACTTCCTAGCAAATATCACATGCTACTTCCATGGTCACCTCTAGCCTCCCATCTCTCTCACCATCTTCATGTACACACCCTTTTCATCTTTAAAATCTCATCCATAATCTTCCTAAACAGACATATTGATTTCTTTAAACACATACGAGAAGGTCAAAGTCTAACTAGGAGCCATTTTACATTGTTCTGTATCTATGTATGCTTCCTTAAGTCTCATATCAAAACAAAATTATTTTCTGTAAGAAATTTGAATTGTGATGTGTTGAAACAGAGTCTTTCTGAGTAGTTCTTGGGTGAGATGGCTGTTTTGTCCTACGTTTATATCACTTCCTTTTCCTTTCACGATTTGGTATATTCTTGACCAGATTTGTCAAAATACTAGGACCTCTACTTAGTCTATCTCTCAAAAAATAAGTGTCTACCATTATTATTATCAATAAGTTTCTTTGATAATTTTTAAAAAAAAAGTAGATCATACTCTGTAGGCTTCTCTTCTCTAGCATCAACAAGCACAAGACACAGCAATGCTCTTTAGCTGCAGAAACAAAAAACAAAGTTCTATTATCGACTTGATCTCTGACTTAGCACATGGTCTGAACAATGAGACCTCTGGATAGTTCCCTTTTCCCACCTGAAATACTGAAACAATAATGTTTTCCAATTATCGGTGTGAGGATTAATGAGACAGTGCACGTGAGGCACCTGAGATGAAAGTTGCTCTATTATCGCTCTCATTTGACCTCAAAAGACAGACAAATCAATTCATCATTCTCAATGGAATGTTTTTTGAAAATCCATTTTACTGACTTTCTGTGACTGAGGACAAAGAAATTGATATAGGAAACAGATTCAGTAATTGTATACTATATGCTGCCATCAGAAATGAAAATCATATTAAATGTGCTTTGGATACAAACGATAGTTTCTGAATATTTTTGGCATGCATTTAGCTTATAAAGTAAATATTTATTATTTTACTATGCATCACATGTTTTTCAGTGATCCTTGAAAATACTTACCTTATACTTAGGTGCTAAAATGCAATAAAAACAGAAACCTTGCAGTAATGGAAACTTTGAGTTATGACCAAATAAATATGGAAATTAAAAATTACAACTGAGAGCCATTCTTGACTCAAAGCTGTATGATTCAAAAAATGAGCAAGGGAGTAGAAATTATTTTTGAAAACATGACTTCTTAAAAACAGGTATTATTTTTATTTAAATATATATTTAATAGTATTGGTATTTTACATGTAGGTATTTGCCTGCATACATCTATGCACCAAGTGTACAGTGCCTCTAGAGGCCAGAAAAAGGGCATTGGACCTCTTGGGACTGGAGTTACAGAGTGAGCTGCCAGGTTGGTGTTGGGGATGGGACATGGGTCCTCTGGAAGAGCATCCAATGCTCTTAAGCACTCAACCATTGCTCCAGCCCTTTATTTTATCTTATTTTTTGAAAGAATTTTATATAGGAGTACTGAGTTTACATCATTTCTATCTGTCTCTCTTCCCCTAAACTCCTCCTATGTCTCCCCCAACATCTCAAATTCAAGGCTTCTTCTTTATTATTACTATTATATATACTTATTCCTATTTGTATAAGCACGCTGAGGGTTACTTACATCTCTGTGTGTTTAAAACTGATCACTTGGTATTGGATAACCCCACCAGGGGACTATTCTCTGGAGAAGACTGAATCTTCTTTCAGTAGCCATTAATTAATTGTAGTTAGTCACCTAAGAGTAAGGCTTCATGGGATTTCTCCCGTCCACATTGGCATGTTTACTGGTCTGGTTTAAGGAATAGTATTGTCGAGATTTCATGTACATAGCTTCCCTGTCATAGACAGAAGATACTACATCGTAGCAGACAACTATGCCCTCTATCTCTTACAGTATTTCCAATCCATCTTCCATGATGCTCCTGAGTATTATTTCTAGGGGTTGTTTTGTAGATGTATCAATTGGAACTGGTTGTTCTCTGGATTGTGACCAGCTGTGTCTTCTGTCTCTGCAGTGATAAGGGGTAACCACTACACTTATCTGTTTGCATAAGAATAAGTATTTAAAATGCAGTTAGACATTTACTGGTTTAGGGCAGAAGCAGTAATAGATTCTCATCTCAGATCCATGACCAGGCATCAGTAGTTGGCCACAATCCATTCGTGGGTAGTTGGTTATGTCTAAAGTGATGGGCATGAGATACCTTGTATTAACCAAGTTTTAAGTACAATTATACAGCTGTTAATTATCACTAAAATAAAATTTCCACCACTGCACCACTGGGGATATCTTGCCATGCTGGTCATTTTTGTAATTCATAAGCTTTAGTGACAGGAAGGACACTAGATTACATTTCTGCCATGGCAGCTTGCATACCACTTTCAGAAACTAAGAGAACTACTCCTCAAGGAGGAGACTTCCAGGTCAGTTCTAATCAATCCCTCGAAGTCCTGTGTCTGAAGTGCATGGTGTCTTCATCAATAGGCTCTTACCTTCCAGTTCTTGGAGGTAAATAAACACAACCCACAATAGTCCATGTTGTTTGGGGAGTCTCTTAGACTCCTCTTACAAACAAGTAGAAGTTAAGTTTCCTATGCCTGACACTGGAGCAGTTGTTAAATAATCTGCAGCTCTAAAGGGAGAATCATTTGAGACTTACACTTTAGAATAAATTCTGAAATATCTATAATAACAGTGCTTAAAACATCTGAAGCTATATAATATCCTAGTTGAGTTTAAGTTTATACCTCTGATAAGGGTAATGCCTATTCTATATGGACATCTTGGTACTTTGCTCTGTAGAAAGAAATATATATGCATGCAATACTAGCTGTTCATCTCCTCTAAGTTAGTCTTTAGTCCTTATGTCATTCAAATGACTGACTGAGAATGAATGCAAGACTCAATGGTCTTGGGATGAATAATCACCACCACCACCCGTGCTGATGCCAGTTATAGAGAGAAGACAATGGAGGGATAAAAGCACCAACAGCGTAAGACTAAACTTTGAAACAATTGACTGCCTTTGTTTTACATACATACATACATACATACATACATACATATATATGCATATATATATTATCTGATTGCTAAAAAATAAGGTGTAAGAGAAACTTTAGGATGCTAAATCTACTGTCTTTTTGGATCCCTGGCTCTCTGAATAGAACACAGCTTAAAGATTCAAGTCCTGGGTTTTGCTCATGTGATGGGTAGCAAAGATGGCTTATACTTGCAGACAACTTGAATAGAAAATATATACTTTCCTACTAAATTTGGTAAATAATTAACATATGCATCCACTCTGTCTTTGGAGTTGAAAATATTAATGTGTTTCCAATACGCTTTGAAGAAATAAAATATATCATTAATATTAATGGGTTCTATGTCTAGGTCAATCTAATTCTTTATAATGATCTAAGTTGTACAAACCTAAATCAGGTGATTAGATGCAGGACAGTTTGGGTTATCTAAGAAATTTGGGGATCAAACCAAGATAACAGTATAAAACATGTGTGCTTAATAAAAGAAGCTACAGGACAGTGAGAATTAGAAAAAAACAATAAAAATCAATCACAGAAACTCAATATAAATAAAATCCAGTGATGAGCTTTGCTGAAGTCCTTCCATTCCAATACAATATTTTTTTTCTGAAAAATAATCTGCCAAATTCAAAATGATCATTATTATTAGTTTCTGAAAGTAACCCCAACATGCAAGGCACAGTTTCTTTGCAGAGATTCAGAAATATCTTAATTTGCCTTAGATGCACAGAACATAAAAGAAAACCAGAGAGATCAAATAAACCAAAACTAGTGTGAAATTATATACCGTCTAATTGTGGATCTTCACCAAGTTTGAGCTCCCACCAATTCCCATTACACTTGAAACTCAGACTATTGAAGTCATTTTCCAGCCTCATTGTGGTTACTACATCTGTCATTTATAGGTTAGTGGCAAAACTAAAACAAGTGAACAACTAAATAATCAATTAATGATATATGGTAATGGTTTCCCCAGTGAGAAGATGCCATGATAAGACAGGGCTGGCTCACACACACACACACATATAGGGATCTCATTTGTACAAAGCAGTGTGGAAGAATGAATAACCCTGTGAATCTCTATGAGTTGAGACCAGCCTGGTCTACAGAGGGAGTTCCAGGACAGCCAGGGCTGTTACACAGAGAAACCCTGTTTCAAAAAAACCAAAAGAAAGAATAAAAACTAAGGAAGAAAGAGAGAGAGAGAGAGAAGAAAGGACCCCCATGATGAAAATACTGACAGACCTAGTACTAACAAGCAATCTGATCCCTGTAACAGAGCCAGCTGCACAACCTTAGACCAGATAAATAAAACTAAATTCAAATCTTTATTCACATCCTTTCCAATTTTGTGACTTCAGACAACTGGTATTAATTGTCCTAGTCTGCCTCTACATTAAAAATAAAAACATATGAATTTTGCCTTCACAGACTGTTATGAAGATTAAACGTTTTAATGTATGTAAAGAGATCAGTAGAGAATAGTAGATGAATAAATTATGGTCTCCTTCCCCCAACTCTATCCCAGAAGATGCTAGATGGAGAATAAGAAATACATTCCAATTCCCTACCAAAATGAAACACTATATATTAGAGGCTAAGGGAGAGCAGTTAAACACCTAGCTATTTCTAGAAGGCTAACATGCCGATTAACTGTCTTATTGCCAAGATGATGGTCCCTATTGTTTACATAACTGAAAATTAAGTCACTTTTTCTTTACCTTTACAAATTACCATACTCCACTCTTAATTCTAGGCTTCAAGACAGAATGAGTATTGAAAAACTCTTTGCCTTTTAAAATGCATTGTTTAAAACTAAAATCTACTGATGTCCTTTTAACATTTCTTTCTTTTTCCTTCTACTTCCATGCAAATGAATACTCCAGTAGCTAATAACTAATATTGGGTTAGTATGAATGCACATGGATACTATTGTCATCCTCCATTAGTATTTCAAACTTATTCAGAAGTGTGCCTGGGCACCCTTATTATTACCTACATTAGAAGACAATCCCAAGTTTAGATATGAGCCCTGACTTGTTACAGACCTAATAAAAACTATATCATCATTCATGTCTCCTTGTATGACACCACAAACACAAAGGGCAACATACAACAATACACAAATCACCACACTAAGCACCATAACCGTAGGAGAGAACAGGATTTCCTCCCGAGGTCACACAGTTTGAGCAGCCTCTCACAATCCTTGTCAAAGGTTGCTGTCCCATTCAGCCAGATCACTAATAAAGTCATTGTCTAATGAGTTCCCAATACACATATCTTATACTGTGGCTTTCAAATTTGCTCCCAAACAAATTTACTTTTAATAACAAACACTTTCTTCCTGCCAGTCCAGGTCTACCCACAGCAACTTGAAAGATACAGATGACCCAGCCAGATTTATGTCACCACTGAGCAGCGGCAACTTTGCATCTTGTTTTCAATTTTCATATCTTTGTTTCCTTGCCAGCCTTCCTGCTGTCTTAGCCTTCTGAATGCTGAATGACGGTGGCAGACAGCAGTCAGTACCCTTATATCATGGATTCTCAATCAAAAGAGAACTTTCAATGTGGCACCCAAGGGCAGACTCCTAGTGCACAGCTGGAAGTAATCTTTTATCCTATAAAAGGTGCTTATCCTATTTTATTACAAATATTTATATGAATTGGATGTTAGTTTTGACAAAATGTTTCCCTGCCTATGTTGAAAGGACATTTTCTATTCTCTCTTTTGCAGGCTAGTGAAAATTGATGAATCCTAAGAGGAAAAGAAATGGTCTTCTCCAGGGAATGCTCCCCAAATTGGTTATCCAATACCGCGTGTGTCATTGTAAGATCATACACATAAAGGTGACTTTAAGTGGAACTGAGCAGACTGTACTTATATACTTAGGAATATTGTATTTGTGTAGTGGATATATTCCTCACTACATAGAATTTAAAAATAAAAAATATTGCTTTTAAAAAGGGGTATTTCCCTATGATGTAACATTTCTAGTTGTTTTATTCTAATGTGAAAACTTACCTGAATAAGAATCATAACACACAATCCTCTAAGAGTGATGATTTGGCAAATCCCCAGAGGAGACCACATCTGTTCTCACCTGTCTGGACCATGCCCAGTAGCTGGGAAAGGCTCCCCATTCCTTGCACCCACTCTCGACATGAAAATCAATCAAAAGCCATGGACATTTTCAACAGGCAGCCTGCTGGCTTTTCTCAGATTTGGCATCATCAGCCAGGAGTCAGATTTCAATCTAACCTCTGGCTTGGCTTTCTCACACGTGAATCCTCTGTGGTTTCCTCCATGGAAAACACATTTTAAAATGTGAGGTGTCTCTCTGAAACCATTTATGCCTGGCTTTGAGGGAAGAGAATAGAACACCCCTTGCCCAGAAATGGTAAATGAAAACTCACAATTGGTCAAAATCTCTCTGAAGAGCAAGTTCCCTGCAACTTATCCTCCCACATCTTCCACAATGCCTTTATCATGATGACAAGCCCAAAAGTCATGGAACAACTTGGAATTCTGTAGATTCTAAGAAATATTGGTCCTATTCCTCCCTTTGATTGTTGCTTTGACTCATTAGTCAAAGAAAAGCACATTCTGTACCCTTTGATGATATTTGTCATAGTCAAACAAATTATGAAAGTTTTGTTAAGGGTAAACCCTGCTTTATAATTTGTATGTATATAGCAAGAAAGCTATAACCTACTTACACAATTTATTCAAGAGAAAGTATTTAAAGATGCAGGCTAAATTATATGTTATAAATGCCAACTTTTACAACATCCAAACTCTAGAAGTAAAATAAAGACAGTAATGATGTTGCTCACAAAGAAAGGCAAGTAGGAGGTGATCTAAAAAGCTTTCTCAAAGATTAAGACATATCTCAGAGATGCGACAAGAAGTTTCTCTGAGAAGCAGGAAATACCCTCACCAAAAACATAAGATTATACCTTCACCCAGTCCCTAGTAAGATAACTACCATCTACCAGAAAACCAGTATTTCTCTGAAAGCCTTGAGCCTTTTACATGAGGAGAAGGCCAACTATCTTACTTGACCTCTGTTTAGAAGCAGTGATACATCAAGCCCAGAGACTTCTCACTAGACCTTGCTGGACTGCCATGGGGAGTCTCAGGGGAAACAACTATCTGCTGATATTACACAGAGGGCTAAATGACATGCGTGGAGACCCTAATTCCCATAAATCAAAAGTTCTACTTGCGTGCAACTGATTTATTTTAGAGGAGCCAATTCTGCCCAGAATCAGATTTGCCACGGCACATTCCCTTAATCCTTAGCAGTATGAGCTCTGTAAACACAGTATTTGAAGTAATAACACATTATTTCATATAAAAGCCCCAGAGTCCTGCATCCCTGAGCGCTTTCCAGTGAAACAGCCAAGTTACTTAAGCTGCTGTTTCAGCGGCTGCTTTTTGGTGAAGCCCTTGGGGGAGGGGGAGGTAGAGTATAGTAGACCTGTGGCAAAGGGTTACTTGATATTGAAGGGAATTAGTGACCCAGAGAAAGAGCTGTTTCAGTTGGCAAATCCTACAAAGCAAGGGTGGAGGCAAAGGGAAGAGAGGCATGAACAGAAATCAGGCACTGACCATCTATCTAGTCAACCCGCACACCCCTGAATCTTGTGCTCTGGAACTGCTCTGTGCATGCAATGCTGCCAGCTTGCTTGTGGTATTTGTGACACACTTCACATCTGAGCTCAGCATTCTCAAATTCCCTCTCTTGGCTCAGTACAAAACAGCGTGTCAACTCTAACACAGCTCTGTATCGATCAAAGTACATCAACCTCCATCCAAGATTGAGCATCAGCGGATTTTCTCTCGTGTGATCACTTATTTGTGGGTTTTCTCATCTTGTACCCTCAGTGACTGGTATGTTTGACAACAGAGATACAAAATCTGACACAGTGGGAACAGATGTTCAGTTTTGCCATTTGTGAGGTTTAAGACCATGACAGAGTCTGAAATATGCTGTGTGTTCTCTGAGACTGCTTAAATTTTTGTCTCCCCTCCCTTAAGTCACCTCCCCCACATCTTCTCATTAGAGTGCTATCAATATCAGTTGTATAGGTCACTTTCCCAAGACCCATGCTCTGAAATGGGCTTCCATGACCTATCCGTGGGCCTTGGTAACTCAGGACCTGGAGGGGGAAAACACTGAATAAATAAAAATAATATCTATTATTACCAGATACTGATCTGAGGAGTGTGTCCGGTTGCCTGATTAAATGTCTTTATGAAGAGTCATTACTCTCTACTTCCTTCCTCCACCATTAGATGCTGTAGATGAAATGGATATGTTCATTCTAACAGAAAAAAATTAAGGTTTCTGACATTATTCAAGTAAGGAGAAAATGTGGAACAAATCATATGAGAGAATCAAAATATAAGTCTCCATGGGGTTGTGTAATATAGGAAGTAAGTGTGTAATTAAAAAGAATGAATATGTACCATCATCTGTAACTGATCTTGTGTAAAAGTAAATACATCACTATAAAATATAGGTAGCTATAACCTGACATGTTCATAAGCAGTATATAAACTATAGTATTACTATAAACATTAATTTCATTATTGCCAAACTCTATATTTACCATGTGTAAATGAGTAGCATGGATAAAAAGAAACTGCAGTAGTTGCATTCAGTTTAATTCTGAAGTATATAGAAAATAAGTCAATAATGAGGTCTTTGAGGAATTTTAATTTTTGTATTGAACTGAACTTATGTAGTAATATGGGGTTCAGTGAACTACAGCCCATGGGCCAGATCTGGCCAGCTGTCTGCTTTTGTAAATAAAATTTTATTGGAATACAGCCACGCTGGATCATTTATGTGTTATCTGAGGCAGTTTCCTTGTTACAATAAACAGTTCAGTAGCTGGAACTGAGTTAGTGCAGTTCCCGAAGCTGAGACTATTTCTTTGTCTGACCCTTTCCATAGAAAATTGATGATGGCTACACTATTAACTATGGGAGTATTCTTATGATCAAAATTATTTCTAGTCATATCTTAATGACTTATGAAGGAGGATGATACAAGATAACACATATTGAAGAAAGTATGTCAATATATTTTTCTTTCAGTGATCAAAAAGTAATTGGGATAAAATAGAACTACACCACAAAGGTCTGAATAATTCAAGTGGTTGCCACAGTACTTTGGCCTTATCCTCACTGGAACTCTGAGCATAAATCCAAACAAACAGTACTGAAAAAAATGACTCAAGCTCAATATGTGTGCAGTAGCTTGAGCAGCTAGAACAAAACACTGAAGACAGGGTCAGTTAAATAGATTGTATTTTCTCATAGTTCTGGTAGCTGGAAGTCCATACTGTTGTCATTATGGTGACATCTTTTCCTGGCTTATAGATGGTCATTCCCCTGTGTCTTCACATACCAGAAAGGGAAAGAATGGCCCTTATAACTCTCTCTCATTCACTGTTATTACAAATTCACTAATCCTATCAGACTAGAAACACACTAAAATTACCTTATTTAAACTTAATTATTCCCCAGTTGCCTTGAATCACTGTGTATGCTGAACACGGTTGCACTGGGATTTAAAACTCCAGCACACTAATTTGGGGGAGACATATGTCATTCCATAATAAATTATTTATGTTTCCCATAGATAGGAATTATTGGTTTTGTTCACCAGCAGAATTTGGCTCATCAAGTCTCATGCCAGTCACCAGGCTTCTTTATCAATATTAACAAAAATTGGCAGGGTATGTCCCAAAGCTAAATGATCCTAAACATTACCAACTACCAATTTCTTCACACTTCGGTGAATATTGTTCAGTCTGTAAAATAAGAAGACTTACAAAACATTTCAAAAATCTAAAAAGCATTCTGTACTGTTTAGGAGACACTCTAGGTCACTCATGAATGATTTCTTGAATAAAGACAGAACCTACAAGAGAAAAATAATGGCAATAAAGAATGAATCTAAGTAATAGACCATTAAAATTCTTCCAACTGAAAAATGGCCTTCGGGACTCACCCTCTAACTCAAAATTACCCTTTAAAACAGTTCTGGAAAGCCCTGAAGGCTTAATTTATAGATACTATGTTAGATATGTTCTATCTATGTGTTACAGCCTCTCTGACAGGCTAGGGCTTGTTTTGTTTCTCGATATATTTTACATTTAAAAGTACGTAAACAGCACATGAAAATTATCAAAGATGGCAATAAACATTTTTCTTTAAAGTGGACCACTAGTAAATTATTAGCTACATTGTTTTATATCCACATATTTCAAAGTAAACTACATATTTAATCGCATTTCTATTTCAAGCAACAAACATTTTTAATGCTAAAAGGTAGATCAAGAATAGGACTTGAAATCTCTAGAAACATTCTGTAAAACTCCTGAATCCTCAGATGTCATGATAAATAAAGTCATAAGTTTAAAACAGGAGATTCTCTTTTTTAAAAAGTTATTGCAAAATGATATTGTATATCAGGGAGAATTTTTGTTTGTTTTTCTTTGTGGTAGTCATCCACAAACATCCATTCACTTTGAATGCACATAGTTTGATGAGGATTCGTCTCCTCCAGTAAACAAACTGATAGCATGAGTATTCAGAATACCAATGCCCCTTGCCTATGTGATCATAAGCTTAAACCCTACAGTATAAGCCAGGCACAGCGGGGTATATCAGTAGTCCTAACCCTCAAGTGACTGAAGCTGGAAGGATTGTAGGTTCAAGAACAGCTTAAGCTATTAAATAAGATCCTGTCTCAAAAACCAAACAAACTACTAAACTAACAAAAACAAAACAGAGGCCAGGCTTGTAGCACAGGGGTATAGTACTTGTTTAACATACAAAAATGCCCTCCATTTGAATCCTAGCAGTGCAAGGTAAAGAAACAAACAATTAATTAATTAATTTCCCATCAGCCTTTAATGAGATCATGAGACCTTAATGCAAAAGCTAAGGAGGTGGTGCCTTGATTTTGATAAGCACCGAAGCCCCTAACCCCGGGAAATAAGTAGCCCCTGTATGTATTTACAATGCAAGCATCTGAAAGGTGCTGCCACAATAACAGAGAGGAAAAGAAAAGAAACAACGATGTATTTTGACTGTGTCTCTGTTATAGAGCATCTTTCTGACTTTTGAACTCTTAACTCTAATTTACATAACAACCTTCCAGTCTCAGTCCCTCGAAATGAAACTAATTGGAAAACCCTTCTGCTCTCAATATAGGCCATTTTTGCTCTCAAGTTTATGGGGATGGTCACCTTCCTTTGAAAATCGCCTGCTTGTCAGTGCCACTGTCAGCAGTAATCCCCATGTAGACTTTAATGAAACGTTCCTCCCTTTCTCAAGGCTTTAGATTCCAGTTTGGCTATAATTAACTAATTAACTCCAGATGGACCAATGGGCAGGCAGTGAAGGAAGCAAGTAACTTCAAGTAGAGGACTATTACGGCCATTATTTTGTTCCAAGTACAGCTATTCTGTATAGAAAATGCAGAAAATGGGGGCTGAAGAGATGGCCCAACAGCTAAGAGCACGAGCTACTCTTACAGTGGGTGGAGTGAGATGCCCCACACCTTAGTCCAGGGGTCCACATCCACCTCTGTTTCCACAGGTACCAATGCTCACACATGCTTGCACACTCATACACACATACACACACAATACACAAACACACCTTTAAAGACAAAATTAATCTCTTTAAAAACTGAGAGAAAATATAAATTATTTATCTTGCTGTGCTCGTTTCAAAGAGCCAAGGAAGAGAAAGTCAAGCATAAAAAGATTTGTGTATCCCTCACTGTAGCATCATAGAACATATGTATCCACATATAGCCACATATCATAGCTATCCAAGTAGCTTGTTAAAATCTTCAAAACTTTCATTTGAAGTTCCACTGTGATACAGAAACTTGTGTTGGTTCCTCTTTAAAAATATATACAGAATCTGCTCACTTCTCACCACTTCCATAACTGCCAGTCTGATTCAAAACAGGGCTATTTCTCAGTATGATACATCAAATTCATTCTGCTCTGGGCTTGTACTCTCAAAAGTCTTTTCTGCATGAGGCAGCCAATGTGAGTGCCTAGCAGTGTTACACTGGGTTCTACCTAACAAACTGCCCTCTCCTGGGTGTGTGCATGCACCCCTATTGCAGCCCAATACTGAATGTCTAAGTCCATATGATGGTATTAGCAAATGGGTCTGGGAAGAGCATAACACTTGGATGAGGTCTTGAAAGAAGCACCCACATGATTAGGGTCAGTGTACTTGTTTTCTCTTGGCCATGTGAAAGCATCAAAAAGAAGGGGCCATCAGTAAGACAGAAAGGAAGCCCCAAGCAGAGCCCAGACACACTAGCAACCTGTTTTAAAATTTCCATTTTATTGAAACACTTGAAAATACATTTCTATTAACTGATCCTTTCCATTTATGGCATTTTCTTATGGCCTCCCAAAGACAATACATTTGTTCAATATGAAAATGCACATCTTTTAATGGTCATTCACCACAATACTTCATCTTCTTGATTGTTACCTCAAAGATTCCATTCTATGCCAGCCTTAGCCACTGTGTTTCATTCATCCTGGTCTCCTTGCTGCTTCTCTGGTAAGCCAGACATCCTCCTTCTTAAGTTGTCTCACTTTCATATGTGACACAAGTATTATTGTTTCAGCAAAATATTCCTTGTCATCCTCCTACATAAAACTGAAAACTCTTCTCCTACAAACACATCACTTTCTTCTCTTGTCTTCTTCCAAACAGCTACCAATTTCTAACCATAACTATAAATATAAGTGTGTACACATCTGCTTTTATCCCTACTTATATGTAAGCCCAAGTGAAGACTACTATCTGTTGATGTTAATTACTGATAGCAATATTCCTATATCAAATAGAATGGTGTTTACTACATAATAGGCACTCAACAAATATTTATCAAGTCCATGAATAATTACTGTTTTCATTTCAAAAAACAATGAGGAAAGGTGATGGATGAATAGATGGGTACTTAATTTTTAGATTACAAAACATCCTCAATTCAAAGCTCATCTTTTTAATAATCTCTCCATTAGAACACCATCATAAAACCAAATGGGCATTACTTCTTCAAGCATGAACTTACCCATTTGGGGCTAAGAATTTATTTATATAAATTCTTAATAAAAATGGCAACAACTAATCCATATTGCATCTTTTCCACCTGTATTTACCAAAGGGCATATTTTATAAGGTATATTACTTCTATTTTGTTAAAAAGCTAAAATTCATATCACATTTACATTTATGAGACAAAGAGTTTCCTTTGCTTTCCTCCTATTCTCTGTGGTGAGGATGCTTAAAATGGAAAGAAGCTGGCAACTGCACATTCAATTATAAGCATGGATTAGTTGCCTACTTTGGACAAGGCACAGTTCTAGGCAAATGAATTAGATCAATCAGTACATTAAAAATAGTCTGTCTTCATAAAGACTTCATTCCAGGAGAGAGAGAAGGAAGAGACTAGATAGAGTTAGTAAAGAAAATAATTTATACACAAATAAACTACATTCTGGGTGAAGTTAAGAAGTGCTTGTGAAAAGGGGTAAAGTGTAGAATAGAGATGGGAAGTGGTCACCATGGTTATATTTAAGTAGAGGATCAGATCTCACAGATAGAGAAGGTAATTTAGCTGTGTACATATCTGTAGTACCAATATTCAAAGCTGAAAGAAGAACAAGAATGATGGCCACTAGTTGGCAACTGTTTGATATGTTAAAGAAAAAAAACAAGAATAAGGTAGTAAAAGCAGAAACAATGAGCTACAGAGAAATAGGAAATGAAGCTTGAATGTCATGGAGGATGTCAGATTATAAAGGCTACTCCAGGCCAAATGAGCCCTGGGTTCTGCTCTTTGAGTAAAGTGAGTCATCAGGACATTGACCAGTCCAGTGGCATTGCCAGATAGCTCTAACACTTAGAGTGGGATGTCTGTTCAGATGCTCTCTGAATTAAGATGCCATAATAACCAATAACCCAGTTATCCTATCATAGATGGAGGGGGCATTTAATACTGCGAACCTGAAGGGCTGTCCACCCTCATGATTCCATGCCCGACTGGAGCTGTGTCTCAGAACTGCTTTCCAGAGACTCAAGGCTATTAAACCATATATGGTTTGTGTAGGAAAGGGCAAACATCCAAAGCATGGTTTCTGCTGGGAACATATACCTTCTGTGCCATTCTAAAGCTGGAAATGGTTGAGGTGAGAGCCATTGCATGTCAAGAGCTGTCCATAAATTCAGCCATCATGTCTTCACACCACGTAACAACATTTTATTTACGTTGAACATTGTATCTTCTAGCTGTTGCTTTGTTTGAGATAAGGTCTAGCCAAATGCTCAAACCCCTCTTCTTAGCCTCCCATGGGTTGAACTCCGAACATATGCTTGACAATATGAAGGCTGGACTAAGAAGATTAATGGTGAGAAAAGAGCAGATCATAAATTCTAGAAAGGTGTAGTGACTGAGTTTAGATGAGTGAGAATAAAAGACTGGTCCAAGTTGTTTTCAAAGTGGCTGAAAGTCTGGAGTTCACATTTAAGCATGTTCATTTTTTGTTTGTTTGGTTGGTTGGTTGGTTTTTTTTATTTTTCAAGACAGACTTTCTTTGTGTAACCTGGCTTTTCTGTAACTCAATCTGTAGATCAGGATGGCCTGGAACTCACAGGGATCTGCCTGCCTCTGCCTCCCAAGTTGTGAGGTTAAAGGTGTGTGCCACCACAGGCCAGCTACTAGCATGTTATTTTTTTAGACTCATTGGGTATCTGCAATACTATGGGGTGTGTCTGTGGTTTACTATGGTTCCCTGCTCATAATGTCCTTCCCAAGGCAGTCATAACAAGTTCTCTTTCCCAAGGCAAGCCATAGAAAATGTAATCTTATCCCCCATTTTGGTCTTGGGGCAAACCATTAAAAAGCTCTGTGTCTTACCTTTTCTGATAATATATTTAAAAGACCTTCATTCAGAAAGTGTCTAGAACCACAATGTGGAGGCAGGAATGGAACACACAAAAGCCCCAAAGCAATTAATCAGATAGGCCTTTTGGGGGTTCTGAAGCCATTCTATTTTGCCCTATCAATTCCTATACTGTTGTTCAGAAATCAAACATCTTCAGGCAATGAGTTCCATACAGAAACATAAATGGACAGAACCTCAGGACAGCTAAACACTAGGAGTCCCTTGCAGGGTGCTGGGTTCAGAGAAGACTACTACTGAAGAACTGATTGCTTGTGTACTGTTGGGGAGTAAAAGTACGGTGGTGGCGCACGCCTTTAATCCCAGCACTCGGGAGGCAGAGGCAGGCGGATCTCTGTGAGTTCGAGGCCAGCCTGGTCTACAAAGTGAGTTCCAGGACAGCATCCAAAGCCACAGAGAAACCCTGTCTCGAAAAACCAAAAAAAAAAAAGTACCCATGCAATAGGGTGGGGGATGGCCTACTGGTCAGGGAAAAATACCTATGCAACAGGTTGGGGGAGGGGGAAGCAGAAGTCATCTATATGGATCATCTGTGAAAGCAGAAGGAAAACAACATTTCGACTCTGTTTTCTTCCCTGTGCCATCTACTGCAGATGTCATATAGAGAGTGAAAGTTAAACTTGATAGAACAAGTCTGAGATGTAAGTCCACAAAGCATCAGCATCAGTACATTGTATCTGGTATTGAGAACACTGGGTGAGACCACAAAATACATTCCAGCAGAGTGAGAAACAAAGAAGAGAGATACCAAAGATGGCTCCTGAAGCACACAAGTATGAAGCAACTAGAATGATTTAAAGGGGAAAGGAGCTGAATGAGAAAAGAATAAAGAAAAATGTGTTGTCCTAAAAGACAGACAAAAATGAAAAATCAAAGTTGCATCTCGAGGAGTTGGGAAGCACAATTGTGTCAGAATCTGCTGAAGATGGAGACTAAAAACTGATGGTGGAATTCACTGTGTGAGAACATTAGTAAACTTGGGATGCATTAGTGCAGGATTGAGGGCAAAAGGCTGATGTGGAGGACATTCAAGAAAGACAAGAAAAAGTGGATTCAGAGCCCATGCACATACACAATCCTTTTGAAGCAGTTTAGCTGTAAAGGGAAGGAAAGAAATTGATCGCAGCCACAGTAAGTGGTCATGTAGTTAGTGGAGTTGAGAAAACAGCACTGTACTTTTAATGCTGATAGATAAAGAGCCAGGAAAGAGGAGAAACTGAACTTTGGGAAGAACTGAAGAAATGATGTCTTTGAGCAGGTGAGGAGAGGGAATGACACAGATACACAAAACAAGGGCCCTTCTCTTCCAGATCAATGTCTGTTACTCCTGGTCATCAGGGTAAGAGAGCAGAGTACAGGGAAGAAGGCTTATACAATAATCCAATGTGTAATCATTGAAAGTCAGCCCTAACCAAAGAGTCAAATGTCTTGGCTCAGATAAGTAAAACAATGTCCTGGGGGCCTCGTCACAAATACACCGTAAGTTAGACTCTGGTTGAATTAGTAAAAAATACTTAGGAAAATTCCCAAGGTTGTTAATGTCTGAAATTCTTAAAAGTGGGTGAGGCATCAAGCAAATAGAATATGTAATAACACTGTCAAGGCAGCAGAATAATTTTGAGAACTTTTAAAAATTAGATATGAAGGTTTTAGTGGAAGATGCACCAACTAGTTACCACTATGGAATACAGTGTTTATAGTAACAACTCAATAAATGCCTGCTGAATTAATTATTTAATTCAGTATTAGAGGTAATCTGTGTTACATTAAATCCACCACCTACTATTATGGCTTGCTTGTTTATAGTATAATAATCTTGTGCATCATCTCCACTGAAATTCACTGTTTTCATTGATTTCTTTCATTTTTTATTAGTGGTTAAATATCACAGTATAATATATAAGCTCTGTTTGTTAGTGTAGTCCTGAAAGTATACAGCATGTAATAGCTACAAAATAGCTTAACAAGAACAGTTAAATGGCCATATCATAGAATAATTAATGAAGGAATTAAATGTCTTTTTAAATTGTGGTAAAACAACTTTTAAATGTTGGAATAACTGTTCTATTTTAATAGGATTTGGTGTTGCTTTCTCACAAATTGTTGTCAGAGTGGAGCTTAGGAACATATAAAACATTTCTTAATGAAAGAAATTATAACTATCCTTTGGGTTTATAAGAAAAAAATCACTAGATCAAGGGCTTTTAAATTACCTTCATAAAATATAGATTATATTTCTTATTTTTAAAGGGCCGAGGGAATGCTTGAAGAGTCAGCAGTAGGACTTGGTAGAGTACAAAACAAGGCTCTGTTGTACCAAACTCCCTAAAAGGGCACCAATTACCATAGCCCACATAGGGCCCACAATAGATCCCATCCAGAAACCACAACATTGAGCAGTTACAATATGCCATCTATCTCACTGTAGAAAATATATTGACTTCATCAGTGTGACTCATAGAGTCCAAGGTATATATTGGGTTCCTCTCCTACACAATTCTCAAAATAATCTTTCTTTCCCACCTTTAATTACACTCCTGTCTCTTTTGACAGAATTCTTTGAGGAATTCTGACTGAAGGAAGTATTTTGAGAGGAAGTCCATGTTCCACACAAAGAAATCTAAGATTTTTTTCTTAAAAAGCAATATTACATAAGGACTTTAACAAAATATAAATATTGTACTAATTATTTACTTTTTAAAACAGTAAGGGAAGAAAAGTCATACCTTTAAATATATCAAAATAAATCTCAATTAAACTACACGACTTACAATTATTATTAAATGGTATTGTATTGCTATAACACCAACTGAAGCACAACTATATACACCACTTAAAAACCAAAGGCACAAGAGGTAAAATGCTTAGTAGTGTATACAAATAATAAAAATTTAATAACATATATTGTTAATATATTTCAAATTATATGTGTGTATATGTTTCGCTACACCATGAAATATTTCATGAAGTTTTATTCCTTGCAAGTAGCAGAACATCACTGAAACACTTATCAACACTGCAATGAAAAGATATGTCAGGGCTGAAGAGGTGACTCAATAAGTAAAATGACTGCAGCCAAACAAGAAGATCTTAACTGGAAACCCAGAACCCATGAAAACCAGCTGTGGTATCATATTTGTACTCAGAGTGCTAGAGAGGTGGTGGTAGGCAGATCCCTGGGGCTCTCTAGATGTCCTAGCTGGATTGGTGACCCTCAAGCTCCTGATTAAATGGGACACTGAGTGGATCATAGGGCAAGCATTGTGTCTCAAAATGAAAGTACATACCTGAGCTTGATCTCTGACCTCCACATGCATGAACACTGCACATGTACACACACATGCAAAAACAAAAAAATCAGGTGTCTATTATTGTTTAAACAAAAATCTATCATCCAAACCAGCATCTCTTCATCCCTAATTCTAGTAAGAAAAGTTATCCTTCTACTTCTCTACTCCATTCTAGAAAAATGTGGACTCCTTAGTGTAGTTTGTGTTGGGCTTCTGCCTTACACAATCCTGAGAATGATCTCCTCCTCCCTTTCCTTACTGCTACTCTTCTCTGGATTCAGAAAAAGATGAGGATGCTCTGTAAGTACAGTTCATGTCTATAGGACAGAACTCAGACTCTTCATTTAATGTGGTATTAAATATTACCCTATAGGACTAAAGCTCTTGGCTGTATTTTATATTTTGGGGGTATCGAACTCATTCATTCCTGTATTCTTTCCTCAATATACCCACAATCTCCTAGAGGGCAGAAATTCTTGTGACAAAACAACTGTGCTCCCTCTACGATCACAGCACCATGCCAGGCAGGTAATGAATTTCCCATAAAAGCAAACGTGCTGTGTCTTGAAAAGAAGCAATCAAGCAACCTCCTTTGCAACACATTGATTTACAAATTACAGAGCAGCAGCAACAGGAAACTGAAAGTACCTGCCATAATTAATTGAAACCTAAATGCGGTGAGTAATAAAATATTGTGCCTATCATTTTATCTGCCATCTAATTAACTTATAAACATCTATGATGAAAACACATTGGCAATAGTTAGGTATGTCTTCTCATTGATGCCTTTCTGATTTCCCTGAGGTGTTTCTTCACAGCTTTCCTTTCTCCTTTTTCTGCAGTGGCTCTAGAAGGTATTAATACTTTTATCAGTAAGAAATTAGCAAAACATAGCTAATCTGTTATTCCACTAATAGATAACCCACTTCATTAAATTGATACACACTTTAATCTATGAGTTCTCAAAGTTTTTAAAATCTTTTTAAACAAGATTTTGAATTTGAATTCCTAATCCATCATTTATATAATCTATTCACATTATTCACTTGCCAAATCCCTAAATTTCTTCATCTGGAAAATTAAAAAGTAATGAATACTACTTCAAAAGGCCATGATAATAAATAAATGGATAAAAACGTACAACACTCTTAACAGTATCTTACGTTTCATAAGCATAAACACAGTTGCCATTTTGTTGCTGTCAATATGTTTTGTATATAATATGAGGGAAGTATGCATAGATATATAATGTCTTATTGTATTATAGAAAGCATACTCTATTCTACTATGTCGCTTAAGACCAAGAAGTAGAAACTTTATGTACCTCATACAAATTATTTTAATTACCCAATTTAGAGATGTTAAAATTAATCATGCTGTGTACACTGTTGATTCATGTTGACTTAAAATGATAAAGAAATCTTGCTTATCAAAGATAATAAATTAGCATCCTAAGCCAACAAGAAGCACTAGAATTCCTCTCAAGGAACTCTCGCATTAGCTACTTAGGGTGAAAACTCAAACCCTTAGATACAAGCTAGCATGAGGTGAGCCACAGTCAATGAAGTTAAGCTGTTCAAAATTATAAATGAAACAGAACCTAAAAATTCAAAAATAACATATTGAGAAGTAAAGCACAGCAAAATGGCTTTTCATAAAAAGAAGATCCAAGCCAGCTATAGTGGCTTGGGCCTGCAACCCCAGGACTTGGGATGCTGAGGAAGAGGATTATTGAGTTTGGGGACTCTCTGGGTTACATTGTGTGTTCTAGGTCTGCTTGAACTCTCAGAGAGTAGGGGGAGGAAAAGGCCTTCTGCTTCTGCATTATCTTCAACCCTCTTATGCCCAAATCAGCATGCTGCTACCCCTTACTCACTCTCTTCTAGGCATGTTAGCCTCTTTGCTATTTTTCAAACACAACATTAAGATGTAAATTTAAACTCTAGGAACTTTGTTCCCTTTAATAACAACTCATGTCCCATGCTTTCCACTGGGCTCACTTTTTCATTCTCTTGAGTTGCTATCTAAACTTTTGCAAATAAATACTCCCATGTGAAAAACTATAACTAATTAATTAATTGTTTAGAAGCCTCAGTCTCTCACAATGCTACATCCAGCCTGCACATGCTTCCTAACCCTCTATTCTAGTTATTTATGAATATTGATTGATTGATTGATTGATTGATTGATTTAAACCAGGTCTCATAAAACAGCCCAGCTGACCTCAAACTTGTCATCCTCCTGCTTCAGTCTCTTTAGTGCTAGGATCACCAATGGGTGTCATTGTACCTAGCAGGTCAGCTCTTTAAATGATTATGTGTTACTAACTGGCTTACTGTCTGTCTCCACCTGGTAGGATGAAATCAGAGAGAACATATTTTCCCTATTTTAATCACTATACAATATTCATCATATGAAAAATGGCTATGACAGGCTCTTACTAAATGCTTACAGAATGTATGAGAGAAGTAAAGCAGGGTAGAATGAGCCTTGGAAACAATTTTTTGATAAATGTGAAGGGTCAAAGTAGTCTCAGTTAAAATCTAGAATCTATCTGCAGGCATCATTAACAAAGGCTAAGCTAATGAATATAAAATTTATCTAAAGTATAGTCAATAACATATGATGGAAGGTGAGGATTTGTCAGAAATGATTCTATGACTAGGGACTTTTATATAAGATGTATTTAGAGGGCATACTCACAAATGCATTGGCATACACATCTACAGACCTACGGAATAAGTAGACCTTTACAAGAAATTTCATAAAGCACCCAGAACTGTGGTGACTCCCCAAGATATATAAAAAGGAGTGTGCTGAGGGAAGTCAAATCATACAATTATATACACCATAAGGAAGCTTAACAAGTAATAGTAACGGTGAATAAAGCTTTTTTCTTCAGCAGATGAAAGTCTGCATGGTTCAATTGTGATTGAAAGAGAGAGAGCAAGAATGGATCCTGCTGCAAGCTGACAGTTACATGGGACCCCCTGAAGTTATAAATTGAGTTCCTCTTCTAATCACTGGTCTGAAGAGGACAGAGAAAGATCCACATTTTACTTATCTTGCTGAACCTGCAACATAAGCACTCGTGAATTTTACATTAGGGTCAAGCTGGGAAGTTCCCAGTTACCTGGTATAGATAACAGCACCACCTCCCATGCAAATAAGGTCAGGCAGTCTTTTCTGCCTTGAATGACTACCAGGGAGATTCCAGTGAAACAGAATCTAAAAAGAAAGTAGATGTAAAAAGGAAGGAGTATGTGGCCCATTTGAAATAAAACTTTGTCTATAAATGCTGAGTAAATATTTCCAAAAGACCTTACAATTCTGCAATAGAGTTCATTAAAATGGAATGCCATGCCTATAGATGACAATGTCAGCTATTCTAATCTGCTTTCTGAACCACTTGTTGTATGACCAATAAAGCCACACAGCAGGCAGGTACTTTAATGAAACAGGCCCAGTTCTCCAGGGAGGTGAGCCTGTGGTTCAAACTAACATTTTTTGTTCAAATAAACACTTTATTCTTCCCAACAAAAAATGTATCTCATGTGGATTCTGACCAAAAGAAAATACACTTGGGAAAAAATTGACAAGAGAGGAGTGAGTGGGGGAACAAATGACTGTTGTGATGTCACATCTAATAGCAAGTTTTTGAAAAGAGAGAGTAACTTCAGCATTTCTAATGCGTATATGCACCCTTTATAATGTTCTGGAACATTCTAGCTCACTTCCTGCCAAAAGCACAGCCTCATTCAAATTATAATAATATGTTAATGCCTTTATTCACAGGACCAACAATTACTGAACACATTCGCTCTGTAAAAAAGAATACGTACAAGTACATTCCATTGTTATAACTATTTCCATTATTACCAAGTTTCTCTTCTGTCACTTTTTTATTAGCTTAGCTGTGTACTACAAATACAAACTTAAAAAATAATCTAAAGGAAAGCCAATTCATTAAGATCTGACATAGAAAAATTTGCAGAGAGAAAGGCTATCCATGTAGGTGCTGTGTGCAATATTGGCTAGTCCTGAGAGTCATAAAGACTTGCCTGTGTCAATGCTAGGAAACACCTTCAACCCCCCTATATGGAATGTGTTCCAATTGCGTCTATCTGCATGGTCATTGTAGGGATTAACTTGATTTTTGGCAAGTACCCTTCCACAGGAGGTATTTAACAAATTGTAGCTATTTAGGCTATTTTTTTATTCTGACTCACATAATGCCTTCCTTAATTCCCATGAGCACTCACTGGCAAGACTCCAGGACATTAATCTTGTTTTACCTCTTCAGAAGAAATTATTTTTGTGCTCCTCATCTCCAAAAATATAAATCATTGAATTTTTATGCAGCCAGATGCTTCAACTGATGATGAAGAAATGCCACCTTCCAGGAGTCCTTCCAATAAAATAACCAAGAAATCTTACCTAGTTTTGGCAAAGAATAGGGCACTTTAAAGTAGTCTTCATAAAATTCTATTAATCTCTTTGTAATGTGGAGAGCATAGTCCCCGGATCCTCTTCTGATAGCATCGGGTCTTGCATATAATCGGACCTAATTAAAAATATATATAAAAGTTACTTTAGTGTTTTGGTACTCGAGTTTTATTTTCCCTGCACATATGAATATGCACAAATCACTTTGGATAGTATAAAAATTAAACAGGGTTCTTGTTTATATATATCAAAACACACTGTGGAGAAAGAGCCAAATTTAAACAATTGACTTAGCCAAGATGAGCAAGTTACAATTTCCTTACTTCCCAGGATGCCATACAGAAGATTTATACACCTTGCATCAAAATAAATATTCTAAGTTATCACTTACATGTGCTTTCTAGAGATATGAAGGCATGGTGGATTAGTATAATGGGTGCCTGGCTCAGCAAGAAAGAAACCTCATTGTCTGTTATGACATGCTGCATCAAGCTTGGAAGAATTACCAGATTGCAGAAGTGTGTGTGTGTGTGTGTGTGTGTGTGTGTGTGTGTGTGTGTGTGTGTGTACATATATCTTACTTATGCTTCCTTTTTCTCATTTTTGTTCTTTTAAAATCAACAATCTTTATTCCAAATATACAGCATAGAAACAGAAAACTTTCCATGTACATAAGCAACCACCACTCAGGAAGGCTGTCTGCACCTGCTCCTAGATTCAAAACTAGCTGATGTAATTCATATTTTTAAAGACAATCTGGGCATTTACTATTGATTCTTAAAACAAACATCATAAATTATCTAGTCTTTGGCCAAAGTAAAAAGTCCCAAAGTGAGAAACATAAAACTGAACAAAGCTAACAATCGTATGGAGAAGGTTAAAATGAGATTAGTTTTCATAAAGCTATCCAGCATCTTTCCTTCCAAAGACTAAATCTATTTTTCACAGATGTGGTCCCTAATCCTCATATCAATTCAGTGAATAACAAGTATGCATTTCATTCAGCAGTAGAATGGATAGCAGCATGGGAGTTGGATTTCAGATCTACTCTGCCACTAACCAAGCTGGGGGATATTGAACAAATCATTTAACCTCTTTGGGTCTTATTTATAAAGTGATGGTGTTGGCCACAAGCTAGTTGCTGAAGTGCTTTTCAGTTCTAAAACACATTAATCCCAAATCCATTTTACAAATAAGGGAGTCTGTGTCCTTTTTAAATCACTACAAAAAATAAGTGGTTTATTCAATATACCAAAATGGGTATTTATTTTCAACCATAACACGAAAAGGTTGTATTCAGTTATAATGTAAAAATTGACTATACAATTAATGCTGTATTATACCTGCCTAAGAGAAAACAGAGATATGTAATCAGAAAGTATAGGGTTGATACAAGGAAACTACATCCTGACCTCATGTTAGAAAAACATATAATTCAATAAGATATCTGCAAAATTCAATAACAATTGTTTACTAAATTGTAAACTACTTATTCACTGTCAGCAAAATCAAATGACAAATTTGATGGATAGTCATCAACAGTCTTGACTGGAATGGTATAAAACCAAAATCTATCAGGATGAACCATCTACAGACAATAGCAGTAGAATCTGCCACTCTGAGAGGCAGTAATGACCCTGCCATGACATCAACTCTTTACAAATATGCGATGCCTTATCAAAGTTCTAAAAAAAAGTAAGTCCCCAGAGAAGTTGTTGTAGGCATTTGATTTAGAAATAAAGGCTCTCCAAACAGTCTCCTCAGCACATGAGAGAATCAGCGTACTCATGAACTCACAGAAGCCATGGCTATCTGTACAAGATCATACTAGGCAACATTCAAGAATGGAATGGGAAGAGGTTCATGAAGTGCTATCAACAGATGGATTATTAAATAAAAAAGTACATAAAGTTGAACAGATATAGAAATGAGGATGGTTGGGAGACAGGAGTTTAAGGTAAATGTTGGAGTGAATATAATCAAAATACATTATAAGAAATTATCAGGACAAGTAATAAAATATTAATAAATCTTAAAACTAAGTAAATAAATGCATGCTAATTTTACAGGCATTCATAGCAAAAATGGCTTACAAGGCAGTGAGGGAAGCAGGATAAGAGAATAAAAAGCAAGCATGCAAATAGATGGGAACTGAGCACACCCAATGAGAAAGAAGATGCAGCCTGTGCACTGGCCACACCCACCAGAGACCATTGGTAATCATTCATAGTGCATTAATTCAATAACAAGACTGTTTATTTGGTACTTTTTGTACCAGATCCAAGATAAAGCATTTTCATTTCATACTCAGGAGTATATGCTGTCCACCTAACCAAAAGAGCCACAAAAACGTAAGACAAAAAGTAATGCATGTGTAATGACCGTTCTCAAAGACCTTCTTGGTAATTAGGCGAAGTGAGTGACAAACTAGTCATAGGTAATGTATGAACAATTACTACAAAAAGCAGATGGACACTAAGGAAAGATGAGGTTTTCAGAAAGTCCCTGGTAAATGGCAAATTGATACTAAATCTATAGCAGGGAAACTGCAATGTGACATAACAAGGGTCACTGACTTAACATTTAAGTAGCACAGTTGATTTGGGTAAAAACACAATCATGACTGTCAATCAACTCTACCAGTTACTCAAGCACTCTGTAGAGCCAAGCAAGAGAAACACAATTAAATCAATCTGGTTGTCAAGATTTGACAGAAATAATCCAACTTGAATGAGACGACAAAACAGACACATGCTTAACACAATGTCTTCATTTTCTAGTTAGACATTTATTGCATGCCTGCTGTGTTCCAGGCATTGTACTAGGGAATAGAAATAGAACAATAAAACCCCTACTACAAAATGAACATGACATTTATACTTACTGCTCTTAAGAGGTTCGCAGTATGTGGAAAACAAACAAATAAATCACCAACAAAAATACAGCCAAAGAAATAGAGCACTGTACATTCTGTCTTTCCACTCAACAGACACACAAAGCTCGATCCTCTATATCTTCTCCCTCATCTTTTCAAAGACACCATTTCCAAAATATCCACTTTTTAAAAATATTTTTATATTTTTTCCAAAATATCCCCTTTATTTCCATGTCATCAACTTTTGTTTCTAGAGTGCAAACAAATGCTCTGTGTTCTTTCGTATTGTTTTGCTGCTGTTATTTCTTTTCTTTTCTTTTCAAACAAGTGCTCAAAATGTAGCAAAGGCTGGCTCCAGATCCTGATCTTCCTACCCAAGTCTCAAAAGTGATGGGGTTGTATGTATCCACCACCACACCCAACTTCCTATGCTTGTCTATTTTGTTTTGAATTTTTCATCAATCTTCCTGTTAGGCTTGTCACAGAAAGAATGTGTGAGTTAACATACACCCCAGAGCACTTTAAGGAATGATGGCCACACCACTGCCTGAGATACAATAGGCCTAAGCAAGGCATTTGCTATTCACACTCTCTTGCTAGTCTCCTACACACTCAAGAAAAATAAAAAGATTTTGTCCCACAGCTATATTAGAACTGATCTCAACAGGATCAGTAATAATACATGATGGCAAGGCCGACCTCCAATTCAGTGCTCAACACCCACCCCCCAGGAGAATTTACATTTAGTTGATTATATAATGTCCTTGAAACAGTCTCTCCCTATGAACCACTAACTTCTCAATGTTGAGGGGTTCCTTGTTTCAATTCACAGAACACTTTTCTTCTCTTTTTACATTCAGTCCTTTTATTATGACATCTATCTTTGTAGTATTAAATATGACTTCCAAACCGATGACTTACCAAAATAATTTTGGGCTTCCAGAATCAACAGCACACTTGAGATCTCCACTTGGCATTTCAGACTTCAAACTGGAAAAGTAAACTCCTGCTGATCTGTACACACAGCTGCTCCTCCCCAACCTTCCTCATCTCAGTTAATCACTCTTCCATCTAGCTGTCTGGACCCAGTATCTCAGCAGCAGCATCCTCACTTTCCTCTCTCTATCTCACATCCCAGCATATCCTATTGCCCCTGTCTTACGAGATACCCAGAACCCTGCTGTTCTCATCAGCCCACCATGACCACTCTGGTCCCGGCTATTTCTTTCCATTGTTCTCCACACTGTAATCACAATCTTTCTGATGCATGAGAATCAGATCATGTTATTCATCTACCTTCATCATCTTTCCAACCCATTCAGGGTAATCCCAAGGGTTGGTTTGTTTTGTTTTATGAGACCCAAAAATCCTACACACGTGTGATTGTTTTTTAGCTCCCTGACTTTTATTTCTACTGCTTTGCTGCTGCTCATGCCAAAATCAAGGCTTTTGAATTCTCCCTTCATATCTCCACAACTCATCCCTTCACCATCTTCAGATAGCTGCTCAAGTATTTCATACTTTGAGAAACCCACATGATGCCCTAGTACTGTCTGACCCTTCCCAAGATTTATTTATCCTGAGATACTCCCATTTAACAAAGCGTGTGTTTTGATTATTCATCTTACTTCTTGCACTTTCTTCCCACTAATATACCTTAAATAGGGGCAAAGGATTTAGTCTGCAGTGTCTAACCATGTGAAAGTGCTATGTTTTTTAGGTAAAAACATTGTGTATGAAGCACAAGGTATGTAAATGTAAGCCTTTGATAAATGAGTGAGCCAAAGAATTTAATTTTATATGGATATACGTTCCTAAACAATTAGACCTATGTCTCAGAAGGGCAAATGTTTTAATTGAATCTAAAAAACTAAATCTGGGACATTGGAGAGATGGCTAAACAGTTAAGAGCATTTGCTATTCATGCAAAGGGCCGAGGTTTATTTTTCAGCATCCACGAGAAAGCTTACAACCGTCTGTAACTCCAGTTCCAGAGGTCCAATACTTTCTTAGGTATCAGGAACAGATGTAGTACAAATGCATCCATGGAGACAAACATTCATACACTCAAAGCAAAGAAAATAAGTATTTATTTTAAAAAGAAAAACATTAAAACTGGATGCAGTAAGAGCTCTCATCCACTGAACCATGTTATTTTAAGAATATGAACACAAGCTCAGATAATGATGCTCTCCTGAGGCTGATATATTATTCCACAAGTGAGGCTCTATTTGATCAACTTTGGCTCTATTTGATCTTCTGTGGCAGGCATGATAATTCCCCAGGTAATAGTGTTTGAGTCCTAATCCTTGCTTGCAAAACTGACTTTGTAAGTGTAATTTATTAATACATGGATTTGGAGACTTTTTTAAAAGCTAGATGTAGTAAGGTACAAAATGGGAGTGTGTCTAATACCCCAGACCAAAGTATCACACTGTTTATTTATCTATCCAATTACTTATGTATTTTTTAGGATACTGCATGGTCATCATATGTGTGCAGATATGAGAGGATAACTTTTGAGAGTCAGTTCTCTCTTTCCACTATGCAAGTCCTAGGGATCAAGGTCAAGTAATCAGACCTAGGGACAACCTCCTTTACCCACTGGGACTTCATGTCAACCCCTCAGATCATAAGACATCAACAGTGAACAAATACTAAGTGATCTCAAAAGGACTGCTAGCTACAGGCATTTTGTTTTAATAGATATGGAGATTCAAAGGATGATATTAAGGAAGTGATAAATCTAGTTCTGAGAAAGATCACAGAGCAAATAAACAGATATCATACAGCGGACTACTTAAGATTGCATGCAGAGAGGCAGATTAGAAAAGTGAAGAGATGTACAGTGATAAATTGGACAAGTAAAGAAAAATTACAAGCCCCATTACAGGAGTGTGTCCACCCATGTTGCAAAATAAGAATTTAATACTGTGGGTGTAGGCCAGTCATTTGAAGATTTGAGTCACAGAACGTCATGATCAGAACTAGATTTGAGAGTACCTACATTTACATCAGCAAAGATGATAGATTAGAAGAGAATGGAAGTGTAAAGAAATAGGTTACAGTAGTGTAGAAGTCCAGGTGAAAGATGGCAGAAGTTAGAACTGAAAAGAGGCAGTGGGAATGCAAAGAAATGGATGGATGCATTCAATTGATGCTAACACTGTTGAACAAGCCCTTTAGTTACCAAGTAAAGCCAATTACAGTCACAGTCTCACTTAAAAACAATTATTCACCTAATCTGTATTCTGGTTGCTCACTCCAGGGCTCTGCAGAAGCAAGTGAGATCCAGTTGAAGGATCAGGGGAAACAGCTAAAGTAGTTCACAAACTGAGTGATTCTTGTGTGGTTAATGGAGTGAATTTGGAGATAATCCCCTTTATACTGAAGGAAAACCATCACAGTTGCTTGCCTTTTTTGAAAGTGACTAGGTTCAACTTAATCATGACATGAAAACTAAAACACAGTTATCACTTAAAAGCAATGAAATATAATTTTATTACACCTACATATTTGCATTTTCTGACATTCTCTGATAAGAGTTCAACTCTGAAACTGAAAATTGCTTTTCAAGCTTTATTTGTCCATTGTAGAGTTTCTTCCCATGACAAATATGAACCAAAATCTATGGATGTTGAGATCCCAAGGAAGGAAATAACACTAAGATTGGTACATGAGAATTAGAGCTTTTGATTTCTGACTACCAACTTCTGCCAACTTGTGAGAGTGAGTTAACTTCACTGGGTCTCTTTTCAAAGTGCCTTCCAGAGGTAACAGTTTATCATAACCTGTTTATTATAGTATGCCTGAGACTCTTGTGTGTCATATTAATTTGCCTGAATTTGTCACATCTAGTCCACATTTAATTTAAGAAAAATGAAAAGGTGATTTTCTACACGTAATCATATTCCTTTACATTTTTCTTGCCCTTGAAAATACAATCTAATTGTTTAGTAAATTTTCCCGATGATTTGCCCTTGAATACTGCTCTTTTCTCCATAAAATATCTGTGAATTTAGTGGTGATTTACAAAAATCGCTGGAGTAAATAGGACAAAGAATACATGGACTCCAGAAATTAATTTTGATAGCCCTACCCTTATGACCATGCTCCGGAGCTATGAATAAAAGTGAAACAACATGGCCCAGTGTTGGTGGTGCACGCCTTTAATCCCAGCACTCGGGAGGCAGAGGCAGGCGGATCTCTGTGAGTTCAAGGCCGGGCTGGACCGATAGCCTCCGAAACAATACAGAGAAACCCTGTCTCGTAAAAAAAAAAGTGAAACAACATGTAAACATACATTAAAAACAAAATGAGAATGCCTGTGAGACCCAATGGCCTTCATATAGTTTGATGGACCATCAATATTCAAAATACTTGCTCAAGCTCTTTACAATAGTTTAATTTTTTAATAGTTTAAATTTTTAATCAGAGGGAACAGAAATTCTAAGGTCAATCTCTTCTATGCATTACTGTCTCACAATAACAGGATGGTTGTCCACTTAGAAAGCATGTTGGGGAGGATGCTGCCGTGACCTGTGGATTTGGCAGGAAAGAATGCAATGCTACTTAAGGATGGCACTAGCAATAGACACATGACAATATGATGGTGGAATATTCTTTGGAACAGACTCACATGGAAGAGAACTTCAGACATATTATCCAAACTGATTCACTGATAGCTATGCAATTTAGAATAAGAGCAATGGAGATTGTTTGAGGACATCATGATAGGGCTCTACATATTTGATTCATATTTAATAAGTATCCATTGACTGTCAGGCAACTCTTCATGTAATGGGTACCCTAAGGTAAGCAAACAAGACAAGGTCTTTCTTCTCAGGGAACTTGTGTCCCAGTGCAGATGCTATGGGATACTTCTTCTGTACTCTGTGAATATACATTATAGTCTCATTGGTTAATAAAAACACGGTTTGGCCTATAGTAAGGCAGGATAAACTTAGGCAGTACAATCAATCTGAGGAATTGGGTAAGGAAGGGTGGAGTTGGGAGAGACTCAAGCCAGCTCCTAGGGAAGCAATATGCTAGAGAACAGGTGAAGCTACGAGTCACATGGTAATACATAAGGGTGATAAAAATGAGTTAATTTAAAAGTAATAGCTAGTTAGTAATAAGCCTGAACTAGTGCAATTAATATAAGCTTCTGTGTGTTTATTTGGTACCAGATGGTCAGGACAAAAAATTGCATCTACATGGGGAGACATGTCAATTATGTCTGATTATGTCACATCACAGTAGGCTTCTAATGTACACTGTCTTGTCAGAGAAATCCTCTTCACAGAACAAGTGATCCAGTGGAACTCAGACTACATATCACAGAAATGAAGATGGGCAATTAACTATTTAGACACTTACATATAAAAGTCTGTATTTCATTATATCGGAGAGACCCAAAAAAGTAAATATATGCACACAAATGAAATATACAGCAAAAAAGAGAAAATGCACACACAGTTGTCATACACGCTCTGAATTTTCCACAAAATAAATTTAGACACAGTCTCCTGACTTTTTGAAATTTATCTTCACAAAATTCACCTGTGGAATGAGCACAGTGTTAGCAATAAATTCTGACTTTGTAGGTAAAGGATTTGGAAAGATTTTGTATTGTTGCATTGCTATAGAAGACAGTGAAACTAAATCTCTTGCCTACACATTTCTTTCTAACCTGTTTAATTATTTGATGTACTAAAAAATGAATTGTGGTATTTGCTATATAATTATGAGGGATGCTGTATCATTACATCAAAGAGTCAAGAGAAAGAAATCCCACTTACAACAGTAGTGCACCTGTTTGAAACCTGAATAGCATTTTCTCTGATTTGACATTTGTAATTTGGTATTTTAAGTTAAATAGACCTTCTGGCTTCCCACATTTATTTGCAATATATGTGTGTACCACAAGAGTATATTGGAAACTTTGCAAGGCCTGGTAATTATTTCACAGCCTTAAAGTATCATTATAATAAAAACAAATTTATTTTTCTTTCAGGTAACTAAAGAAATAGTATCTTTCACTAATAATTACAAAACAATAATATGTTGTTGCTAAATTCTCAGCCAGTAAAGCTGAACTCATTCATGTGTCACATGGTGTTCTTCCTACAAATCAGTAAAATAGAGCCAGCCCCAGGGAAATGTCAGTAATTGGGCTCTAAGAAGAAAAATATGTATTGATACAAAGAGAAAAGGGTGCAGTGAATGAAAAACTAAATTCTGAAACTATAGTGTTACTTAAAATTCACAAGGTGAAGTTTATTTCTAAGGAAAAGGGAAGTAAATACAGACACAACTCTACTGAAGTGGAGAACCAGTGCCCAGGTGTGAGGCTAAGAAACATGAAATTTTGGGTGAAAAGAAGAGAACATAAGAGTACTAGACTGCCTGATGATAAGAAACTGAGACCGCCATGACATGAAGTATGGAGTCTGAATCTGCTTGCTTTGGGAAGTTAAGAGTTACTTTCCCTTGAAGGAAATCATTAATGGAGATGATCCCACCAACAGGATAATTAAGGTATCCTCAGACACAGAGGCTTATATTGCAAGAGAATTTTTATTCTGTAACATTTACAGTGAGAATGGCAAAGCTGACAAGATCCTGTCTCCATCACCTAGTCCCCACTCCAGTCAAGGAGCAATTTCTGAGAACAGGGAGGACTTTTAAATCAGGATGGACAAGGAGTAAAATCATAATGCGTTAAACGAGACACATGCTACCATTAAAATCACAACTACCTGAAAATCTATCAAGTGAGAGGGAAAAAATTAGAACCAAAACCCCTTGGCCAGCCTCCCTTCCAGGTCACAGAATCAGAGTACAAAAATAATCAGAAAGTCATGTTTTTAAAATTTAAATTAGCAACAAGCTTACTTAAGCTGTCAATCCCAGCTCCCCCTCCCCTCCTCCCTTGTCCCCCCACCCAATCCCCACTCCATTCCCCAGTGAGGATGAGGCCCTCCATGGGGATATCCAGAGTCTGTCATTTCATTCCAGGCAGGGCCTAGGCCCTTCCCCAAGACTTCAGGGTGAGAGATCATCCCTCGCTGTGGGTGGGGCACCCAAAGTCCATTTGTATGCCAGGGATAAATACTGATCTATTGCCCAAGGCCCCATAGATTGTCCAGGCCTCCTCACTGACAACCACATTCAGGGGGTCTGGATGAGTTCCATGCTGGCCTCCCAGCCATCAGTCGGGGATCCAAGAGCTCCCCCTTGTTCAGATCAACAGCTTCTGTGGTTTTCAGCAGCCCGGTCTTGACCCCTTTGTTCATCATTCCTCCCTCTCTGACACTGGGTTCCAGGAGTTCAGTTCAATGTTTAACTGTGGGTGTCTGCCTCTGCTTCCATCAGTCACTGGATGAAGGTTCTAGGATGGCATATAAGGTAGTCTCTCCACTATTGATTAGTTTGCCAGTTGGTGTCATCCTTGTAGATCTCTGGAAATCTCACTAGTGTCAGATCTCTCCTCAAACACATAATGGCTCCCTCTATTATGGTATCTCTCACCCTGCTCTCCTCTATTCTTCCTCTGACTCATCCTTCCTGCTCCTCCATGTCCTCCTCTCCCTTCCTCTTCTCCTCCTCTCTTTTTCCTGGCTCCCTCTCCCTCCCCCCATGATCCCATACTCAGTAGATCTTAGCTTATTCCCCTTCTCTGGGGTACCATGCATATCTCTCATAGGGTCCTTTCTATTTCGCAGACTCTGGCAGTGGGATTGGAGGCTGGCACTCCCCTGACCCATGTCTAAAATCCATATATGAGTGAGTACATACCATGTTTGTTGTTTTTTGACTGGGTTACCTCACTCAGGATGGTTTCTTCTAGTGCCATCCATTTACCTGCAAATTTCAAGATTCCATTGTTTTTTTCTGCTGAATAGTACTCTATTGTGTAAATGTACAACATTTTCTCTATCCACTCTTCAGTGAGGGGCATCTAGGTTGCTTCCAAGTTCTGGCTACTACAAAAAATGCTGCTGTGAACATAGTGGAACAGATGTCCTTGTTGTATGAATGTGAATCTTTTGGGTATATGCCTAAGAGTGGAATTGCTGGGTCTTGTGGTAGACTGATTCCCATTTTCCTGAGGAATCTCCATACCGTTTTCCAAAGTGGCTATAGCGTCTTTAATGAAGTTGAAGACCAGCTTCATCCTAAATTGTACTCCAAACCAAATGTAGGTCTAAAAAAACCCAGAGGACTGCAGCTGGTAATATGGCTCTGGTAGCTTGTCCATACTGATATTTCTTATTTTTCTCCTTTATAGAATTTTATTAAAGATTCAGGAGAAAAACACCTGCTGAGAATCCTGATACTGGTTTCCTACCCACCAGTTCATTTTACAGCCAGGGGCCTTATACTGTAGATGAATAGGATATCTATATTCAAAGCATTTTGCTTGGTCCTTCTGTCATCCTTTGGGTTTTATAAGCCTCCGGCCAATGCCATCCCTCCTTTCTGTGTCCGCCACAGTACTTTACTCCTCATAGGGAATGAAGGCATATTGCTGATTGACATTATTTGGGAATAAGTTCTAGAGGTCCTTGTCCATTTTTGTACTAAAACACAGCTATAATAGAGTCACTGTACCTCCCAACTACACTTTGCCTCAGGCAAGAAAATTAGCACTGTGGCAAACGCCAGTCTCTGTTTGAAACTCACTTTATATTTATCTACTAAGGATGTTTTTTTCTAGTTCACTGTGGAACTTAAGTACTTCAAGGAAAGAGCAATGTTTTTTAGTAGTTTTGCTTCTCCTGACATTGGCTTCTAAGTTAGGTGGTAGACTGAAAACAAACCCCAGAGCTAGCAGCATCCTATGCTCTAGCCTATAGAACTTGTGAACATTACCTTGTGTGGGGAAAGGCCTTGAAGATGTGATTAAATTATTAACCCTTATCCTGGACTATGATCTAGGTTACCCATGTGAGCTTCTAAGGGAGTCAGGTTACAAAGAAAAAAGAAAGGTAAAGATCCAAGGATAGACAGAATAGTTATGAGCATTGCATACCGGGAATGCAGCTGGGAAAACAAGAGACCAGATCACTCTCAAAACCTCTAAAGAAATCAGCCCTTTGGATTACTTTGGGATCTCTAACCTCCAGAAGAGGGAGAGAATAAATTTGTGTTACATTAAATTTGTGGCAATTTATGACAGTTAAAATAGGACACTAATCTATTATAACGTTTTGTCTTTATGGCAGTTAATATGCCATTGTGTATTGAATTTTCTACATCTTCTGGGAGTACATTTTATGTTTATATGCCTTTGTACCATAGACATAATTCTTCACAGCTTTCAATCTGCTAACTTTGACACACCTGCATTATTCAACTATGTTACTTCCAAGTGTGTTGTTGCACAAAACTGGTATACACATAAGCAGAAAGATGAGTGAATAAAAGTTAATCTTATCTACAAGACTTTCCCCCTAAGAGCTGTCTTACCACATTAGACCCAGAGCCACATGATTTACTTACTGGAATTTTTAGAATACTAGTCAGCATATTCATACCAGTTCTGACTCTGGAAGATATATATGGGTGGGGTGAGGGTGGGTGTATGTGTGTGTATATATACATATAATAAAGACACACATGTATATGTGTATTTCTTATAAGTTTTGATATATATTATCTATCTTGTGATAACATAGTAATAAAAGCCTGACAAATTAGAAAAATAATATCTAATATATACAGCAATTCCCTCAAATCTCTTTTAACATCAGTCTTCAATGAAGATACATTCAACAAGATTGCTTTTACTTTTAACTTTAAGCCCTAGTCATTCTTTACCCTAACGTGTAAACAATCGCCAACAAGAGTCAGATTCAATGTTTGGGAATCAAAATGTTATTTACTCCTGTCACATCCCATAGATAGCACAGAAGTGTTTAATCCCTTTCCAAGACAGGGTATTTTTGTAGTATACTGAATTGGACATTTTGCTTTTGTTTTGTTTTTAAAGCAAAGAGTAAAAGGATCTAGGAAATGTCTTTATAAGGACTCAGTTCTATAATCCACTCAAACTTCGTGAGTAGGAATGACAGCCAAGAATATCTATTTGTGAATGTAAGACTTGGTGCTAGGTTGAATACAGTTTCAGTTTAGTCTGGTCCATCTGCCCTTTCATCTCCAATCCCAATCACCTGGTGGTGCCTCATAGGTATATTATCTTCTCCTCTAGATCTGTGCATCTAGTGAAAACATCACACCCTACCTACTCAGCCATCTCCTCTGCCTCTTCTAGAGATGCTGGTATTCTGTTTACTCTCAGGATTCTAACTTCAGAAACATTTCACTAATGTACTAAATAAATGCTTACTAAAAGACTGATCTATGTTAGGCTTTCCTCTTGGTGTTGTGGATACAGTGTGAACCAAACAGAATTTGTGTTCCAGGGGGAAAAATGGGTAACATGGAAGGAAAATCTAAGCAACATTAGACAGTGGTAAGATCTCAACACTCAACAGAAATCTAAATACAGGGAGAGGATTAGAAATGTCAAAAACTAGAGCACACTACACTAAGGAGGTAGGCTTTTGGGGAGATAATATAAAGTATAAATGAACCGTATGAACACAGCTCTCTGAGGGCAATGAATCCCAGGGATAGTAGCAAATCAAAATCTTGAAAAACTTTCATCATCTCCATCCAGAAGGTTCTCCACTGAACTCTGTCTTTAAAGAAATAAAGCATGAAAGGCTTCCAAATATATGGATACCAAACACACAGCAAAGCCCAGAGAGAAATACAGCATTGTCATTATGTCACAAATAATTCTTGCAAATGTTATTTCCCACATTTGTTTCAGGTATTCTTCTGACTGTGGAACGCATCACAAATTTTTGAAGAGGCATTTCTCTTTTACCTGATTCTTACCTCCCCAGCCCAAAACCAGAGTCCCAAGAGCAGTCAGAAGAGTCAGAAACCCACTTATTCTCAGTCAAGATTCACATAGCAATGCCAAGCTAAGAGCTGCAACATATCCATGGAGGTCCTGTGCTTGCTGCTTCAGTCGCTGTGAGCTCCTATGTGTCTTGCTTAGCTGATTCAGAGGGCCTTGCTCTCCCTTCTGGCATCCTCTACCCCCTATGGCTCTTACAATCCAAGTGATTTTATGAGCTCTGAGGGGAGAGATTTTATGGAGACCTCCCATTTAGCCTCTCTTTCCATGAAATGGCTAGTCGTGTGTGGCAGTGGCTATGAAACCTACTTCCTTGTTAGCTGTGATCTGTGTATTCCTAGTCACAATGAAGATGAATGTGACTTGCTCAGTTCATTAGCTCTTGATATTTCCCCCTTCTTGCAAACTGCCCTTTTCCTTTGATTGCTCTACCATTGGGTTATTTACTGTTTTCGTATCATTTGTTGTGGTTCCCATATATACTGGAGGGCAACACTTATCAATGAGTAATGGGCAAGAATCTCCCAGTCTTTGCTGGCTTTACATGGTATGTACTTAACCAAATAGAACGTTTACTTTGAATGTAGGCAAATATCGAATGTTCCTTTAGGATGTGTGCTTTCTGATTTTTTAAAAGAAATTCTTTTCTTTCAGTGTCCAAAAGGCCAGAAAGATATTTTCCTATATTTTCTCCACAAAGTCTTAATTTTGCTTTTTGAAGATAGAGTTTGTGACTTGGAACATGTAGTTTGAGTAAGGGGCCTTGTTCTATCATTTCATCCCTAGACAGTGCTTCTTCTATACTGTTAATCGAGTCTCACCTCCATACTGACCTTCACTGCCCTCCTTCACATGTCAAGGTCAAGGGTGGACTTGGATCCCAGGTGGTTTCTGTTGGTCCTATATCTGACAATGTATCAAGAGCATATAATCTTTAAAACAAAATAAAAAATCTTGAAGTCTAGTGATACCAGCACCTGCTTCTCGTGTTTTTTAAGAACTTCTGCATAAATTTCAGTATCATTTTTCATATTTACACATGAAATGCTACTGCAGATTTTGAGGGACTGGCACTAGATTGAACCCACATAAGATGTGTATAGGGTCTTTCTAGTTAAATCATTTATCTTTTGGCTTAGTAATACTGATGCCTTAAAAATCTATTTCATCAAATTTAATTAGCCACACTACTTATACTCAAAGTGTTGAGCCTTAGGTGTAAAATGTATTCTTCTGTGAACAGCATAGATTCATATTTGATTTCACAATTCAATCTACCTATCTGAAAAATTCACAGACAAGTTTAGTTAATTGTTACATACCTGAAAAATGATGATAATGAAGATAGATAGATAGAAAGATAGATATGACAGACATTTGTATGTTTCTTATTATTCAATGTCATCTAACAATCTAATTTTTATTTTTATTTCTCTTTTCTTACTTGATTTTCTTCATTTCATTTTTAGCCTCTGACTCATTTACATATTGCATAATCTTTCAGTGATGCACTCAATGTTTATACACAATGGCTTTGCGTAGTCTAATGTAGTCTAATGTTTGTGGATTGAGAGTAACAAAGAATTTACTGCACAGTGACAATGGTCTCATGGTAAAGTAAGCAGTTTTGAAGCTAGACCCCAGCTTCTTCAGCATCCAAATGTGGACTCACATCAGCAATTCCCCAGGGACCTTACAGTCTTCATCTGAGCCTGGGTCTGGATCTTTGGTCCTTCTTTCTCTAAGACTTTCAGCTTCTTAAACTGGACGTCTTGCATCCAGGTCTCTAGCTCTTCAACCCACAGATGGTTATAGTTGGACCATCCAGTCTCCTGTCAGATAAGCCAATATCCACTATTTGATCAATGCCCAGTTTTAATTATTATACACAAACTTTTCTCTTTATCTTAGAGTTATAGAGAAGGAGGAGAGTTTGTTCCTCTAAACTAGTCCACCGTTTGCTATTATTTATTATAATTATTATCCTTTTGATGGATTATTTTTTGCAAAAACTGCTGATTGTTAATATCAACCATATCCTTCCATGTTTCCTTATATTCCTTTCTGTTTGGAATGACTTTGTTGAATATTCCTGCTATCAATCACTTACAATATTTTTAAATGAATAAATTATCAAGTGATAAAAGATTAAATATGGCAGTTTTGACATGCAGTGCCCCAAATGTTGACTATGTCATTTTTGTGAACAAAATTTTGAATCTCCATGTATTTCTAATCTGGCGAATACTTATTAAATAAAATTGAATTCACATTCCATTTTCTATGTCAATAACTCATACCATCCATAATTGTAGGGGAGAAATCTTAGCTGCACACTAGAAAAATTAAACAATGGTATTTCAAAATATTATTGGGTATCATTTATTGTATAAAGTTAGTACACAGAGATATCAATTATATGAAACCAGAAACAAGGAATTAGCTTAATTTCAAGCTCATTGTTCAACTAGAATAATCTCTGGATGGGCTTTCACCCTCGTGAAATTCCCTGCAAGATTATCAGAAGAAGCATTTATCACCATTAAAAGATGACATCTAATACACCTCTTAGCAATTGTTTATTAAAAACCCATGGGGAAATACCTTAGAATATGTCATACTATAGCAACAATAAATATTTACTAATAATTGGTGTTCAAAGGAAATCTACTGGGAGAACTCTAAAGTTTCTGAATATCTTCCTAGTATCAACATAGAAATAGATAATACAAGAATATGTAAACTTCTTGGCACAGCCCTACTTAAGAAGAATATGGCTACTGGACTATATTTTAATCATCTGTAGAAAGGAAAAATTGTCTCCATCTTGAAAGAAAATGAATGCATGAAACCTGAGGGAGGGACATCACAGATAACTAAGGGAACCCCCACACAAAGGAAGAGGAAGCACTGTAGGAACCAGAGAGGTCAATGACACCACAAGAATATGACACACAGAGTCAACTAAGCAGGGCTCATAGGAGCTCACAGAGACTGAAGCAACAATCACAGAGCATGCATGGGTCTGAGTTAGATCCTCTGCATATGTGTTATGTTTGTGTTTCTTGGTGTTCTTGTAGGATTCCTAATAGTGGGAGTGGGGGCTCAAGGGTGTCTCTGACTCCTTTGCCTTGAGACCCTTCAGTCTCCTGCTGGATTGCCTTTTCTAGAATTACTATGTGTTTTGTTGACATGTATCAATGAACACCACTACTTTCACTCAGTGACTTCTCATGTTCAACATGGCTGTGATATACGGGGCTGTCTGACTCTTTTCATTAGCAGAAAAAGCATCTAGATGAAAAGCAAGTTGTCCCTAACTGCAGACACAGGGAAAAATACACAGATTGTTTCTAAGTTGACCAGATACCTCCTTTTCCAACAAACTGTAAAGCCAATAAGCAAATTCATTCAACCTGTCAACTATGCTTAGTTTAAAAACTACTGAATTCTAGAATAATAATAATGAGTCAAATTTTATAACAACTTTAGTGATTATGACTTAACAACAGTGACAGATGTTCATTTGAAAAATCACACAGAGGTTAAAAACTACTCAAGACAACACATTTATGGTCAATATTAATATGAAAGTCTAATACATAATACATACATATATATGTGTCTCTATGTCATGTGTGTGTATGTATTTGTTGTGTGTGCATATGTGTGTGTGTGTGTGTGTGTGTTGACCTAGTCCAAACAGTCAGAGAAGGCTTCCTAAGCCAGTATCTATAGGAAGAGAATGAGATCAGTTGCCAAACAAATGAAACAAGAGAACAATGTGTTCAGGACACAGTGCTACAAGTAAACCCACAAGTATGGGAAGAGAGAGGAATAAAAAGGAAGCCAGATAAAACTCCGGAGAAAGATTGGTGTTCAGATGTGCCTGGCTATTTAGCTACCCTCGATGTTTGTTCTTTACACGCAATGGAAAGCTATTGATGGGCTTAAGAAAGAAAGGTCCAATTTAGAAAATGGATTGGAAAGACAGAAAGAATGGAAACCAATTACAAAGATGTTGCAATAGTTCAGTCCAGAGATGTCCAGCACTAACTAGCTTGGACTGGGGTGGTACAGACAGGGATGGAGAGAGGTACAGCCTCTAGAGATACTGAAGAGGCAAAATCAATAGGACCGAGTAGGAGAAGAGAGATACAACAATACCCTCTTTCATAATTTCTCTATGAAGCTTTCTAGGTATTGTGCCACTTTCTGTATAATGACTGCCAGGTGGTCACATCCCTGGAGGTTTAAAAGAAACCACTCTCTTTACAACTGTTTGGACACTTGGGCTCATTTTTTTTATACACGTATAAAGGAAATCGCTTTAGGACAATTTACAATAAAGAATGCCTGTAGTTGCAGATATTCTGTAATCTACACTTCAGAAAGAACAGAACTAATTTGGAAGACGAACATCTGATCCTCTTTAACCCTGTGGGACATCGGTTATTCTCATTGTTGTTAACCTCATTTGCCTCTTCAGAACATCTGATTACCACACACAGGATTCTTACTTCCTAGGGTCTCATCCTATTCTGTAGATTTTTTTTTACATTTCATGAGGCGTTTCATCTATACAACTTGTAGAAATGTAGAGAAAAATCTGATCTTTTTCCTCTGGATCTTCCACTAACATTTTGATGTACATGACAGACACACACACACACACATATTTAAACTGGTACTCTCCTCAAGTTTATAGTCAATTGTCTGGAAATGATTAACTCTCCTTTAGAGAAAATGTTTGGATTCTTTTTAATAAACTGCCTTGACCACAAAAACCTGTCTTTCAGAACAATTCATCTCGTGTGTGTATGTGTGGTCTGTGTGTGTCTGTGTGTGTGTGTGTGTGTGACTATGGTTTGAACTTGGGACTTTGGACAAGTTAAGCAACACTCAACTACTGATGTACAGTCACAACACATCTTCATATGATTTTTAAAAAGAACATTTATTGCCTGTAAATTTAAAAACCAACAGGGAAGTTGTAATTGTTGCCATATTTACTGCCCAATGGCACTAACAGATTTGTTTGTTGTTATTCGTTAATAGATTATAAGCAATAGTCCAACCTTTAGCCTTTAGAGTACAGCTGTTTTCCTGTCAAGCTTCATTTCATAAAGACAATCCCCTGTAAGGGAATTAGCACTTAGAAGATTGTGGCCTGGTCGAGAATGAGCCATTCCAAACACGTTCAGGAATTCTGGGCTCATCCATCAGTACAATCAGGCACTGGCTAAAAATGTTGCACTTGTCATATAACCTATGCTAGCCTCGGTTTCCTACAGGAAAAACTGTAATGTAACACATTGTAATAACTTATACATGTAGTGCATACAGTGTTCGCAACAGAGACATTCAGAAGCCACCATCACGGCTATCACCATTCAACAGACACAACCACACACAAAGGGAGAGCGATGCTTAGCAGGAAAGGTTTGTAGCAGTCATCTTCCCACTCTTGATATATTGCAATTCAAGACCGAGTCAGTCTTGTAGTGATTTACAACAAAACTAAAGAATTAAAATTCAGCAAGAATAAAAAGATAGGAAAGAAGAAAGTGGCATTTGCCAGGGGGGTGGGTTAAAAGGGAGAAACTGCGATTCAACAGACAAAGGTAGATGGGATGTATAAATCAGTAGACCAAATTATACATTCCACCAGTGAAGAACATGAATGATCTTGCAGAACTGGTTCCAGTATCTCAGCTGTTCTCAAGAGCTATGTGAGAATGAGTCAGTTCTGGGTCACAACTAGTATCCCTACATGAGAAACATATGAGAAAAGCCCATTTCACAGATGAGAAAACTAAGCCTGAAGCTAGTCTCAAAATTTAATCAGATTTTCTTACTTCAAAGTCTATGCTCAGTTACTGCACCAAAGTCTACCCAAGCTTGACCTTCTGGCCACTGGCAGCATTAGTAGACACTATATATAGCATTTTCTGCCCCTTAGGACAATGGGTGCATATTTTTCTATAAGCCAAAAAGAGACAACGGGACTAAAAGGCATGCCAATTACCTTTTAAGGAAATGTTCTTGTTAAAAGCAAATTGGAAATAAAAACTGAAGCATGGTTGCGCTTCCAGATCCCAGGCATCAAAGTCACTCCAACCACAACTGGTGATATTCCTTTTTAAGTCAGTCATACAATGCTTCAAAATGTTAGAAACCTAAAGAATACATATTTGTCTAATACTGGCAATATGAAAAAGTCAGACAGATTAAAACCAAACTATGCATTTCTATTATATCCCAGAATACTTGTACAAGAAAATAAATTTCTGATGTAGTTAGAATTTTTACAAATGCAAAAATATTCATAGGAGAAAATGGTAGCTAAATTGCAACTTAATATGTGAGAAGTTATAACTATGGTATAAAATCCATAGCAGAAATGAAATGGGATTACATCACAGGCAATTGCTACTATTAATGGACCAGAGGGGACTATGTACCCTGAAGCTAGAAACATGTCAGAGGGGAAAGACATACATTTCAGCTCAAAAAAGCAAAATCCATTAACCATGAAATAGGGAAACAAAAAAATCAAACTTTCCATATACCATATCTTACTGGGAAAAATGTATTAGTGAAAAAGAGTTCTGCTAAATAAAATGTTTCCAACTCTCTCTCTCTCTCTCTCTCTCTCTCACTCTATATCATATGTATATATATATATATATGTGTATTCAAGAAAGTGAAGAAAATTTCCAGATAATTCTAATAACTGTTATTTTGACTGAATGTAGCCATCAAAGCACAGACACAATTTCTTCATGAACAAATATCAAAAGAACACCAGTAGACTGGCATATACAAAAATCCATCCTCTTTTGGAGTTTAAGGAAGCATTGTATCAGCTAGTCCAAATTTGGTAGGAACTGTTTCAAGTTTTTGTTTCTGTTATGAATTTCACCCCAGCAACAGCTAACCTGATGTCACAGTTCCTCTAATAGGTATAAAAAATCAGATAAGAGGAATTTGACAACATTTGCCATATTTAAATCATGTGAAGACTTAAACAGACTCCCAGAATAATCTTTCCTGAAATTTTCATAAACACACACACACACACACACACACACACACACACACACACACACAGCCTTACTCCTGCAGCAAAGAGAACAACCCTATGACCTAAGTCAAGTAGGAAATACTCAAATAGCAAGACTAGACTCCTAGATGTAAAAGATCAAGGCCACTGTCAGGAGTCAAAATAATTAGCTATCTCTCCCATTGTTCAGGGTGATGCAGAAGAGATGTGGTGTAGCCTACACACCCCGGGGTTAAAACAGCGCTCTGAGATTTTCTACTGCCTCAACAGGATTAATGAAATGAATCCCAAGATGACTGACAGGCACCTATAAATATATTTTACAATTGCTGATAGAGTAAAATTTCACCACAATAAAACAAGTATACTAGACAAAGCACATGTTGAATAACTTGATTTAGCCAATGCATGTATCAAAACATGATAGACACAGCACACACATAAAAATTTGTACTTGTCAAGTAACATCCCCTTTAAAACTGAGCATCTATATGAGATTAAGGTTCTGCTAACACTGGAAGTACCTCCAGGCAACTTTTCTGAAAGGACCAGAAATGTTCTCTGCCTGCTGTTGTTCATGCTTCCTCCTTCTGGATGCTGGCTGCATCAGGTGACCTACTTCTTCTAATGGACTGAGTGTCCCTAAAGTGGAAAGTCAGTTCTAAATCTGATGCCTTAGAGTTTAATTTCCCTCTTGCATTCTATTTGCTTCTTACGTGCTCATTCTCATGAACCCAGTTGTCATGTTACAAACTACCCTATGGAGACAAAGAACCCAGAGTTACTAATGCAAGCAAATAAGCCCTCAGCACTATACCCTCAAGCAAATGAATCCTACCAACAGCCACCAGGAAAGGGTGAGATGAAGTCATTCCTTATCAATGCCTTAACAGCAGTTGCCAAAAGGACTACTAGACCCAGCTAATCAGGGTTTAGGAAGCTGAGCCATGTGCATTAAAGTGTCCTATAATAAATGTTACTTAGGCCCACTAATTTATAAATGAACTTAAAATAATAACAACATGCGATAATAATAGGCCAGACTTTGCTGACTCCCCCAAAGTAGGGAGGCCTTACCCTCTCAGAGGAGTGGATGGAAGATGGAAAGGGGGAGGGGGCTGGAGAAGGGAAGGGAGGAGGAACTGGGATTGGTATACAAAACGAAAAATGATTTTTTAAATTAAAAAGAGCCTACTAGTTAGTGATCCCATCTGTGGATAAAATATATGACTATTTAAAAAAGAAAATTCTTGTCTTGAAGAAAAACAAAAACAAAAAAAGGAAAGCAAAAGAAAAGACTAAAGTATCTTGAGGGTGGGGGGCAGAATGTAGGATAACAATTTTGTCCCTAATTTTGAAACAGTAGCACATGGGCATGTATATTCTGAAGATCTGTTATGAGAGAAATAAGTACTTTCAACACAGGCATAGTACTTTAAAAATTAATTAATTAATTATTTGTCATTACCCCAATAGTAATTATGCAATGATAGAGCCTTGCATCTCATCTCTTTAAAACTATTGTCATAGGTATAGGTCCATTAAAAGTTCATATGATTAAGTCCTAATCCCCAGTTATTACTTGTAAAAAAAGGTATTACATGGGTAATTATTTAAGATGAAATCCCACTGGTCCAGTATAACTGATACCCCTGCAGGGAGAACACACAAGTAGGCTGTAGTTAAGACAGCACAAACCAAGAAACCACTAGAAGGCAGGAGGGACAACTGGATCAGATCTTTCGTTGGCATCTCCACAGTGTATACAGCCCTCCCAACTCTTGGTCTAGAATTTCTAACTTTCAAAACTGCAAGGCATTCCAATTCTGCTGTATAAAACATTGATGACTGTTTTGTTATAGCAGCTGTACGAACTAATACATCATCAACTACTTGCTGAAAGAATTGTAGTTGAAATAGGAATCTCACCTGTCATTGTAGCTATTTACCTATTTATTAGTTCAACAAACAAAACCCTTTTTACATATCAAGCTTTAAGTTTAGCACTAGGCATTTGGCAGAAAACAAGAAACACAACTGCAGAGTAAGGCACACTAGCACATAGTGTGCCTTTGTGCTGTAGTTAAGAGGGCCATCTTTAACTAGACAAATTATAAAACAGCGCCCCCTTGTGGAAGTTGCATCAACAAAAAGACACTCCTCTGACAGGAACAATTGAATAAAACCAATTTGCATTAGTGGACAAATTCCATGGTTCTATCCAAGAAAAGTTGGTAAAAACAAACCTGCTGCCTCACCCTCCCTGGGGAGAGGAGTGGGGATTGGGGAAAGGAGGATGAGGGGGTTGGTGGGAGGGCATGGGAGGAGAGGAGGGAGAGAGAGAGGGAGGTGGGATTGACATGTGGATCAACCTTGTTTTTAATTTAAATTTAAAAAAAGACAAAAATCATAAAAAATACCTGCTTCTGCTTGAATTTCCATTATAGGTGGCTGCTTAAGCAAAAAGACTACATACAAAGCTATTAATGACTGGTCTGAGAAAGTTCTCCATGAATCCCTCAAAACTTAATTTCTTCCTCGGCTCCCATTACTGTTGTGTTAAAGATGCTACAACCCTTTGTTCAAAGACACTGGCAGTGATTGGCTAGAGTCAGACCATGCAAAAGCTCTTGATGGTCACTGAAGGCCCCAAAGGAGCAGAGAAGAATGACAGGCTTTCTCGGAGTGTGCAGAAAGACCCAACTTTGTTGTGTCAAGCTGACAATTAGAAACTAACCAGGACAATTAGTATTATTGATTTGCTCGGCTCAGCAATAATTGAAACAACACTCTGTGATTGGGCCCAAGACCAGACACCCGGTACTGGCCTTGTGCCTTACAGCATTTCTCTGCCTTTTTCTCCAACTGCACCCAAACCCCAGGGGTAAAGAACCATGGTATCCAAAGAAATATATCTCCCTGCAGGTCATGCATTTCTCCACCCTATTAGAAACTGCTCTGTATACCCAGGGACCTGAATGTTCTGACAAAATGGCCCAGAGAGTGGTACCACTACAAATTCACAAAAGTCCATCGTCAATATTTCAGGAATTTTGCAAGCTTAAGGTTAGATGTAGTCTTTATTAACATTCAATCACATAAACTTAAATAAATTTTAAACAACAGTAATTACTTCATAATTATTGCCCTGCAATCCATGTTCTTGCCATCTGGGCTCATTATATCTGTATCATCTAAAACACCTCCGCCCAACTCATATCCACTGGCAATATTTTAGTAGCTTGATATCAGCTACTGTGAAATAATCTGTACTCATTACAGCCAATTCTGTAAGTTAAAGCTTTATTCTTTAACTTCTAGTTATCCTGAAAGGAGAAACTGAAGTAGAAAATTCTAATAATACAGCTTAAATGATAAAATTCATCTTGTCAATAATCATTGAATGTACTCAAAAATTGAGAGTAAATTCAACTACTATTCAGAAACCATTGTACAGTTTCTCAAAGAAGATACACACACCATTGTCAAGCAAGTGAAGGTCTGCTTGGTTTAGTTTCACTTAGTCATAAATACAAAGGAACGTGAGAATCACTGTGTGTGTAGACACTATCCTCAGAGATCTAGTATTATTCAAATAATATGAGGAGGCCCGGGGTCCACCCATAGGACCAACAGGGGCTGCTTCTTTGATCCTTCTCCTGAGAGTGAGCCATGCTACCCAGAATAGATACTTCTATGGGACAAATGATGGCCATGGGTGTTTACCTACCCACAAAGTGTTCCATGTAATGCTTGGCCAAGTCAAAATAGAAAGATAAAATGTGTGGGCAGCAAACTAGATCTCAGGGATGAGAAGCTAGGAACACCCTGCCCATGTTTCCAACATGGTCCTGCAAGCATAAGGAACACTTCAAACTCTGTGTCACTCTTCGATTGCCTTGTCTTTTCACACTGTCAACACCAGATGACATAGAATTCTCCCCACTTGCCACAGCACATTGTCTTCAGCATGCCTTGCTCATGTTACCAGTGTGTGTGACATACCCTTTTATTTCCATCCCCCTGGCACTAGAACCCAGCCTGGAACCTAGCACACAGTGGGTTTAGATTATTAGCAAATAAATGGATTTTATGGATTTCAGTATTGGCCCATTGACAACAACATGGCTTTAGACAAGAAATTTAAAAGCCCTAGGCTTTCTTGTCATTTGAAGATAAATGTGCTGTCGTTGTTGTAAGGATTAAGTACTACATGTTATCCTTATAGTAGCTTCATCTACTTGCACTCTCTTGCAAGGCACTATGCTTGCTCAGGAAGAGTATCTCATTTTCATCCTCTCATATACTAACTCTTGAACACAGTCACTATCATTAAGCCCATTCCAGGAACAATGAAACTGAGGCTCTGAAAATGTACATCCATGTAAACAAGCATTCCATTCGAGTAATAGTTGGCCCTCTGCCCCTGCACAGAAATAATATATTTTTCTCTGTGTGTAATTTGAGAATAAATTTTAATAGGGTACCTGTTGAAATATTAATAAATAATAGTGCATCACCCTGCCCTTGTCCATGTGCCTGTTCACTCGAACTGAAAAACAAATATTAATGACCCCAACAAAAATGAATTACAAGAAAGTAATAAATATAGAGGGAATTAAATATGATTATTTTGTAAGGCTTGTCTTCACAAACAAGAATAACAATCACAAGGTTAGTCTCTCTCCACACCCCCTCCTTCTTCTCTTTCTCCCTCCACCTCCTGCTACTAAGGACTGAACTAGGATTTCATGAATCCTAAGCACTCTTGATCTGAGATTCTATGCCCAGGGATAAGAACTGATATTTTACAATCAATGGATGAGAAGATGTTGTTGAATACTCAACACATTTTTGAGAATTTTTTATATCTCACATTATCTTATTTATAGTTAAATTTCACCATTTCTTGCCTTATAAAACACAAAGAATATCCACTTAGTAGAATGTACATTATTATAAACAGCAGCTATCACTGAGAAATTAACCTTGGCACCATAATCAGGAAGGAATACATAGAAGTACACTTAGAGGAGCAGATAATAAGGTTAGTAGTTACACCTGACCCACGATTTTTTATGCAGACCACTGTGGGCCATAATAGGAATCATGGACCCTTATTGATATTTAACTTTTCAACACATTATTTGTAAGAAGTGCTTTCTCTGGTTTCTTCCTCCTCAACTTGACATCTCCAATATAATCTATAAGGCATAACATTAAGAGTATAAACTTTGATATTTAACTACCTGGAATGGAATCCTAATTCTACCAATTAGTAACTTTGGACAAGTTGCATAACATCTTTGCTTCCTTAGCCTACCTTTGATAAGGGGCATTGGAACGCCCTATGCCCTGGTTGTAAGAGTTATTATATTCATAACACTTGGAACAGTGCCTGGACCATAGTAAATGATATATTGTCTCTGATTATTGGCACTGTCATGGAAATTCATTAATATTACAAAGCCTAGTCACTACAATGGCTAAGGTCCAAAAATTGAAAGAAACAAAAACTATCTGAGAATCATGTGTCTAAATTTACATTATGTGCAGTATAGGGAAAGCAATAAATAATGACTGCCTTCCAGCACCTACATGCTAACTTTACATTTTTTAATATTAAAGAAGATAATAGAAATAATTCTTCCTTGGAGATACTAGTTGAATCTTGTATGTAAATAAATGAATGTTGCTCTGATGGCTTACTCTTTATTCATTCATTTCTTCCCCAATTAATCTGTGTGAGGTTTTTTCTTTTTTTGAACTAAGTAATTCTTTTAGGTTCATATCTTGGTAACTTAGGCTAACTACATTTTTATCATTTTATTTTCCTTCAGAAACAAAGTTTATGCAGAGATACTTTTTGGAAATGAATATATCTCAATCCTGGTAGATACAGAGCCTTCTTTCTCTTGAGAGAACATCCTGTCCTCCAAGAGGTCAAGACACTGAGAGTGAAGTGAACCTGAAAAGGAATGATTACTTGAGAACTGAAACAGTTCTTTAAACACAGTACATCTAGCTGGTTTTCATACACCACACATACCTGACACTTGTTGATCTAACAAAAGGTTTGTGGCCATAATTTTATTTAAATTATTATGCAGCGATAAAGTAAGTGAATAGAATAAAAATATAACAATAATTCACACTAACAATTTGGGAAAAGAACTGCTCATATGAGCAATTCATCTTCTATGTGAGCTCTGAAGGGAGGAGTGGGAGGAGACAAGGGAGGGGAAACTGATTGGTATGTGAAATAAAAAAAGAATGGTGGGGAATGCTCTTCTGTGTATATGTTGTCTTATTGGTTAATGAATAAAGCACTGTTGTCCAACAGGGAAGCAAGATAGGTGGGACTAGGAGTTGAGGAGGATTCTGGGAAATGTAGTTAAGAAAAGTAGCCATGTGATCCAGGCAGGAAGAGACACTGCAGGGCAGAATCAGTATATGAACAGGGACAAGAAAGAAATCACTCTCTCTTTTCTCTCTTTTCTGTGGAGACGCTTAGCAGACATGATGTAGAGCCCAAGGGAGCAAGGGGTCGGGACCTTTTCTCTGGTAAGATAGGCCACGAGGAAATACATGGATTATTAGAAAATGGATGAATAATTAAGACTGAGCTAGCAAATAAGAAACCTTAGCCAAAGGCCAACAGATTTATACTAATATAGCATCCGTGTGTTTCTTTGGGGCAGAGAAGGGTGGCAGGACCGAGCTGGGCCAGAGAAAAACCTCACATTACAAAAGAATAAAAAAGATAGAAGGAAAAAATAATTAAAACTGTTTTAGATGTGTCTTTATATACATCAGTCTAGTTTTTATTATTGGATGTTATTAGTCAATAAATGCATAATTTTTTAAACCTGTTGACTCTGTCTCCTAAATATCTTTCAAACAGTGCCCTTCACTTCTACCCTTATTGCTGCCATATAATTTAATTTTATAATATATATAATTTCAAAAGTCTTACTTCTTTCAAGCTTAGCTCCATCCCAGTCTCAAGTTTGAAGATTAGGAGCAGCAAGTGGATATGATTCAAATGTATTGTATACATGTGTGAAATGACCAAATAATAAGTAAAAGAATTCTTAAACAAGCATGTTGCCACATTCTTCTCATGCTTAGCACATAGCGATGCACAGAGTGATGTCAAATCCTCCAATATGATGAGCATAGCACACTCTGGAAACTGAAGATTTAAAAAAAAAGACTGATGAAATAGGTTCAAATAATAAAGTTTAGGATAGGATGTTAGACATTGCATCATTTCAAAATGCAAATCAAGTTTGTGTTTGGATCATTCAGCTCTTCTTAAACCACAAGCAAATATACACACACCACAAAGATAGCATATGCTTAGCTGGGTTAAAGTCATTGCTCAACCCAGCTCTGACAAAACTATATCCAATTGGAAGTGACAGCTTCTACAATAGGGACAGCTAGTTATTCACACAGTTCCAACGTTTCATCATGTCCCTCACCAAACTTCTGAGCTCCTGGCTCCAAAATGAGTTTTTCACTTCCTCTCTCTTCAGGCTCTCATATAATCTCAGCTCTACTATGGCACTTACTATGCTAAAGGTTTAATAATCTGCTTTCTTATAGCTCACATCAAGACATGGATTCCTGAATAGCTGTATGTCAGCATCAACATCTGAAAACCACTCCTCAGGAGAAAGGCACACAACATGTCTCCTGGCATTCACTAACAGAGTAGGACAGGGAAGAGTAGGCAGGAAGTAGCATTCTTTCTTTGCAGCTACAACTGAAATTTCAGCCAATCCAAGGCTAGTTCTGGGACTAGAGTGTTTTATGAGAGTTGTCACTCCTTGATATCTTGTATCAACAGCCATTTATTCTTCCTCTGCTCCCTTCCTCACCAGAAAGATCCCTGTGACCAAGGACAATTCTTAGTGTGGGACGTAAATGTAAACCTTTAATAGCAAACATATCGAGCATATAAGGAGGGGTGTGGGGAATGCCACCATATACAGTACAGTCATGGGGAAAATCTTGTCATTTCAAAATATATAATGCCACTTTAAAAAGAAATTGTTTTGTTTTAGTGACTGGGTTAAAAGACAATAAAGCCAATGAATAATGGTATCTGCTTTTAGACAAAGGAGAGAAATAGAAGACAACTGTGGGAAAGAGTTACAGAAACAAACCGATACTAGGGAAAGAAAATGGAGGCTGAAGTACCAAGTCAGCACTACACCAGCAGCCTGTAGAGAGGCACCAAGTGAAAAATCACTCCCACAAAGGTCAAAAAGCTTTATCAACCATGCCCCCTCCAATTAAGAAAAAGTATAGTCCATAGGTGTGAGGGCTGAGACACATGCAAAGGAAAACGGTCCTGGGGGAATGACTCATCATGTGTTGAATCAACTGTGAATGGTGGCCATATTGATTCAAAAGGGGAAAATGCATTGAGTAGGAAAGGAAGGATTTGAACATTGAAGTGTCAAGATTTTCAAAACACAAAGAATCAAAAATACTACCACAAGTTAAGTTGAAGTGCACTTTTGGAGAGTAAAATGTATAATACATGCATGTGTATGTGAAATTGTGTGTGTGTGTATGTGTGTGTGTGTGAATGTGAACATAATAGGAACATTCTAATAACTGAAGCAAGGAGCAGGTAGAATTTTAGATTGTTCAAATATTCTAGAACTTCAGATAAAGGCAGAGGACAGTTATTTGTCATACACTCAGTCACAAAATTCAAAGTTTAAAACGCAGCATTACTTCCAGAAGTCTTAATTCACTATATCACATAAACAGCTCCACAGGAGTCTTTGCTTTCCTCTGAACTTTCGAAGTCTAGGCCTCTCTCCCTCCTCTGCACTGCTCTCGGAATTATTTTCTAAGTTCGCACAACCCTCTGAAAACTCAAGAGCTTTTCTGTCCCAAAGTTGCAAACTCCTTCCACAATCCTCCCCCACAACTGAACAGTCATGTCTGTCACAGTGATACCCCATAATCCTAGTGCCAATTTCTGTTCTAGTTAAGAAAGTGCCCCATAGGCTTGCCTACAAGCCAATATTATAGATATCTACTTAAATGTGGTTACCTCTTAGAGAGTGCTAGCTTGTGTCCAAGTTGACAAAAATAGATAGACAAACAGGCAGACAGACAGATGATAGATAGATAGATATATAGATAGATAGATAGATAGATAGATAGATAGATGATAGATGATAGATAGATAGATAGATAGATAGATAGATAGATAGATAGATAGATAGATAAAAGTGTAGGACACCTAACTTCTATAAAGCCTGTGAACTACAATGATCAGCACATCATCACATTCACAGTCATGTACTAATGGCATTTATATCTTGGGGGTAATCAACAATTGTCTAACGGTATTTAAGGACTACTCAGTACAAGATAACTCAAGCCTGGTACTATAAAGACCCTAGAGGAACAACTATTACTATAATTTTTCCTTAATCAATATTCATTTTAAGTGTATTCTAAACACTTATCCTATACCCACAGATAAGTAAAAATCTTTCACACTCATCACAGAAGCTTCATTTTGCAGCCGACAGAGGCTACTACAAAGATCCATCACTGCGAAAAATGCAGACAATAAATTTGTTTACCTTAACATGATCCTTTCCTCCTACATAAGGTAAGTTTTAAACTAGAAAGAAAAGTTTTTAAAAGCCTTTTTCACTTTAAAGAAAGCAAACCACGTGGATCATGAGGTCTTAGAGAAAACCCCATATATTACATCTGTTTTTGTTAGTTTCTCTTTCTAAGAACATGCTGCGGGCATACAGAATTGGTTATATCTTCTCATATTACAGATGCTGTATCACTATAAGCAATAGTATTAGCACCTTCATTATCACCTTCTGTCTGACATATTTGCAGTCTATCAATGTATACAAGGCCTTTACATGTATCAGCCTGGACCATTCCTCTACCCTTGTGAAGCAGGAGAAACACTCAGAATTAGCAAGTGTCAGGAAGGGCTCTAGCAGAGACACTGTGGATTGAGAGGCAGAACCTATGTACTCTGTACTCTAGCCAGGAATTGTTTGTCCCTTTCATCTCTCATGCTGACACTAAGTAATTCTCTTCATTACTAACAATAACTTCTAATTCTGAAGGTCAATTAAATTATGCTTCTTCATTTCCCTTGAATTATTTCATATCTACCAAGTAAGTGATGCGATTAGGAAACACACAAGTGAAGGGGTTTCATTGTATTCCTGTGACCGTCCCAGACCATTGTCATAACAGCTGTCAACCAGAAAAAAGAAAACAATCACTATCACCATGCTCTCTTAGACAACAACTGAATTTTGCCTGAGGTAGGATGGTAGAATTAAGATCTCATCTGGCAATAAAAAACCGCAGATGAAATTCTTGGCACCCATCTAATAAATAATCATAGCCAAGAAAAAGGAAATTCATTTCTTTCCAAGATTCTGTGTGAAAACATATGCAGGCAGAAAGACATTTGCTCAAAAAGTCATCTGAAACATATTTTTAAGTTCCGATTAGCAGAAAATTCCTACAGAAACTATTTTTTAAAACAACGTCCTCTTCTTCCTGGATCTACTTTGGGATTAGCTTGATTCTGTTGGTCAGTTTCTCACAGACCCTAAGGTCTAAAAGGGTCTGCCTAAAAAAGTCACCTGGATCATGCCTTACTACAGCCACGTTCATACAGCAGAAAGATGATGTATTTATCCACTCTACTGAGTTTAAACATTTGCACTGGACTGACAATACAAATAAATAATAATCTCAGTGCATCTCTCAGATATGCATATTAGGAACAGCATGTAAAGCCAGAGAAACAGCAGTGAATCTAAACCAGCCAAAGGCCAAATGCAGGGACTCTTCAAACTCCAGCAGTTTAGGAGTAAGGCAGATAAATCACAGAGCCAGCAAAGGGGAATAGAATGCATTTCAGGCTGGCTCAGAGGGAAAGACATATGAGACATACTCAGGGCAACTAAATTTATACAGTCGGGAGAATGAACTTCAAGGAGGGAACCTGATCATAATCTATAAATACTGCCAAGGTAATACCATAAATAATTAAGGAAAGGAACTATTCGCTGTCTCTGAAGTAGGTGTAAAAATGAAGCCTGAGATTTACTTCTCTCTTTTCTTTTTGGCATCAAAGCATGTTTGTATTGAGAGTCATTTGCTGCAGCCTGGAATCTATTGTGGCAGGGCACCAGACAGGTAGTTCCTGTAGTTACTCCGCCCTCAATGAAGAACACTATGAACTCGGCCCTCCTTCCAGTCTAAAGCTCAGATTTCCCTGAACAGGACATCACTATGACAGAAAGGTAAGACCTTTTCCAAAGGCAATCTGGTGACCAGGCTCTGCCACTCCCAGAAGTCAGAGCATGCCCAGCCTGCTATCACACACACGAGAAGGGAACTTAACTGCATGTCTTTGACTCTTACTAACGATTGTATCTGTTTACTCAAATGAATGGTCATTGGGTGCTGGGACAGTGCCTCTTAATGTATGTGAATGGAACATCAGACACTAATTCAGTAGGTTTTAGGTAATAGGGAGAAAGAAAGCTTCAGTTTCTACATCTTCAACATGCACATAGGTCTATGGCGCTGAGGAGGCCAGCCTTGAGGCTACACTTGAACAGAAAGGAACCAGCGCTGATAGTCACTGGGAACAGATAGATGCAGGAAAGCATGGCTATTCTACTATCTTGGCGTGCTGTCCAGGCTGATGGACACAGAGATAGCAAGCTCCTTAGAGAGACTACTCTTGAGTTGGGAAAAGAAAACTGAATACGAGGAAGAAGTCTCAGGTACTCCCTCCTTGTTTTCACTCACAGACAATTGATATGGATAATTTCAAGATTAAGTGAGATCCCGTGGTCTGATGATTTCCTTCAGCTGGCCTAGTATTGTATGACTTTTTTATAGACATCTAAGACATACAGAAGCAAGTACTAAGTCAGGCAGGGTGACAAAACTTTCCTGAAACAAACAAACAACAAAAACAAAACAAACAAAAAGCATGCAGGGCAAACAGCATAAAATGAACTTTGGAATGAACTTCAGTTCCCAGTTGTGAAAGAATATCACTTTTTAAAAGCTGCTTCTGGGGTGAGAATAACAAAACATACATTTTAAACAAATATTACAAGTCTTTTCCTGCACCAAAACCACCTGCCTCTCCCTCTCCACAACGAAAGCTTTTCTTCCTCTTGTGCACAGTCACAACCACCCCTGACTACTTCAGTGCGCTTATGTCTGAGGAAAATCACAATGAAATCACAAATTTTTCTTCTCTTTTGAAGATGTGTTAAAATTATTATCCCACTTGCTCACGGAGCATTTTAAAAATAGTGACTCACAAACATATTCTTAACAAACACGGAGATGGGAAACAGACACCCAGAGCTTTTCCAAGGCAGCTCTGATTTCAAATATTCTGCCCACTCATCAAACAACTGTCTCCAATTTTCAGCTTAAAAATATGGTCACCCAAGGAATAAATTAGAACATTCTGAGTCGCCAAAGATGTTTCACTAAGTCTTTTACTCAATATATTCAACTGTTTACTTTAAAACCCCTACTCATGGGACAAGATCACATGGGTATGTTATTTCCCCTTCTCTAGAGCTCTTACGTTAGCAGGTGGTGTGTGTGATGCATGGAGGTAATTGACAGACAGTAGGAGAGGGTCTACAAATCATCTACTATGGTATTGTGTACCAAATCTTTTGTTTTGAGTCCTATCTTCCATATATCTCTAGGGCATTACAGAAAAGACAGAAAGACACGATGCCTAAATGCTAAAGTAATTTGTAATAGCACAGACCTGCCCACTAGTTCATTTGAACTCAATGTCTGTAGCACAAAAACTGAATCGTCCTAAACTAGATATGAAATGGTATTTCTAGGCTACTCGGTGTAATGGGATGTGTACCCTGAAGTGTCCCACTAGAGTCTAGAATTCAGGCCTACAAGAGAACATAAAGAAAATGCTATATGGCTAGACAACTACTCAAGAATATGCACTCACGCTAAGCTAGGCCTAGAGTGGGAGAGGATTTGGAAAACAAAACTGTTCTTATCCCTGTTCTGTCATGAAGGGTAGAACTGAACCCCATAGCTACTCTTTAAATCATTTCTACTGAAGAAAAATTCTGGCAAGAAAGGAAAAAATCTACAAATGAGTAAGGTGTCAACCATGGCAATTACAATGATGAATGATTTGCTGAACAATGTATTACACAGAGATTTTGACTCTCTGTGAGCGAGTGCAGTTATGTTATTACTTTATGCAGTCTCCCTTGAAATGCAATCCTGGTAGAGGAAACCACACTTACTCTTCTCTCTCCACTTTCAAATGATTTTTAAAAGCAGAGCAATTAGGAAGGCCATTTGGTTATTAAGTGAATAACGATTGTTTGAACACAGCACTGTGGTACTGTGGCAGTTGATCTGGTTCCTGAGCAGATATACAACACTGAGAAGGTATATGGTACATCACACGTATCATAGGCACAAAGAGGCTATTTGTGTATCTAACAGGACAGAATGATGGCAAAAGTTTTTTACCTCACTCCTTGGTACAGCATGCAATTTAAAATTCATAATCTATTTTGTTTGTTTTTCATTTAAATTTTCAGAATATAGTTGACCTTGAAGAATTCGAATTTCGGTAAACAGAAGAGCAGATTGGAAAGCATTGTGAGAAACACCGCAACTCAGTGTCAGGGCCAAGTTCTGACTTGGTCTGGATGTGTGGAGATACTGTCTCCTGTTCCTACTGCAGAGAGTATTCAGACTACATAGGGTAGAACACGATTTACTGACAGCACACACTAGACAGGTTCCTGTCTATTCACCTATTCAATGTGATTCGTGAACTGATATCTGCTGAGATGCTACAGTACACATCCACCCACCTTTATTACTCAGAAAAGGAATCATATAGATGCTGAGAAAAGTCCCTTTTAACCCCCATTGTGACCACTTTCTTCATAGCTCCCTAAAGCACACTTGTTTGTAAAATTCAGTCATCTTTATCGAAAGCACCACTTCTACCCCAAATGCCTGTCTTTCAACATACCTCTTGCTCCAAGTCTCCCCAAGCTGTGTTTCCTTAAGCACTTTTATCCCAGCTGAAAATCTTATATTAAAACACCAGTGCATTGTGGTTAACTATCAGAAACTGTATTGGCTGATTTAGTTTGTATTCTTGTCTCTGATGCCTGTCCTATCAGTCTTCACTGAACACCACTGAAACACCTTGCTGTGATTTAGAAATTGGAGAAGGGAGGTGAAATTGGATAATAAGCAGGCTCCCCGTTACTGAAGGTATCCAGTCAGGAACCTGACAGCCAGTATGTATTTTATTGCCATCTCATTCTCACAAGCTCCTGTTTACTTCGGTCATTCTGAGAAATATATTCATTTCAGACTATCCTTTACAGACAATGATAATCCAGATGACAACACAGTAAGAATTGAATTATCTATTGTTTCTCAAATGTTAGTGGATGTATGAATTGCCTTGGAATCTTGCTCAGGTGCAGATTCTGGTGCACTTGGTCTAGGGTGTACCTGAGAGCCTACATTTCTCACAAGCTTCCAGATGGTGCATAGTACTGATACTGCTGACCATTGAATTAAAAAGGGATAACTTGTAAAGTCTTTGGTCTTTTCTATTTCTTCCTTGTGCCTAGTCGATGGATTTGGCATCTGGACTACTGACAGGTAAGTGGTAAATGTTCAATAAATGTTTACCATGGAGTCAACAAGACAGCTTAGTGAAGAAGGCACTTGCAATGCTGCCTGATGGCCTGAGTTTGATCCTGGAAACCACGTACAAGTAAAAAGATATAACCAACTCCACAAAAGCTGTACATATCACACACACACACACACACACACACATACACACTTTTAAATCGTCAATGGAAAGACAGTAATGTATGTCATATTCAAAGAAGTAAAGAAATACAGGAGGAACATGTTCATCTTCACTCTCTCTAACCTAGTAATATTTAATCCTAACTTCCCATTCTATTAATGTGATCCATATTTCTCTCAACAACCTCATGCCTCTACTTTTCCATATGCTCCTTCCACTCAAGTTGGGTCATTTTTCTCACTGCATCTGTACTAAAACCCAGAAGAGAACCACATGGATCCTTCCTTTGCTGTCATGGGCCCTGATTCACCTATCATTTTGATTGAAGTCCCAACTCATCCATGAAGTCCTGTCTAGCTTTGCCATCTACCCTTGATACTACTTTCCCCTGGAAGTCTCTGTCTCACATTCATTTTTTGAGTATTGGAAATAAAGGAAAATGACAAGTGAGGAGCTATATAGTGAGGATAATTAGCTCACCGGTAGCATAGCAATGAAATGTCTTTCTGTCAAGGTAAAATTCGCTGAGAGGGTTCATTGTCTTGTATTTGCACTCTCCCTGCTAACTCAAAATAATCAAACCTATGTCATAGCTTTTCCTACTAGTTTCTTGTTATTACCACAAGGACAGGTCAAACCTATCAGTCGAGTTCTATGAACAGAAAAGGCACTGGGAAGCAGTGTGACTTTGTGATGAGAACATTGGTTTGAGAGATCAGCATTTAAGTTCTATCCCTGATTCTATCACTGGTCATATCTACTGCTTTGGGTGAGTCATTTACCTTGCAGGAACCCAGATCTCTGCACTAAAGGGAGTAAGTGGCATGCTCAATAGAACTGTGCAAAGAATAAAAGAGATAAGAGATGTAATCTGTTTATCAATGGCTGGTGTCCATCAGTTGTTCAGAGCCTGTGTCCCCAGGATTACCAGAGATTGTTCAGTGTGAGCTGTACTTCTCTACACATGGTCTTCATAGTGACAGTCACAATATCACCTGGAACGCCATTAGAAATATGCATTCCCAGGCCTCATTCCAAAATTGTCCAATGGAGCCTGGATATCTGTGTTTAAACAAGCCTTCTCATGAAGTCTGCTGTGTGCTAACATTGACAAGTGTGGTTCTAGCAATGAAAGGAGCTATGCGTACATCCCACTATAAAGGAGCTGTGTGTGTACATCCCATCAGCTTTGTGTCCAGCACAGGTGAGCACACCCACCAACTAGCTCTTACATTAAATAAGATGTCATTTCTTTTTATTCTAAAAGTGTTTCGTTCCTAGTTCTGAACAGTAAAATTCCATGCCCTGTGTATTGAACGTTCTAATTTCTTCAGTCACCAAACTGCCTAATATCAGCCTCTGAGGATGCCCCAAACTGGTCTCAGAAAGTACTTAATTGCTGATCCAATGACCTAACGAAGAGAACCCCTGAGTCTAATTATGAGCCACTGACCTCTGGTAGCAGAAGCTTGACCTCACTGTCCCTGAAAGCAACATCCTACACTGAGCATGGCTATGCAGTTCCAGAGCTGGGAACTCTGAACACAGTTAACTTTGCTGTGGTCACTCAAAAACAGCTACACACACCATTCCAAACTGCTATGGCTTTTCTGAGCTTTGATTTTTGGCTTTTGATGTGTCTTCACTTTTATTTTCTAAGACTGGAAAGTGGGGGTGGGGAAGAGTTGCTTTTGTTTCCTTAACGACAGGACCAGTAAAACTTTTTCCATAAAAACTGTGTATTGCTCAAGGCCAGACCGTTAAGCAGCTGGGGCATTTTGGGCACTGCCTGTTACTGATTTTATTTCCTTTTCACTGCACTTGCAAGCAAGTAATTTATCTTTAAGTTAGCAAGCAAGAAATGGGAAATAAAAGAAATATGTTTTATTTAAAGCAGCGTTTGGTCTGAGCATGATGAAGGGAATGGACACAGCCCAGGCTGGTTTCATGTTCATTACTTCGAATTGACAACAAAACCATTTGTCTTTCTGAGCATCCAGCTTTCATCTTGCTGCCTCCCTTATGTTCCTCTTGGTTCTCTTCTCTCCTCTCCCCACCTCCTGACATGTCAGTGTGCTTGTATTCCTAGAATGAACTGGTGGAAGCCAGGACAGATGGTTCCTTGGGGTCTCAGGAGCCGGACCTCTGTTTCTTCTCTGGGGAGCTGGTGTGGGATGGCTCATGCCGAAAACCAGAGAGCCTCTTTTTCCGTACAAATGCAACAAGAAACAGTCAAAGAGCAAGTCCATTTGGCCCTGAGCCTTCTCAGAAAAGACATGCATGACTCTACTGTCTGTCAAAACCTGCCATGAAGTCATCAAACAAAACTGGAAGATAAACCTCACCCCCAAACCAAAGATATCAATGTTTTTTTAATAAGATCTGTTTCTGGGATGCAAAAACTGACATACTACCAACTTCATACACTTGGTAAGAAAAAGTATTAATTTGATAACATAAAGGGCAAAATTGTTATCATTTTATTATTGCTCTGATTTCCAAAGGACACTGAGGTTTTCTTGTAGCCTAATGTTTGTTTTTTAATTGCTGAACAAGTTTTCTGTTATGTAAATATTTAGGGACTGGATCTTCAGAAGTGACATGGATGAACTCGATACCTACTGCTCTACTTAACAAACAAAAAAAGATGTAACTAACTCTTTCTTAAAACCCTCTATTTTATAATAAATAAGCAAATAATAATCACTGATTTTGTTTGTTAGTTTAAGAGCCCAGGATAGCCTCAAACTCACTATGTAGCCAAGGATAAACCTTGAACTCCTAATCCTCCTGCTTCTACTACCTGTGCTAAGATTACAAGTGTGTGCTGGCATACCATACCTATGCAGTGCTGGGGTTGAAACTAGGGCTTAGTGTCTGCTTGGCAAGCACACTACCAACTGAAAATCACTCATTTTCTTATCTGTCTCCTACGCATTTTATTCTAAGCTGGAAAATACTAACTAAAACCCAAAACTCATAGCAAAAGACATGAATAGGGCTGTTTATATGCAAATGCTTTGTGCTAGAATTAATAATAACTTTATAAAACTTTAATGTTGTTATTGCCTTTTTATACAGATGTGTACATCAGAGGAACCAGAGAAGGACGAATCATTATCCTTAGCCTACACAGAGAAGAGTTATTAGACAGAAGTTTGTCCAATTTACCTGTTAATGGAAGGCCAATGAGATATGCAAACAATGAATCAGCTATTTACTTGAATTTGATTGTACCAATTTGCCTTCGAAATTGCATGAACCAAAAACCAACAGTACAGCAAGAAAGTTAAGAGAAAAGAAACTTTTCTCCAAAATTACTTCACACAACATAAAATTAAAGCATTTCAGCAAAAATTTTGGGCTCAATCCACTTAGGATGCATGTGCATTGTAGTTTTTTTTCTCTAAAACAAACCATTGTAGAAATGTACTAAAATATCAAAAATGTCTTGAATAACAATGCTCTGTGCGCTCCCACAAGTCCCTCAAACTCTGCAAATACACATTGCTCTCCTATTTTATTTTTGCGTTATCATGAAGAATTAAGTCACTGGTGTAAGAAAATCCCTTTAATAACCGCTTCCTTGGGCAACAGACAACACTTCTCCATCTCCTGGCTCAGATCAAGTATAAAAAGAACAATAGAAATGGGAATGTTGTTTGTGTAAAGAACATGCAACTCAAACACAAATTTGAACCACTGAGTTTTAGTCAAATGACATACTCCAGAAAGAAATGGAGTTCAAATTAGGCAATTACTTATTACTTGAATGCCCAGTCTGCCCTTTCCATGACAGCCTTTGCAGAATATAATTTCCATATTGCTGATACATACCAATAGGTAGGCCAAACAGACTACCATCAAATCGATAAAGGATTCTTGGGGTCTCTGATTTGAGTATTTTAGCTTTGGTCAATAAAATTCATAACTGAACATGGCTTAACCCCACTACACCAGGTTTCTTCCACCAGTGCTCCTGGGCAGTTGTACAGAGCACATCAATATGCACAATTCTGAATGACAGACACTGATTGGGCAAGTAGGGCCAAGCAAAGGACAATTAGTAAAACTGGGCTGCTTGCCTTGTAAACTTTTCTAACAAGATAATTGAGGATGAAATGCGTGAGAGACAAGTGACAAAAAGAAGCCTGGGCTGAACAATTTCCTGAAACAATCTTTGAAAGTCAAAGCTGTGTTCTCTCTCATTTCCAATCCGATATGTAATCAAATAGCTTAGGTGTTAACTTTATGTTGCATCTCTGTTTTGTGCTTTCAGAATCAGTCCCTCAAAAGAGAACAACTGCTAAGAACTAGTTTCATCTGGGATTTAAGGTACTTCAAAGAAAGTTTTTTTTTAATGTTCAAGTCTACATGCAGAAAAACATATCTCTGAAATGATATGCGGCATCCCTTAATTATGATCCCAGAGCAGTTTTCTGTATTGGTAATATCGTTATGAATACAGTACTGAACTGTGAAAAGAAATGTCTACGGGTACTTCGGTGAGTCAGTGTGTTCTGCTAGATGACCCAAGTGTAATGGTTCTGCAATAAATCTAACCTAAGCACTTTAATAAGAAGGAAGATTTAATGATGTAAAAAGGACAATCGTTCATTCATTCACTTACTCTCACAACCAATACTTGCTAGCTTAAGAAATCTTCACTGTACTTTTATCACTGATCAAAACCTCAGTTTTCTCTGTTCTACCTTTCTTGGATGTTTTGATGTTTAGTAAGCGAAAAATAAGGAAGGCTGCTTCAACTCGACTTCATTCTTACTAATTGGAGATTCTGTTCTGTATTTCCAACCTCCATGTCTTCATTTTTCCTGGATATGTCAGTTCAAAACATTTCCTGAAAAAAATGTCTGATTTTTGTGAAATAAAGATATACTAAAAATAAAAAAGACCTCACAAGTACTTTTTAAGTATTATAATAATAGACATTATTTTTTCTCTGCCATGTAAGGTATCCCTTAAAGGAAGGGGAGAAACCCATTTAGTAACTTCAGAATGTAAAGAGATAAGTATAGATAGATACAGAAATGGGTGTGTTATCACCCAACCTGGAAGTTCCTGAACAGCAATCTGAAGGTGACTGTCAAAGTCCTCATCCTTTGAATCAAAATGAGAAACATAGGGACAAAGGGGGGAATTTTGGCAGAGCTCAATTTGTTCAGTGTGATGAATTACCTGCTTTCTGGGAATGCACTTGCTAATTTTTTATATCAAAGTATATTTCTTTGGATTTGATGAGGGCAATGATGGTGGTGGTATGTTGGAGGAAATTATTTGTCATTCCTTAAAGAACTAAAAGTTGCCAAATGTGTTTGGTTCACAATAATTTCATTTTCTTTTTAATGAATTCCCAAACTTGGAAATTTTACTTAATCTGAACATTTTATTTTTTACTTTCTTTTGTGGATAACTCAATGTATTTTGGCATTGTATCATATAAGCATACTTTCAAAATTAATATTAGGCTGTTAATTCATGAACATGGAGAAGCCAGAGGTTAAGTGCAGCCCCCTACAATGTCTGAGCTGTTCTAGTTGTCTTTATGCAGGTTGTTAATACATGTCACCTACTTCAAGAATGACATTAACAATCTAGCTAGTTATTTGACTAGATATATTGCATTGAATGTTTCTTTACAGTTCCATATACCAAGAATTAAATTTTACACATGAGTAAATTGAACAAATAAACATATGATTGATAATTTCAACAAATGTCTCAAACCTATTACATATATATATATATGTATGTATGTATAAACTAGCTTTGCTCTGTCAACTTCATCAAATAGCTCCACATCTTAAAGGAATTAACTTGCCTTTACAAGGAAGTATTCCTCATGGTTCTCAATATAAACAGACTGGGCATAATAATTATGGGGTGGGAAATATCCAGCTGTGGATGAGCTATAAAGAAAATTCGCTATCCATAGAACATAGAACACTCTTCAGCAAAGAAACAACTTATAAACAGGATGAAATCCTGCCATTTGCAGCAACATGATGTTCAGCAAAAATAAGTTAAATAAGACAAGCGTCATATGACATTACTCATCTACAGAATATAAAGAAGTTGACCTCATATACATAGAGTCTAGGAGTGGTTACCAGAAACTAGGGTGAGGAAGAGAAAGGTGAGATATGCAGAGACTGGCCAAATAGTATAAACTTATAGTGATGTAGGAGAACTAAGTTCCAGTGTTCTCTTGTACAGTGAAATGAGTATGGTTAACAATGCATTTCATATGTTTTGAGTATTCTCAGAAAGGATAAAAAAAGTGAAGTAAAGGATATATGCTTAAAAGCATGACTTTATTATATATATATATATATATATGATGCTCAGAACTGAAATGTGTGTCTATTAAGAGCACATTTAAAAAAGATTTCCAAATGGCTGAAAATAATGGGTGTATATTTTGAAAATAATGCTGGTAAAATACTTACGATCACAGACAGTACTCTTGTTTTTCCTGACTGTTTTTTTTTTTCTAGGAAAAAATCTTTTATTTCATTGTTATTCTTATTTGTTGTAATTGCATAGCCTGTTTACTTCTAGAGTACCAAGTTTATCACCTCTGCAATTTTTCTTCACATGGTGCTGTTTGGTGTCCAGAATTGTTTGTTTGCTTTGCTGGCTTTCTTTCCCTAGAATTTTTCACCCTTTCTAGGTTAGAATGCACATGTAAAATACATAAAACTTTAAAGATGAAATACAAATCTCTTTAGTGGACAGTGTTGTAAAATACATGAAGCACTATTAAGAAAGAATTGTGACACAGAATGAAACTGGAGGGTGCATGCTTAAAATGAAAAAAATTCGATTTCATTTAGAATTAATTCTTTTCTGAAATAACAATACTATGTATACATATGAAATATATAAGGGTTTTCTTAGGTTTCAAAAATTTACCAACCAGCTACAGGCAGTGTTTTAAGTCAAAAGAGCTCCACTGGGAGTTTTCTTGTCCTTTTTAATGATTTTCATTTTGTTCCAGTTTGTTCCATCGTTGTGTTATCAAAGTCCTCCAACTAGTAATCAGCTCCTCAGAAACACAGCTTGCTGTGCATCACCATTCATATCAACATTGTGCTCAAAACTCAAGCCACACTCAAAGCCCAGAGCAATTTTTGTTACAAATGAGAGAATATCATGCAAGTAGTCACCTATCACTTTGGTTTGAATGTAACTCCCCAAGAGTCAGTGAGCTGGAACTTGGTCCCTCAATTCATACCATGATGGTACTTGGAGGTGGGACCCTTAGGAGATGACTGGGATGAGATGTTGTCATGAGGATGATCCCACCATGGTAGCATCAATGGCTTTATTATAGGAAAAGAAATTAAAGATCATAACTCCTACTTTGCTGACTATGTTTCTCACCATGATACAACAAAGCAATGAAGCTCTCCCCAGACATAATCTACACGGTGATCACAGCCTTCATAGCTGTAAAAAGTTAATTGTTTTTCTTCATAAATTTCCCCAGTCTTGGCTACTCTATTGTAGCAGCACAAAATTTGCATACACAACACCCGTACATGAGCTTGATTCCAGACATGGTGGGAATTTCTGTATCTCTAGCAGCCAAGCAGCTAAGTTCAAGTTCAAGGCCAGCATACACACACAGAAGACTTAGTCTCAACAACAAAATGACTTTACACAGCAGAACTAAACAAGGTGTAAGAGGCCTTTTTTTGATATGAAAATCTAAAAATGTAATAAAGGTCCATGTTTAAAAACTCAAAGAAGAAAAATATTGTACCTTTCAAGAGCAAGTTTTCCTCCATATACTTTCGTTCTCTATGGAAAATTTTGTAATTCTCTCTGACTCTGATTTATCTACAGATCTAGCCATTTCTAGTATTTATGTAATGTATTCATTTATTTTACATACCTCCTGCAGTTTCCCCCCTCCTCTCCTGACTTCCTTTGCATCACCTGCCCCCAAAGCCACCACCCAGTCACTTCTCTTGTTTCTGTTCCGAAACGGACAGGTCTCCCTTGGGTGTCAACAAAGCATGGCAAATCAAGTCACAATAAAATTAAGTACCTCCCTTGTATTTAGACTGGGCAAAGCAATCCAGTATAGAATAGATTCCCAAGGGTCAACCAAAGCATTAGGGACAGCCCCTGCTCCCATTATTAGGAGTCCCACAAGTAGACCAAGCTACACAACTGTCACATATACGTCGAAAGCCCAAATCCATTTCATGTCACCTATGAGCCGTGTCATATGAGCCAGGTTGGTTGTTTCTGTGAGTTTTCTTCCAATGTACTTAACCCCTCTGGCTTCTCTAATCCTTTCTCCCTTTCTTTGGCAGGATTTCCCAAGCTCAGCCTAATGTTTAGCTGTGGGTCTCTACATCTAATGATATCACAAGTATCAAGTTGTTTCCTGTATCCATTGGTGTCTGAGCTTCCTACCCTAGGTCCTCATGCTTTTTAACAGTAATTCCTCTAGATCAAATTTAACAATTGCTTATGTCTCACTTTTCATCCAATATCCCGGACCCCAATTTCTCATTCTCTGAATTCCTCTATGAAGCCTTCCTACATTCATGGCACTAGGCAGCCTGAGATTCTTATCCAGATTTTGTGTATTTCCACTAAATTTAAGACATATTGCCCATGTATGAACATTGAGCTATAATCAACAACATCATAACTCATGACTTAACAAATCTTACCTATAGGCACACACACACACACACACACACACACACTTGCACGCACACTAAAACATATGCTAGATACCTTTCTTACACGTTAGAACACTAGGCAGATCAGGGCAGAGGTGGTGCATGCCTTTGATCCTAGCACTCAGGACAAAGAGGAAAACAAATCTCTGTGAGTTCCAGGACAGCCAGGGCTGTTACACAGAGAAACCCTGTCTAAAAAAAAAAATACTAGACAGAAATTTAGCACTATACTGAGGGTCATGCTAAGTAAGAAATCCATAACAGAAAGCCCCAAATGTAAGAACAGAGCACTTACTACACCACAATGTGGACACCAAGCAAGAAGACAGTGTGTCCTCTTTGACCTAAACTGATTACATCCACATCAAGTGGCTCAGTTTTTTCATTGTTTTTTGTTCATGCATAACTAGAAGTAACCATGAAAGTGACACAAGTATTGATTTTAGAATTACCAACAAATTTTACCAAGTAGAATGATTTCAAAACTCAGGAACTGATAACTAACGAAGATCCATTAATAACGAAGATGATGTATATGTGGCCCACATGACCAATGTTTTCCTGTTTTGAGATCTTCTATCCATGAGAACCACAATTGACAAAACAAGCAGTCAAGACTTCCTTTGATCTTTGTGGAACTCAGCCTGAGGGACTAGGAGGATTTTATCTTTTGTTTTAGTTTTTATGTCATTATGTTATCTACAGTCAGGCAGAAAGTGGCAACAGTCAGTAAAATTGAACATTATTTACAAATCTTTCTTTATAAATTTTGCTACTTTGTACTGGATATCTACATTAACCTTTCATTTTAAAGGCACACTTGTCCAATGCATTCATAGTAAAGGGTTTGCTTTCTAAACAAAACTGAATTTATTTAGAATGCAATGCATACATTAAATGAATATTCACTAGAGACAGGACTTTCTGACACTTGGTAAAATAGATGCATATTTACACTCTAAAACAGCTTAAAATGTATTTTCCTTAGATCTAAATAGCCTCAAACACAGAGTTTAGAAAACAGAAGATGAGGAAAGACACCAAAGGTCAAAAATCATGTTCAACTTAACCTGAACAATTTTATCTCACTATTTATCACATCTGTCACACCCATGAGCCATATGTGCTGAGGACAGCTATGAAGGAGGCTCAACACATAATAATTAACCTACTTAAAACATGAGATTTCTCTCTCATTTAAAATTCTTTGACATGCATAGGAAATGAATTTTAGTCACTGTCAGCCTCTGCTGCCTTTCTTTGTCTTGCTCCCTCTCCCACTGAAAAACTTCTACCCACTCAAGTCCCACTCTTCTGCTTACATGTGACCTGCTGAGTGTACCGTGTGAATAAGCATGGGAGGGGCGTTTCTTTCCTTCAGTGTGGCTAGCATGAGCATGGGGTGGGTGTTATCTACAGCCTGGCTGGCATGAGCATGGAAGGGGGTGTTATCTACTACAACAGGATTATCTTGAACATGGGAGGGGTGTTACCTACTACAGCATGATTAGCATGAGATGGAAAGAAGGTTATTTACTGCACCATGCCTAACCTATCAGTGGCCAAAGAAACTATGGTAAGAACTTTTTTGTTGTTGTTTTTTGGGCTGACACTTTTTCATATATTGCATTTTTAATATATCCTGTCACCAAGATAAAATTCTGAGATGACAGGATATATGTGCTGCCTTTGAATTCCACAATAAAGAGCCAACTCCACTAGAATGAGTACTTCATTCATATCATCTGTAGTAGTTATTAAAATACACATTTGAAAACTATGAAACGTATCTTCCAATTATAACATAAAAAATAACAACATAGAATAAAAACATAAAAATATTGTCAATAAAATGTTTGCCACGCAAGCAATGAAGATCTCAGTTTGATTCTCAGAATCCATGTTTAAAGAGTTGTGTAATCTCAAAGATGAGGAAGCAAAGAGATCTGGATCTCTGGTGCTTGCTACCCAATACACCTAGCCAAATCAGTGAGTTCCAGGCAATGAGACACCCTGTCTTAAAAACTGTCAGGACCCATAAAAATAGCTCCCCTTCATCTTGCCTCAAGGTCAGAGAGTTCAAAACTGTCCTTAACAAGTCAAAAAACTTAAAGGTCTAAGACTTGGCTACTGCAGGATGTTTTGGCCTTGGTAGCAGTTGTCATATCTAAACAACAACAGACTTTGTCTCAAGTGTGCTTACCCTCAAGGCCAAGTAACAGGTGTGGTTACCAAATACTTGGAAGATTAAACTAGAGAAAATCTGTTTGATTCATATACATGATAATAGAAGTCTTCTGCCATGTTTCTTTCTGGTTGGGATACTTGAGAAAGTTGAAGAACAAACTTGAATGGTTCAGTATTCATTGGATTGCCCTCTTGACTCTATCCTTTGCCTTTTCTCAATCCACACTCCCACTCTCAGGTATGAATCAGGCAAGTCAGCTGGTTCCCACTTAAGGCCGACAAAGACGGGTTCCCACAAAAAACCAAGATGGATAGCTTCTGCATAAGTACCTCCAAAGATGACCTCTGTTCTTTATGTGCCACACATGTAGGTGCATACACACATACACACACACACACACACACACACACACACCTTCAGTTGGTCTCAAACACGGTATATGTATGAAATTTTTACTTGCTAACCCACAAATGTGTACAATTTTTATATTGTGGCTTCTACCAAAGATAAATATAACATAGGCCTGAAAAGTATCTTGCATAAGAGGGGACAGAAAACTTATAAGAGCCAGAGAAGGGAGATAGCTTCATTGAAAAAATGTTTTCCAGATTTAATGGGCAGATAGATATAGATATGGACATATAGTGGTTCTGACAGGATGCGCAGGACCTGCCTAACCTCCAGCAAGACAAAGTCCCAGAATGGGGGTACTAAGGAAGATACAAAATCCTGAAGAGCTATTAGCAATTGATAGCTGCTGAGAGAAGAAGGGTCAGTTTCTTTTAATGATATGACCCCATAGAGGCTGACCACACAACAGAGGAGGGCCCAGAAATAACTGAGCAACACAAACTGGACTGAATGGAAAAACAAGGGAAAAAAGAAGTAATTTCAAAGTTGGGTGGAAAGAAATGGAATAGTTGAGAGGGGTAGTAAGATAAGAAGCTAAGATGATGAATATGTCCAAAATACATTGCCTTAGGTACTGTTCTATTGTGAAGATGGGCACCATGACCAAGGTAACTCTTACAAAGAAGGCATTTAATTGGGGTCTTGCTTATAGTTTTAGAGGATTAGCTCATTTTCATCATGGCAGGAAGCATGGCAGCAGGAAGGTTGGCATGGGGCTGAAAGCTTACAACATGATCCACAGTCAGACAGGCAGGCAGGCAAAGACAGTCTGAACAGACTTTTGAAACTGCAAAGCCCATTCCCAGGTATTCAGCTTCTTCAACAAGACACACCTCCTCCAACTAGATCATGCCTCCTAATACTTTCCGAATAGTTCATCAGCTGCAGACCAAGCACACAAATAGAGGAGTCACTTTCATTCAAACCACCACATTCCACTTCCTGGTGCCCATAAGCTTGTAGCCATATCATAATGTAAAATGCATTTAGCCCAACTTCAATAGTCCTCAGTGTTTTTCACTATCTCAACTCTGTTTAGAAGTTCCAAGTCTCTTCTGAGACTCAAAGCAATATAACTGTTACGCCCTATAAAATAAAAGTTAGTAAAAGAAGGCAGATCACATTATTTCCCACACACAATGGCATAGAGTATATATGACCATCCCAAACAGGAGGAAAGAGAGCATAGTAAGGAAATTCTGAGCCAAAGCCAAGTCAGAAACCCAGGAGAGCAAATTCAAAATACTGTATGTCCATATCTGACATCAAATTGTTTTTCAGATATCCAACTCCATTCATCTCTGTTAATTGCAGCACTTCTTTCTCTCAGGCTGGTTGTTTACACTGTCTTCAGCTCTCATTGCTAGGTATCCTAAGGCTCTGGCATCCCCAACATCTTGGGGTCTCTAAGGCAATCCAAACTTCACCCTTACAATGTCATACAACAGCCTCTCCAGTCATGCCAAATGCTTGACCTCATAGGCTTTCTTTAGCCACAGAGGATGATTCCAAAACCTGTTTCCTGTGGTCCTTGACTCCTAAACCAGAACCACAACCGTGTGGTCAAGACTGCCAAGTTCTGCTACTTGAGCTGATGCCTGGTTCCCTGGATGCCTTGCATTTGCATAAACTTTGACTTCTTGATAGTGTCTAGGACAAGGAAAAAGCTGTCTTATTCCTTTCACAGGTTGCAAGATTAGCTGGGTAGTGTCTTGCTCTGAGTATGCCATGTCCTTTATTCGATTTCAAAACATGCCTTTCTGAAAGTTTTTATCTCATTAAAGCACAGGCCTTGTCCTGAATATTACATTTATTAATGCTCCTTTTCTCCTCAAACTGTGTACTTTGTGTGTCTTCTTGCTCTGTTTGCTCTTTCTCATTATAGATCTAATAAAGAATAATCACTACTGATCGGTGACACAGCCAATACTAGGCTGTCTTGAAATTTCCTCTGCCGGTGCCATTAATAACAAAACTTCTCATTTTAGCCTCCAGCAGATTTTTAGGACAAGGGCAGAAAACAGCCACATTCTTTGCCAAACTATCACAAGAATTGTCTCTAGACCACTTGTTAGTATTCTTACTCTCTGAAATCTCTTGAGCTGGGACACTACAATCCACATTGCTCTCAGCATCAATGTGTATCATGCTCCTACTAAGATGGTTCATTAAACCTACTTAAAGTGCCCAAATACTTTTCTGGTCCTAAGAATCAATCTTTTCCATATTTGTCTAACAAGTAGCAATAGTTTACTCCTGTAGCAAATTTCTATCTTTCTTAATATTCTGTGAAGCATAGTGATTGTGAAGAGATGCCATGACCAAGGCAAGTCTTATTATGGAAGCATTTAATTGGAGTCTTGCTTACAGTTTCAGAAGATTAGGCAGACCAGCATGGAGCTGAAAGCTCATGTCATGACACACATGCAGACAAGCAGAGAGAGAGAGAGAGAGAGAGAGAGAGAGAGAGAGAGAGAGAGAGAGAGAGAGAGACAGACAGACAGACAGACAGAGAGACAGACAGACAGAGAGAGACAGAGAGAGACAGAGAGAGAGAGAGACAGAGAGAGAGACAGAGAGAGAGACAGAGAGACAGAGAGACAGAGAGAGCCAGAGACAGAGAGAGAGAGACAGAGAGAGACAGAGAGAGAGACAGAGAGAGGGAGACAGAGAGAGAGAGAGAGACTAGGCCTGGTATGGGCTTCTGAAACTTCCAAGTCCACTACCCATGACACACCTCCTCCAACAAGGACACACTTTCTAATCCTTTCCAAATGGTTTGTCAAGTGGGAACTAAGCAAGCAAATACATGATCCTAAGGGAACCATCTTCATCCAAACCACCACACACATTGTATGAAACTCTCAAAGAATTTATCAAAGATTGTACATAAATATAATTCAAAATATGTATATTATAAAATGTGTATTCCTGTCTCTCCATGTGAGTGTCATGCTCATGTAGGTTTATGTATAAGTACTCATCATACAATAAAAACTTAAACAATTTAGCAGTGTCAAGACTAAAATAACAAATGAAATTAAATACTCATGGAAATAAAAGCAGAGCAGATGACATAAAGCTAGAGACATTATCTGTACCATAGTTGCATGCTTTGGTTATTGGTTGCCTCAACAAAAGCCATGTGTTTTTTTTCTGTGCCTCCCAGCAATCTGTGCAAAAAAGAACATCAACCATTCAGTTCAGCAGGCCCAGACCAAAAAAAATCAATATCTGAGAAAAAAAGTTCCATCCAAGTATCCTCATAAAGTAACCTTTGTGCCATATAAAAACAGATTTTCACAGTATCAAAACATTAAATTAAATAATAAATCATGATTCTTACATATCTCAATGAAAACTGACAGAATGTCAAATCATGACTCTGTAAGAGCATTCTACTAAAATCCAACATAGTATAATCCAGTGACTTAGCAAATCTGATGGTATGATTAGTAAAAAATGGATAGATAAGAGTGATAGACTGCCAAACAGAAGATAGATATAAATATAGATAGTAAACAAATACATGCAGAGATAGTAAATGATAGATTAAATGATCTAGTATACATGTGCTAACAGATAATTGAATTGATGATAGAGATGATATACAATTGACCAACTGAGATGATAATTAGGATACTGATAGATAACTATATATGATAGATAGAAAACAGATAGATGATTAATACACTAGGCAACTGATAGGTGATTGCTGCAAATATAATAGATTGATAGATGTTAGCTACATAGACACATAACAGACAGATGAATAAGTGGCAAATAAATAAAATAAAGTAGTATCACCAAAGAAAATGTCTTAACAGCACAACTTTCAGATATTTCATACATACCACCTTCTTCCACCCAGGCACAGATTAATAACCTGTACATAAAAGACTGTAAGTTTAAAAATTACTAACAAAAACTTAGCATGAAAATATTTTTATGTTGATCATTAAGGAAAATCTAATTTCTGACAGCCAGCTGAGGTAGACCTAGACTTGATAGTACATATGAAAGAGTAGAAGCGCTTGTGTAGTCCTAAAGAATGGGTCCAAGAGAGGACCAGAGGACCTCACCCAGGCCACTCTCTGAAGAATGGGGAAGGGACCAAGGTTACAGCACTTGACCACTCTCTGGAGCTGCATTCTTGTGTTATCAGCAGGATGCTCAATGTTTCCATCTGGCCATGTCTACCCTTAACTATATTTTTCTAATCCTGTATTCCCAGTCGTCAATGATGACCTACCTCCCTGCCACTTGTCCTAGCCAGGACATAGGGCATAGGGCATACTGCCCTGCTGCCTGTCCTTGCCTTAGCTCTCCGGGACTATGCTTTCTCTCCATGTCTAGTCCCATCTCTCATCTGCCTTCCAAAGTCACCCTTTCAGAGACTTCTCTGCCTTTTCTTCTTACCTACCCCTTCATTCTAATAAATACCCTGAAATAACAGCAATAATAGTAATAGCACCTATGGTTTGAACCTTTATCAAAGCTAGTCATTGTTCTGATACTGTCCACGTGGCCCATTGAAATACTCCTAATTTCCAATAAGGAAATTAAGACACAAAATAAAAATTTCAAGTATCACTCAGACATGATATAATGGAGCCAGGATATGGGAAGGTTCCAGATGAACTCATAGATGGCACATAACCACTATCAAAGAGAACAACAGCCTCTAAATATAAGAGAGTTGGAATGTAACTCATGACTGAGCAGTGCTGTTCTCTTATTGGGAGAAATGATCTCAGTGAACATCTGCATTAGTAAAGGCCACTGTGGCAGTGACAGAGCAAAGCCAACACTAAGACATCTTCCTCATTTGGTCTAAGCATTCACACAAACTCATTGCTTATTGTGCAAATGACAGAAGTACCAAACATCTCTTTGTGTTGCTTATTAGAGCTCCTGTGGCTTCTTTAGCAGTTAAAGGCTAACATCTCCTCTGGTCCTCCTTCCTTCAGAAAATGAAATTACCTTCATCTTCAGATGATAGAATTAACCCTGTTCCCTGATACACCTTAATGTAGAATAAACCTGAATCCAGAAAGTCCCTGCTTATACCCTCTGACCAGGACACACCCTCACTGCCCACAACTTTGCATACTTGCATCATTAACTCAAGCACTGAATCCAATTCAAGCCATTAAAGACATGTTGCTGGTGGCTTTTTTCTGAAGGACGTTCACAATACTAGTTGGGACTATGGCCAACATGATTTTTCCATAATGAAAACTTTGTTTGCTACAAATATCTACTTAGAAAGTCCCAGCTCATTGAAAGGGAAGCCAAGGACTCCAGTTCTCTTACCCATGTGTCCTTCTTAAACCTTATTCTTAATACATTCTTCATTCTAGGACTCTACCCTGCCACCCACCTCAAACATCTCACCTCAGCAATGTTTCTCTGACATTCCACACCTTTATTCTTGCTGTTCTTCCTTGAGTCCACTCTACATGTTCTATCTACTAACTTTCCATACTCTGTATGCTGGCACTGGTATCCATCTCTATAGCACGCCTGTGATCCTCATACAAGTTGTTCTTGTTTAATAGCTTGTGACCTTCCCAAATTTTATTGGAAGCTAGTTCCAATTCAAGAGTATTAAGAAGTAAGCCATTTAGCAGGTGGTAAGGCAGCCCTCACAGATCAGTTTAGTACCCTCATAAGAGAGTTTGAGAAAGCCTCTTTGGCTCTTTTAATACTTCTGCCACATTAATGCAGCATTTTGTCTTTCTGCAATGTGAGGTAAAACCAGTAAGCTGCCATTATAGATGAGGAAAGTGAGCCCTCACCAAACACTGAATCCATCCTGTGCCAATGTTTTGACTTCCAGCCTGCAACTCCTAAGACATCAATTACTTCCATTTATAAATTATGCAGTCTTGTATCTTGTTATAGTGGGAGAAATACAGCAAGGTGCCTACACTGAAATTTCTATTTACCATCCCTAAATTCTCATTGTATTTGCCTACATTGCCTATGCATATCCCAGACCCTACCAGAATACATGTCCCAGGCAACTGGCAATGAAACTTAATAATCAGCAAGGCGACACAATAATGAAAATTATTTATTTACTTATTATGGATACAGCGTTCTGTTCTGCCTGCATGTATGCCTGCACACCTGAAGAGGGCACCAGATCTCATTACAGATGGTAGTGAGCCATCAAGTGGTTGTTGGGGGTTGAACTCAGGACCTCTGGAAAAGCAGCCAGTGCTCTTAACCTCTGAGCCATCTCTCCAGCCTGAAATTGTGAATTTTAAGTTGATTGATCACTTCAATGTTTTCTAAAAATAGGCAACTAAGTTTGCTTTTCTGAAAGTGAGTTTTCCCACTTGAAAAAAATGGTGATTTTTTAACACCCCTAAAGTTGTCATGAGAACTAAAAGTGGACAATACAGCAGCTGTTGCTTTTAGAATATGCTTAATAAATGTTATATTCCAGGGCATGGCAAAGTCCATATTCATATTAAATGCTGCTACAACCTAATTTCTCTAGAATTCAAGGAGCTACTAAATACTAAATGCCCCCATATGAGCCACTATAAGGTTGGTAACCAATACATTAGAGCACCTTTCTCTAATCAATCTGACCAAGAATAGACTAAAGCAATGGTTCTCAACCTTCTTAGTCCTTCAACCCTTTAATGTAATTCCTCACATAAAATTATTCTCGTGGCTACTTCCTAACTGTGATTGTGCTACTGTTATGACTCATAATGCAATGTCCGGTATTTCCCAGAGTCTTCGGTGACACCTGTGAAAGGGTTATTTGACCATAAAGGGGTCATGACCCATAGGTTGAGAACCACTTGGACTTCAGGCTAGGTAAATCAAGAAGTCTTTGTATAGAATGGAGTTGCTTTTTCCCGACACCAACATGAGTGAATTTTACAAACAGGCTAAAGAGGGAGGTAAGTCAGAAGTGTTCACACAAGCTCAAGAAGCACATTAAAGGTTAAGGTGCTACAAGGTAGAGAGCACTTTCTTTGGGGAAGGATGTGAGCTCAGTGACTGGGAGAGCCCCTGGAGGAGGACCTTGGTGGGTGCCAGTGATGTTCAGGGTTTTTGTTTTGTTTTGTTTTGTTTTTTTAGCAGCTACTGGGTTGTTTTGCCTTGCAAAAATTCATTGAGAAAAAGTGTATTAGTTGAGCACTTTTCTGGATGTATATTTTAGTATAAAGTTTCTTATTAAAAAAATGATACCTGCAAACATTATCCACACCCCGTGGAGCTGCTAGGCTCCAGTGATATCTGCTCACGGGTAATACACTCACTTTTAAAATGAGAAGGATGTGGCCGCATAAGTAACTACCCCAAAGTCATATAACAAATCCATGACTCAGAACTAAAACCTGCAAGTGCTGATCTCCGTGCCAGAGCTCCTGATTTATGTGGATATAATGCTACTCCAAGTAAATACATCAGTGTCGTCTCGAGGAACAGAGTTCCCTGGATTTGTGCACTCGGAAGCTGGAATAGAATATATTCAATGAAAAGCTGCTCTCTGGCCGTATCCCAGCTATTACACTGTTGCTGGCAGAACATCCTTTGAATTTGTGAAAAATTGCAAATCAAGGCCAGGCTTCAATCTGCAGCTGGAGCAACATATTTCTATTTGAAATGAAATTTAGTTGCATTTCCCCCTCCCCATTAAATTACACATAAAGGGGGGGATGTTGTCTATCCATTTAAAGTAACTATCATTCCAGGGCCATGCAACACAATTAAAATCCTGCAGAAAATCAGGAGACATGGCAATAATGTCATGCTGCCAACTCTTCTTTTATTTCCAGACTGCGAGGCTGTCAAAGCAAGGCAGGGGAGACAGGGCAGCAAGCTGGCCTCCTTAGGGAGAGGATGCAAGGCTGGACTAAAAGGAAGTCAAGCCCCCAGACAGCCTCCAACAGTAGACCTGGACTTCTGGTGCCAGCCTCATTTCCAGTAGAGATGTGCTACTGGGAGTCCTTGATCTGCTGATCATCACGGTACAAAGAGAAAGTACATGTCATGACTTTGGCTGTCTTAATATGCTGCATCACTTTACTGTCTTAAGTGTTTAGACCACAGAAAGGGGCTCCAGCTATGCATAATTAGGTTCTGATTAAAATGCACAAGAAATCATGAGTTATGGCACAGATGGCTGCTTGGTCATCTTATGAGAAAAAAATCTTAAGTAGGTATGGACTTTACAAAATTAAAACTTCTTGTTCCATAAAATATTTCCACCTCGAAGAACTTACATAAGACCAGTTTATTCTATTTTAAATGCAAAAAAATAATAAAAAATCAATGGAAAGCAACTCTTACCCTAACACTTGGAGATACTTTCTAATATCACCAAAGTCTAAGACAAACATTTGTCTTCCTCACATAAGTCATGCAAATGAAAGTACCGGTGGCAAGGACTTCGAACAAATCAGCATTCCCATAAATGACACAGTTGCCCTTTAAATGGGGAAAAAATGGAATATGTTTAAGGCTATAGGCTAAAATATTCTAAATAAACTATAGGACACCATTTATTTGTTTTTACGAGACAGGGTTTCTCTGTATTGTTTTGGAGGCTAACAGTCCAGCCCGGCCTCGAACTCACAGAGATCCGCCTGCCTCTGCCTCCCGAGTGCTGGGATTAAAGGCATGCACCACTACCGCCCGGCCTTAGGTCGCCATTTTTAAGTAAATTACATAAAGTGATCTGCCAAATAAAATTGAATTTTAGTTAGGTAGCATTAAATTAATCTGGTATATCTGCATGGAAGTCATGAATTATATTAGCAGGTATTCATGGTTCAGGGGCAGCAGCTCATCACCCACACATCTACCTGAAGTCCAAAGTTCAGTGCTCTTAAAGACCTTTGTTAAATATAGTACTTCCAAATTATTGAGGCTTGTTTTTCAGCATCTAATCAACAGAGCTGACTCTCAGCATTTAATGCTAAGAGAGAGAGGTCAATATGTCAAGGCCAGACACTGAAATCAGTCACCAGGCATTCTCACTTGGTAAAGCACAAATGTATTTTGCAAATCCTACATTTAGGTATAAACTTCCTTTGCAGTTCTTTGCAGGACCGAAGTGGTTGAACACCATAGGATCAAAAGATGCAGCTATGTCAAGGGCAAACTCATGTTTTTCCTTTACTGGCATTCCATGTTCTACAAATAAAATTATTTTCACCTTCATATACTATATCTAGAACAGTGGTTCTCACCTTTCCTGGGGCTGTGACCCCTTAATACAGTTTCTCAAGTTGTAATGACTCCAACCAAAAAAATTATTTCATTGCTACTTCATAACTGAAATTTTGCTACTGTTATTAATCATTATATAAATATCTGATATGCAGGATACCTGATATGCGACCCCTGTGAATGGGTCATTCAACTCCCAAAGGGGTCACAACCCACAGGCTGAGAACTGCTGATCTAGAGCAAATCCTACCCCAGTGGAAACTGTTTTATAAGACTAGTATTATACACGAATGGTTATTTTTCTGTGTATTTGGAAAAATCAACCAGAAATTCAGAGTAATAGAGTATAAGTTTCCAATTTATAAGGTGTTTTAATTTCTTTCAAAAGGAAAGAAAGGTCTGATGCATCCGTGTAATAGAACAGTTTTTTCCAAGAACTACAAAGAACCTGAACATTTCACTTTACTTTCCACTGGACAGCTTAACCTGACACAGATCCTCCAAATGGCAAGATGACTAAGTCCCAATCAGAGAAAAGCAAAGATTGTCAGCCTGGGATAAGCGACAGTAGAAACTTGCTGTTCACAGGGTTCCTTATGCACCCCAGTGGGGAATACTGATTTGGGGCTGAGAAATCCCAAGTTTGGGAACTCCTGAGGCTGACAAAGAGCTGTAAGTAAATGTTCCTAACCTAAGGAAATATATCTGCCCTCTTCTCCAAAGGAAGAAATTTCTTCCATCTTCCAGTCTGTTGGGCAGTCAGTATTCCTAAACAGCCATTCCAGGACAAACGCTGTCAAAGAACTGACAGAAACCTCTTCCCACAAAAGCTTTGCGCCATACATTTGCACTTCATTCAAATCATTGCTCCTAAATACTTCTATGCTTTACAAAACTAAAGTGGTATTCTAGTTTGAGGAGGATATTTTTTTCAATGACAGAATTGTTGGGATTGACAAATAAATATTGAAAATGTATTTACTTTAAAAACAATATACAAATTCCATTAAATTCATAAAACAGACTTTAATAAACATTCACCTGAGCCCTTAATTTTTGTTTTGTTTTTAATTGGGGCTGAAGATGTAGCTCAATAGGAGAAAAATTAGTATTTGTTCTGTTCTGCTTGCCCTGCATGTGCCAGGCCCTGGCTTCAGTCCAAAGCACCGTTCAAAACATGGTGCATTCAGGGCTCAATAATACCAATAAAATCCATGAAAGATGGTAATAGCCAATATTCAGAAAGTGTGGTATGTTCTATACATCATTAAAATCTAGCCATACTTTATTAGAGCACAGAAAAATGTATCAAATTTTAGAGAAAAAGACATGGAAACTCTATGTCCCAGTTGTTTGAAATTATAATTATCATCCACTGATGCAATATTAAGCTTAATAGCTAGAAGAAATTCTAATATTCCTAATTGAATCAGAGACATTCCAAAGCAGTGGTTCTCAACCTTCCTATCGTTGCGACCCTTTAATACAGCTCCTCATGCTATGGTGACCCCCCCACCCCCTGCAACCATAACGTTATTACGTTGCTATTTCATAACTGTAATTTTGCTACCATCCTGAATCATAATGCAAATATCTGTGTTTTCCAATGGTCTTAGGTGACCCCTGTGAGAGGATTGTTCCACCCCCAAATCGCAACTCTCAGGTTGAGAACAGCTGGTCTAAAAGCTTATAATGAAAGGTTAAGTTGTGCTGCAAGCCAAGAGCAAAAATGAATGAGAAGGGATGAAAGCTCAGGATGCCGAAGAGGCAAGAGAGACTTGGAGAAGACGCTGAAGAGAAGACTTGCTTAAGACCCTCAAATTAGAGACAGATTCAGGAGGAAGCGGAGAGGACGAGGAAGAGTAGAGTCTTTAACCCACTGTTTTACCACGCAGACAATCTTGAACCAAGTATTTTTCTTTCCATTGACTATAAGCTGATCTTTGCCTCATTTTTTAAAAGTGGCTTAACCTTAAAATGTTTTCAGAATTTTGACCTTTGTGAATATTTTTTTGTTAGTGCTTGAAAGAATAGTCATGAAATCTGGTAAATGTGGCCTACCGGAAAATGTGTTCATCGTCTCTGTGAGTAGAGTAACAGGAAATACTTATAAGCTACCGATATTGCCTTTTTAACACCCACCACAGTGTTACATAATAACCAAAGCATCATTTGCCATGTTATTTATTATTTTTTATTATTTTTAAAACAATGGCTGAGTGCTCTTGGACCATAATTAATAGCAGGCTGGAGAAGGGCCGGTCATTACTTTACAGGAAATGCCTGACCTAAAGGTCATCATATTTATTATAAATTGTTCTAACCCTCCTAAATATAGAAAATGAAAAGCAATTCCTGTTATTTGCTAGACAATTGTACATAATCATAAGATTGATATACCCTGATCCATATCAAGACATTTACCCAGAAGATAAATGGAGCATTGGTAACAACCCTAGAAGCTTGTCACTCAGTGAAATAAACAGCAGTATAGTTAGGACAAGGTACAGTGGCTGTTACTTTGAATATTACCAATAACATGATCCTGAACAAGACCATGGTGAGAAATGGCAATAGCAATACTTGCTTTTCCTGATTCTTGTGAGGATTAAATAATATTTGTATAAAGTCTGACTCTCACATACGGCAGAAATTCAACAGGTGTTGGGCCACTGAGCTACACATGAACCCTTGTCTATGCTGATGGTAAGGTCCAAATACTGAAATATATAAACAGTCCTGAATATGAAAAGAAGGGAAAAAATAATTTAAGAAGCCTTTCTGAAAGGAAGCAACCATGTGATTTGAAACTATCACAGATGATAGTTAAATGAGTTTCATTTGCTTTCATAAGTTGTGGGAAGAATTTGTCTTCTCCCTCAATTTATCATCTGCAGACAATTTTGTTTTCTCCAGTTTCTGTATTACTCAACATCTACTTGAATGCACTGATTCATCTGTGACCCTCCAAATTGAATGGTGTGATGGCTGAAATGGGATTAGTGGTCTCATTATTGCCATTCCCATCATATGGACTAACTGAGCTTCCCTCTGGCCATAGGTGGAGATATTTAGCTACTATTCCATGAAAGCATTCTTTCTTTGACATAATTGGCAATATTTACCAAGTGGCAACTGAGAAAGCTAGTACCTTACTTTTGCCAGACTTTCAACAATATTCATGTGCTGATTCCATCTAGGAAGACCACAGCACTAGCCTTAGGAGCTTCAAGTTTTATATGGAACCTGCATCTGTGGGCTCATTAGCACCATCTTCTTTCAACTGCCCAAAGCCAATCACAAGTACAAGTACAGATGCATTCATCAGTTCACATAGTCATATATGGATAAATAAATTTAATGTAATTAGTGATGAGATCTAGTAATTACTTTCCAAAACGTATTTTTTAAATATCTGTTTGACGTAATAATAGCATTTCTAGAAAGACAAAAGAGGAAAGAATGTAGATTAGTAGTTATCCATGTTTGGGAATCAGAACTAGATTAAAAGCCTGAAGGAACATTTGGGAATAGTGAAGATGTTTGCTAACTTATCTGCGGTAGTAGTTTGTGAATACACATATGTCTGAGGTAGTGTCTCTATTGCTGTGAAGAGATGCTATGAACACAGCAACTCTTATAAAGGAAACATTAATTGGCTCTGACACACTTTCTCCAACAATGCCACACCTCCTAATAGTGCCACTCCCTATAGGCTAAGCATCCAAACACATGAGTCCTCAGGGGCCATTCCTACTCAAACCACCATATGCAACTCCCTGACACCCATAACCTTATAACCATAGCATAATGCAAAATGCACTTAATCCAACTCCAAAAGTCTCCATAGTCTTTCATAGTCTCAACAATGTTTAAAAGTCCAAAGTTCAAAATCTCTTTTAACTTAAAATTTAATTAAAATTAATTTAATTAATTTAATTTTAACTTTTAATTGGGGCTGTCTTATTTTTAATGGAGGTTCAATCCATTATTATTGTTATTGTGGGAAGCATGGCAGCACGTAGGCCAACACAATGCTGGAGAAGGAGCAAAGAGTTCAAGAGTTCTACATCTTGATCTGTAGGCAAGAGGAAGTGATCTGGGTCCCACAGTGGAAATAGATTGAGGAACTGAGACTTCAGAGCCCACCCACACAGCAACACTCTTCCTCCAACAAGGCCATACCTACTCCAACAAAGTCACATCTCCTTATAGTGCCAAACCTTAAAGGCCAAGAATTCATTCACACGATTTTATGGGGGCCATACCAATTTAAACCACAACATACATTTGTCAAAACCTATGCAGCTACATGCCTAGGCAGAATGAATAACATGCATAAAACTCACATATCTATGGTTAGAATTTAATAAAAGTGACTAATTGGAAAGGGGTAAGAAGAAAGTAGAGACTCACATTGTGAATAACAACTGCTATAATTTTTCCTTTAAAAATGTTCCATGAAGCTAAAATGCCTAGCTGTCACAAATCGTTAAAAAGTGCTTGCAACATTCTCTACATGAATAAGTTCTTGGGCTCAATAGGGTTAGAGGTCAGAGTCAACTAAAATTGGTATTGATTGCAAACTCAAATTTTAACCCTACATGCTAAGGCAAAGGAAGGAAATGAGGTCACAAGGAAAGCAAAATTTTCATTTTAATTATGACTTAAAATAGGTGTCTTCTGGACAATAATGCTTTCCTTCACAGCTTCAGGTTAACAATATACTTATATGAATATCTAATCAACATTATTCCATTAAAAAATCCAAATATTCCCAGTTCTCAATGTTGATATGAGTTTGTGGCAACATTTTTAATGTTGGAGCATTCATCCACATTCATTACTTTGTGCAACTTCAGTTAAGGTGAATGTCATTAATACTGTATTTCATGTGGTAACATGGCCATTCAGACTTATAGAGCACTTTTAGGTGCATTATCCCCTTCAATTGTCAGTACAAGATGTGCAGTCAAAATCATTAAAGCTGTTTTACACATAGGGCAAATGAAAAGCATTTGGCAAAGGCTGAGTGGTTTTCTCAGATTGGCAGAGCCTGGGTCTAAAATGGAATGTGAATCTTAAATTCAGGCCTTCAGACTATTATAAATAATAGCTCTACTTCACTAGCAGTATCTATTACAGCACTTCATTCCTACAACACACCATGAGGTAAGCAATATTTTTAACAGGTAAGGAAGCAGAGAATTAAATGATTTATCCAAGGTCACACATCTAGGAAGTAAAATAAGGAGCCCAGAGTGCCAATGCAGGCATTAGGAGGTATCAAGGTAACTTCCATTATTTTACTAGCATAAGACTGACTGGAATCGATGTACATTCCTTGTCTATTTTAATGAAATCATTGTGCAAATAAGTAACAATTTTAGAATGGTCCATTACACCTTCTTTTCTAATAGGGTTTCAGATTTGGTAGTACAAGAGAACCATTTCTTACCTTCACTCCCGACTCTGCTCTCTGACTAGTTTCTCCCTTAATTTGCAATGTCAGGGTGCCTAACTCTGCTAGGAAGCAATCAACTTCCTACTTCTCCTGTTCTTCCTTCTATACTCTTGCTGTCACTTTTACCCAACTCTGATAAATTTTATTTTATATTTATTTGCAATTATATCCTGGCAACACAGACACAACTGGCAGGGAGGTTGGGGAGTGGGTCACCACAATGTCATTGATCTCATCACAAATCTAGATTCCCAGCATCAACTAAGGCATTAATACTATTTAATAACCCTTGTCAGAAGCTCAACACCTGCTCCCATGTCTCTATGGCTGCTATCTCAAAGCCTTCCTTCTGATGTTCTCCAGCCACACAATCATAACTCTCCACAGGTGAACTTTTCTTGGACTTGACTGAAGAGAGTGAACCATACACAAAGCACAGGGACTTACCTGTCATCACCTCATCTTGAACCAGTACTGCAATTTGTCCTTCTGTTTCCAAGGTATTCCTCCAGTGGTTCTCTTTCCCTCTTCTCATCTTTCACCATCGATTGCCAATCATCTTTCTAATCACTTTAAGATGATTGGCACTACTTTCATGAACACTCAGGCACATGCTAAAATCTTTTGTCAGTTTCCAAATTACAACCCCTATAACTTCTTTGATCACCTCTATTTTTAATATACATTCTGACAGAAGAGAGGTCCAATTCCCTCCCCTTTCAAACAGAAGCATTTGTCTTCTACCAAAGGAGGGGGAAAAACATTGCAAAAGCTTGCAAAATTATGTTCATTGTAGTAGTTGCCTCAAACTAAAGATAAAGGGAGGGGTGTAGGAAAGTTTGGGGTGATGGAAATAGTCTCTGTCTTAATTATAGTGGTGATTTCCTATCTGTCAAAACCCAGTGAATTGAACATTTTAAAAGGGCACCAATTACTGCACATAAATTACACCTCAATAAAGTTGATTAAAAAATAAACTCAATATGACAAGGGTTCTAACATTTTTAAGAGAACAAAGAAAGTAAGTAAAGGAAAGTACACTGGAGTTATTAAAAGGTGAAATATGATTAATTACACATCCAGATGCTGAAGTGAAATGTGAGTTTCTCTTCAACCAAGTCAGAAGAGAAATAATAGTGGATTAGAGACATTTTTTCTTGGTACACTGATTCAATCAAGAATACTTCACCTAGTCCTCACAGATGAGATTTTAGGTAATGGACATATTTGAAGAATGTAGAAATAGCAATTGATTGACAATTTCACATAGCACCTTCTATTTAGAAAATAAGTATATAATCATTATTACTCAATGAAAGTGTTTCTATAGCCACTGCTTCACCCTGGATTGGGCTTGTTTTCTAACAATATAACACACTCCAGGACTAGATAAGGTCTGAAGAAAAATGGCCTTCCACATGCCAGGCACTTTATCCATGTAATCTCATTTTGTCTAACATGCATAATAAAAGCTTCTTAGGCGAAATGAGATTACTTGTGTAAAGTGGTTACTTAACACAGCTAATAAACAGTGGGATCAGAATGAGCTCCAGAATGTGTCAATCTTTAGCATCTATCTACTGTGCCACTGATATCAAGGAGCAGGTTGTCCAAAAGTTCATTAAATGATTTCTCACAGACATCAATTATCTGAAGAAGTCATTGGCAAATGCTGGGTCACAGGCAATCTGTACTTACAGTCTCCAGTGTGTGCACGGAGTACCAATAGTCTATAAGACTATGAGGGAAACAAATCCACTTTTGATATCATGTTATTCAGGAGTCAGTGCTGTCTTGCCTTGTAAAGCCAACTTGGATTCTCTTCTGGTCCTCTCTAATGGCCCAAATCAGAAGACAGACTCCAAGAAAACATCAGTGTGGATTCTACATTTTGGGCTATTATTTGTTGAATCCCAAATGTTCCTCACAGTATTACATAGAAGAGAAATGGATGACAAATTTCCTTAACCGAAATAACCTGACTTAATAAAAACTGAACTTTATATGTGCATAGAATATGTGTTGCAGCAAAATATACTCTCAAAAGCTCAATTAATTCTTTGTTGTGTAGGAGTGAACCCCACAAAGCTGACACCGGTAGATACAAAAGGAAGTGAAAGAAAAAGGAACCTCCCTTTTCTCCTGGAAGCCAGCCATGCTTCTAACTCCTGGTTTGTGCGACTCTCTCTCTCTCTCTATCTCTAGTAAATAAATACATTGTTTTCCTATAGCATTGACTATCATTAATATTGCTGGATGTAGTTACTTAGTATTACATATTGAGGCAATGGAAAGATTTCAGTTTTATCTTTAGTTAAGCCAATTTAGAACCATTCTCTGACAGCAATGAGCAACTAACTCAGCTATTCCCTATAGAACCTCAAAATTGGAGGTATCATATTAGTGTAAAACAAAATGGGAAGATTCCTTGGATTTTCTCACATTTGTACATTTCCTGAATTCTTGCATCTCCACCTTCAAACTGTATCTCAAACTGTACTATTTCCCCAACCCCAATGTCCACACTTAGCAGTGATTCCTTAGCTCATCCATCTGCCTTCGCCCTTACCTTCCCACTGGACTGTTAAGAGACTAAAGTAAAGACCTCTCTGAAATACAGCTCTGAACCATTTCAAGCCTTCTCATAGGACTCAGATTTAAAACAAAAGACCTCATAATCACCATTAAGGCCTCTTATTCATGTGTACACATGTACACATCTGAATGCATCATCTACCATCCTCCTCCTCTCTCCATAGCACTTCTAGCAATGCCTGTAATACTCCACTATCCTGCTTGGACCCTTTGGTACTGGCTATTTCCTCTATCTGGAAACTGCTTGTTCAACATATCCCGTGACTCAGTCACTCCATTCCATCTTGGCTTGAATGATACTTTTGAGAATGTGCCTGGAACATAGCTTAAGTATATTCTGAGTGAACATCGTTGTGTGACTAAAGGAGAGAAATGACTTCAATGCACACAAGAATGAGCATCTTCCTTCTTTAAATACACGCTTGGAAGTATCTATATCTACATCCTCTGCTACTGTTGTTCAGTCACTCAATGCAATGCCAAAATAAACAATAAATTAAACCCAACCGGAACATAGTTGAGTAGTGGGATGTGCATGTCATAAAATTATTCCTACCCTCCTTGACTTAACAGTGTTTATATTATGCAAGTTTTCAAAAGACAATTAATAGCCTGTGATGTACAGAGAGATTACATATAGTCTGTAATTACTTTTTGACATGGAATCGCAAACTGATGGGAAAATTAATGAATATTATTCTTTAGCTTGTTTTCATGGAAAATCACAATTATGGGAAATATTCACAAGGAATAAGATGAGTTTAAGTCCTTCCTTCTCCCATAAAATAGTGCATTAAACTTTCTAATTTCAAATTAAAGGAATTAAAAACTGAAAATGATTCATGGATGTACACCAGCGGAGCATACTCTCAGCCATGAGGCAGCCTATATGAAATATCTGTCTGTAGACTAGCGTATAGCTCTAATTATAAGCCCCAGAAGATGGGGTGTAAGTCACATGAATTAAATGTCAATAATAGCAAAAACATAAGAAGGTAGACCACAAAGAGAGACATACTGGAGAATCCCCTAAGGTTTGGAGTGTCTGTGGGGAAGGCATGGATGAGAGAGAAAAACAGATCATTAGAAACATGTCGCGTCTGCTGCGCGGCCTGTGTCCGAGAACGTGCGGAGGGTGTCGGGGATTGACAACACAGAGACTCGTTCAACGATGTAAAGAAAACTTTAAGCAGGCCCCAAAAAGGTTCAAGAAAACTTCCTAAGAAAGGCTCCCACCAGAGAAGCTTCTGCTCTCTCCTCTACCCTGGCTGGTTCTGCTCTGACCCCAAAAACTGATCTGGGCGTGGCAGAAGAGGCGGTTAGTCTTTGGACAAGGTCAAGGTCAAGGCAGTTTCTGTGGGCAGGCCTTTTCCAGGAACTTAATGCCCCCAGGCATTGTATTGTTTTTAGTAAACATGTTTTTAGTAAACATTGTCTTACAGCTGCCTACTCCCAGGCAGAAGGGGAAGTGGGTCTCTGCTCAAGGTCTGGTGTTCCCACAAAACAGAGTAAGTGAAATCAATAAAATTACTTGAAAGACATGATCTACTTTTGTGTGATTGTACCCACTTATTTAGATAAATCTTTCATCCTTGAACAGGAGTTTTTTTTTATAAACCTGCGTTGGAAATGCCATGTTCCTATATATTACACAGAAAGAAAAATGTACTTTCTCTAGCTGCTGACACTTCCTGATACAGCTGTCCTCACAGAATTACACTGAATCCCACTGAATACGTTGGGGGCCATCACTGAGTAGGCAAATAATTCTTGTAGCCAAAAGTTCTTCTAGATTCATAGTCAGCCCTAGGTGGTTACTTACTGGAGTCATCTCTAATGCTGATTTATGGCTGTATGGTTTATTTGTGGAAATCACACCATGAGCAGCCTCAATGTCCTGTCTCCACCTGGCTTTGCTGTCCATTATTATCCAGTCCAGAACCCTCCAATGGCATCCTGTCACTCATTCTTGAGGAAAGACAAATAGGTAAAATAATCCAAACTAATCTGTAGACTAGCATTTATTATTTTCTACTGAGAATATGACATATCCTCATCTTTGTCACAGTTGTTTGGTTGACACTGCTATGATAATGATACTATTCAGTAGTGTGGGGGTCTATGTGTATGAGCATTCAATGAGCTAATAATATTCATGTAACTGTTTCCCAAAATAAAGAGCTTTTATAGTTGTTGGAATTTCCTTGGATCATTGTGGTTTACTTTTGAAAGAGGAGAAAGTATTCTAACCCAAAAGTCAATCCCCCCACTTCTCCCTCCCTCTCTCTACCATCTCCCTTTTCTTTTCCTTTCTCTCCAAATCATTATCCAAACACAAGATAAAATGACAGACACATGGGACAATATGACTGATTTATGCTTATCATTTTGAATTTCATACAATCTATTTAGAAAAATGAAACCTCCCTAAAGAGATGAGTGTACTGTTCATTGCTTATTATAGAAAAGACTTAGGAAAATGGATTCTATCACCCAGCTCCTAACATACCTCCTGTTCATTTGTGTAGACTATGACTCATGACTCGGGAGTCAAGCTTACAGAAAGACTAGATGAGAATGATCCTCTCAGAAGCACCTAACTGTTAAAAGCTTGTTACTAACATTCCTCTTGATTAGAAATACATACCCAATCAACTTCCAAGAAACTATCGTTTGACTGTGTCATCTCAAGATGATAAATAAATTTAACTGCATATGTTTCCCCTTGATTCACAAATGAGCAATCATGGAGAAAGGCCCATGTATTCACAGAAATGCAAACATATTTTCTGTGAATTACGTTCTAACAAGATCAGTGTGACTCATACACTTCCTTAGTTTGTGTGTAAGCCTCTGGATCGCTGGTCATTGTAAACTCAAAATATTAGCAAAGTCACTTTCTCCAACAGCCTGAGCTTATGATGGCCTCTTCTTTCCCCCACTTAGATCTAAGGAAACAAAGAATCTTTTAAGTTTGAAGTACAAAATATTAAAATTCTAATAAAACCTAATGTGTAAAGGATTGCTGACATTCCTATTATCAGTAAGAGATTCGTATATTTCCTATATAAGTCTAAAATCTCAAAAAAATCCTATAGCTAGTAAGCTACTTGAATAAACCAAGATAGGCAATTGATATCTTGTGGAAAATACTGCAGCAGTGTGTAGGCTCTATCAACTCTTTATTTTATCATTCAATATGAGACAATATTCTGTTCTCCATCTTTATGAAAGCAATGATGAGAATGGTAACAACACAACTTTGCTTTTTTTCTACCCTACCATGGCACACACCTAGTGTTCAGTAAAGATCTGATCCTATTGTGTTTTTAAGACTGTCCCTAACAATGACTGCTGCTAATCACTATCCAAAATCCATTCCCCGATCCCCTCATATTTAGCTCCACTCATGACTTTATGAAATAAAGACTATATTTATCAGCATCCCTTGCAGCTAAGTAGAGCATGCATGAGAGTTATAGCTAACAGAAACGCAAAAGAAATGCTTTGTATGTGACATCCAAGACAAGCACTTTAAAGGAGAAGGCAGGATTACAGGAAATCATCTCTGCTAGGAAGCATGGGATGAATGCCTTCTACCAACATGCAGAGACATATTAAGAGTGCTATTACTGTCTCAAGTCTGTGTCCATCGCTGAAGGTTTAGATGCAATAAGTCTAGTGTAGAATCTTAAAAGTAAATAAAAAACAGTGTTTCTAAAAGGCAATATAATTTGGACCCAATGTGCCAAGCCTCATTCATCTAAAATACAAAGGGTAAATCAACATTAAATACTACATTGGAAGCACTGCAAAATGAACAACCCTCAGGCCATCCCTAAAACACCCAAGCAATCTTTGACCATATAACACAGAGAACATATTTTCTGCCAGACGTGAGATGAATATGAAAAGATCCTTGGTTTCTTTTCTTCCTGCATGAAGAGCTATTTTGTCATTTACAATAATTATTACAGATACACGTCTCTTATTCTGTTTCTCACACTTAAACTCTCCATAGGCAAATTCTAGATTATTCCTAATTGCATTTGTACCACAGTTAGCAGCAGAAGCAAGAAGGCATCAACAAAAGGACCATTATGAAGTCCTCTGTAGTTTCTTGGGAATCTCCAGGTTTGTGACACATCTCTATGCAGCAACCTCTATGACATCATTGCACAGACATCAAAGACCAAAGATCATCTACTATCAGGCTTCTCCTCTGGCATGATTCTGTCATTGTAAATCTGGTAATATCTGGAGATATTTTCAGGTATCATAGCTGTGTATGCTATTGCTGATAAATATCCTGTAAGAAACACCCCCACAATAAAAGTGTTATCTAGTACAAAATGTCATCATGCAGAAACTGAGTCATTTGGTTCCAAAGCATACTAAGACATAAATATTGATATTTCCCTAAATACACATTCTCTAAGAAGCATCTCCCATCTAGCAGAAACAAGTTCTCTGATGAAAGAGTACCTGTTTCTCAATTCTACCCCAAACCGGTCTTCAGACATTCACCCTCCACTTATGTGAGCCAGCGCAGTGGAGCAGGACAGAGCTCTACATCCGATCCTTTGAGCCTGAACCACTGATCAGCACTGAACAACAGGCAACCTAGGCCACCTCTACCAGCGTTTCCTTGTCTACACACTAGAGGGATGAGGGTTGTAGAAAGATTTGTCACACCACTACAAAAATTAAAGTAACTAATCCAGATAGTTTCCGGACACAACCTGGTACATAGTAAGTAATAAATAAGATAATGCTACTTTTCACAAAATTCAATCAATGCATGTTTTATGGCGTTCAGAATATAAAAGATCTCTTCTTTTCCACATTTTCATTTGCTATGCCCTTTTCTTTCACCCCATTTTAATCACAGTCTGACAGATGGCAGGGTGCTATTTTTTTATAATCTATGGGCACAGATAACAGTCGGAGGCACCTTCGTGTTGCTGGCTTAATTTCTATCGTTCTTCAAACAACTTATCCACCCCGGTATTTTTTCCCTGGGAGCAATTTTTCCATAAGCATACAAACACTCTTTCTTTTCACATAAAATAGAACCATAGAGAACTATACCTCACTTCCTGTAATAATTGCGTTATTAGTTTGCACAATGTTGGTAATACCAAGAAAAATAAATACTACAAATTTCTACAACGCTCTGCACAGTGGCACTGTGCTGGGAGGGTTAGAGAAAATGCCAGTAGCTGCTGTCATCTCATCCTAAGCGATGCCTCCTTGCTTTTTTGCAAACTAAGTTTTTAAAGCTGTTTGCACAAATGTTCCCATTTGAAACATCTATGTCCATTCTCCTTCCGCCATCCTTCAGTCCTGCCTGCCTACCAGCAACACATAAATTGGCTACTTTTATCTGTATGCTGCCGAGCACTGAGAGACCTTATGTGACTGGCACTTTGATGGGCACTTCACTTTCATTGTCTCTTAAGTCGTTTGCAATACACATTGTTATTCCTGTTTCATACCAGAGACTGTGGCTCCAGTCAAGAGACTTGCCCTTAATAAGTGATGGAACCCAAAGCCCTAGCCCAGGCTACTGAATAGCCATGCCACTTCCACTAATGTTCCCCTGCCAGCCTGTGCTTGACACCACTATAGCACCCCCACAAAACAAAGCACAGCACTTAATAGAATCCCTACATGCTCAGCTGATCTTGTACATGGGACAGTTATCACTCTATCACCTCTCTCGTTGCCTTCTGTAGGGGACAGGGGAGTAAAAGGGTCCCCTCCACCATGAACTCCTCTTCTAATCCCCTGAGGCTGTTCTGATGGAATTTCTCACCGAGTAATGAAGTACTGAAAAAGAAGAAAGAAGGCCAAATTCTCGCTCAGTAAAAGGAAGTTTGTTTCACTTGATTATTCTCCGATATCTGAAGTGCTAGGAGACACTTCTGCATTAATTCTGGGCATGTGTGGAGATAACCTACCCTTCAGCCTGACTTCCCACTTTAAAAATTTACATTTCATCAGAGAGACACATATAATAAATTTGCTGTATTAAAAAAAAAGGAACTTCTTATTTCTCCATTTTCTCTCACTGGCGTGACAAGATTGTGGAGTGTTAAGTTATAGAAGAGAAAGGAAGTGAAACGGCCCCTCGGGCCACACTTCTGCAAGGGACAGTAAGGGAGTCCAGGAACTAGGAAGCTCCTTGAAGTCAGAATAAAGTGCAGATAACAACCATCATTCAACCAATCCTTTGATTCCCCCATGTTCCTTCCTCCCATGTCAAGGCACTAGTAAAGAACTGTTGACTTCCTTTGAAATGCATCTTAAATCACCCATGCTGTGAATATTTACTGAATGACAGCTGTGGGCAAAAAACTATGCTATGTATCATGTTGTCCTGCGTGAGTGAGTGAGTGTGTGTGTGTGTGTGTGTGTGTGTGTGTGGTGTGGTGTGTTCATGGTGTGTATGTGTGTGTGGTGTGTGTGGTGTGTGGGAGGGTGTAGTATTTGTATGGTGGTGTGCTGTATGTGGTGTATGTATGTTTGTGGTGTGTGTATTGTGTGTGGTTCTAGCAGTGTGGAGGTGTGGAGGTGTGCTGTGAGTATTATGGTGTGGGGGATGTACTGTGTGTGTCTGGTGTGTATGGTGTATGTATGCGTGATATGTGTGTGTGGTGTGTATGTGTACGTGGTGTGGTGTGGCATGGGAGGTGGCTGTGTGGTGTGTTTATGGTGTGTGTGGTGTTTTTGTGGTGTGTGTGTGTGAGAGAGAGAGAGAGAGAGAGAGAGAGAGAGAGAGAGAGGTATGTTGTCTGTGTGGTGTGTGTGTAGTGGGTGGTGTGTGTGCATGTGGTGTGTGTATACCTGTATGGTGTGTATATATATGTGTATCTGTGTGTGCATGCCTGCATAAGGCACATAGGTAGTGCATATATACTTATTAAACTAGAGACAATTCTCCTCATAGCCTTGCAGGTTAGTAATTGATATCAGATGTGCACAATACAATATGACCTTATTAGACAATCACAATGGAAGGCCTAGTGCAATTCACAAAGATTTCATGGAGAAGATGAAACCTAAAACTGCCTGGAAGAATAATATGCTCTGAGGATAGGATATCTATTCCTCTTAATACATATATTCTTTCAAATATAAATTCAGTAATTTAATCATGGCTTCTATGGCAGCTATGTGTGAAAAAGGTAAATAGGCATTTAGGGAATTGCCATTACTAGGGTTGAAATTTTCATTTTGTATGCTCAGCCATGACCATTGGGTGGGTTTTCAAGACCTCAGTATTCTCCTTCCAAATTATTTAGCATGCCTCTTTGTAATACCTCACTCGAGTCATCTCATTTCCCTTTAGGGTCCTTACTTCCTACTTTTTTCTGATCTACGTTTGTCTTCTAAGCCTTCTCTATTGAATACATCTTAGTTCTTACAGTTCCTACCCAGTGTCTTCTTCTGGGTTCCAAGTGCTTAAGCCGACGAACACTGGAGCATGTCTGTGCCTGGAAGTGAATGCCGGCTCTGCCACTAGTGAGCTACAAAACCATGGCAAAGACAGGCATTCTTTCCCTTGTTTTCCTTTCATCTGAAGTCCAGATACAGTCGTTACTGTTCTCATCATTACAAGAACAGAATTCAAGACAGATGAATTTAAGGGAAGCTCTATTGATTCGGGTTCATAACTTCATAGCTCCGGAGGGTTTGGTACACAGTTGCTTGACCCTGAACACCTGGATAGAATGTCTAGGAGGTGGGCTGGTAGAGCTGGGGTTTCAGAATGAAGCAGATAAAAGAGAATATAAAAAGGAACTTGATGCCTGGCAGTGGTGGCGCACGCCTTTAATCCCAGCACTCGGGAGGCAGAGGCAGGTGGATCTCTGTGAGTTCGAGGCCAGGACAGAGAAACCCTGATTCGTAAAAACCAAAAAAAAAGAAGGAACTTGATTAGCACAGGGCCCCAAGAGCAGCCTCCTAATGACCTACTTCCTCCAGATGGGCCCTGCCTGCTGCTTTCCACTACATCCCACTTACCTGCCATATTATGAACCTATTAAAGCATTTATTCAGTAACTATGTCAGAGCCCTCATAATCTGTTTGGGTCTGGAAACAATTAACAGATACACCACAAGGTGTGCTTCACTTATCTCTTAGGTGTTTCCCAAACTAACGAACTTGATAAGATTAATCGTCACAAGGATTAATAAAAGTCAATGCCCCAAACTATCGAATTGAATATTAAACAAAAAGATACTTAGAGTGATGCCTTGCAGCAAATAAGTGATAAATAAATGATACCTGTGTATGTTAGAGGATATTTCTTTACAAGACATGTTTTCCCCTTTCTTAATAATGTCCTGTCATTTTTCTGCCAGGAAACCATCTCTCCTGAAGTCTGTCTGCACTGCTAGGTGCTAATAAAACAAACCCAGTATCTACATGAACATATTCATTCTCCCTCCCTGGAAACCTGAAGATTGGAGCTCAGAATATCTGGTGATGTTGCCTATGAAGACTTGAATAGGTATCTGCTCTAGGGACTCTCAAAGCAATCTTCCTTAAAACTTGATGGTTTAATTCTTCACATATGTGTGCTTCTCCAGACTCTATGGTTGAATTTCTCCTCTGCTTAATCTTGCTCAAGTTGTTTTCAAATATTTACAACAAACTAGTTTATATATCAATCACCTTATTCTAAAGAAAAGCCAAGGCTCTTCCCTCTTTCCCCCACCCCTGCCTGCCCTAACACCCCACCTCTCGAAAAGAGGTCTCTTTAATTATCTTAGATTTACCCATTGTCTCCCACCCCTCCAACCAAATGCTTTCTGGACTATTATCCATGTTCCTGCTGATACCCTCTCCTTCTGCTCCAGTAGCTCCCCTCTCGCTGATTTACCCGTCCTTTATGCAATAGTGTATTGTACCTTTATACTCAGATGGATTGGGCTGAACATTTAGAGGAAGAGCGGGACATCAGAAGTACTAACAGTACAGTCTGTGCTCAGTCACTGCCACCTACCAGTGTTTCTTGACTCTTTATCAGACCAGATGGCTTTCTGATTTGAAATTCTGCCTTGTACCTTCCAGTGTGTAGCAGAGTGTTTATATGCAATGGACTAATAAGCCTCTTAAGTAAAGAAGCTAAGCCTTACTCGTCAAACACCCTAGATATATATTAGTTAGCTACCTGGTCAAACTCAACCAGAAAAGTTTAAGAATTTCCACCCCCTCCCATCACTCTAAGTCCTACTCTGTGCGAACTTCTCAGGCATTTGCATAAACTGTGGTTTTCTCTTTGATCTCCATAATTATGATGTTTTTTAATGTAGCCCTTTGCTATTAAACAGAGCAGTGTTATATGTCTGAAATCAATGAAAGAATGGTTTTCTGTGGTTTTAAGAGACATAGTAAGACAAATCTTCAGTGCATATGGGTAGTGATTGGTTTATGACATTCGCCAGTTCCTCCCAAAATTAAGCCTAATCAGGAAACAGCAGCATGGAACAGACCTAGCGAGTTTCTCTCCTGCCATCTGGTCTGATAAGGAAGTCAAACATTAGTAGGTGGCAGTGGCTAAGGACAGATAGTACTAATAGTACTTTGGATATCTCTTTCTTCTCCTCTGAATACTGAGCACATCCATCTGAATTTAAGGGCCTTCCAGCAGTCTTCAGGAAGGAGGATTTTTTGTAAGCTCTAAGCCCAATTCCTAACATATTCATGAATCTCAACAGTGAGTTGTGGTATTTCTGAAATTTAACAGGAAGTCCTGGAAGAATCATTTAGATTTGAGTGACAACAGCCTTAAAGTATTATTGCTTTCCTCATCATTTGTAATACATCACAGTTACTGTGATAGTTAATTGTGGTTGCCAACTTGACACACCTGGGGAGAGGGTGCCTCAGTTGAAGATTGCCTCTATCAGATTTTCCTATGGGCATTAACCAGGTGCAGTGACTTCAAGTCTTTCTGAGACAATGGAAGGAAGGAAGAAAGATGCCAACCAGAATCCTTTCCCATCTCTCTACAGAGAAAGAAAGACACCTGGCCGGGCACCAGACAGCCTTTCACACACATTATCAAGTGTGACTCCCACAATAGTGATGCTGCATACCACCCAAATTATCTGTGCCAGGTGTTAGTGGGCTTTTTACTTGGCTTTCCCTTAGCATCTACTGGCCTCCTTAATATATAGATTCTTAAACCTCAGGCACTTGATAAATAGTGGATTGTATAACAAAACCCATTAACATCTATCACCGAATCTACCATCAGCCCAAGCCAGTCACCAGGGAATGGAGATTTGCTGAGGCACACTCCATTACACTGAGATCCAGTGGAAACCCAGGGACTGGAGAGTCCTATAAAACCTCTCCATTAGCTATATTGGGCCTGTATGGCCTTCTTCCTCTGTTCCTAACACAGTCCTCCAGCCTAGCATGCTGCCTGCCATGAACAGCTCGCGTTCTTCAAGTAAATCTCTTGTCTACTTCATATTTCCTCCATTTTAATGGAAATATTGAAAAGTTTTTGAATTTTTAAGTTATCAGACAAGATAATGTACTTCATTGTGGCATTTTATACTTACTTTGCTACATTGTTTATCTACTCCCTTTTCCCTCTCCCTTCATATTCCCCTTGACTCCTCTTGCTGGTCCCCTTCCTCCACACAATACACCCCCTTCTGCTTTTCTGTCACATACATTTCATTACCTTCTCTGTTTTATCCCATACCTACCTTTAGTCTCTTCTTCCCTTGTCATGGTTCCCTTTCTAGTTTCATCTCTCTCTCTCTCTCTCTCTCTCTCTCTCTCTCTCTCTCTCTCTCTCTCTCTCTCTCTCTCTCACACACACACACAGTATAGAACACTTCCATGAGAGAAAACATGGTGACTATCTTTCTGAGCCTGGCTTACAATGCTTAAGCTAATGATCCTCAGTGTTATGCATTGTCCTGAAAATGCTAAGATTTCATTCTTTATAGTTAAGTAAACTCCAATTATACATATGTACATTTTCTTTATCCATTTATATTTTGATAGACATCTAGGATAGCTTCATTTCCTAGGTATTATGGCTAGTATTTCTGTGATAAGACCTAGACTTCTTCAGGGATATACTCAGGAATGGTATAGCTAGTTCATATGGTAATGCTGCTTTTAGCTTTGTGAGAATCCTCCATGCTGATGTTCAGAGTACATTTCTACGGACTGTGTATAGTGTTCCTCTTTATCAATGTTTCCTGTTTGTTTTCTTGGTGACAGCCATTTTAACTGGGATGAGATGGAATCTCCCACATAATTCTACCTGCATTTCTACACATTGCATCCATTTTTTTCACTGTGTATTCGTTTCTTAATAGAAACTATTGGCTAGGCTTTTACAACACTAATGAAATTTCTGGAAGTTCATCACTTCTATCTTTTTACTTCTTAAATGTTCAAACTCCTAATCTAGCTATCTATTCTACTTATGCCCCTGCAGAACTGACTGGTTATCCCAAACCTGGATCAGCCATCTCTCTCATCTAGTCCCAAGACAGATATGCATATGACTTCACATCACCCAGTCAGGCCATGCTTACCCAGTTACCTTCCAGCTCTCACTGGCTGACCAACAATAGTTTGACCTAGTTTCCTTAGTAAAGAGAGCAATGTGTACTGGCTTTCTGGTTGCTATGATCTGCCTCATTCCTTATGCCTTATACCAGTTCCTCCAGAGCTTAGAGTATGTACTTGACCCCTTTCATCTTTTGCCTCTCAACTCTCTTTGCCCACACTTTTGACTGACATTTCCTTTCAGAGCTCCATGTGGGTGATATATCTGCCTTTCATCATTTGCTCTTTACATTTCAATATTTATAAAAATTACTCCTTTTGAGTCTTCAGTTCCCACACACTAACCTAATAAAAAGGGTTTGCAACCTCTTGACATTGTGACATCTCTCAAGAAATTCATCATTTAAGTATCTAGTAGTATTCTACCAAGCACATGCCATTTTCTACATATAATAAGAATCGTGGATCCTACAGAGGTAAGTAAAATACCTTCTACAGAAACAACACAGCCAGCAAGATGAAACATGAGCAGCAGAACAATGGACACAAGACATGAGAAAACAAAGAATTCTAAGAGGATGGAGGAAGAGGAGGATTATCTCTCCTAGGATTCACAGGACTTTGCCTTATGTTCCTAAATAGGTTGTAGTTCAACTCCTTTGTTACTATTCCTTTTGCTTTCTCTACAGACCATTATTACTCTTGTAATACAATATAACCAGTATGTTGAATGACAGAGAAGCTCCTATTATTATCATATTTTAAACAAACAACAATATGTGCTGAGACTGCATTAATTGACACATCCCTAATTCTCTTATTAACATGAAATCCAGTTTTGTTTTCACTACACAGAATGGCAGTCCCATGTTTGGGGTGAAAACACAGAATCTCGTCAGTAGAACAGTGACTATCAGAAAGGTGCATTGTTTGTACATGAATATCCCATACAAGGATGTACACATGTATACATGTTGTCAGTCTAAACAAAAAAACTTAAAATTTCTGTTTTGGGTAACTGCAATATATGGGTGGCCCAACACCCCTTCTCTAGAAAATCCCTTTCTTGCAACAGAAGATATCAATATTCCTATTTGCCACATGGGCACTTTATGCTCAGCATCTGCAGTTGGTTATCTGATACAGGCAAAGGCAAGTAATGTACTCCCATGAGGTTTAGAGTTGATAATGGTCACTTTAATGACACAGCAATATGCAAAACACACAATTTTGAAGCAGATGAACTAAATAGTCAAGGGAGCCTGTCCCCTGAGAGAGATAAAACTAATATGTCAGAGTGTGTAGGCTTGTAATCCCAGCACTTGGGAGTATGGAGAGTTAAAATGCATAGCAAGTTCAAGGCCAGGTTGGGCTACACATGAAATCCTATCTCAACATGAGAGAGAGAGAGAAAGAGAGACAAGAGAGAGAAACAGAGAAACAGAGAGGCAGAGAGACAGAGAGACAGAGACAGAGACAGAGACAGGGAGACAGAGACCTATAGGAAGAGGGTATTCTCCAATCTACTTCTGATATATTTCCTTTTTTGATCTTAATTGTTTTATTGCTTGCTGGTAACATTCACTCACACTCACACACACACACACAATTCCTCTACACAATCATTTTTAATAGATCTATTGGTCATGCTTCTAAAAGGTTAGTTTTGGAAAATGAAAACTCTCATTGGTTACGGTGGTGGTCTTCCCCTAGGGCAGAGCATGCCAATTGGTTCTCCAGTGCCAAATAAACAGCCCTGAAAACATATATACAAATAACTTTATGCACACTGGATAGGTTATATTTATAAATATATATTTATATACACACATACACATATGCATGCAATAAAATTATGAAAAACAGGACATTAATTTGAAGGGGAGAGGGAAGGGGAATTTGAGAGGGTTTGGATGAAAGGAAATGGAAATTGTAATTTTATTATAATCTTGAAAGTGAAAAAGTACAGTGAGCCCAGGGTACAGAACTGTACAGCTCTTCTACCTTAAATATTAGAATCATTCTTGATTATTTAATCCATGGCTTCTCCAAGATCTTTTTCCTATTTCATATCCTCACCCAAATCTGACCATTTCTTCCCTTCAAATATCTTTCACGTCTATATTGTCTTCTTCATTTCATCTGTAACTGCTGCTCTACTCCAATTTATCTTGGTTTAAGGAAATCCTCGTTCCAGTCTCCTCCTAGTGAGATATATTACACGCTGTATACAAACAGATAATCAAATAATACACATCATGTCTCCAGCTTTTAGCTTTCCAATGGCTCTTACTGTTGACTAAGTGAAATAATAAAATTTAACCAGCATCAAATTCTTCTACAACCTAGTTTCAATATACTGTTCCAACTTAAGTATCACTCCTCCCTTGTAGGATATCTGAGTGTCATCTATTTAAATGGGATAACCCCAATGAATATTATGTTAAGCACTAAAATTATGATTTTATATAGTTGATCTTTTATAATGTCAATAACAACTGTTACAGTTTTTAAATGGAACTTCAAATTCTCTGACACCATTGCCATTGAAAGACACTATGTGTTAATGTCTCTAGATTTCTAGGGCCTGGAAAATGAAGCAAATGACCAGCAGCTCACATCATTCACCAAAAGCAGCACTTCAAATTCTTAGAATGAATCAGAAAGAGCACTCAGCCCTCGTCTTGCCAAAGGGGAGGAAGACAAAAATGACAGTGGTGAATGCGATCAATATAATCATTAATAATGAAGTAAACAGGTCATGTGACCTCTTGGGGGAGATGGAATCACTATTGCCAAGTCCACCAATATGAGACACCTGCTACCAGGAGGCTCTAGTGTCATGGAGAAACTAATTGTAGATGGCCCATATGTGTGCCCTAACTGAGATCCCATGTAATGGACAATATTAAGTAGATACACTCTCGTTCCATCTATTAAGTTATATCAAGCAAATGAGCTTCTTGAGTTAAGGATCTAGCTACTGTGAAACAGAGTTAAGTCATTATGGACTCAGCATTTTCAAACTCTTGACCCACAGAATCTATAAGCATGATTGTTTTATTGCTAACACTTAGGATGGTTCTAATTCAGCAGTGTAAACTTAATCAAATGTTGGCAGTAGACCCTTGTCATAAAGAAAGTTTAGAAATATGCAGCACTGAATTTGAGACTAGATTACTGCAACAACTGGAAAAGCATTGGGGATGGCAGAAGTTAGCAGACATCTGTGGCCCTTAAGATGTGGGTAGTGAGGGTTTGAAGGACAATATGGTAAATACTATTAAAAGCCAAATAAGAAGCCCAGGAGATAGTTCAGTGGGTAAGGTGCCATCTATTCTAGCATAAAGACCTTAGTCCAGATCCCCAATAATTGCATAAAAGCCAGATACTATACATGTTTGGTTAGCAGAGACAGGTAGATCCCAAGGGCTCACTGGCCAAACATTCTAGACGAGATGATGATCTCAAGGTGCTTAGAGAGTCCTTTTCTCAAAAACTAACAGACAGTAGAGGAAGACACTTAACAATCTCTGCCCTGCCATGTGCATGTGTGGCTAAGCACAGGCATACATCTACTTGCACATACATGCACACACCTCACAGAAAAAAATTAAGCAGAATAAAAGGAGGTTTTTGTTATATAGTGCAAGAGTGAGTTGCCACTGGATTGCCTTTGGTACCAAGGAAAATAAGTAATGTAACTACAGAAATTAATTTTGTAGTGAAAGAGATTTCCAGAGGAAAACTTGAAAGTGGCATCTGATTCTTCTCACTGGCTGTGGATTTTCTAAAAATAGAAGACGTAAGCTTAAGAATAAACTGCCTAATCCCAAACGAAATTTAGGGAAAGTATAAAAGAGCTAAGGATTCTTTGAATTTGAACTGTAAAAAAGTTCTCCTTCTTAGCCTCATTAGATGGAAGAAGATTATTAAAGAACAGTTTCAAGAAAATAATAATAATACAGATCACCATCATGAAACATGGCCTGAAGCTAAAAGCAAGAGCCAGTGTCCTCTAAGCCCCATGACTCTCTTGAAGTAGCATCCCAAGGCTTTTTCAAAAGAAAAGTGTCTTTACGAAACATTTTTAAAGATGTCTTATGAAGTCTCTCTGTTAAACAATGAGTATATGAGAACCTTGATTCCACAAAGGCTCTACATAGACAAAGGTTTATCTTAGAGACATCTGTGGGTCTAGTGTTGTCTGAGACACGGGATGTAGCCTGGTAGATTAAAAACCTTGATTTTTCATTATATATACTTGCTTAACTATAAAGTTACAGAGCCTGTGGAATCCAATTTTGCACATATGAGAATGGAGCTGAGATGATCCAGTTATAGACACAAACTATTTTGTATTTGGAAAATAATTTCTTCAGAGGCAAAATTAAAAACCCAAAGGATGAGGTCAAATGCCAAGAAAACAACCCACAGGGAACAGCACTGAACCATATCTGAGGAACTGGCAAGACTGCCCAGTTGGATTTCAGAATTGCTACAGGCCATTGCCTGCTGGATCTGCACATTATTTTCTATTCTGGAATACAGATGGCTGTTACAATCATATTCTGACTTCACCGTGGTCTTATAGGTTTGGGGAAGTGGGAGAAAGATAAATTATTTGGTGGTCTTTATAACAGGTCTTCTGGGTGAGGGGCGATAGGCCCAAGAAACCAAATCTGAGTCACCTCATCTGCACCTGGATCTCAGCTTGATTGGAAGGTTGTGGATCTCAAATGTCAGCATATGGTATTATGTTATGTCAGCTGATTCCTATTAGAGAGTATATATTCTATGTGGACTTGGTGTAAATAGTTTGTGAAGAGAGAGCAGATTGCTGATTTTAAAACAAGATCACAAATTCTTTGGCATTCTTTCCATTAAGATCTGGCAAGTATGCCCTGTTCTGTTGAGCCTCAACTATCACTGGTAAGTAACTTATGAAGAAAAATAACTATGACATAGAAACAATTAAATATGACATCAGGAATAGCCCCATATGGCTTTTTATAGCTACTTAAGGCACTTACTTTTGATGTTTATACTAGCTAATTTTATGTCAACTTGATACAGGCTAGAATCATCTGTAATAAGAGAACCCCTATTGAGAAAATGTCCCCATCAGATCAGGCTATAGAGAGACCTGTAGATCATTTTCTTAATTAGTGATTGATATGGAAGGGCCCAGCCCATTACAGATAGTACCATCCCTGGGATGGTCGTCCTGGGTTCTATAAGAAAGCAGAATATGAGGAGCAAATATGAAGATCAGTAGTCTTCCATGGCCTCGGCCTCAGTTCCTGCCTATGGGTTCCTTCCCAGTTTGAGTTCCTGCCTTGACTTCCCTCAATGGATTGTAACTAATACATAAGCAGAATAAAATAAAGAATTCATAAGCCACATAAACCTTCCCAAGTTGCTTTGGCCATGGAATAGAAACCCCAACTAAGCCAGTATTCTAAACTATCTTGTAAGAAAAGGAAACTCCCTGATGCTATACCATATTGTAAGTAAGCCTGGAATATGCACACACTGCAAACAAATGGTATGGCACACAGCCCCAGCGCTATCTCAGGAGACTAACAATAAACCTCCAAGCAATATGATTCCAGGTGATTCTGGCCCTGGTTGTAAGAGGCCAGTCATCATGCCACCCTATCTGAGACCCAGACCGTACTGAGCAGAGACAAGTTGCTTCCACTGTGTGCTCCAATTCCATACCACAGAAGCTCTGAACATAATAAACTGGACCTATTGTGCAAATCCTTTTTACAGTAGTTTGTTTTGCAAGTATAGGAACCAGAACAGCACGGTAAGGGTAGAAGTCATACTTTCAGTTTTCAAACAAGAAAACTAGAAAAGAGAGAGCTTAAGTAATGAACCAAGGTCACAGAGAAGCAAGGCAAGAGCTCAGAAACAGATCTATCTGATGGTAAAACCCCATCTGTAGGCATCTTACCACACCAATTTCCATACAGACTTCCCTACATCTATATTTCTTCCTGATAATATTTCCCCAACCAAGCACAATGTGCACACAAAATCTGCTTCCCTTGGACGGAATCACCATTCAAGGTCCTTCTATCTCTCCTCTCTTCCAGGAGACACATGCCTACAACACAATTGCTAGGAATTTCTCTGTCTTCTAGTGGTCTTGGGATTGCTTTCTTCCAACTGGACAATTAATGAATACTAGTGATACCAATTCACAACTGGTGAATTTGTTGTTTTTCTTACATGCATTCCCTGGTTTTTCCTCCTGAATTGTGTTCCTAGATTAAGGCTGAACTCTAACTGTATATAAGATTGCAGCAGGAAATATAAAGCTATGAGGTGGACTGAGCCCAAAAGAACAAAACCAATCTTGAGTATGTTGTCTTGAGAAGTTAATACCAAATGTAAATGAACTGGTCACAACATAACTTCAGCCCATTGACTTTCTTCACAGCATAAATAATGAGCTTACGTGGCACATGCGAGAATGATTATTGCCTCTCACTAGAACACGAGATCTCTATAAATTCGCAGTGTACAGACGTGAGTCAAGTGATACAAGACCTTGCTGTGGGGTAACCCGTCTGTACACTGCGAATTTATGCTGCTCTCATTGGTTGATACCGAAATCTGCTTTGGCCTATAGCGAGGCAGAATATAACTAGGTGGGAAAGCCAAACTCAATACAGAGAGAAAGAAGGATGAGGGAGAAATATAGGGGTTGAGGGAGATGTGGGCCAGCCACCCAAGAAGGATGCCAGCAGACCAGTAAAGCCATGGCCATGTGACAATATATGCATGAATAGAAATGGGTTAATTTAGGTGTAAGAGCTAGTTACTAATAAGCCTGAGCTAGGTCAAGCAGTTTGTAATTAATATTAAGTCTCTGAGTAATTATTTAGAAGCAGCTGTATTCTTCAGGAAAAAACAGAAGTTATCTTATGTGCAATCTCTGAATTCATAAATATTAACACCGTTTAAGAAAAAAATGGTAAGCTGTTTTAGGAATGAATAAACTCAATACATTTACAGATTAGTATTAAATACCTAATTTACATGTGTAACCTCTGTATCAGGGGTATCTTAGACTCTTCATCTTTGTAATTATTTTGAATAGCATTTTGCAAAGTAAAGGTAGCTTGCAAAGCAGATAATGATGGAGTGACAGTGGCTCTAGTACTCACACCTGGGGCATTGTGAGATTCAGCTCCGTATTATTAATATGCTACTCAAGTTCCTACCTCATAGCTCAAACAAAATTGCTGCAGCTTCTGATCTCAAATGACCACCTGGACCTCACATGACCATCCCACAACCAAGATTCTAAAGCTAAACCTCTTCTCTTCCCATCTGCTAAGGGTTGAGAAATGTCATTCCAATGTCATTCCCATGTGCCCCCAGTAATAAAGGGGAAAGTCAGTGAGAAGAAAAACAGATTGCATTTCAAAGGGGGTGACAGAAAGCGAGAGTAGAGTTTCAAACTGTATTTCCACAGTTGATAAACAGGGCTTCCCAATGGCGATTCTGCTTTCCTTTCTACTGATTTTGGTATTTTTAGATGATACAGTCTGATATTTCCTTTCAATTGACCTTTCAATGTTCGCTGCTACTGTGTTTTATCTTCTCTACATTAAAATTACTAAGTATAGACGTTAAAACGCTTACTGATTACTTAAAAATGCTTAACAATAAAAAGTCACATCTGAAAAACTAGAGTGATTTTACAAACACGGCTTAGCAGCAAGCAGAATTATGTAGGGCTGGGGACACTTTCATGGTTTTTTAAGGAAAAGATACCAAACCAAAGCATTTCCAGTATATTTTATGGCAGCTGAGCCACTGCAAGTCAATCACCTACTTTTGAAGACACAGAAGGAAATGGGATGTCTTCATGTTCGTTTTCTGTGTATGGTCCAATGAACTCAGTCTTGAAGGGTTCATAGAAGGCATAGACAAGCATCAGAGGAACTCAACATTTCAAATTATTTTTAAGTCCAAAGAGTAAAATGTCTGCTAGCTCTCTATACTCAGAATTTAGGGTATTGTTTAAAATGACTACCCAGATGAATTCACTCTATAGTGGTTTTTTTTCAATAATGGCATTAATTTTGTATATGAGCAGATTTTTTTAAAGCAAGCTCCACAGTGATTTAAATTAAACCAGTGAGAAAAATTTCTTTAGCCAAAACTATTTTTCGAAATTCAGGGTATTATAGAACTGTGAATCCCTACAGGTTAAAAACATAGATTTCTGTTCACTTATTATGTTATGAGCAAAGAAAATGGAGTATAGGAGCTATATAGTGGGGAAGATCACATGAAATTCTCTCAAAGACATGCAGGTTAAATGATAAAAGAGATTCCCTGAGCACAGTAGAGAAAGCCCAAACCTTGGGAACAAACTGCCTGATTTGACTTGTGGTTTTTGACCCTGGGAAGGTTACTTAAGCTATTTAAACCCCAATTACTCATGTGGGAAAAGAACCACAATGCCTTGGTAATTAATATGAAAATTAAAATAAATGCATGGTTATTGTGGAAGAAATTGAAATGGGGAAGAAATTGCTCATTCAACATGACTCAGACTAGCATGACACAATGCAATAGAAAAGTGCCTAGAATATCTTAGTGTCAGTCAGGAGAGCAATCAAAGATAAGCCACCTGTCTTTACCACAAATTTAATGCAGACAATAACTACAGAACCTCACACTAAGAAAAGTAAATGAAATAACTATACAATGTAGGGTGACAGCTATTCTCTAGTCTCTTGGATTTTAGAGTAGGCTAAGTATTAATAAGTGATGAATATAAACATACAGCAACTGTACAATAAAATGCATGGGCATGACAAATACAAAGTTGAGGCTAGGGTTCCTAAGAAAGAGGATATCAAGGACTCCTGCCAGGGAGATTCAGTTCTATTCACTATCATTTACTTTCTCCTCAGGCCTGGCTAACAGGTATGTGGAGTTCATTGCATCATTGGGTACATTTTGTATACATTTGGGGAAAAAATCACAATTGAAAGATGCAACAGGAATCAAGAAATTTTCCAGAGAAGTCAAGAGCTGTTCCAGGCATACCCAGGCCTGGGGTGGAGACAAGGAAAACCAACATCCATAAAACAGGTGGATGGAGATGGCTAAAGAAAAAGAAAGAAAAAAAGAAGAGAAAAGAAGACTGTAGGGTGAGAAAAGTCTGACCTTGAAACAGGGATTACATTTAACATCCAGTAACTAAAGACATTGTCTGTGTCAGATGTGAAAGCTCCACAAGTGACGCCTGTGAACCTAGAAGCCAGGCTACTCTACAGGGTACACATTATCCAAAGAATCATTAGGCTGAGAATACTTACTACAACCCCACTCTTGGTAGTAGTTTCTCGGTATGTGAAGTTGCAAATCGCCCAGGCTAAATAGTATGTGGACATGAGAGGGGTCTGTGAAAAGTGGTCTGTGACCCATCCATCTTCCTCAAACACGGATGTCTCCACTGGCATATTGGATAGAGACAAATAGGCTGCTTGATGTTTGATGCTGATTTTGAAAGTGGCTTTGTAGATTGGTTCATCAAAACATGGAAATGCCTTCCTGGCATGCGTAGGTGAAAACTGAGTAACACCAAGGAATCTGGGGGAAAAAGAAGAAGAAGAAAATGACATGCAAATTATGTATACTGCTTCAATTAATGACCCCATTGCATACCTCAGTATATTTTGATAAATCTGAAAATACACATTTTTTTACCTAAACTGTGCCTCTATCCACGAATAACATGAAAGTACACTTCATGTATAATATACTGCCCCAACAATAAAAGTTCTTCAGGGAAGTTTTTGTCTCGATTAAAGTAAACTCTCTAAACCCAGAGCAGTCCTTGTTGGATGAAACACTACACTCTACAGAGAAACAACTCATGGGTACATTGGCAAACATTGAGAAATAATGGCTCTTTTATTGTGTATATCACATTCCTCTTGAAGCCTGGGGCATCCCGTATATAGAGATAATGAAACAGAAATCCAAACACTCTCCACAAATTGGGGGTGGGAGGCTTATAGACCTTCACTGGGCAATACATATACTCTCAAATCTATACCCTGTAATATACTTATGTTAAAATAAATGACTTTGATACCTATTAAATCTTGGTCTGAATTCTGGCTCCAAAACTATTTTTAGTCATACCAAATTTGAAAATTCTAAAACTCCCCGCCCCAATAAGGAAATACACAATTCTAATTCCAAAAGTATTGCAAATCTCAGATGGGGGATAAAAGGGGTATAATGGCCCCATCACTAGGAATATCTGCCACAGTCAGGCAAAGAACAGCCAACGCTGGTTCTCAAAATCTTCATCCTTTCTGAACACTGTATTTACACTTGCACTGCACAGTCCAGAGAGCACTGATTTTTAAGAAAGTGGTTCACCCTACACATGGCTTCATTTGGGGGGGGGGTTAAGTTACCCATAGTCCACTGAAGTCCAGAAATATTCCTATAGTGTGGTGGAACTTGAATGTATTATGAGGTGAGACCATATTTATACAGCTTTTATTCCAGCATATTATTACCATGTTTTATTTTATTACTAGCTGTTAATCACTTAGTATTTCTAATTTATAAATTAAATTTTATCATATTTATGTACACACTGGAACAAATATAGTATATATAGTGCTCAGGATTAGCCATGACTTCAGGCATTCACTGAGGGTCTTAAAATGTATTTCCCATATATAATGGGAAACTACTATGATATATACACACACACACACACACACACACACACAAACACACTCACACACACACATGCGTACATACACACACACACAATAAATACATATGTGATCTGTACAAGAGATAAACTGAACATGTACATATAATATATCAAATACAAATATACACATATGTATCAAATATATGTATAAAATATATATGTATCAAATATATTTCTGATAAAGTTGTATTTTATTAAAACTAATCAGAAGCTTCTCCATGATTTCACAGTCTACAGTTACAAATGAAGACCTCAAGTACTTTAAGGATACTCGTTTTTTCTTTTCTGTTTTTTATTTAAAATAGAAACAATCTTATTTTACATATCAATCCCAGTTCCCTCTGCCTCCTGCCTTCCCCTTCCCCCTCACTGGCCCCTATCCTATCCCCTTTCTGCTCCCCAGGTAGGGTAAGGCCTTTCATGGGGGAACTTCAAAATCTGTCATATCATTTGGAGCAGGGCCTAAGCCCTCCCCTGTGTGTCTAGGCTGAGAGAATATTCCTCTATATGGAATGGGTTCTCAAAGTCCATTTGTATGCTAGAAATAAATACTGATCCACTACCTGAGGCTCCTTAGATTGCCTAGGCCTCCTCACTGACACCCATGTTCAGGAGCTCTGGATCAGTCCCATGCTGGGTTCCTAGCTATCTGTCTGGGGTCCATGAGCTTCCCTTGTTCAGGTCAGCTATTTTTGTGGGTTTCACCAGCCTGGTCTTGACCTTTTTGCTCATCGTTCCTCACTATCTGCAACTGAACTCCAGGAGTTCAGTTCAGTGTTTACTTGTGAGTGTTTGCTTCTGCTTCCATCAGCTACTGGATGAAGGCTCTAGGATGGCATATATGGTAGTCATCAATCTTATTATCAGGGAAGGTCATTTAAGGTAGTCTCTCCCCTATTGCTTAGATTGTTAGTTGGTGTCATCCTTTTAGATCTTAGGACATTTCCCTAGTGCCAGATTTCTCTCTAAACCTATAATGGCTCCCTCTATTATGGTATCTCTTATCTTGCACTCCTCTATTCTTCCCCTGACTCAACCTTCCTGTTTCCTCATGTCCTCTTCTCCCCTTCTCTTTCTCCTAACTCCCGCTCCCCTCCCCCATGCTCCCAATTTGCTCAGGAGATCTTGTCCCTTTCCTCTTCTCCAGGGGACCATGTATGTCTCTCTTAGGGTCCTCCTTGTTTCCTAGCTTCTCTGGTGGTGTGGATTATAGGCTGATAATCCTTTGTTCTATGTCTAAAATACATATATGAGTGAGTACATAGCATGTTTGTCTTTTTGTTACTGGTTAACCTCACCCTGAAGGTACCCAATCTCATCTGATCTCAGAAGCTTTCATTTTTGAAATAAAGCAAAAAGAAGGCTTTTAAAAATTGATTGTTCAGGGAGGGTTGAGAGTATTTTGGACACAGTGCTAGGGATTCCACACCCCAGACCTGGTGAAGTCACTTAACTGCCTTTTCTTATTCTTTCATTTGTAAAGAGAAAATGCTGTTTTCTTGGCCTTTCTCACAAAACTGCCAAAATGATAAAATGTAATAATATATCGTAAGATGTTTTAGTAATAAATCTTCATACAAAGTATTAAAGGTAGAAGAACTATTAGAAACAAATTATTCCACTCCCATAAATTTCTAAAATAAAAATGTATACCCAGTAAGTTTTGTCCAAAGGCACGCAGGCAATTGGCCCAAACCTTGACCTAGAATGCATGTGCTCTTGATCCAAATAAAAGATAAATACACATCAAAAGCAATGAAATTAATTTTTAGCAATAGCATAAAAATGGTTTAACTCAACTCTAAGTAAAAACGAACGTTCTTTAAATTTTTATGGGAGTCACAATACCCTTCTAGTTATTTTCTGCTGATAGTAATACTACTTTGCATAATGAAATGTCAGTACCTTTATGTTAAAATGCACTGGCTTCCAGCTTTGTCTTCCTGTGCCATATCTCATAATGTGGGAGAATCTTATCTTTCAACTTATTAGTTAAAAAAATAAACCTCAGAGCTTGGCATTCCTCTGCCAGGGCTATTTAAAAGATACCGTGAATTGTACATATGAGGAAAAACATTTCCTTTTATCATCCAAGTATCTGAACACTCCAGTTCCAACCTTTGAATGAATAGATGTACTCTGCCATGTGAAGCTTTTCTCTGTATTCCATACTTGGATTATTTTTAAGAGGGTGCAGCAAACAGTTCTGTAAAGTGCATGAACAGGCTTTTTGGAGCCCACTCCCTATAGAGGGATACCTAGCTCAGCCTTGATGCCCGGAGGAGGGGCTTGGTCCTGCCTCAACTTGGTATGCCAGACTTTGTTGACTCCTCAAGGAGGGCCTTGCCCCCTCTGAGGAGTAGGTGGGAAGGGTGGGAGGTCGGGGAGAGTGAAGAGAAGGAAGGCAAAACTGGGGTTGTTATGTAAAATTAAAAATAAATTTTGTTTAAATATAAAAGTGTTTATTATCAAATACATAATTAAAACATATTACTTTAAAAATAAGAGATATCTTTGACAATAAGTAAATAAGCAGTAGGAATTTATTAGAAGTAAAGGTCTAAATGTGTCTGGATTCATGAGAAATTAATAAGTTGGACATTTATACACAGGAGACACATTGTACAGTCTCTTTTGCCCAACTTAGTAAACAAATATGATAGGGAAGGTAGCAGTTTGAGTCAGAGCTAAAAAGAGCTATCAAGATCATCAAGTGACTTTTTCTGCAATTAATACTCTTAATGAATTCATACACACAGTATATATCTATGCAAAGAGGGATACCATATATTCTGATAATGTCTAAATGAGGAAATACCAATTTCACAGTCTGGCACCTGAGAATGACTGCAATTGAATTTCAATTCAGTGTTTAGAAAAATCAAAAGAGGTCCCTTGGTGAAGAAAAGGAGCTAGGCTGGATTGAATTTAGAGTCTTTTCCAAGTTTAAGATCTCATAACTAGACAATCAGAAATAAAATATTCCTCAAACCTGGTGAGTTTCCTATAAAAAGCATTAGATTACCCAAGCACTACATAGATGTTACAAGTTCTTCAATGTATTAGCTCCTCTCCATCAATTCAGTTTTGAGTATTCTAAGTTTGGGAGAAAAAGATTAATATGTATGCTTCCTTCCTATAAGGAGTTAAATAAACATAAGCCTGAACAAGCATTATACCAGAAACCATTACAAACAAGGAAAATGTATGGAGAAATTGAATTTGCTTAGGTGGGGCTTCTCAACCTGGACATTACTGACATTTTAGGTTGAATAATCATCCATCATGTGGGATATGAAGCAATCTGACTAGCCAGTTGAATGTCTTCTCCTCAGTTAAGATGACCAAAGCTCTCTCTGAAGATTTTAACTTTTCCTCGAAGACAAGGTGCCTTAACTGGGAAAATAACTCAAATGCTTCCTAGACAAGGAGCATAAGAACTAACCAGAAGTGAGGAGAGAGTGAGCTGACTATACGGAACACCAGGGAAGAAAAGGCCATTCAGAAAGAGTTTTGATACATGTGAGGCTGCTACATGCAGCTGTTTTGTAGGCTCTGGTCCTATCCTGTTTCAGTGTCTGTCTCTCACTTCCTTCACCTGATAAGTCTATCCTCCAACGGGCAGCACCAGTCAGGTGTACGGCCCCCATGAAGAACAGTACCTATATGGTTTAGAAACATGACTTCACCTCCATTGCATACATTTCTTGATCATCTTCAGGTGGGAGAAAGAAGACTCCTTTCTTGTTTCCTGTCACTTAAAACTTCAAAGGGGCTTTCAGAAAGGGTGGTTTAAAGAAGAAAATAGTGATTTTGATGCCTGAGTTAATTTGAGGTGAGTTTAAGGTAGTGGCGGGATGCCAAGTATGAGAAACATAAAAAATTAATTAACAGATGAAACCACTTTAAAATACAGCATAAATAGCAGACACACCCATCACACACATACATCACACACACACCACATGCATAAACACACATACACGCATACACACACGCATCACACACATACCCACATGTACACACACATACACACATGCTCACCCAAAAGTGTAAGTGCAGAAAAACAGCAAAAAAGAAAAACAAAACAGAAGATAACAGGGTCAAATGTCTCCTTGCCTATTTTCCTCTTGCTTTCTTTAAAAAAAAACTAATGTAATTTTTATCTCTTAATGAATCTGTTTATTAGCCTAAAAAATTCCACTCCTCAAAGTGATATTCTGGAAGTGTCATCCCAAGAATGTCACCTTAGCATAACTAGAAAAAAATGTGAGCAACATGCATATATTTTAATTCTCTTCTCTCTAAATCAAATTATCTGATTTTCCTAACAATTTGTCTATTTGACATTTTGGTTGAGCTAAGAGGGAGGGCTCAAATCTCTGCATTGGCTCCTAAGGGTACAAAGAATTGATTTCTTCTTATTTCTACGGAAGTTCACCAGGCAAGTAACTTGTGTCAAGTCATTATGGTAACATTTAGCAGAAGTAATCCATTAACGCTGGTTGATACTGCCAACAAATTACAGTGTGTGTGTAATACAAGACAATTTCTGCTCCATTATTTTCAATTTTGCCTTTTCATAAAGGTAAAATATGCAGAGGGAGGAAGTATTTGCATAACACTTAGCATGAAGATTGATTCATGACTTTTCAATTGGAATCCAGCAAAACCAACAGACCTTCACACAGAGCAGGACATGTTTACAAGGTTGTCCTTTCGGGCTCATCTATGCACACAATACATACATACAGTGAAAAAAAAGCAATTTTTAAACTTAATTCTATGGCATTAGAACTGCTACTGTTGCTCCAGTGTCATAATAGCTCAAGGTCAGTCTTAAGTGCCACCAACCCAAAGCAGTTACTATGCTGCTGTGTTGACTAGTTTGTTACAGAGTCCTAGAAGCTACACACACCCTTTTAAAGTCCACCAAGTTACAAGGTCATAGAAGTTACACACATACCATTTCAAGTTTAGGTTGTTAATCAAAATGCAAATTGTTGCTCAATGACAAAACATTTTAAGCCAAAATGGGTCTTTGTTTAGACTGTGTGTTTTTATGTACTTCAATGAGTCATTAAACCTCTGCCATTTCAGAGGAGAAGCACTCCTACTGAATATTCAATGCTCTAAGCAAGTGTGTAGTCTATTTTTTAAATAACCATTTTAGTAAACTAAAACATAATGCAATAATGCCAGCAATATGTATGTAGGAAGTGGTGCATATGTGAATAATCGTGTTATAAAAACAAAGCATGATACTCGTAATTGCTTTTCATTTATGTAGTACTAAATACTTTTATCAAAAATGAGTACTGAGTAATGGATCACCTTTGATAAAGAGTACGATCATACACTAAAATTACTTTCCCAGGTCATAATACATTTTTATAAGAATAAATAAAGTTAGTGTCTGAGATTCATTTGTTTCAGATTGGAAACAGGCAAGGCATTATGGGAGTATTATAAGGTACTGCCACTGTCAAACCCCACAGGAAATCGTGGGAGCGATCTGTAAGACTAAGCCCCATTCCTTGGATACTTAGCATTTTTCTGCTTGCTGTAAGGGTACCATACGGAGCCTTCTGTTCTTGGTGGCTGCTGGCAGACTGTGGTGCCACAATAAAAGAGTTTTGCTTTCCTTCTCTTGAACAATCTTTTTCTCCCTCAGTCTTCTCTGGTTCATAAGATGTGATCTCAGCCTGGATTTCTGTAGCTGTGACACAGCTCAGCCTTTGTCACTATTCTTTCATGGTGGCAAGGATTTGCTTCTTCTCCCTCTTGCCTCCTTGAACTCTGCTTGGGCAGTAGAACAAACAGCGGCCAGAGGAAGGAGCACTGTGACTATTCCTTTATTGTGACCTTTCCCTCAATACTCACAGAATGGAAAAAATGTCAAAACAGTCCTAGCCCACCTTGCACCTGTCTGCATAGCAGATCACCTGTCATGGAAATGGTTTAATACCATTTAACCCACGGGCATTCTTACAAACTATCAGGCATGATTCTCAATGCCTGTGCAATCATCACAACAACCTTGTAAAACAGTGCCATTATCCTTGTTTTCCAGAGGGGAGACCCCAAACAAGAACCAATGGGAAAATGGACCTGCTTGAGGAAAGAAACCTCACTAAATATACATACATTCATGCATGCATACATATATACATAAATACACACGTACATACATACAATAATAAAATAATAATATAAAGAAAGAGATAACAGTACTTTTTAACTTCTTCTGATTGATGTTTGTTTATTTGTTTATTCACTTTTCAAGAGAAAAGGTCTATACCATTACAGTCAAACATTCTCCTGGATATGCGCATGCACAGGGAGGACTCAGTCTAACCCTTCCTGCACACTGAGAACAGAGCTCCCTGTAAGTCAGGACTTCCAGGCAACCCAAAGCCTAGAGCTGGAAAGAGCAAGAAGCCTGGGCCCTGCACCCCACCCAGCCTCTTACCACACCCTACATCTGCTACTATGATTGATCTGTGACTGTTCATGAATCTTCTAAGACTGGAAAAGTAAGAAGAACAGGGAGTAAATTTTCACCGTTGAATTTTGACCAATTTATGCCTCTCAAAACTCTTATCAGTGAAAGAGAGAGAGAGAGAGAGAGAGAGAGAGAGAGAGAGAGAGAGAGAGAGAAAGAGAGAGAGAGAGCATCCACTGTTAAGAGATGGAAAGATGGCAGATAACTTTGAAGAACTAACAAAAAATAGAATGAAATAAAAGCAGGCATTGTTGTAGACCTGGAAATATTAAAGGACATATAAGGAATTAAGAGAATAATGATAATGTGATTGTGGCAATAAGAATGGAGTAATGGTTATCTTGATAACAATAAGGATAATCATGAACATAGGAACAAGGTGGGATGGCCTTCCTTACAGACCATGGAGTATTTATGTTTTATAAGTGAATATTTGTTCCTTACTGTTTTTGTATCATTCTTTGAAACTCAAGACCATTGAAGTGTTGAGCCCTGTTCTTGTAGTCATATTGACCAACCTCAGTAAAGCTAGAACGTCCTGTGTACCATTGCCTCTAGAATACTTACATAAGCAATAGGAAAAATATGCTTTAGGGAAACAATACATTGTACAAACCTAGCATATACTTGGGAAGTTGATAACAGATTCATTTTCATTCAAAAACCATTCATAGCAGATAGGCTCTGTCCCACGTTGCACTAGATACATAAAAACACACTCCAACTCATTTAACTTTCTCAAAGGAGCTGAGTGCTCTCTCATTATCCAAAGTGATCAAATGTGATGGTAATATAAAAAAATAAATGAAAATAAAATACCACAAGATGAGGACCAGTCATGAAATTTCCTATCACAATGAATCATTATTTAAGGATGAGGAATTTTGTTATTGTTGTTATTTCCTTATGGAAAGCACTTTGAATTATGATCAAAATCCAGTACTAGACTCAGTTGAACCAAATGGCTATGTGTGTCTGACAGAAAAACTTTGAGCCAAATCTATGGGTTCTCAGAAAATAAATAAATAATAAATATTCTCTGGAGTTTTCAGTTTACAACCTTCTAGAGAGGGAGAATGGGTCATATATACTCCATTTACTCATATGAAACTTACGAAAGTTAGTTGGGGCAATGAGACTTCTTCAACATCAAAACAATGAACTAGGCTTTCTAACATTTACTAATATCACAATTGGTTATTAATTTTAAATATCCAATGATAAAATCACAAAGGACTATATGCCACCAAGAAAGAAAATTCATCATATTCCACAGATTTTGCCAAAAAAATGGCCCCCGATTCCCTTTGAGAGCCACAAGAATTATTTTTTCATTTTTTTCAGAAATCATGGCATCTCTGTAAGCAATCCTTTATAGAAAATGAATGTCTATTTTTATTCATTTGCTGTCACTTTGGCATGTTATGAACCCAATCAAAGTTTGTCAAAGAAAAATAGTCTCCTTTTCAAAAGTGAATAAAATGTTCATTTACTTTGGGTAAATTTCCGCCCTCAATCCGACCATCTGGATCTAAATTAAGGTACCCTACTTTGAACATGGGTGTGCACACCATCTGGCTACCCAAGAGCGGCAATTACTTCAGGTAAATGAGCATTCTACCTAATTCTAAGAAGTGTATTCTCCCATAAGAGACGATGCCATAAATACACACCCCTTTTATCTGCCTGCTGCACATCTACTTGGAAAAGGGTACGTATGTGTTCTGACTAAAGGTGATAATTAATTATATGTGTACAAACACCTTAATTTTAGGGTAACTTGCTATTTCCAGTATTCAACAAGTGACAGGCTTTCTCCTAGTTAGCCGACTGAATAAGTAAGAATGGAAGATAAGCCCATGACTAAGGACTCTTGGGTTAGATGAAAAGCTTTTCTACTGGGTGGGAAACACAGTCTTCTCTATAGCAGACCCAAGCACTCTCCAAAACATAGTAGAGGATAAAATTTGAGGGGTCAAATGTACACAGCACTATACACAGGCTGATATTCCCTACCAAAGTTCCTTCATACTGCCGGGTAGGTTGGTGCACAGCTAGAAACTCATCACTCAGGAGTGTAAAGTGGGAGGACCAGGAGCTGCAAGTCAGTCTTGCCTTTGTCTTGAGACTCTTTCTCAGGCAAACAAATGAAAAGGAAACTCCTTCTCCTGGGTCTCTGAGAAAGGGGACATCCACCTTACTGATCAGATAGTCATGAGCTACTGCTTCTGCCCGGCTAAACAAAGTAAGGGAGCTGCGGGGTGTCTCTTCTAAGTATTTCAAGTTATTCAGTGTAACTACTTCTGGCAGATTAAATATTTGTTTCCATTACAGAAATTACCCTATAATTAAATTGGCAAAAATGATGATTAACTAAAGATCAAGATATCTAATCATTAATCAAATGAAAATTCTGAGTTTGCATCTGTGTCCTTTTAGAAAGAGGGTTTTTAAATGCCAATTCACATTGAATTTTTTAGTACAACATTGTTATCAATAAAAGGCGATCGTTGGCTGAGTTCCTAATATTGGTCAGCTTTAAATCCTCTAAGTAACTATAGTAACAAGAACAGCAAAAGTTAATATATGGAATGTTAGTATACTTATGAAATTGTTAGATTATTTTTGTTTTATCTACTCTAGACATAAAAGCCAAGAAATTATAATATTCATTTTGTTGTTGGGGGTGGAAGATAAAACCTTTCTATAAGATTGTATTTAGAAATAAATCCATCCTGGGACTACCCAAACATTGAACCCTGCATTTCTATTGGAAAGCATGTGTGTATCAGGTTAAACTTCCAGTCAAAGCATGTACATCTCTAGGGAAAACTGAAGGAGGAAGTCTGAATACAAACATGGACTGTGGGTACAAGAAATCCGTTACAGGGCAAGCGGAAACATCTGGTCATTTTTGGAGTCCTCTTAATTTGAAAGCACTGACCAAAACAAGCTGAGTTCTGCCAAATACATCTTGGCATGGCTTAAGAAAAAAGCACAGAATTTGAGAGGGAGCAATTTTTCTTCACCACAGTAAGAAGTATGGGTGAGGATGTGCAACTCTGTTGACATTTTGACATGATGAATCTGTTTCAAACCTAACATGCAAATCTGTCCCCTGTGCCTTTACTTCATACTTTATATAATTGTGGGTTTAAAAGTGATTTTTAATCTAAAATCTGTGATAGAGGAAATGGTGGTGACGGGTTTAAACTATCCAGACCCAACACTGGGTGTTGGAAAGTGAATAATTTGTGTGTTGATTTGTAGGAAGTTATACCTATCACACCACTGCTAACACACGAAGTACTTTATTTGGGGCTGCTTCACAGCAGTGTATAAATGATAAAACTTTTTGTACACTTCCCATTCTACAAGGAAAATTTCCCAACCTCTAAACAATAACTGTTTCTGAGAGTTTCCAAACACCCTGAGCCCTGATCCAGGACCCAGCAAACCAAAAAGTTCCGGTTCTCTGCTGACAGTCTCTTGACCTCAGGTGCCCTGCGCTGCCCTGAGCCCCAGTGTCCTGACATTAGGAGATTCACTGAGGAAGGCTCTGCCGCATTACTTTCCAATGATCAGTTCAGTCTACCTATAGGCAGTGATTTCATGTGTTAGTTCACTTTGATCGTTCATCTGCCCAATAGTCACTTAAATAATTGAAGTTATTTTAAATGCAATGAAAACAAAATTCACTCATGCATTCATTCAACAGCATATGCGAAAGCTGGCTACCATAGGACACTCATGTGAACCTTGAAGCACTCTTTGGCAGGCCTGGCCTGGGGTGAAGTGCTTTTCAAGGCCATATTGATCGAGGCTATAATGGAGAGTGGGACTATTATTATCACCAAGTTAGAATTTAAAGTAGGATCTCTGGGGCCAAATTATCTGGGTCTCACTTTGTGATCTCAGTCAAACTATGACTTTGCTGAGCCTTCGGTTTCCCACCTGTAACACACAGAGCGCAGAACCCCATAGGGATCTGATGAAACTTAGTTACCTGGAGGGTGCAATCAACACTTGAAGCATCTGTCAATCACTGGGAAGCATTGTTAACTTCCACACATTCCTCAAACGTTCACCACAGCTATTAGAACTACGAAGATCTGGACACAGAGCTGTTGGTTCTAAAGGAAACCCCTGCCTCATAAAAACTAAGAGAATGTACCCCAAATCTAAAGTCCGCAAAGGCATTCAAGACTCACTGCTAGCTTTCCCTCCCTTCAGGATGTAGTCTTTTCCATTGGCAGCATCTGAGGGACCAAACGAAGAATGGAGCCCTCGGGAGAGGAGATGTCACAGTGCCTTAAGAAGTTCCTATCTCTGATTTGACAACAACAATGGACCCTCCATGTCCCAGTCCTCTGCCCTGCCCCAGCCTCCCTGCCTTTCCCTCAAACCTGACTTTGTGACCAAAATCTCAACTTGCAATTTGCAAAAACTTTCCAAAGCCTAAACCTAGGCTGTATTCTAAGTTGCCCTGGGGACAGGAGTACTATTCATAGTCAAGGGAGGTGGGCATGTTAAGGGGAGGGGACATCTGCCCTGGCCTGATAACTGGGTTGGACTGTTACTTGCTGAAAGTTGTTTTTTGTTGTTAGTGGTGGTGGTGGGGGTTGGTGTTTGTTTGTTTTGTTTTGTTTTTCCTGGTCATTTACATGAACAGCAACCTTTAGGGAGAAACGGCAAAAGCCCAGATGGCTACATTTACTGGTCAAGTGGAACAAGGGCCAAACTAGAGGAAGGGGCCGCAATCCTTATCTGTTGGTATTGCTAAGTTTGTGGACTTGGCAACAGTAAGACACCAGACAGCAGGGAGACCCCTATGGTTCCACGGGCCATCCCACCTCACTTTGGCTTCCTTCCCTCAACCCTGGGTTTCTAAATATTGGAAGCCAATGGGTCCCCAGGTCAAGCTTGCTCAGCAGTGCGAGCAACCTGGCGGGGTGGGGCAGTACGGGGCACCGCCTCCCTCCATACCTTCTCTCCCCGTGGAGCACGTAGGAGCTGCGGAAGAAGCCGAGAAGCTCGTTCTCTATCAGGGCATTGTAGATAATCTTTAGGTTGTAATTCCTCTGCGCATCCAGGGTTCTATTCAGCACCACCACCAAGACCTGGGTTTGTGGGTAGAGGAAAAAGCCTGCTACCGGGACAGCCCCAAACGCCCGGTCCTCAGCCACTTGTACCTTCTCCACCGCCACCCGGGAAGCGTGCAGCACCACGTAGCGGGTGGCGTTACGGCACGCGATCTCCACATTGACCTCCCCGGAGAAGGTGAAGTTCTCCATGAAGGCGGTGAGCATCAAATTGTAGTGCAGGGGCTTGAGGTGGCCCGATAGGCGCAGCTGCGTCCAAGGCTGCCACTGCTCTGGCTCTTCCTCCGACGGCGGCAGGGCAGACGGGGTCCCCGGGGTGTCCACCTCACTGCCGGTCTCCCGTTGCGAGGGTTCCCCACCAGCGTGGTGGTTGCGCCGGGCGGATCCTGGGTGACTGCTGTTGCCGCCGCCTCGCTCGGGGAAGCCCCCGGGGCCACCGTCGGAGCCTGGCACCGCCGCGCTGGCTCCACACTCGTCGAAGCGCAGGCTGAGCAGTACTGCCAGCATGGTGACCGCCAGTAGTGCCACGATGGACACGGCAAAGGCCAGCACCAGTCGCTTGTGTACCGCGATGTGGCGCTCGGTGGTGCGGGGTCTCACTCCCACCGAGTCAGCCCACGGGTCCGAGAGCCCCCTGCCGCTTGCCCGGAGCGCGGCGTCGTCTTCTCCCATAGTGGCTGCAAAGGGTGAGCTGCTCTTCTCGGCCCCCTCCTCCTCCTTCTTCTTCCTCTTCTTTTTCTTCTTCTTCTTTTTCTTCTCCTCCTCTTGCTCCCCCCTCTCGCCGTCCAGGGCCATCACACTGCCTCCTCCTCTTCCCCCGCCCCCTCCGACACCCCCAGCGGGCGGGCCACCCGGGCCACCGCCAGCGCAGTCATCGGAGAGCGCACGCGAGCGGAGGGCGCAACGCCGGCTGGGACCCTAGGGAGGCCAGCCCAGGTTCTCTGGAAACAGGCTCTGGTGGCTGGAGACGACCGTAGCGACCCCCAGCAGCCCCGCCTCTCTCCTGTCACCAGCTGCGGATCGCGGGGCAACCAGCTCTGGGACGCGCCCAACTTGGGGAGCTTGTCGCTCGCAGGGTGCGCGCTACTCGTCGGGCTGGCACCGGGCGCCCGGGCACACGCAACCCCCGCCCCTGTGCGCCTGCCGTTTGAGTGTCCTCCCGGGCGCCGCACTCTCCCAGGCTGGTGGCGGCAGCTCTCGCACCGGCACTCAGCCGGGAGGACAGAGAGCTCTGGGGAAAGCGACAGAGCAGGCAGGCAAGTTAGGGTTTCGCCCAGCTCTCAGTACTCTGGCGGCGTTCCGTCTTCTGGGTGGGATGTGCTCGCAAAGACAGTAGCGGCGGCGGCAGCAGCCCGGAAGGCACCGGAGCCTTCCACCCCGCAGCGGGAGAGGAGAAGATGGACGAGAGGACCGAAGGAAAGATTGGAGTGAGCCAGCCGGAGGAAGTCCCACGGCCGCGGAACGTCTGTCCTGGAGAAGCCTTCTCCACCCTGGACACTTTAAGCAGTGCTGGCAGTAAAAGGCGAGAGGTTGCGGACTGGACAGCGAGCCTCCGGCGTTCCGGTGTTCCTCTGCCCTCTGGAGAAGACAAGTAAAGAAGTGTCCCGCCGGGGCATCCACTTCAGGTAGATGAAGGTCTGAGTCGTGTCCCCGGGGGGAGAACCGAAGTGTGTGTGTGCCAACGCGTGTGCATGTGTGCGCGCGCGTGTGAGTGTATGTATGTGTACACGGGCTCCGGGTCTAGATTGTCAAGGCTACTCCGGCTGCATTCAGGGACTAAAACTCCCCGAGAAACGAGAGAGCGAGCGAGAGAGCGAGCCAGAAGGCAAGGAAGGAGGGAGGGTGGGGAGAGGTTGAGCAGCAGAGGCAGGCGCTGGGAGATTAGAGAGCTTTTCTCCGCTCTGTCACACCAGACACCCACAGCCACAGAGGGGGTTGCTGAGCTGCCTGCAAGAGTACAATGTAAATCTTCGGGGCAACAAGCCCGGCAGTCACCCCTCTTCCCACTCCTTAGCCCCACTGCGGCTCCCCAGAGGGAAGGCTGGAGCCTTGGGCTATTAGCATCAAGAGCAAAGGAAAAGCCTTCTGGGGAGACGCGGAAGTGTCAGATCACACATCAAGTTCGCCAGAGGATTTGGAGAATTGTATGTAAATTGAAATAAATTCTCCAAAGCCTGACTGCATATATTTTAATGGAGTAGTGTGACCAGGTGTGCAGTACTGAAATAATGGCTAGCAATGAAGCAGTAGAGTCCCCGTAAGTAAAGACCCAGGGAAGGATACAGAGTCCCCATGGGATACGGTTTATTTTTAGATTGGGAAAGGGATTAAAACATAATGCCAACAGTACAACACTCCAAAAAGGAGTGTAAGGAAAACTGGGGGAGGACTGTGGATTCTACTAGAACAGTGGAGAAATACATCCCATGATTGGTCAGTTTGTCACTTCACCTAGCCATAATTACTTTTTGCAACTCTCCTGTTTTATGGTGACAGTTGTTTAAACTTCATTCTGACAGTTACAAATCCCAGTGTTTATTGACAGCAAGCATCATCAAAGCCCAGTTCACAACCTGCTGGGTGGCTTTGGACTCTCATGAGTTGGAGCTCTGGATTATAGTGGAGCTCTCCAAACTTCAAAATATGTCTAAAAAGTTGTAGCGGGAACAATGCTCAGATGACTCGAAGGTGACAAAGACTTAGTCTTGTCTGATTTTTAGCAAAGTCTGTGGCTCAGCCAATAGAAAATAAAGAAATTCCTCTTTACATGTTTCTTTTGTCTCTTTAAATCCAGGCTCCTTTTAAGAAGTCAAGCCTGTCATTTTCCTTAGGAAAAAAAGAAATGTTACTGGCTTTGAGATACTGAAAATTTTCAAATATTATTTCAAAACCTGGTCAGTAAGAAGAATCCACCTATACAACATGAGCTTTAATCTGGGAGCCATGCAGGAAGAGCATACAGCCTTGCTTGAGGAAGGGCTTTCTCCTTTATCCCTAGATGGAGTACTTACTCAATGCCATGTATTCTAAATGTCCACTTGTATCATCAAAAATGAAAATAGGTGCCAGGGTGGGTATTTTTAAGCATGTTGTATGTGGGCCGTCAGTAACAGACCAAAGGAAATGCCACATTCTGCTCCAGTTACTTTCTCTGCTGTTTTAAAGCATCTTTGCTCTTGGGTTTTCATGTGACTCTGGCTATGTGCATTTCAGGAGTTGAGGGCTTAGAGTTAGATTGTTTATCCAGAATTAAGAAATACAGTTTACTTTCAGCCTGGACTCTTAGGGAAGTGCCTGGACACTGCCCTGAGTGAAATGGCAGACTCTGGATATCCCCTATGTGGAAGGAAGTGGTGATAGGGTGGGAAGCTAGGGGGGATGGTGGGGGGGCTGCGGGATGAGGGGAGGGAGAGGAAACTGGGATTGACATGTGAAGCAAGCTTAAAATTAAAATTATAAAAGAAAAAAAAAGCACCTAAGAACCTGACCCTCAAAGACGTTGCCATTTTCCTCTGGACTTCAGTGATCTAATGCAGTCATTCAGGTTACTGACTGACCTAAGGGACACAAATTACCAGCAACTTCTATAAATGACCGTCAGGAGTCCAAGAACCTCTGCCTAATTCTGAGGCTTTTCTCTCTCTCTATTGTGATGTTAGTCATGAAGACTCCAAGAAGGCTTTTACTGTTCATGTAACTCATCAATGTCTATGTGAAACTTGTAAAAACTACTACTGCAAGGTAACTCTCAAACACTTTGCAATTAAAAAATTGCTTACCAGTTACAAAAGTTTCTCCTGGCTGATTAAATTAGCAAATGGATTGTTTCTGTGACATAAGTGAAGCAAATTCAGGTTTATTAACATAAAGTGGGCACGACTTATTAGCCCATTGATTCCCCTTTAATGTAGTTTTACTCAATAAACTAAGTATCAAAAATGGAGGAAATAAATATTTCTTCCTCTTTTGTTAATGTAATAGTAATTTTTTTCTTTTGCAATTTCCAAAAGTATACAGAGTCTGAGAAATAAGCATTGGCAGGATACATTCTTTTACTATTTCCCTAGAAAATGTTCATTCTACTACAAAGCAAAAACAATAGGAGGAGGCAAAGTTTCAGGCTGTGCACCTAAGAGGAATATCCAAGGAATCGATTACTGATACTTAATGTTTAAACCCCTTGATTAGAGAAAGGCTTGGCTCTCACATGCTATAACCACACAGTGCTTTGCACAGGGGCGATGCCTTCCTAATGTGTCTCACACTTAGCAGGAGCCATTTATTTATCATAAGAAGTTCATGATTATTCTCCTTAACTAATAAGCATCATTTGAAAAATTGTCCATATTCGACCCAGGGACTTGTAAAAGTGAGTATAATCTGAAGTTAATTTTGAACAAATGTGCACATTGGTCCAGTGAATTATCAAAAGAAATTGTCTTCCAAAGAGTGCTGGCTTCAGAGGTCTTTACTGTTTGATTTTTTTGAACTTGAGCTGCCTTTATTTCCCCTTTCCCACTGTTGGGTATGTACAAGTACAATTTTAGTGCCCTTGTATATTCAGCTCCTGCAAGAGTGATTAACATCTTCATGTTCCAACACTGCGTGCTCAGAAGAAAAATCTAAGTTCCCACTCAACCCTCCCCACCTTGTTTTATTCTAGCCCACTTACTTCATCAGCTCAGTTTCTTGATGTGTTGAGTATACCAGAGAGTGTGAGGAGGTAGCCTTGGAGGTCTCAAGGCTCTCATGCTGTCAAGAGGTTTTCAATCTTCTCCAAAAAAAATTGAGCTGGGGAGACAAGCTCAATCATTGAAGTGCCTGTTTTACAAGCCTGAAGACCTGAGTTGGATCCCCATGACTATGTTAGCAGATATTGTGGAGCCTACTGTAATTACAATGGTAAGGAAGCAAAGTCCAGGGCCTCTCTGATCTTCCAACCTAGGTTACTTGACAGACTGACAGGTGAAGCATGTCTGAAGAACAATACCAGAAGTTAACCTCTGGACTCCACACACATACACACACATTCACACCTACATGCATGTCTACACACACACAAGAAAACACCATAAAATTCCATTTAAATCTTCAGGGAGTAAAATGATGTTATAAAAACACTATACTGGCTAAAACATAGGAGACAGTACACAAATCAACCTGCTATTCAGGCCATCAAAAAACATTGGTGGACTTAGTATAGAAATATGTTTCTGAAGACCTCATACAGTTTAAGACTCTTGCTAACAATGAAACTTAGAAATCTCTGTTTACCAGCTGAAGTGGTGCCTCCATGTGGCAACAGAAAAACAGTATTTTTGAAATCCAAAATAGTAGAAAATTGATGAAAATTTAAAATTGTGCAAGTCTATATTGTGTCAAGGTTATTCATGATTCTATATTGTACAGTTTAAAATTTTCATAACCTTTGACCTTAGTCTTTCATAAAGACATTCATACAGAAAAGTCACCTTATCTAATATAACATTCCTCAAGACCTTGAAGATAAAGGATGGAATTTTTCAAAAAATATTTCATGAAGTATACAGTTTGTCAACTAAAATTAAAACCTTTATTTAACTGTCAGTTGTTTGACTTGTTATTTAAAGGGACTAACCTGAATGGAAATTGCAACTGAATCTGTGTATATCTTTTTTTGACCACCTGAAACTATTGATGTCTAAAGCACCAATATATTAGCACACTTTGTAAGTCCTAGGAAAGTCTTACAGTTATGCTGAAGGGAAAACAGAATAAGTTTTAGCACAAAATGAGCCCCTCTAGATAGCAAATGTAAGAAAAAGTATGACTGTAATCTATGATAAAATTCCCAGTCCCAGCATTCAGTGTTATATGCAGAGGAGCGAATACGAAGAATTCAAGAAAGTTCTATTTTTCTTTGGGGGTTTCTACTTCTAGGTTTAAACTCTTCAGTGTTCACTCTGGGCTTTTTGGTTTATGATCTCTATAAGAAAGCTCCATAAAAAGCAAAGTATGTATCATGGAAATGTTTATAGTGTATTCATGAAAGCTGCAAAAGATAATATATACCAAAGTCTACAAACAGAATAGAAATTGGTTAACTTTCTAGAGGATTTTCCACTGAACTACTCAATTTTTCCAGTAGCTGAAGAAATCGAGTAGCAAATTTACTAATTACACTAGCCACCTAGAATATAAGTTTCTAGTAGTAGTAGCAGTAGTATAATAGCAATTGCTTTGTGTCACATCACTTGTTTAAGAATTTTGTCCTAGCTCATTTAATCATAAAAATAGCCACCATATGGACAATGTTGTTGCTTCCCCATTTGGGAAAAAAAGGGACACTGAGGCTTACAGACCAACTAAATCTGAGGACATTTAATTAGTAAATGACAGAGTTGGAATCCAAAACCAAGCAGGGTCCCTTTAACACTGTGGCATATTGTTTCTGTAAGATAAGCTGATGTAACCAGTTGTGTAACTGATATTTGATACATAAATTATGAGGTCAGTGTTAGGCCCAATAGTAGAGACTTTAGAATGGAATCAGTCAATCTTGGTTTCTATCCCTATGAAAGCAGTTTGCTAAATGAAATGAAATAGACAAATTGAAGTACAATGTGACCCTGAGGAAAGCAGTCATTTTATGAAGTACTGAGAGAAAGGGAGGGGGGACAGTATTGTTCAACTTGGAATGAGAACGAAGTGGTGGAAGAGTTGACTAGATTTGTTTTCACACAAAATAAGCAGTTTATGTCTTGGGAAATCTTGACTCTTGAATGCATCAAGCATATATCCTTAACCTGGATTTATAGTCCAGCTCAAAATGTGGCTTAAATGGTATCTGACCTCTTTCAAACCACTGAGAGCATCTGCTTCAAAGACATGCTTCCATAGATAACAACGTAATGTCACATACACATATAAAATGTGCTGATTTATTTCTCCCACCTGCATCCTCTGTTCCATTCATGTATCTCTTTAAATAATGTATTCCATCTGCTTTAATTTAATAAAACATCCCATTTATCTGTGTAAATCCTTCCCTGATCACAGATTGACCCTCACAAGGTATTGAAATGTTTATCAGTAGAGCTCTTTAAGCAAGGTGAGCTCCTTGCTCTTTTAATTTTAGTAGCAAGTGATCACTGTGAAGGGGTTGATAAAGAGAAGTTAGAATGTGATCTAAGTTTCCTCGGTATGTAATTTCCATATGTAAATATCACTGGTATTTGAGTCATATTCCTGTGTGTGAGTTTTTGAAGCTTTTAACTACTACTTTAAACAACATAAGCTATCTTACGTAGGGTTGATGAATCAATATTCTGGTCAAAGGTACAGTCATATATGTATGTGTGTATACATATACACTCATGGTAAAAATTAATATTGTTTAATTTTCAAACTACCCTGAACTTTGAAATTGAAGGAAAAGATGTATCATGATGCATATTGTTTTAGCCTGTGCATCTTTTTTAACATGAAGTAAAGGACAGCACCCTTTCCTGGCCCAACATTTTCCCTTATGTTCAATGATACAAGCTAGAAAACACCCAGTCTTACCCATCTCATGGTACTATACATACACAGATTCTCCATTCTTTAACTTTAGGATTACATATGAAGACTATACCAGTGCGATGCCTTCTTTTCTTTCTCTGTACAAGATGTTCCAAGAGCACCTTATTTCACACCCCACACAGGCTCTGCGATGCCCTCACAGTGCTCTGAAGTTAAAGGAAGGATGTATCTGTACCTTCAGAGCCTAGGTCCAGGAGTTACTCTTGAGATTCAAACAACTGGACTTTGACTAGAATGCCTTTTTTCTTGGTCATTTAAGAGACATTCTTTAGGACAAAGGGGATGGATTTTCAAATATAGATGCTTGCTGTGAAAACCTAGTAATCTGGATGTGATCCCTGGGACTCTTACAGAGGTGGACAGAGAGACTGACTGCATAATGTTGTCTTCTAACATCCACAGAAATGCCATGGCATCCGTGCCTGCCCATGTACATCGTACACACACACACACATACACACACACACTACATACATAAATTAAAAACACTATTCATATGTTATAAAGGTATAAATATTATAAGCCCAAATACATCACACTACTAGAAATTCTCTAAGGTTAAACATGTTGAGGTTTTTACAACATTATACTAAGAATATTAAATGCTAGGCAATATACAAGATAGGAGAGAGAGAGAGAGAGAGAGAGAGAGAGAGAGAGAGAGAGAGAGAGAGAGAGAGAGAGAGAGAGAGAGAGAGAGAGAGAGAAACTAGGCATGGTTTATGACCAGACAATAGTTGTGGAATCTATGCCTGGGGGGAATAAAATAAAAATTTTCCGCAGAATAATCATATGCAAAGCATGAACCAAATTATTCTTTTGAACAGTGCTTCTCAACCTTCCTATTGCTGTGACACTTTTATACAGTTCCTCATGTTGTTGTGACCCCCAAGCATAAAATTATTTTCATTGCTACTTCAGAACTGTAACTTCTCTAGTGTTATGAATCATAATGTAAATATTTTTGAAGATAGAGATTTGCCAAAGGATCACCACCCACAGCTTGAGAACTGCTGCTTTTAGAAATGACAAGCTCGCTCTCACCTTAGAACACTCAGCCCTTACGGAATGTCTCCATCAAGTCCCTCTTCTCAGAGCTCAGGGAACTCCTCATAAGAGGAGGCAACAAGTTTATAAGAGCCAGAGGGGATGGAGGATACCAATAAACAAGGCCCTCAGAATCAACATGGTCAAAGTTCATATGAACTCAGACTGAGGCAGCACACACGGGACCTGCACTGGTCTGCACCGGGTCCTCCACGTGTATAGGACTGCTTCCAGTTTAATGTTTCTATGGGATTCCTGAGTGTGTGAATGAGTGGATCTCTGATTCTTGTACCTTTTCTCTTCTGACTGCTTGTTTTGTCCAATTCCACTGTGTCTATTTTTGTCTTATCTTACTATGCTTTATTGTTTAAAAAGGAAAGAAAATGGCCAACTCTGTAATTGAATGAAACTTAGAGGGCCTGTGAAAGGCAGACAATTGGAGTTACCACCAATTCATAAATTAGGATTAATTCTTTTCAGAGAATAGAATGGACTTAGTAACCTGCCTGGGATCTTCATTTTTGTCACTTTTTTCTTTACTGCCACCTTGTGGGTTAGATAGTAATATTTACTATAGAGGTGTGAGTTTGGAGTCTGGCCTCAGTCTCTCTCTCTCTCTCTCTCTCTCTCTCTCTCTCTCTCTCTCTCTCTCTCTCTCTCTCTCTCCTGTTTTCAGGCCAGTGTTAGAAAATAGCAATAGTAAACGATACGAAACAATTTCTATATTTTTCTAAAATAAACAAACACTTCACCAAAAGATATTTGCCGTAATTCTGCAATTGTCCATTCAGGACACCAGAACGATTTCTCAAAGATTGAAAATATTGGAGTCTACACAAAAATCGATGTTCATTTACAGGATAATCTCCAAACTTATCTAGGCTAGCATAAGTGGCACGCTCCAACTTGTGGGGTTTTTTTCCTATAAGAAAAAAAGTGTTTTCTTAACTCAGTATCATCATTTCTGCAACAGTGTCCTGTGGGAATTGATTCTCAGTGATTTGAAATGCTGCTTAATCCTGTTTTTTAAAACCTCCCATATCTGACTCAGGCAATATGCACTTACTTCTGGCATCAGACTGGATGAATTTGCATTGAGTTACCTTACTCAATTTCTTTTAAAATTATGCTGCAGCTATAAAGGGAATAAGAAAAAAAGCACTATAGTGTGTTCTGATGTCTTTTTTTAATTGAGAAACACAGAGAATGTGTTATGTTCCCTAACATCCCTTATGTATTAGAGATGCTATAATAATCTTTTATCTAGCCAGACAAGCAGGAATGGTTTCACCTGAACTTACTGATTTTATTGCTAACAGTATGTGTGTGTGGAGTGTGTGTGTGTGTGTGTGTGCACGCGCGTGTATGCGTACACACACACTGTGGTAGAAAAACACATTTTGAAAATCTATTTGTGAAGTCATTTCTGAACAAGGGGAACTAGTATGTAATCTAGTCACCTTGACACCTTGAATAGGTAAATATTTGTATTTGAACTCCTGTCTTATTTTAAGAGTTGAAGGTTGTAACGTGCTATTCAAAAAGTAATCTTCCCTTGACAGGAGAGTAAGGCCTCAGATTTGACCTATAACCTAAATGTCACTAATATATGTTATCTATGCCAGAGACACATAAACAACAAAAAGGCTAAGTATTTATATAGGCTTACTAAAATCTACTTATAGAACTAAGGTAGTCAAATTCTACCAATAATATTGTCAAACCCTCAGAATTTAACTCCCTGTTTATGTTTAACATAGAGGACTTTGTAAGTGATGGACTGTAATTTTCAACTCGGGAAAGGTATTTTAATTATTAATCTTGAAGTCTTTGATAATAGAATCTCTCTCTGCCACTCTGACACAGACTTTGCTTTCCCAGGATTTGGTTCAGGGACAACCCAAAAGATACCTTGGAGTGACAGGTGTTAACCCATCATCCTCCATTTAAGCTTTGAGTAACTATCACTTTTTTTAACCTGGAGTGTCCTCTAAACAAATACACCAGCAAAGGGATGCTCTCTAGCCTGAGGACCATACAAATATGCTGCCCATTTCTCTCTCAGGCTTCAATGTCTGCCTCAATAATAAAAGTATGTCTGCCTTCAGCAAAAACTGAAGGAACCTCTGTAGAGTCACCTCTAGACCACTCCTTGTCCCTTCTCACATTGTCAGAGGAACAACAGCCACAGTGAATAGATAAGAAACAACTCCATCTACCACATTGCCAATCACAAATTCATCCTCTTCATACATTTGTAACATCCTTATTATATATGAGGCTTTTAAATTCCAAGAGCCAAAGCCACATTTCATCTTACTCCCTTACATATTCCAGATTAAGGAGATACAGATTAACTGAGTTCCATTAGATGCCAACAGCCATTTCCTTTAATGTCAAAAGGCTCCTACGATCGCCTTTCAGTTCTTCTTAAAATGAGATGGCATCAAATACTTTTCTCGACATTTCTTGAGGATTTCATTTTCGGTTTCGAAGGATCATTTATTCCTTTAATCTTCCAGTGTAGGAAAGTAATGAATATTGATTCATATTTAGAAGTACTAACATTCAACTAGGTAAACTTAGAGGCTACTCATGTTCTATTTCATCTTCTAGACATAAAATCAAACCTCTTTAAAGCAAACAATGTGGCTTAAGTCAGTGTGTGTCCACTGAATGCTGACAACCACTTTTTATGGTCATCATGTAGTATTTGGGGATATATGTGTCTAACTTATCAGTATTTATCTATGATGCTATAGACACAAGTAGATGGGAGTGGGAGGCATGCGTGCTTCCTATGCTTGAAATAAATGCTTTACCAGTCTCTGTCTACCCTGAACTGTAATAAAATACACAAGTAGTTCTTTGTGCTACTCTTTCAATTTCAGTGCTTGCCAGGATGGGCAAATTAAACTGCTGATATGATAATCATCCAAATAGATAACTTCTAATACTGCAATTATAGAATCATTTCTTTATTTTGGTGAGATTTACCTATAGTAGCTCCCTGTTTAATGTTCAATGTTCTGTAGCAATTCTCTTTTCAATGTTCAGTTCAGGAGCTATGCCTTGTAGGATGTACAAATAATCAAGTCTTAGCACTATTATAAAACATAATCCACATTATGAATTGAGGAGAATGAGCCCTAAGGTCTGATTACCTAAGGCTCAGGTTTTAACGCTGCTGAGACACCTTGTATGTATTAGCTTGTTGAATGAAATTACATTAGAATGGAAGAATGCATTGTGGTCCAGACCTCAGTCACACTCCATCAGTCTCTGCCTGCTCTGTCTGCCTACAAGGAAGCTTCAGCATTGCTGATTCTCACCTCCAATCTGTTGCCACACTTACAAAGAGGACCAGGCCTGGGTGCCCAGTGGGGAACTGACTGTATTAAATTTTTCCAGAAACTTAGTCTCCCTTATTTCTTTTTCAGGAGTCCAAGTTAAAGAAACACACAATACCAGGCCTAAGAGAAATGAAAGGTTTTAAAAATTAATAATTGCAACAACAGAGATATAAAAAGGCACGTTGACATTTTCGAGACACAAGCAGTCGGTCCCGAAAAAGAAAACTACTCCCTATTAGTCACATGGTTCCCTTTAATAGTCTGGAGTTCTTACAGGGAATTACAAAGGCAACATATAGATCATCAGGAGAGCTTATTGTTTTCCTAGCACCTATTGGCCAAGAACTGTATACAACCAAAAGTATAACAATAGCTACAAGGGTCCACGAAACAGGTCCCTCACTAATTATTAGCTCACCAATGAAAAAATGTATTTAAATATAGAGAATGCAATTGTCTCTCCATAGTCAACATAATACAAATACCTGTAAATATTACAGGTTTCATTATTTATCTCTTTCCCTTTATAAACAATTACCTGAATTTTTTACTTGTTTTTTTTTAAATATTTATTTTTGTTTGAGAATTGCATGCAGCGTGTTTTGGCCACATCCATCTTACTTCCTCACACTTAGAACTGATGTTGCTCCCAGAAGCTAACACCTGCCACTAGCCTCTCAGCTAAGGGCGGGACTTCACTGCTTGAAAATAATTGATGGTTCCTTTCAAATTCTCAAAGTATCTTCCTGCAGGTAATCTACTGAGAAGTTAATTATGAAGCGAGTATATGACTGTGTGAAGTTGAGATGACCCTCTGTGATTCTAAACAATTGTCATTCACCCCTACAGCAGCTCCAAACTTGTACAGTTAATGAACATTAAACAAAAGAGCTATTCATTAGCTCTTTTGATGCCCTTAGAAACCAATACTGTGTCATCAATATCTAGAAAACTCTCAGAGAATTAGTGTCCACTCCCGTGTGTTATTTATCAGACAAAAGAGACGGGCAAAAAAGATGAAAAATAAGTAAATCTAATTCTTATACAAATATTTATTAAATTTTGCCTTTCAATTTTTGAGGGGACCTTAAAATGACATGTAGAAATTGTTTTCTCGTTCTATAGACTGATAATAACCTTATAGGATGTAATTTAGCACCAGCTATCAAAAATGACAAATCTACAGGGGAATTTTTTTTTAGTCAGTCTATATTGTAACCATTGCCATGGCTCTTTTGTTTACAATAAAAGCTTCTACAGAGCAGGAGCATGTGTATTCATGTATTTGTCCACGGAAGATACAAGTCCTAACCATATATTCAGCCCTCTATACACATAGGTGCTCATGGACAGATTCAACCTCAATGACTCAAACTATGCAAAGCAAAATGCATCTGTCTGTACTGAATATGTACAATTTTTCTTCTGCCATTAGTTCCTATACAATAAAGTGTTAGCAACTATTTACCTAGGGACTTATCACAGTAAGTATCATAAGTAATCTGCAGATGATTTCAAATATTTGAAAGATATCCATAGATTCTATGCAAATACTACATTTTTATATAAGCATATTATGTTTTGAGTATTTTATATTGAGCATCCTTGAGTCTACACATGTACAGACAGTGTATACCATGGACCATAGAATTGAAAACAGTCCCCCATAGGTACATAGGGATGTCTGTATCAAGTCCTTTCTGAGGATATGTTGAATGAATAAACACTGGGTTCAATAGTTTTGTCATTGGCTTTCCTGTAGCAGGCTTTATTTTGGGTCACCAACCAGCTCTCAGATCATGACACAGAGGCTTCTGATTAATTATAAATTCTTGTCCTCCTAGTTCTTATAACTTGAATCAACCTGTTTCTCTTCATCTACCTTTGCCTTGGGGCTTTTTACCTTTCTTTCCTTCTATATGTCCTACTCCATGTCAGGCTGGCTGGCAGCTGCCTGGCTGGCTGGCCCCAGGCATCTCCCTCTCTTTTTTTCCTGGTTTTCTCTTCTCTCTTCTTTCTCAACCCTAGATTCCTCCTCCTACTTACTTTCTCTGTCTGAATGCCCTGACTATCCCTCTACTGCCTAGTTTTTTAGACCAATAAGGTGTCTCAGGCAGGCAAGGTGAAACAAAAGTAACACATCTTTACATAGTTAAACAAATGCAATGTAAACAAATGTAACACACCTGTACATAAAGGAACATTTCATACAACCCTTTCTCTTCTGCACTCTAAGACCGGGTCTTCCTCTCAGTCCAGCATGTTTAGTAAGGGTCTGTCTTCCTTGCAAGCATGCTTGGTGCCTTTGCTCTTGCAAATTACTAGTGAAACATTTCTTTTACTTGTCCAGAACCAGGTTTTATCTTTCTGGATCCTGGCTTAAAACTTTGCATTTGTTTGCCTTTGTAAAACATACAGATTTTTTAAACTATATCATTTTTTTCCTTGAATATGTCAATAAGTTTTAGAATCAGTATCTGATCCTTTCTATTTCAACTCTGGAAACCAAAATAATGTGTTCTCTTGGAGGGATAATTTGACTAGATGTTGAATCAGTTTAGACCATTCCCTTGGAAGCCATATTTTACAGAAAGGTTGGATTCTGACGTGCGAATGTAAAAGCAGCCGCACATATGGTCAGACCTCCCTAAAATACACCCTAAAATGCTCCCAGAATGCAGTAAGTCACAGTTCTGTGTATTCCTTTCCACACAGCAATGTGCATACACAGACATAGGTATACAGTGGGTACAGCAGATACAATATTTTCAGTAGTCTAAGCTGAAGTTGAATAAATAAAATCCTCATACACTATGACTTCAAAGTTTTAATAACACTGCTTTCAATTTCTATGTCTCTTGAACCCTACAGAGACAGTTAGCACTCATGGTTCAGTTTTAAAATTGACAGCAATTTCTGCCTTATTCTCCATAATAGTTCATGAAGACAGGATGATGGAGGGAAAGCTTGCAAACAAGCTAGAAGCTGAGAAAGGTGGTGATTGGTATGTGTGGTGACATAGTATTTTATGCTTGAAAGGGTAGAAATATGGGAAGGGGTGGGCTGATATGAACCCTACGGAATCAGAAGAGTAAGTATAAAACTATTGCCAGATTTATGATAAATGGAAAGATGATAGACATATGATAGATAATAGATAGATGATAGATGACAGAAAGTTGGATAGATTAGACAGATGATAGATCAATTTTGATAATAGATAAGGGGATAGATTATAACAGATATATTATTATAGATTATAGATAGATGATAGATATAGATAGATAATGATTATAGGTAAAGATATAGAAGATTAGATAGATATATACATAAATAGATAATAGATAGATAGATAGATAGATAGATGATAGATAAATCATTAATAGGTAGACCCCACTACATATGATCCAACTTCAGATTTTTTCAAATTTATAATGCTATAAAAGCAATACACATTTAGCAGAAATTATTTTTCTAGTTCTGATCTTTTCTCAGACTAGTACTACACGGTACATGGAACTCTTGTGATATTGAACAGCAGCAGTGAGCAGAAGCTCCCAGTCAGCCACATACTCACAAGAGAAGACATCCTATCAGAGGACCATGCTAACAGTGTTTGGTAGTTTAATTATACCAAATGCATTTTTAATTTATTTCCAATTTACAATGAATTTATCAGGAAATAACACTACTGTAAGTTGAGCAGCATATTCATAATAAGGCATCACAGAGATGACTCAGTCAGTAAACAGTTGCTGCAGAACTGTGAAGACCTAAGTTCAACACCCAGAACCATACAAAAAGTCAGATGTGTTGGTAACTGCTTGTAATTTCATTGCAACAAAGGTGTAGACATGGGCACAGAGATTGGGATTTTGTAGATGGAGTTCCTGTCCACCTGGTCTCTCAGTTGTGCCGCAAATAAACACACAGATACTTATGTTATTTATAGGCTGTTTCACCGATGGCTTGGGCTTCTTACTGGCTAACTCTCTCTCTTAATTATTAACCCATAACTATTAATATATGTATTTCCACATGACCCTATCTTATGGAGAATATCTGGACCCATCTTCCCTATCTACATAGCATCTCTCTAGTAGCTTCTTTATGTCCTCTCCCAACAATTTTCCTTGCCTAGAAGCCCCGCTTATACTTCCTGCCTGGCTACTGGCCAATCAGTGTTTTATTAATCAACCAATAAGAGAAACATATATAAAGGACATTTCCCCATCAGGACTTTGTAGTCTCAAATTATCCTATAAATATTTTTATTAACTATAAGCAAAAGAAAATTTTAAATTTTAATGGAGATACCTAACAGACACCATCTGAAGCAAAAGATCACTGATAGCACTTATAGTTAGTAAAGAACCATCAGTGTTATAGGCCACCAGATGGACAGGAAAGAACCCCACAACAATTCTCCAATAGCCAGACAAAAATGTGCAGCCTGGTTTTACAATTGGGAGAAAGAATCAGATAACAGAAATTTCAGGGAAATGAATAGCTTTCCAGATCATCCAGGTCATGAAACTAAGTGAAATTTGATGATCTCTACCAAGGAAAGGAGGATAGGCAACCATGCAACCATGGCAATGCGTGACTCTGGGTTGGCTTTTTTGCTTACAAAAATTGATTATAGGATGAATAAGGAGCACATGTACTCAGTTGACTTCTCCAGACTATGCAGTGTTTTACAAAGACCACTTCTTTCTAGTAGTGGGATCAGGACAGGGCCAGGGCATGCAAGCCAACAGTTCTTTAGTTTACCACCAAGCTCTGGGGCTGTTCCTGCTGTACTTCACCATTACTAAGAACAGCACTGAGGACAATTGTGGGTCTTCCTGCCACACGAAATTTCATTAGAACAAAGGGCAAAACTGAAATCATGTCTCTGGGAGAAAGACGCTCAGCAGTTCACCATCCTGCTCACTCAATTTTTTCTCTAGGTTTGAAAATGAAACATTGAAAAAAGTATCAACTTTGTGTTCATTATTACTTTTTTTTACACTCCTAATGTCAGAGATTCATCAAACAGGAAAAGGAACATTCACTGAAATTAGTAATAGTAGCATCAACAGTGAAAGAAAAGATGAACTAATTACATGATGTCAGTCATTTGTGGGGTGGGGGATATGATCTAAACACGGCACAAAGTTCTCAGAGAACTAATGAGAATACATTATGGGGCGGGGGTGGAGAGGAGTAGACCCATTCTCCTGGTATCCTAAATCTATCAAGTAGACATTCACTCTTTAGCTTTTATGTAGCCCTGTGCCCATTTTAAACAGATTACACACAATGAAATTTTAATTTATATACAACAAATACTTTTATTTTTTGATTTACATTTCTTTTCTTCCTATCTTCCTCTATATATTTTGATTTTGGAAGTATCATCTACTCTAATGCTCCTCCTTATGACAGGTAATGAAAGCAACACCTGATGAGACAGAGAAGGGAAGAATAATTACCTGCTTACCATCCTTCATCATCCATCAAGCAGTCTTTCCTCTCCCTTCCTCTTGATCACTATTGCTCTCTGTTCCCTGAACTAAAAATAAGGTAGTAATGGACCTCCAGCAATTGTTGTTCTCTCATAATCTCAAGATGAAAATTACCCACCTAAAGCATGAAAAGAAAGGAAACTAGGATATTTGTATGCATCTCACTTAAAAATGTTTCTATTTTCTAAACTGTCTTCCTCTATGTGAAGTTGGGATGATGAACAGTCTGCCACCCTAGACAGCACTTGTCAGGGATGTGAGACATTGTTAAAAGAATAGATGCTTCAAAAGATCTAAATTCAGATTACCACTGCTACAATTAAAATAGCCACCTTTCTCAAGTAACCACAAGTGATGTGGAAAGAAGGTAACAGCAAACAATTAACTAAAATCCTAAGCAACAATCCTGATAGAAAATGGCTGAGAAGTAACAACCCTGCCTGGTATGTGAAGATGCAGTTTCCTTCTTTGGCATGAGTGTGGCTCTTTGAAACTTGGCAAATATACTAGATAGTCTGTGCTTGCCCCCTCCATATCACTCCCATGAGAATGGTGAACATGACAAGGGCAACAATGACAGTAATAAAGATAATGGTCAAAAAAAAGTAACTAGACAATACCATATGTGGTTTCAAGAGAACAAGAGAATCCCTGTTGACAATGCCATTTCCTTGATCATGACTGCCATGTTCAGGAATTGCTGCAGCTTAACCTGCACATCACAGTTATTGATCATTTCATGTGGCACAGTATTAAAGCCCAGCCGATATGAGCAATGCATTCAGTTCATGCAGTGAAGCTGCTCTCAGTAATTTGTGCCTCCGTGCAGACCAGAACTCCAAATGTTCTGTCCCCAAATCTGCTCTATACCTTTCAATAGACCTCTATTCCCCCCCCCCAAAAGGAGCTGGGATGTGTTCCCCAAGTCATATGATCTCTTTCCAGCACATCCATAAATGCAAGCATTCAAGTACAAGGTTTCTTTCCTGAAGTGTGTCCTACAGTTGTCACCACAGTTTTTTATGTGTTTACTCATACGTGTACTTATCAGACACTCACTAGGTAAATGAGTATTTATCAACATTTTATACAAGGTATTGCCATTGGCATCGTGAACAAAGCATTAAGGCTGCTGGCCTATGGGACTGATTAACCAAATAGAACCAATAATAGTTTTAAATAAAGAAATCAGATCCAGGGAGTGTGGAGCCAAGGATCAGGGGTTACAAGATATAATATTATATAATATATATACATATAAACATAATAATTGGGTGATAGTAAGGTGTCATGTTTGAACAAATAACCATATAAATGATTCATGAACCAGACTGATGACTGGGAATCCAGCATGGGACTGATCCAGACCTCCTGAATGTGGGTGTCAGTGAGGAGGCCTAGGCAATCTATGGGGCCTTGGGTAGTAGATCAATAATTATCCCTGGCATACAAATGGACTTTGGGTCTCATCCCACAATGAGAGATGCTCTCTCAGCCTGGACTCTTGGGGGAGGGCCTAGGCCCTGCCCTGGATGAAATGACAGTCTATGGATAACCCCCATGGAGGGCCTCACCCTCCTGGGGAATGAAGTAGGGATGGGGGATTGGGAGGGTTGGTAGAAGGGGATGGGAGAAGGGGAGGGAGAGAGAGAGGGACCTGGGATTGACATGTGAAGCAATCTTGTTTCTAATTTAAATTTAAAACTAAAAGAAAGACATTAAAAAGGAAAACAGAGCTGAGATAAGCATGTATACAGCGTCTAAAAAGCAGAAGTAAGTCAGGGAGAGAGAAAAATTAAGTTGTGGTGATTTATTGTTTATGACTTATAAAGCTTGCCTGAGTGTTCAGGAAGCAAAGCTAGTCACAAGCCATAGAGCCAGGCAATGGTGATACACACCTTTAATCCCAGCAGCCATACTAGCAAGCCACAGAGCTAGGCAGTGGTAGCACACACCTTCAATCCCAGGACTCAAGGGTCAAGCAGATGGATCTCTGTTAGTTCAAGCCCACACTGAGACACACGGAATTGATTAAGTACTAAAGATAACTGACTCACACAAAGGTCATCTCAGCACTTGAAATCACACACCTTTAATCCCAGCACTAGGGAGGTATAAAAGGAAAGCAAAGGGCCTCAAGAGAAGACTTATTCTCCAGCCACATGGAGGAGAGGTAGCAGTCTAGGATTGCAGTCTGAGGATTTGTGGAGCTAGCAGGGTCACCTTTAAAGACTGAGGAAGAGGCAAGAGCTAGTGGTTGGCTGCTTTGCTTCTCTGACCATCAGCTTGAACCCCAATACCTATGTCTGCCTTTCTTATTTTTCATATTAGATGAAGTAGTATAGAAAAATGGTAGGCAACTAAATGTGGGGGGTAATTTTGTGGCCTCTTGACAGGCAATTATAATCACCAATTTTATTTAGAATAGAGGAAAGCCATTGGAACATTTAAAAGATAAAGCCTGGAAAGGAAATGGGAGTGGAAACAAGGACAGTTAGATGGTGCAGTGAATAAAAGAGCCTGCTGTCAAAGCTGGTAATCTAAGTTCACTTCCCAGGAAGCCACAGGGTAGAAGGAGAGAATCAACTCTTGCAAGCAGTCTTCTGGTCTACCAGTGCCACAGAATACATTGTTTGCATCCCAGACACTGAGTAAACTCTATTGAAAACAATTTTTAAAAAAATAAAGAAGAGTTTTGAGTAATTAAAATAATCCATACAGGAGGTTTTGAGGTAAAATGATAGTCAAAGTGGGGGCTGAGAAGTGACCTCCTTTTGCTGGGGGATTAAACTTGGCTGCGAGAAAGAAGTCTCAAGGTTAACACTGATGTTTGCTCTGAGTAGCTAAAAGGATGGAACTGATATTAACGGTGGAACATTTCTTTAGATAACATGAGACCCACTAGTGTTCTCTCTTTTCTTGACTGCGGTTCTTTTGTTTTTCAAATAATTAGCGGTATTTATTCCTCAGGCCTCGTTTTTGGCGCACTTAAGTTTACGTGAATGTTGTACATCCTTCTCTAAAGGCATGAGCATCTTTGAGAATAACTTGACTTTGGATGAACTGAATAATTTGGGATACCACAAAGCCGTGTTTACCATGCACGGGTTTTCTTTATCATAATTCATTTATGATCTTATGAATAGAAATTTTTCAGTTCACAAAAAGTGGAGAGATGTCTCAGCACTTAAGAACACCAACTGCTCTTGCAGAGCACCTGGGCTTGATTCCCAGCACCCACGTGGTGGCTCAAAAGCCATCACTGTCTCCAGTACTAGAGAGGCTGACACCTGATGCCCTCTTCTGGCCTCCATGAACACAAGGCATGCATGTAGTGGACAGAAACACATGCAGACAAAACAAGTAAAATGAAAGCAATTCTTTTAAAATTTCAGATCAAGAGTTACACAATTTTGTTTCATCTACCAGCTTATAAATGAAATATTGAGCATCTTCCTGTGGCACATACTGGAAACGCAACACCTTGCTTTGGGAGCATCTGAGTGAAGAGTCCCAGCTTTGATCCTTTACCTCCTAGGGAATATAGCATCTTGCCATGGGAAGGAGCTACCTAAAATGCCTGGACTGCATTACTGTCTCTATGGAAACAGATGTCCTTCAAAGTGCCACACAGTAAGCCACATTGCCCTTAGGTTTATAATGCCTTCAAATGCAACCTAAGTGAGACATGTGATTGGTATTTCATCTGGTCCTTTCTACTTTCCTGAGCATTGGTAGCCAGCTACAATGAATCCTGAGCTTCTTTTTTTTCTTTGCTGCTTATCTGTAAGTAATTAACTCAATTTCTTTTTTTATTCATTTTTACATACCAACCACAACTCCCCTCTCTTCCCTCCCGCCCCCAGCCCCCTTATCATCTTCACAGAGTTTACAAGAGTAAACTAAGCCTAACATATCAAGTTGGGGCAGGAACAAGCTCCTCCCCACTGTATCAAGGCTGAGAATGGTATCTTACCATAGGGAGTGGTCTCCAAAAAAGCCAGTTCATGCACCAAGGATAAATCCTGGTCCCACTGCCAGGAGCCCCACAAAAAGGCCAAGCAATACAATTGTTGCCCACATTCAGAGGTACTAGTTCAGTCCCACACAGATTCCCAGCTGTCAGTCCAGAGTCCATGAGCTCACACAAGCTCAGGCCAGCTGTCTCTGTGGGTTTCTCATTTTCTGTAACTTGTGATCATGATTTGTGCTGCAGCACTCAAGTCCTGGTAATGCTTCAGCCTAGAACACGGTGAGGGATAGGCACTGGATCTAAAGAGTGGGAGTTAGTCTAAAGACAAACAACTTGTCCTTAGGAACCAGGATGAATATAGTTAAGTGTAATTAAAGTCTAAGCTCAAAAAATAAAAGTAACATTGAAAAGAGAGAGAGAATGAAAATAAAGAGCAACAAGTTGACGATATGTCCTACTAAAGTTGATGAAGTATCAATGCTTACTGTTAGTTTTAAATGAGGTCACTACACACAAAGTACAGTGAGACTAAAAAGTAAAGGCTTTTGTATCTCCATAAACAATGGTGTCTTTTTTGTTCCAAAACCCAAGTGTACATGTAATCTCTTTTGGGCTATTATTAAGAATTCATATTTGATAATATTACCACTATGCTTTAATATACAGTGGAGAATTACTGTACTATTATGAATCCATTCCTTTGAACTCTATTGCCTCAAAATCGTCTGAGTGACTCTTGGCTTTCCCATAAGACCTCCTCCATGTTCATTGCAAACTTTCTTATAATAGACCCTCAGTTTACAGAATGAGGAAGGAGAACTCTCAGGCTAAATAAAATGGACATATCAATGAATATACATGGACATTTAGTAAAGTTTAATACTCATGCATAATTAAGCATCTCAACAAGTTAGTAATACACAAAAACTGTCTCAGTTTTACAAATGGTGCTCGTAAAACTCCAAATTATATTAATCATTTATAACAAGTATGCCACTCTGGCAGGAGTTTCTGATTGCTGGAGAGCACATGCATTTGTGCTAGAAGCCCTTAGATGGGAAAACATAGCTTTTCCCACTTCATTTTTCTGTGCAGCTAAAACTGCTCATTCACAAAGGCCATGATGGAAAAGACTACAGATACCATTTTTCCTTTTCTCTATTTATTATTTATTCTATGGAAACTGCATACATTTACACAGTGTATGCTTTTGAATTAATCATTTAATAAATGTACATAGGTTATAGAACTTTAATGTTCTGGTTTTCTTTTCAATATTATCTAATTTAGAAAAGAAGGATACATATCAAGTACTTACTATTTTGTTTTTGAGATTGCATTAATGACAACTCTCAGAATAAGACCGAGAATAAATAAGTGATTCAGTTCTCCACTCCTACACAGTATTCAAAGTTCTAAGCACTGAAATAAGGGAAGAAAAAAATACAAATGTTGATGCTTGTATTGATTCAAAGGAAGACATAAAACTCTCCTTATTTTCAAGTGACATGACTCTAGTTAGAGAATCTCATAGATTATAAAGATATAAAACCTAAAATGTGATCTTAGTAAGGTCACAGAATACAAGAAGTGCAAAAATCTCAACTCAGTAGATGACATATAGATACATGATAGATCAGATCGAAAGATAGATGATGCATAGATAGATGGATGGCTGGATTGATGGATGGACAGACAGACAGACAGACAGACAGACAGACAGACAGACAGATATTTTGATCTAGCCCAGGATAACCTTGAAGTGTAGGTCCTCCTGCCTCTACCTCCCTTAGTGTTGTAACTGCAGGTATACACCTCCATTCTCAGGTTTTTGCACACTGGGGTTTGAATCCAGTGCTTTCTAAATGCTGTAGCATTTCTATATATTAAGAGTGACCACATTTACAAATTTACAATATGTCCAAAGAAAGCAAGATTCTTGGGTATGTGTTCATGAAGCTTCTACACTACCTGAACACTGAAAATCGCAAAATCTGCTGAAAGAAGTCAATGATGACCAAAATAAACATAAGTAGCACTTTTATAGGTTCGAAAACTCCACATAGCCCAGATTTCAATTCTTCACAAATTGATTTACTGGCTTAAAACAATTCCTATCAAAATTCAAGCATGATTTTTTTGAAGGATTGGCAGGCTTAGCCCGAAAGATATATCAAAAGAACAAACTAGAACAGCTAAGAAATCCAAAAAGAATTATAAAGTGAGAGAGATTGCTGTAGCTGATATTAATTCCTTCTCAATTTATCCAAACATAATCACTTTATAATATTAACATTTTATTAATTCTTGGAGAATTTCAGACGAAAGATTTTGATCATATTCAATCCCCCATTTCTCCTAGATACACGCTATCTAACTTCATCTTCCTATGCACCCAACTTAGAGTTCTCTCCTTTTTGTTTTTAAACTCAAGTCCTATTTGCGCTGCTCAACTATTCTTGGGCATAAGGTCTGCCCTGAAGTGTGATTCACACACCAGGATAACACCACCAAAGAGAACTGATTCTGCCTCTCTCAGCTGCTAGTTGTTCATGAGATTTCTTGACCACCCCACCATCAACTCCATACTGAGACTTTTGTCCTGCTTAGGCTTGCACGTGTGAATGTCATCATTATCACTGTGAGTAGATAAGTGTGTCTGCACTACTGTGTCCAGAAAACACTACTTCAGTTAGAAAAAATACATAAACAAGCATGTTACTGGAGATAGTATGCACATAACAAATAATCCCAGAAGACTCTCCTTTTAATGAGAAATTAAGGAAATGTGGATTAAGCTACAAGTAGCGTCTGCCATAATTATATCAGAATTGGGCAGTGGGGGAGCAGGGAGCACTGAGTACACGGTCTTAGAGTTTCTATTGCTGTGAAGAGACACCACGACCATGGCAGCGCTTATACAGGAAAACGTTTAATTGGAGCTGCCTTACAGTTTAGAGGTTCAGTCCATTATCACCATGGTGGGAAGCATGGCATCATGCAGGAAGACATAGTGCTGGACAGGTAGCTGAGAGTCCTACAACTTGACTCACAGGCAACAAGGAAGTGGGCTGAGACACTGGGTGTGGCTTAAGTACATATGAGACCTCAAAACCTACCTCCAGTGACACACCTCCTCCAACAAGTTCTTACCTACTGCAACAAAGCCACATCTCCTAATAGTGCCACTCCCTGTGAGCATATGGGGCCAAATACACTCAAACTACCACAGACACCAAATGTCAACAAGGATGTAGAGAATGTGAAACACTCACAACACTGCTGTGAGACTGTAAACTGACAAAGTCACACTGGAAAATTGTGAACAGTTTTGTTTCCAAACAATTAAATAAACAAGCAAACAAACAAATGAAGCATACATTTAGTTACAGTGTGATCCAGTGGTTCTACACTTCAGCACCTGCTCCAGAGAAATGTGAATTTATGTTTGTATAAAACATAAAGATCATGGTAGATCATTTGACTGCAGGCATAAAAACATAAAGATCATTTTCAATGGTGTTATTCACAGTAGCCTACACTTGGAAACAATCTAGATATCCTGCAGTAGGTAAATGGCTAGTCAACTGATGGTGCATCCATTTACTTATTATGATGGAATTGAGTTCTGCAATAAGTCAATACACAGATACAGATTCGTGAAACGGAAGAAGGGTACCAGACATAAGAGGGCCTTGTGATGATGGAATCAACCTGTATCTTGACCCTGTCATTGATCACATCTATTATATGTGATATTAAATTATATATAACTATCTAACACTTAAATACATTCACATACTCAATTTATTACATGTCAAACTGGAGAAATCTAAATAAATGTAATCAATGCATTTGCCGGTTATTATGTAGGTTGATAATATTGTAGGAAATTCAGTTATGGTTATTTACACAAGATCTTTCTATATTATTTCTTATCGCTGCCTGTGAGTCTCAACTGTTTCTAAACAAAAAGTTGAGTGCATAAGAAAGAGAAAAGAGGAAGCAGGTACTTTCCTGTGGGAGATCTCAAATGATCTGAGCAATCCTATGCTTTGAACAGGGAAGTTACACGATACATATCAGATCATACGTCAAATGTATAATTGTATAAAATTATACATCTGAATTATATTAAGAGCTAGACATCATTTTTTGGCAAAAGTCAAAGAAGTACACGCATAGGCCCCTGCCTTTGGTTTTCACATGCATCTTGTAACCTAAATCCTGCATCTATTTTTGGTTTTAATGTGCATCTTTTAGACTACATCCTGCCTTGTTTTTTTTTTCCTGAGGTTTTGTTTCTTTGTTTGTTTGTTTGTTTTTGACCAAGAGGAAAGCACTCTTAACACCTGCTCTGGAGTTTCAGATGAGGAGCCCCTGTTAGCTTTTTAAAGGCAGTTTCCTTCCAAACATGCCTCAAGCACCTGCTGGAGTCTTCGCAGCTTCACAGACAGATTTTTGTTTTGTTTTTATAAGTTATTTTCTGATCACATGCAGAAAGTTCTCTTTTTATCCAATTCCTAACCACCCTCTGACCTTTAGCAAGACAGAGAAACATCTTTTAGTGTCTTACAATCTATAATAAAATTTTAATAAGAGGAGTTCTGTCAAAACTGGATTATCTGATTTCCTAGGACAGTGTCGTCACCACACATTCTCAACTGCTTTTTGTAGCATTCTGCCAGATCTGGATTGTGCATTCTCAACTGCCAGTCTTTAATGCACTCTCTGGGCTTTAAGTGCCTGCAACCTGTAATGATGTGTTGAAATTGATGCTTACTTATGCAATAGAAAGCATTCATTTGAAGGGTGAGTTTAATGCAAGTTGGCAAATAAATTCCCCTCTGTGGGGACACCATGTGACACAGAGCATGCTATCACTGCCAAGAAGTTCTCTGGGTCACATCCCCCAGCTCCCAGTCTGAGGAAACCAATGTTTGTTTCCTATCACTATTGACTCTGCGTGTTCTATAATTTCATCTTAATGGAACCATGAAAGGAATATTCTTTTGGGGTCTAGCTTCTTTGACTTAGCATACTGCCTTTTAAATTTATCTATGCAGTTTTAATAGCAAGCCATTTTACTTCATTATATAAATTTGGCAGTTTGAAAATATTAAAGAAGCGACAGTGGGGGGGACTGCGGTAGATGGCTCAGTGATTTTTGTTTGCTGTACAATCACCAAGGCCTGAGTTTGGATCCTGAAAACCTACAGGAGAGGTGACACTATAGTTAAAAGCCCTGGATGCTTTTCCAGGGAGACCCAAGTTCAGTTCCTACCACTCTTGCAACTGTCTGTAACTCTAGTTCCAGGGGATCCAACACCATCATATAGACAAAACACCAATACACATAAAAATCAAAATAAATAAATAAAATATTTTTAAAAGAAAAGAAGTTGGGTCTGTCTGGGAGTGGTGACCAGCACTCACAGCCAGTCCGCACTCATAGCAAGTTCCAGACCAGTCAGGGATAAGTAAGACACAGCCTAATAAACTAACTAACTAACTAACTAACTAACTAATTAGCTAACAATCTCAGCCCTGGGAGGTGCAAGTAGAAGAATCCTGGCAGCTGTTTGTGCGCACCCACACATACCACATACATGCACAGCAAACACTAACTACGCAGATATCCATGTACGTGCCTTTGTATGCAATCAGACATTCATTTCTGATAGCCACATGGGATGGGAGAACCCTGTGGATATTTGCTTATCTTTATAAGTAATGTCTAGACTATTCTATATCCTCATAAGAAGCATATAGAGCTCAGTTATAGTCTTTCTTATCCTTTTAATTTTATCCCTTCCAGTGGGTGGTATAGATAATTTGGTACTAATGAGTAATGATTTCCACATCTTGTTTGTTAGCCCTCATGTACTCTCTCAAACAATTTTAAAATTATTTCTCTCTCTCTGTCTCTCTCCCTCCCTCTTCTCTGTTACTTTCACTTAAGGGGATGTACATTCTACATTAACACTCTATCACTAAGCTGTATATCTAACCACAGCATCTCTACTTACTACTGAGTTTACATATTCTGGATAATGTCCTTTGTCAGGAGCACTCCTGTTAATATTATCCATAATTCATGTTTATATTTTTGCTTCATTTAAGATTATCTTTGAAGACCAAAATTTTAGCTTTTTTCAATTTTTATTTAAATTAGAAACAAGCTTGTTTTACATGTCAATCCCAGTTCCCTCTCCCTCCCCTCCTCCCCTGCCCCACACTAATCCCCCATCCCATCCCCTTTCTGCTCCCCAGGGAGAGTGAGGCCTTCTTTGGGGGATCTTCAAAGTGTGTCATATCGTTTGGAATAGTGCCTAGGCCCTCCCCCATGTGTCTAGGTTGAGAGAGTATCCCTCTGTGTGGAATGGGCTCCCAATGTTCATTTGTGTGCTAGGAATAAATACTGATCTACTACTAGAGGCTGCATAGATTGCCAAGGCCTCCTCACTGACACCCATGTTCAGGGCCGCTGGGTCAGTCCTATGCTGGTTTCTCAGCTGGAAGTCTGGGGTCCATGAGCTTCCCCTTGTTCAGGTCAGCTGTTTCTGTGAGTTTCACCAGCCGGGTCTTGACCCCTTTGCTCATCACTCCTCCCTATCTGCAACTGGATTCCAGGAGTTCGGTTCAGTGTTTAGCTGTGGGTGTCTGCTTCTGCTTCCATCAGCTACTGGATGAAGGCTCTAGGATGGCATATAAGGTAGTCATCAATCTCATCATCAGGGAAGGTCATTTAAGGTAGTCTCTCCCCTATTGCTTAGATTGTTAGTTGGTGTCATCCTTTTAGATCTTAGGACATTTCCCTAGTGCGACATTTCTGTTTTTTTTTTAATTTTAATTTTAAATAGCTTGTTTTACATGTCAATCCCAGTTCCCTCTCCTTCCCCTCCTCCCGCATCCCCCATCCCCTCCCAGCCTCCCACCCTATTGCCAATTCCTTCTGCATAGGGGATATCTAGAGTCTGTCATTTCACTCAGGGTAGGGTCCAGGCACTCCCCAAGAGTCCAGGCTGAGAGAGCATCCCTCTTTGTGTTATGGTCACATGATATCTGTTAGCATTCCAGGGATAAACACTGATCAGGGCCCCATAGGTTGCCCAAGCCTCCTCACTGACACTCACATTCGGGGGGGGGCAGATCAGTCCCATGCTGGCCTCCCAGCTGTTGGTCTGGGGTCCAAGAGCTCTCCCCTGTTCAGATCAGCTGTCTCTGCTAGTTTTGCCAGCCCATTGTTTGCCAATTTGCTCATTGCTCCTCTCTCTCTGTCACTGGGTTCCTTGGGTTCAGTTCAGTGTTTAACTGTAGGTATTTGCCTCTGCTTCCATCAGTCACTGGATGAAGGCTCCCAGATGGTTATAGACGTCAAGTTCATTATCAGGAATGGGCATTCAAGGTGGTCTCTCCACTATTGCTTAGCTTGCCAATTGGTGTCATCCCTTTAGATCACTAGAGGTCACACTGGTGCCTGATCTGTCGTCTAACCTATGATTCCCTCTTCCCCCTATTCTACCCCCCAATCAACCTTTCTGTTCCCCTATGACCTACTCTCTCTTCCTCTTCTCCCCCTCTCTTCTTCCCAGCTCCCACATCCCCCCACCCCTCGCAGTGTTCCCCATCTGTTCAGAGGATCTTGTCTCATTCCTCAAAGAGTCTGGGAAACAGGAAAGAACCTAAAAGATATGCATAGCACCCAGATTTCTGTTTAAAGCTATAATGGCTCCCTCTATTATGGTATCTCTTTTCTTTTCTCCACTATTATTCCTCTGACTCCATCTTCCTGCTCTCTCATGTTCTCCTCTCCCCTGCTCCTTCTCCTAACTCCCTTTCCCCACCCCCATGCTCCCAATTTTCTGACATTCAATTTATCATTTAAAAATGTATTATTTGTTCTTTATGTGCCTTGTCTGCTTTTCTCTCCTGCCCTCAAATCATGACCATTTTCTCCTGCTTTTGTCTAGATGTGCTACAGCTTCATTTCCCATCTTTAGGATTATGATGCAGTTTAAAGTCCCTTTAATTTAAAGAATACTGAAATCTAGAAATCAACTCCCTCTGTCCCAACCAATATTGAATTTACTTTATTAGAGACCCATTTTGTTTGGAATCTAATAATTACCCTCAATGTAAAAACATTGATAAATGAGGAGTCCAAATTCATCAGCTACTTGGGTTTCTTTTTAACAAAATGTACATATTTCATATCTACCAGGAAAAGAGTGTTGACCATACAAATTCCTGCTTTTGGCAAGGCTTCCATTCTTGGCTCCCCCACTTAGGAAATGCCCACAGATTGACGACCATAAAAAACAGGAGTGATACGCCACAAGCTCAAGAGCTCGAGAAACTGATACACAAGTAGATTCTATACTATCTAGAATTTCACTATCTTCCCAATGGTTTGTTCTTTGCAATGAACTGGTCTTTGGAGATGTGGGAAACAAGTCCATAATGAGTTACGAAAAGCATTCTGCAAGGCTGATGTTTTTATGTATGTGAATTCCCATGAATAAGCATGCTAGAGTTTGGTTTAATATTTGGTTCTGTTAGTTTCATACATACATAAATGTGTATATATGTATATATACATACAAATGAATATATATATGTATATCTAAACAAACAGATGATAAGTAGGTAGAAAGATAATACATGATAGATAGGTATTTTAACCTAGTGAAAATGAAGTTCTAAAACATCATTCACAGGTTTAAAATATGATGAAGAAATTCTTAAAACTTGTCTGTCTGGTTCAGTCTTCATATAAAAGAACTCCAATATACCCAGTATAGCCTAATATTATGCAACACAATTCTATTACATTTTAAATGTTTTGCTTTCACATCAGTTCAGTAGAATCCCAAAATAGACTCTGTGTCGACAAAGAAAAACATCACACTATGCTTTACAGCAAGGATTTTGAGTTCTAACTACATGTTTAAAATAAGTGTGTGTGTGTGTATGTATGTGTGTGTGTGTGTATGTGTGTGTGTTTTAATGGTATACCTTTCTCAAATTGTTTATTCAGAGTCTCTAAAACTTAGGAATCCCATGATTCTCCTGTTCAAACAAATGAACAAAATTTCTAAATTAGTAGTCTTTAATGTGTGGTTCATTGATCATCAGAGGTTCCTGAGAACTTTACCAGAATGTACATTGACAAAACTTGACTTCTAATCCCACATAATTGTAAATAGAATTTTTAACAAGAACTATTATGCTTTATAAAAATGAATTAAGTTAAGTTTGATCTTATTTTCATCTTATCCAAGGCAGAGTTCTTAAAAGGGCTACCCTTTGCTAGAGAATAAAGACCTGACTACAGAAAACAAATATTCCCACACCTTTAATTTTACTCAAAGGTTTGGCATGGAGAAAACAGATAATTATGTACAAATTCATTCTTCTTTGCTTAGCAGTTTGATAAGAAAAGTTTCAAAAGCACAACTTCATATAGAGAAGAAAATAACTTTTCCAACACATGATAACAGAGAGCTAGAAATTCAGCCAAAGGAAGTGGAATCGAAGGCGAGGTGATTATTATTCCTCCAGCCTTCAGGGAGTGTCTCCAGCTTGTATTCTTGCCAGAAGCAATATCTAGCTATTTACGTTAAACGAATCAATGGCTAAAGGTGAAGGCAAGCGAGCCTCAAGAAGACCTCACTATTCAGTTTATCAAGAAATATGAAGACAAAAATAGAAAAGGGAAAATGATCCAAAAGAAAACTGAAAACACGGGTTTTAGGAGTTCAAGAGGAATCAAAAGCATATCCTAATAACAGTAAGAAGATAAAGACAGCCCAAAGGTGCAGTAAGTAGGACAGCATTGGCACAACTCACCTAAGTATATGCCACAACGTTCCAGAAAGCAGAGGCAGCCTAGCTTACAAGAAATTATCACCTGCTCGACAGACAAAATTGATTATTTGCATTTCTTTGATGGAAGCACAGGAAAACATACATTTCTTCTATTTTTATCTAAATGTGCAGTACATATTGGTAGATAATATCAATAAAAAGTAAAAATGTGTACTCATTGACTGTGAGGTATATATCTTTGAGAAATAATAAACCATGAACAGAAAAATACAATCACAGGTATGTTCTTCCTACCATGGTTAATAACAATGAAACAGAGCACTGGAAACTATTGTGGCCATGACATGAACACAGTTTAATATGACATAAGTACGGTTAATTACACCACGGTACTTTGTACTTTGTGGCAGTTAACAATAATGACATGCATATCAGAATATGTACTTTGTTCCCAGCTGCATAAAAATACATCATCCAAATACATGTTTTGTATACATGTTTAAATGCATAGAGAACATTTTGTAGTAATTTCTTTAGCAGAAGTAGATGAACTGAGTTTTGAGCCAGAACATATCTAGTCATACATACACTCAAATACCTACTTACATGCGTGCCCCTTAAATCCCTCTCTATATACCTACATTTTGAACATCTATAAGTTTGAAAATTAAATTATACATTTATGCCTAACACCCCTATGAATTAAATTAGACCTCTTGAATAAAACCAATATACTGTTAGAGTTAGTTGGAATCAAAGGCTTGAATGTGACTAAAGTCAGGACTTGGGAAACATCTTGCAGGAGTGAAATCTCAGAAAGGTAATTGAAAGACTTGAGCCTTGTAGGACTGTGGGATAGTGGAGTGCTTTAATTTATTTGTGTGTTTGTTTTCCCTCTGAAGGGTGATGGCTGACATTTGGAACGGGAAGGTAATACGCAAGAAGTAGGTAGTGGAGGACAGGAGAGACAGACAGAGACAACAGAAGGGAGTGAAAGGGGAAAGAAAGGGGAGGACATCAATGGATGAAATTTGGATTTCTAAACCATGAATACAGTGAATTAGGAAAGTATTTATAGCACACACCTGGCATAGTAACCCACACAATATCTGTCTTCTTTTTAAAATATGTATCTATTATTATTGTATGTGTATGATAGGGGGGCACTTGCCATAGCACATCATGGGGTCAAGACATTATTGGTAGGGCTATTTCCCTATTTCCTCAGTACTGCAAATTCTAGGATTGGCTGTCTTGCTAGCACATCTCTGGCTTCTTAAGAAAGAGTTATGTGGAAATGGATGTGTTAGATAAAATGTAAGATTAGGTAATTTTCATTCTAAGGCAGTAGTTTTCTCCTATCTTCTAAAAATGTTTGAAAATTATTGATACATTTTTCATATTCTTGAATTAGCAGTTACATATTTTAATATCAACATTAATGTCACAAGTGATATGGTTTCTTGTATGTTTTAAATAATGTTTTTTCCAGAATTGTCTTAATTTGTTTAATGTGAGAAAAATTAATCCAAATGCCAAAGAAATTTGAAGAATGTATGGATAAACTCCTACTGGAAGCTGGTGATTCAAAAGTTCCTTTTTTATCTAAACTCATAGCTTTATTTTTCAGCCTTCAAAAAAATTTGATCTTTATGTAACATATTGTTATTCACAAAATTTATTGATCAATATTCATCTTGATTTTAATAACTATGCACACAAATTTAATCTTTAATGTATGGCACAATTAAATATAACAACATTCCTTCTGAATTGAATGTCATTAAAATAATCAATCAAAATATAACTATGGTTAAAAGTACTATAACTAGAGAGAAAAAATAAAATTTTCATTGGGAATTCATTTCTTATTGAAATGGTGCTATTTCTTTTTTCAAATTAGTTCACATAATCATGGATAATTATTATCTTTAATCTATGATCAAAGGCCAGTGAAAATTAACTACCAAAGAAGAAAGATATTCTACCACCTTTTGGAGCTGCACTCACGGTTCTATTAAATGCATCATTTACAACATATTCCACGGTGTGTTTATACTAAATTACCTAACTCAAAAGGACCATTTACTTCCAGGGTTATTTGTGCCCTAGTTTGAAGATCACTATTATAGAAGATATCAGGATGACATATGATGGTGAATATCCAGTAGGCCACGTGAGTAAGTCACTAAGATAGCCCAGTAGCTATACACCAATGTGCATATAATAAATAACAATAGATCTAAAATCATAGGTGATAGGCATAGCCTCAAACAGAACACCACAACTAACAAAACGAGATGGTGGAAAACTGCATCTTCCAAATGGACAGAAATAGTTGAGGTAGGAAAGAGTAGGACTGTCTGTCATACATGTCCTACAAACCTGGTCACTGTGTGGGTGATAAAAACACAGACCCCTGCATTCCACTTACCACCTACCTAGACAGATTCTCTGAGGATGAACTTAAAAGCTGCCTACACTAATTCCAGACTTATTGTCTTTAATGTTGTTAAACATTTTTATTTACTTTTGAGATTATGATTATATCGTTTCCCCCTTTGCTTTCCTCCCAACAGAGCCTCCCCATACTCCTTCTTGCTGTCTTTCATTTCCAAGTCCTCTTTTCTCCTTAATTGTTGCTACACACACATATGTGTGTGAATGTACATATATATATTCCTAAATACATCCTGTCCCGTCTTTATAATGTTACTTGTATGTATGTTTTCAGGCCTGACCGTTCAACCTGCCATGATTTAAACCACCCAGCACTTAGAAAAGAGATCTCTATAATTCAAAAGAAAAAATTCATCACTGAGCTTTAAAGTTGAAGATAGACAAGGATAGTTTAAAAATTATTAAAATAAATCCAATAATGCAATTCCAATGAACATGGGAAAGGCAAGTTCAGAGATAGTACAATGTGAGCTTCGTATGTCATTGAAAGTTTCATAACCATATTTTTAAAGTTATAAAAAACAATTTTTATTTAATACAGTTGTTAACCAATATTTCTAAAATTTATTTGATACTACCAATATTTCTAAAATTTCATCTTAGCGTGTAATAGATATAAAATAATAAACGAAAAATGTTTCACTTCTATTTCAACTAAATCTTCCAAACCCAGTATATATTTTTCACATTGTACACACTTCAGTTCAGAATAGCTATGCTTTAAGTGTACAGTAAGCCATCATACTGGTGGGTCTTTGGGGACACCACAGGTGTAAGGAAAAGAGATTCCAATAGAAAGAACACTCTGAAGTTCAGATTCAAAGGAAGAAACTTGTGCAAAATATAAAAAGGAAAGTGCTGCACTTTAAGACACAGCAACCAAATGCCTGGAACACCAAGCTGCAAACGAGTTTAGGGGAGAAACCCACTGAAATGGAGTAGACTCACTCACGCCATGAAAGGACTGGTTGCTTTCATGTTTTCGTCTTGCCATCTGTGTATTGCCTTTATCCCAAGGCTGATGTCTGGGCAGGAGCAATCCCAGCTGTCACACTTTGATGTAAGAGCAATCCAAAAGAGAAGAAATAGAGCATTGTGACTTGTTTCTTCTTGTGAGAAAACTCTTCAGCGATGGCCTGTACAGGACACCTTTCCTAGCTCACAGGCCAGAGCAGAGATGAATGCTGATCTTTATCCTACCAGTGTCAAGACATAACTTGTTATCTTAGAACTGGGTGATATCAAATTGACACTTGGCATCCTGTCTCTCTCACTGATACAGTATAAAATTTGGAAAAACTTCATTGAATTAAACTCACTCTACTTGGTGATTCTTAAATGTCTCCTATAAATATCTAGGAAGCTTTAAATATGATACAACAACAATATGGCTGCCTAAAGAAGACTTGAACAAGGTCAACATTATTATACATGCCAAAGTAGAATGGTTCCACTCATAGACAAAAATCTATAGGCTATCCAGGGATGCTGAGAGTAGGAGATTCTTTCCCAGGGATGAGGGTGCTAACTAGCTATCCAATCACAAGTGATCAGTCCTGATATCACATACATACAAGTAACAATGCATGGAATCAGCAGGTTGTATTTATAAATTCAAGGATTAATGGATGGATGGATGGATGGATGGATGATTGATAGATACAAGATAGATAGATAGATAGATAGATAGATAGATAGATAGATAGAACAAAAACAAAAAGGAGAAGGCTATAAATTTGAATGGGGAGCCATGGGAGAGTTGGGAGAAAGGATAGGAGGAGAAAACAATAGTTGTATTTTAAATTTAAAAAATGAGCACCCTAACTTTAAAAATAAATGAATAAAATAAAATACAAAGCAAAATGAAGTAAATAACAATGGAAAGATCTACAAAAGATACTGAGATTCAAGTCAACCCTCAGACAGCAGTTAGAGAAACACACTCTCAGTCCTGATTTCCTTCATCTTGGTTTCCATGAAACACAAGAATCAGCTTCAGATTCTTGTGAGGGTAAAGTTCTCAGAAAGAAGGCATACAACACATACACAAGGGACAGGAAAGTCCTTGCAAAAAAAAAGTCTCAGAAGTAGAAGTTCACAGGCACCAAAACCTACCTCAAAAGCTTAAATACTATATTGTTGTATTTGTATGTCTCTCTCAAAAAGAAATGGCAGCAGTAGAGTCTAGATCAGTGCTTCTCAGTGGTTAGGAGTAAAAGGGAAGGTGTGGCTACTGAAGGGAGCACAGTGAAGGTTTATCGAACTGGTGATAACATGGATAAAAGTGTCACAATATATATATAAAGGTGCTACAGTGTGTGGAGATACTGGGCTCTCCTAAGTTTCAAATTGCACATTCATTGTATAAAGTACACTAGAGTTGGTAATACTGCTCAGTGTTCAAAGCCACACAAGCACATGTTCTAGAGTTTGATCTCCAGAACCCACATCAATGCTGGGTGGGTGTGGCCACCTGTCTATAATTCCAACTTACCCAGAAAGTAAGGGATCGCTGTAATTAACCACACTAACCTTATTAGTGAGCCTCAGATTCAGCTGAGAGATCTTGCCTCAGTGAGTAAGGGAGAAAGACTACCATCAGCTTTGAGCATCTACATGCATGCACACTCCTGAACACATGTGCTTCCACACATGCAAGCATGCATATGTAAGTGTGCATACTACCCACAAAGAAAAAGAAAGAGGGAAGGAGGAAGGAAAGGAGGGAGAGAGGGAAGAAGGAAGGAAGAAAGGAAGGAAGGAAGAAAGAATGAATTGCTTAAGCACATGGATGGTGGGCTACAGGGTGCAAACTGTAGTTATTAAGCCAAAAATGATTCTTTTAAGGAGGAAGGACGAGAGAATGGGTATGCAGTATACACCCAGCAATGACCACTACAAACATGAAATAAAGTATAAATGAGTGTCAGCAAATCACTTAGACCTGCCAGCATTCGAGGCAATGGCTGAACTTCTAGATTGAATTGAGATGTACCAAAAATAATGTTTCCCCAAATGGATTTTTAGTTACTTGGAGCACACACAAAGAAGAAATAAGCCCTCTGCTAAGGGCAGATGGTATAAGGTTAACAGATGACAGGACACAATGTGGAACAATCTCACTGTGATTATGCTTCCGTTAATATGTCCAGAGGACCTTAAATGAGTGAACATGGTGAGTCACCAAAACAAAATGTACAACGTAATTCCATTTAATTAAACACTATGTATATGTGCTATGAGTATGACATACCCTGAAATATAAGCAGTTTATATTTTTTTTGCTGTAAGATTTTCATCTTGCAGTACATATGTACTCCCTGAATAGTCTGCAATTCACACATATTATTTTTGAAATAAAAGAGAACAAATAAGTCAATTTTAAGTGACAAAAAAGGTAAAGAAACATTAAGAAACAAAGTCTAAATGAGGCAACTTTAACAGAACATGCGGCGTTTATGAGTTGCAATTAGATACACCCCCAGAGCACTACAGAAACTTTTGGAGAATGGGAGACTTTTGATCTTCAAAAAAGGTATTAAGTCAGATGCTGAAAAATAAAGCAAAGATCTATGCTTAATTATTTAAAGAACACATTCTGAGAGCCCAGAAAAATGCAGCATTAGGGCCCCAGCTTGGGCTTATTGTAGTGATCAAGATGAAAATAAATTGTCTATACCAGAAATAAGTACTGGCAGGCAAACCTCATTTTTTTTGTAGATGGAGTTACCAACCATGACTGCCATACTCTCAGACATCCCATGTTCAACATCTTCTCCCTCAGTGCTCATAGAATCTCATTTTTACTTGGAAGTATATATTGGTTATTTTATAGACTCCTCTTGCCTATACACACATCTTTACACATCCTATATTTAATCCATCATTTCCCCAGAAGGCCTGCTCAGCCTGGCGTCTTTAACATCACAGGCAATGGCAGATGCATCCTTGCATTTTTCCAGTCAAGCATCCGGAGTCATTCCATTCTCCATCCTCTACTCTTACACACTGTGTGAAAAATCCATCAACAAATGCTGGGTTTCCCTTTATCTGACACTTATTCCGTGGGCATTGCTCTAACCCACTCCACACTTTTCTCACCCAGCTGTCTACAATAAACCTCTGCAAGAAATCCCTGCTTCTTGTCTGGGCCACTCAGCCTAATCATCCTTTCAAGTCATGTCCCTCCTCTGTTAAAACACTGTCCAGTGGCCTCTCAGCTCCCCTGATGAGAGACCTGACAATCTTTTCAATGTCCCAACATACTCCTATCTCATTGGTTCTACTCATAGTGTCTTTGTCTGATTGTGCCAGCATGCTGCCTAAGGTCTGGCTGCTAACTGTCCTCTGCTTACAGCACTTCTTCCAGATCCTTCATATCTGGTTTGACCATACATCGTGATTTGCCCAATACCCCTGATATTCCTGTATACTAAGCATAGTCATTTAAGAACCCCAGTTTGGCTGCTATTTTGCGGCCAGCCTACTCATGTTTCACTGCCTTGTTTCTAGCAAGTCTGTCTGATCTCACCCCTTATGGAGGACCCTGAACACCTAATTTAAAGTTGTGAAAACAGAAGCCAGCCCAGCATCACTACCTTCCTTCCCGACTTCACGCTCTCTGTCCTGATAGTGCTCCCCGTCTCCAGCTGTGCTCCATTACTGTATTTTCATTGTGTTTTATTTCCCATATTCTGTCACAAAAATGTGAACTCCCCAAAGATCGGTGCTTTGCACATTCTACTCTCAGTACCGCATCCCAGCACCTGGCGCCATACCTAGCATGGGGAAATCCATCTCTCCTTACCTGTCCCCAACAGTCACTGTGGGTAGAATCCGGATTCCCTCCCACATGGATAGGAGAGGAGTGAAGCATTCCTCAAAATAAGCCAAGTCCCTCTTCTAAAATAAGAGGTGCTAAGAAAAAAGGAGAAAAAAAGTCAACCATATATATTTCATTTATGTGTGTGCATATATGCACACACACACGTGCACATGCGCGCGTGCACACACACATATAAAATGTTTCACAATGCTTTAATTTATTGAAAGCATTTTTAGCCCAATACATTGTTCACTACAAATGTGTATATTTCCACATATTGAGACTCTGATTCAACATTTTGATAAGCTCTTTGCAATTTTCCCACCTGGTAACCGATTTACTTTGCTTTAATAAGACATATTACTAAAATACTATACATCCCTTAACCATAAATGCTGTTTTTTCTCTTTTGCTATGTGAAATAATGATATATATATCTTGTCTTTATCTGTGGTGAATGTTAGGATATGACAGCTGTATTTGTTTTTCATGATGCAAGTGAATGATAACATCTCACACACTGATATATTCCATCCTTTCTACACACAGTTATGTTGCTACATTATTTCAGCTTGAAAATATGAATATTGGGACAACAGCTGCTTTAATTCCAGAGGATGTTCTGCCTCATCAACCAATAATCTTACTCAAAAGATGAAAAAATAGAGACAGAAAAATAAATATTCCTAAAACCTTTCAAAGCCAAATAAACAAGCTGTAATTCCTGAATACCCATCAGTTGTGAAGACATTGTAAAAAGATTGCTTTTGTTAAGGTGCAAGACACAGGAACTCTCATGAAATTAAAATCTGTTAAAGTAAGAATTCTCATGGAGTTGTTGCTACAATTATGTTCCTGACACACAAAATGCCTCACCCACACTCTCAAATTTGGATAACTTACATAAGGAAAACACAAATTGAACTAAAATGTTTTGGGTGGTAGGTAATAGAATGTTTGGGGACGGTGCTTTGTTTTGTGGGAGTATAACTTTAAAGGGACCTAGAAGATCTTATCTCTCCTTAGAAAAACATGCACACTAGGCCTGAAGCAGCGATTTATGCTGTGACAGAATATGTTTTTGACACAAAAAGAAAATACTTGTCAAAATGCTAGCTACAAAGGTAGCTCTTCTGGGTACTTTAACGGGAATGGGGAATACCAGACGCTCATCAGTCAATGCCATATCTGACATAAATAATGATAGAAAACTGACAGCTACAGGAGGTGACTCAGATGCCTCAAGCTCCAACAAATCAAAAGGCAAGAGGTATCAATTTTGCATTTAGTAATAATTTTGTGTAATGTAATTGAACTTCTATTCATTGCAACAAACCTTATAATAATTGTATTAGTAATCCGTGAGTCACATCATGAATAACACCTTTCATCGAGTACTTATATATCTAAGTATAGGTTCAACTCTGCTTCTAAATTGGGTTCAATTTGGCACTATAGAAGAACAGATTTACTCTTCCATCTTCTGTCTTTTATGAGTAATTTTATATTTTAAATGGACAAAGAAAAATGGGGGAAACATGAGGCAATTGATGATGGTGAATTTTAGCTGGTCATGGTCCATAGATATGAACACTAATTTTGGAAGGCATGACTCCTCTTCTGAAACCACAAATAAAAATAGTATACTTTCACAAAAAAATAAGAAATTTCTATGCTAAATGGACTTGAGAAAATCAAGGCACCACAAAATAGATTTTTCTGAAGGCTCAATTTGATTCTGAACTAAATATTTTCTAATTTGTATAAATCAACTACCCAACTCTACTCCAAATTATAGGTTTTCCCACTTCAAGTTTATTCCTGCAGGTTGAAATTTGTGGCAAAATCAGTGTGGTTTCCTATATCCACATTATTGACCCCTGACCTCAAAGCATCTCCAGAGGCAACATTTTAGAGGATCAAATATTGTAAACTTGTGACTGCATGCCAAGGTTTCTCTTTTTTTTTAATCTTCATTTCAGAGATAAACAAAAACTGTTGGGCTATCCTTCCGTAGGCAAAGCATAAGCCTAGATCTCCATGCATTGTCTCATGTTTATTTGAATGTCTTTTTTTCTAGAGTACTTTTACCATCCATTACAAGGATAGGCAATATACTCTCACCTAATCTTTGTTTCTGAGTTCATAATTTTTCTAGCATCTTTCCCAATCCTCTTAACTTGGAGTGGCCATGTGAGGGCTACAGCAAGGGAGCAATCTTTTCTTTTTCAACTCCCACCCTCACTTTGCATCTGGTGCTGGGACTCTGAGGTCCTAAAGTAAGCAGAAGATGGGTACACTAGGATCTAGTTGAGTCCATGAATGGATATGTAGAATGATGCCCAGATTCCATGAGTATGAGAGATGTTAATAAATTCGCATCATGCAATGCTGCTGAGATTTGAAGATCTCTACATTCCAGCAGCTAGAGTTACCTCCCATAATACAGATTCCCTGCTCCTAAATCTAGTTTGATAGCATCAATAAAGTTAGATAAAGTTAGGAAAAACTTGAAGCTTCTCATTAAGCATGGAGAGATGGTTCCATGCTTAAAGCAATTTCACCACATGCAACAAACATGAGGATCTAATTGGATCCCCAGAACCCATGTAAATGCCCAGGTGTGACTGGTGGACTGCCTGCAATTCTAAAGCTAGGGAGGCAGAGAGGAGGGATGCTCAGAGCAAGCTGGGTAGCTAGACTAGCCTGTACATATGTTCTGGATTCACACATAAGAACACAGATATACACGTCCATGCACACAGCACCCAAATATGCATGGAAAAGAAAAATTATGTGTTGCAGTATTGGAGACCTCCAACTGAAAGTTGTGAGAGGCTCATAGGTACATGGTTTATAAAGCAGAAATGAGGGTATCCATTTTTTTTTATAATGATTAACTATTGCAGTAACGGTTTCTAAGCAGCAGGAGATTGGTTAAAAGTGATTGTCTTAAGCCATTTCAGGGAAATGGCGTACATTTTATGATTGTTTTCCTTGTGGTTATGAGAAGCATTCATAAGAAATCACCTAAAATCACTTATATTCCACTTATTCAGCCGTAAAGAAGAGCTAAATTGTGTTCTTAGAAAGAAAATGGATACAATCAGATATTATCATATTAAGCAAAATAAGTCATACTTAGAAAGACAAATATTGCATGTTTTCTCTTACTTCCAGATCCTAGCTTTTTCATAAAATTATGTGCACGACATGAAAGTAGAAGTTAAATTGCCTAGTGGACACAGGGCTCTAAGGGAGTAGCGGGAGGGCTAACAAAGTTAAGTGGGTGGGCATGGTGAAGGTGATCAATGTCCATTATGTACTTGGGTGAAAAATACCCTCTGAGACCCAGTACCATGTACAATGAATATACACCAAAAAAAAACCAACCCCTGCATTCCAAACAATCAAACTTGGGTTATTTTCTACTACTTGAACTAGCTAGTTTTGTCTGCTTGAAAAATTCTCATAACTCATCATTGTTTTATTTCTTTATTTTATATTTTTATTTTTAATGATCACAAGGGGTTTAAAAGTGACAGTTTGAATGATATTATTCAGGAGATGTTACCTAACTTCTTCCTCCAACCATGAGGGGACCATACCTACTGGTGTTGTGTGTCTCCCATGGCATTAGTCTGTTGTCCTTTACTGTAACAAAACATCTGAAAGGCCTAAGGAACAATTCTGAAGATCCTAGAGTGTGTCTGTACAGCTCTGCTATGGTGAGTACTTCATGGTAGGGATCATCGCCACAACAAACCCACAAAGAAGGGAGAGGTCAAAGTTCATCACAGAGTGTCAGATAATGTTCAAGACGTCAGAGTCAGGCTCACTCTTCCAGCAACTCATTCCCAAAGGGTGTCAGTGACGCTTTCCTAATGACACAGAGACTTCTCATCTGGATCCACCTCTCAAAAGTCTCACTTCTCAATAACAGTACACTAAGGACAAAGCTCTGAAAGACATGAAACCGGGGACCGTGCAGCATACAGTGTCTAGGGTCCACCTCACTCTGTCCAATATAGGGCACCTGCAAGCCCCTATTATGAATGTCATTGTCTGGCTCCACAGACAACTGCCTGTGAAAACAGAGCCAATGCTACATGTTTGTGTTTGGTATTGTTTCTTTGGGGTTTTTGTTTGTTTGTTTTGTTGTTAAACTTGATTGCATTACACTTCTTTTTTTTTTCTTATTTTTCCTCCCCTCCTCCCGTGCCCTCCCCCAACCCCCCTATTATCCCCTCATTTCCCCAGGGAGTGTGAGGCCCTCCATGGGGGTGTCCATAGTCTGTCATTTCATCCAGGGCAGGGCCTAGACCCTCCCCCAAGAGTTCAGGGTGAGAGTGCACCTCACATTGTTGGTTGGGAGTCCTAAGTCCGTGTGTATACTCGGGATGAGTAGTGATCTACTGCCCAAGGCTCAATAAATTACCTAGGCCTCCTCACTTACACTCACATTCAGGAGGTCTTGATCCGTCCCATGCTGGATTCAAAAGTTAACCTTTGTCAGGTCAGCTGTTTCTGGGGGTTAAACCAGACCAGTCTTAATCCCTTTGGTCATCAGTCCTCCCTCTCTGTTACTGGCTTCTTGAGTTCAGCTCAGTGCTTAGCCATGGGCTGCATTACACTTCTAACAATAAGCACATGCTGGAGAGTTGGTTCAGAGGTTAAGACCACTGCCTGCACTCCCAGAGATCCTGAGTTCAATTCCCAGCAATCACATGGTAGTTCACAACCAACCATAATGAGAGCTGATGCCCTCTTCTGGCTTGCAGGGATACATGCAGGCAAACTCTGTATATATAACTTGTTAAAAAAAAAAGTAAAGTATTAAGTCTTTGCCAACTATAACAATAAGCCCTAAGATGACTGCCTAAGTTGACAAGGTTTTTTTGTTTTGTTTTGTTTTTTATAGCTATGCAGACATAGTCAAGAGAGGACTCAAGACACAGACTTCCTGGGTTGAAATATCTTCTACTTATCTATCATCTAGTAATAACCTGAGTGAGTTGAACTATTTTTGGTTGGAGAGGGAAGACAGATATTATATATAGTTTTGAAGAGTTGTTGAGACTAATTAAATTTGATAACGAATAAACATTAGTTTTGGTTGTTAGCTTGTAGTAATGGGCTATCTGATATATCTTTTTATTTAAATTAGAAACAAGCTTGCTTCACATGTCAATCCTAGATCCCACTCTCTCCCCTCCTCTCCCATCCCACCATGAGATCCCCAGCCCCCCACCCAGTCTCCACTCCCTTCCTCAGGGAGGGCAGAGCCCTCCATAGGGGAACTGCAAAGTCTGTCATTTCATTCAGCACAGAACCTAGGCCCTCCCCCAAAAGTCAAGGCTGAGAAAGCATCCCTCATTGTGGGATGGACACCCAAAGTCCAGTTGTATACCAGGGATAAAAACTGATCTACTACGCAAAATCCCATAGATTGCTGAGGCCTCCTCACTGATACCCACATTCAGGAATTCTGAACAAGCCCCATTCTGGCCTCCCAACCATCAGTCTGGCGTCCAAGAACTCCTCCTTTTTCAGGTGATCTGATTCTGTGGGTTAATGAAGCATAGTCTTGCTCATAAGTCCTCACTCTATGTCACTGGATCCCAGGAGTTCAGTTCAGTGACTGGATCCCAGGAGTTCAGTTCAGTGTTTAGCTGTGGGTGTCTGTTCCTGCTTCCATCAGTCACTGGATGAAAGTTCTGTTTCCCAGGCTCTCTAGCAGTGGGATTATAGGCTGGAACTCCCATGATCCATCTCTAAAATCCATATATGAATAAGTACATACCATGTTTGTCATTTTGTGGCTGGGTTACCTCACTCAGGATGGTTTCTTCTAGTGCCATCCATTTGCCTGCAAATTTCAAGATTCCATTGTTTTTTTCTGCTGAGTAGTACTCCATTGTATAAATGTACCACATTTTCTCTATCCACTCTTCAGTTGAGGGGCATCTAGGTTGCTTCCAGGTTCTGGCTATTACAAACAATGCTGCTATGAATATAGTGGAACAGATGGTCCATGTTGTATGAATGTGCATCTTTTGGGTATATGCCTAAGAGTGGAATTACTGAAGCAATCTCCCTACCGATTTCCAAAGTGGCTGTACAAGTTGGCACTCCCACCAGCAGTGGAGGAATGTTCGCCTTTCTCCACATTCTCCCCAGCATAAACTGTCATTGTTGTTTTTTATTTTAGCCATTCTGACAGGGGTAAGATGGGATTTCAGAGTTGTTTTTATTTGCACTTCTCTGCTGGCAGAGATGTTGAACACTTTTTTAACTGTCTCTAAGCCATTTTAGACTCCTCTTTATTTAGTTCTGTAGCCCACTTTTTAATTGGATCCTTTGGTGTTTTGGAGACTTGCTTCTTGAGTTCTTTGTAAATTTTGGAGATCATCCTCTGTCAGATCTTTTCCCATTCTGTGGGCTGCCTTTTTATCTTGTTGACTGTGTCCTTTGTCTTACAGAAGCGTCTCAGTTTCAGGAGGTCCCATTTATTAATTGTCAATCTCAGTGTCTGTACTACTGGAGTTATGTTCAAGAAGCAGTCTCCTATACCAATTTGTTCAAGGGTACCTCCCACTTTCTCTTCTAAGAGTTTCAGTATGGCAGGATTTATGTTGAGGTCTTTGATCCATTTGGACTTAAGTTTTGTGCATGGCAATAGACATGGATCTATCTACAGTCTTCTACATGCCAGAATTCAGTTATTCCAGCACCATTTCTTGAAGATGCTTTCTTTTTTCCATTGTATAATTTTAGCTTCTTTGTCAAAGATCAGGTGTTCATATGTGTATGGGTTGACCTCGGGTTGTTCAGTTTGATTCCATTAGTCCATCTATTTTTGTGCTAATATCAAGCTGTTTTCAGGACTATAGCTCTGTAATACAGCTTGAAGTCAGGGATGGTAATGCCTTCAGATGTTGCCTTGTTGAACAGGGTTGTCTTGGCTATCCTGGGTCTTTTGTTTTTCCATACAAAATTGATTATTGTTCTTTCGAGGTCTGGGAAGAATTGTGCTGGGATTTTAGTGGGGATTGTATGGAATCTGTAGATTGCTTTTGACAAGATTGCCATTTTTACTATGTTGATCTTACCTATCAAGGAGCATGGGACATCTTTCCATTTTCTGGTATCTTCTTTAATTTCTTTCTTTAAAGACTCAAAGTTCATGTGATACAGGTCTTTCATTTGTTTGCTTAGCATTACCCTAAGGCATTTTATCTTGTGTGTGGCAATTGTAAAGAGTGATGTTTCTCTGATTTCTTTCTCAGCCCATTTGTCATCTGTATATAGTAGGGCTACTGATTTTCTTGAGTTGATCTTGTATCCTGCCATTTTGCTGAAGGTTTTTTTAGGTCACTTATGTAAACTATCATATAATATGCAAATAGTGAGAGTTTGAACTCTTCCTTTCCAATTTGTATCCCCTTGATCTCTTTTTGTTGTCTTATTGCTTTAACTAGAACTTCAAGTCCAATATTGAAGAGGTATGAAGAGAGTGGACAACATTATCTTATTCCTGATTTTAGAGTAATTGCATTGATTTTCTGTCCATTTAGCTTGATGTTGGCTGTTGGTTTGCTGTATATAGCTCTTATTATGTTTAGGCATGTTCCTGTTATCCCGGATCTCTCCAAGACCTTTATCATGAAGGAGTGTTGGATTTTGTCAAAGGCTTTTTCAGCATCTAGTGAAATAACCATGTGATTTTTTTTGTTTTTTAGTTTCTTATGTGGTGGATTACATTGATAGATCTTCGTATGTTGAACCATCCTTGCACCCCTAGGATGAAACCTACTTGATCATGGTGGATGATTTTTCTGATGATATGTTCTTGGATCTGATTTGTCAGTATTTTATTGCATATTTTTGTGTCAATATTCATGAGGGATATTGGTCTGAAGTTCTCTTGCTTAGTTGTGTCTTTGTGTGGCTTAGGTATCAAGGTTATTGAAGCCTCATAAAAAGCGTTTGGCAAAAACCCTTCTGTTTCTATTTCATGGAATACTTTGAGGAGAATTGGTATTTTGATCTTTGAATTTCTGATTTAATCTTGGCAATTGATATCTCTCCAGAAAATTGTCCATTTCCTTTAAATTTTCGAATTTTGTGGAGTACAGGTTTTCAAAGTATGACCTGATGATTCTCTGGATTTCCTCATTGTTCATTGTTATGTCCTCTTTCCATTTCTGATTTTGTTAATTTGCATGTTCACACTCTGCTGTTTCAAAAGTTTGGATAAAGGTTTGCCTATCATGTTGATTTTCTCAAAGAACCAACTCTTCATTACATTGATTCTTTGTATTGTTTTCCTAGATTCTACTTTATTGATTTCAGCCCTCAATTTGATTATTTCCTGCTATCTACTCCTCCGGGGAGAATTTACTTCCTTGCGTTCTAGATCTTTCAATTTTGCTGTTATTTCTCTTATGTGACTATTTTCCAGTTTCTACATGTGGGCACTTAGTGCTAGGAACTGCTTTCAAAGTGTCTCATAAGTTTATGTATGCCGTGTCTTCATTCTCATTGAATTCTAGGAAATCTTTAATTTCTTTTTCTTCCTTGACCCAGGAATGATGCAATTGCACATTGTTCAATTTCCATGAGTTATTAGGGTTTCTGCAATTTGTGTTGTTGTTGAATTCTAACTTTAACGCATGGTGTACTGATAAGATACATGGAGTTATTCCAATTTTTTGTACCTGTTTGATATGTTGCCAAGTATGTGGTTGATTTTTGAGAAGGTTCCATGTGGCTCTGAGAAGAAGGCATATTCTTTTGTATTTGGATGGAATGTTCAATAGATATGTGTTAAACCCAATTGGGACATAACTTCTATTAGTGCCTTTGCTTCTTTGTTAAGCTTCTGTCTGGTGGTCCTGTCTAGTGGTGAGAGTAAAGTGTTGAAGTTTCCAACTATAAATGTGTGAGGTTTTACATGTGCTTTGAGTTCTAGTAGTGTTTCTTTAATGAATGTGGATGCCTTTGTATTTAGAGCACAGATGTTCAGGATTGAGACTTCATCTTGGTGGATTTCTCCTGTGATGAATAGGAAATGACCTTCTTCATCACTTTTGACTGATTTTAGTTTTAAGTTTAATTTGTTAGATATTAGGATTGCTACCCCCACTTGTTTCTTGGGTCCATTTGATTGGAAAATCTTTTCCCAACCCTTGACTCTAAGGTAATGTCTGTCTTTGAAGCTGAGGTGTGTTTCTTGAATGCAGCAGGATGTATTTTTGTCTTCAAATTTGTTCTATTAGCCTGTGTCTTTTTATGAACAAATTAAGACCATTAATATTGAGGGATATTAATGATCGCTGATTGTTCATTTTTGTTTTTTTGGAGTTGGTGGTGGTGGTGGATTTGTGTGTGGATTTTCACCCCTTTTTTCTTTTTGCTGTTGGTAAAGTGGGATTATCTATTGTCTACATTTTTCTGGTTGTACTTAATTTTCTTGGGTTGCAGTTTTCCTTCCAGAACTTTCTATAGGGTTGGATTAGTGGACACATATTGTTTAAATATGGTTTTGTCATGGAATATCTTGTTTTCTCTATCTATAGTGATTGAAAGCTTTGCTGGGTATAGTACTCTGGGCTGGCATCCGTGATCTCTTAGTGTTGGTAGAATATCTATCCAGGACATTATGGCTTTCAGAGTTTACATGGAGAAGTCAGGTATAATTCTGATAGGTTTGCCTTTGTATGTTACTTGACATTTTTCCTTAGCTGCTCTTTGATAGGGAAGTCCTGTATATATGTAAATAAAGCACTGTTGGCCAATAGGGAAGCAAGATAGGTGGGACCAGGAGTCTAGGAGGATTTTGGGAAATGTAGTGAAGGGAGATATCTCCATGTGATTCCTGGGAAGAGGGGATGAAAGTCCGTGCTCTTGGAAAGATAAATCTTTATAAAAATATATATTAGTGATAAAGGGTCAATAGTTAAGTCAGAGCTAGCCAATGAAAAACAAAACATCTTCATAATTAATATATTGGCCTGTGTGTTATTTGGGGCTTCAGACATTTCGCCAGGGCCCAGGCAGTAGGCAGGGAAAACTACACATTACAGCTCTTAATATTTTTTCTTTATTCTGTATGTTTGGGGTCTTTATTATTAAGTGGCAAGGGGATTTTTTTGTGGTCAACTCTTATTTGGTATTCTGTAAGCTTCTTGTACCTTCATTGGCATGTCTTTCTTTAGGTTGGGAAAGTTTTCTTCTTTGATTTTGCTGAATATGTTTTTGCCCCTTTGAAGTGGGTTTCTTCACCTTCTTCTATACCTATTATTCTTAGGTTTGGTCTTTTCATGGTGTCCCATATTTCCTGGACATTTTGTGTTAGGGATATGTTGGACTTAAGATTTTCTTTGGTCAATGAATCTACTTCTCCTAGTGTATCTTCAACACCTGAGATTCTCTATTCCATCTCTTGTATTCTGTTGGCTATGCTTGCATCTGTAGTACCTGACTGTTTGCTCAGCTTCTCTATTTCCAGCCTTTCTTCAGATTGTGTTTTTTTTATTGTCTCTATTTCAGCTTTCAGCCCTTGCACTGTTTGAATTGTTTCTTGCAATTTTTGCTTTATCTTTTCTTCCCTTTCTTTCATTTGTTGGATTTTTTGGTTTGTTCTTTCTTCCATTTCTTGCATTTTTTGTTTGTTTCTTCTTCCATTTCTTCAAGAGATTTTCTCATATCCTCTTTGAGGGTCTCTATCATTTTCATGAAGTTGTTTTTAAAGTCATTCTTTTCTGCTTCATCTGCATTGGGATGTTCAGGTCTTGCTGGTGTAGTGTCTCTAGACTTGGGCAGTGTCATGTTGGTTTTTTTGTTGTTGAGTGTGTTTTCATATTATCTCCTTCCCATCACTTCTTCCAGTGAGTGCAGAATGGCACTTGGAAGCTGGCAGTCTCTGGGCAGGCTGACTCCTGCTGGGTGAGAACTGCAGTGTGCAGTTCCCAGGTCACAGCTGGTTGCCCACAGGGCACTGGAAGTTATGCCAGAGACAGGCCCAAGTCTTCCTAGTCCCATGGACAGAGAAAGAAAGAGACCAGTATGGTGGAAGTTTCTGGGTGGGTTGACTCCCAAAAGGATGAGAGTGATAGTGCGCAGTCCCCTGGCCTCTGCTTGTTGTAACACAGAGCACTGGAAGATGGGCCTGAAACAGGCCCAGGCCTACCTAGTCCTATGGGTGGAAAAAGGATCCAGGATGCTGTCAGTCTCTGGGCAGGCTGAATACCATTGGATGGGATCCACAGTGTGTAGTCCCTAGGTCTCTGGTGTTTCTGTGCAGGGCACCAGAAGGTGGGCCAGAAACAGGCCAATGCTTAGCTAGTCTGTCCCTTGGGTGGAGAATGGGACTTGGACAATGGCAGTCTCTGGGCAGACTTATCTAATATGTCTCTAACTTGATTCTATAATAATATTATGTCTAGAAAAATATAAGAATTGCCTTTAAGACTTTTCCTTCAAATAGTGCTCCCTGGTGTTTTCTCCTGTTATGGAGCAAATCCAGGTGATTTTCAAAGTAGTTCTTATTTTTTATCATTAAAATATAATTCATTATTTAGCTCTTTCCTTTTCTCCCTCCAAACCCCTCCCACTCATTCCCTTGTTATCTTTCAAGTTCATGACTTCTTTTTCTTTATTATTATTGTTGCTATCATTGTTGTGCCTGTTGTATGTTCCCAAATATATAAATACAACCTGCTTAGCCCATGTAATATTACTTGTATGTATATGATTTCAGAGCTGACTACTTGCTATTAGATAATAAATTGTGGGGTCCCTTCCCTGGGGAAGACTATTTCTCCTTCTATCAGTATTTTTTAGTTGCCGGTGATTCTTTGTTTAAGGTTGGGGTCCTGTGGTAATTTCCTCTTGCATGTTAGTGTCTGCTACCACCGCCCAGCAAAGAAATGTATTTTTAAAAAAGAGCAAGCATACATAAAGTTGATGGGCGCACACCTTTAATCCCAGCACTTGGGAGCCAGGGGCAGGTGAATCTCTGTGAGTTCGAGGCCAGCCTGGTCTACAAAATGAGTTCCATGACAGGTCTACACAGAGAAAACCTGTCTCATAAAACAAAAACCAACAAACGAAAGGAAAGAAAAAGAATACTTAAAGCCAACAAAATAAAACATGTCTCTCCTCTGCTCTCATTAGTATTCCGAGCTTTTATTTTTTTCTCTGTGTGATGCATGTCACAAACATCATACAGATCATTCCCTTATTCTGACTCTCTTTATTTTATGTAAATAGTGTTGCCTCTGCTTTCCATTTACTAACAATATTTCTGCTATTAATCAAAGTGAGCCCTCAGATCACATTCAACATCAATTTAATTTAAAAGGCAAGAGATAAAGATGATGTGGATGGTTAAGCCTCCATGTGTGTTCTTTTACATGAAAATAACCTTAATTTTTCTGCTTGACTGGGAAAGAAATAAAAAGAATGATTGCTATAAATCAGGGAGAATTCATCAGTTGCTGGAGGTATAGCAGCTGCTGATTCTGGGTTCACATCCCTAATAACATGATGCTGTTGGGAAAAGCATTTCTCACCAAAGCTGTGAATGTAAAAGATACAGGGTTTACTCGACATCTAAATATTTTCTCTGCATCACTTACAGAAAAAGATAATTCTTTCACATGGGTTTTAGTTTTAGGAAACTAAGCTGTGTTTGAAATATATCTGATCAGGAAGCTTTAAATAAAATTCAGTGTTTTCTTGCTTCATAGGGCCACGGTAGGCTTGTCACACCACAAACAAAACCAATTGATTAGCCTCACCTTAGACATTATTGTGTACCAGGAGTTCTCACCATTCACAACACACATAGACACTTGAGCAAACACTGAGGATACTAGTCATTTCTTTTATTATCAGAGGAAAAATCAGGTGGCAAACAAAGTATATATTGCATTAACTTGGAAAAAAAAAGCTATCTCCAAAATGAAATCTCAAAGATGTGCAAAGTTAAGTTTGCCGACACTTAGAAACTCTAGTGGTGTTTTTATATATGCAAAGCTGGTATGTTGTGATGCATATTTTTGCACTGCTGACTCACAAACTATACTGCATTATGCTGAGGTTATGTGTTTCTTATCTATCAGGAAAATAGACAGAGTCATCAAGTAAATACCAAGAATAATGCCAAATAGTAGCATTGTCTCTACTCTTCAACAAAATTGAACCTGTTCCTTTGTTCTGTGGTGGTATCTTAACCTTAGAAATAGAGTCAGTTTTCCTTCTCGTTATTCAACTTTTGCTCTTTAAATGGATCTGTCATTTATTTGAAGCTATTCTGCAATGCCAATACACCCCATCCATATTTCCCCAATCCTCTGGCATTTCTAGTTACTCTTTCTTTGAATGTTCAGAAAGAATGGTTTGCTTCCTTCCTCATGCCACATAATGTAGGAAAATCCAAATCCCTCTGTATTCTTTTGAGAAGTAGTAAAGAGTTGTCTCCTATCCCAAATACCTCTTATTTTTTAGTTTTACTGAGATTTCTTGTTCTTGCCTAATTCTTGATCCCTAACTATAGTTTTCCCTTCCAGCTATCACCTTCTATCAGCCCCATTTCATTCCCAATTTTGTGCCACAAATGGTTCATTACCACCAAGAGTCACTGTCAAAGGTTTTGTAAACAACAGAGTCATGGATAACAGAAAGTGGCTTTAAGTTGAAAATTGAACATCACTTCTGTGGTGATTTGAATAGGCCTGGTCCCCCATAGACTCATGTGTTTGAATGCTTGGCTAAAAGGGAGTGTCACTATTAAGAGGCGTGGCCTTGTTGGAGGAAGTGTGTCACTGTGGGGCCAGGCTTTGAGGCCTCATATATGCTCAAGCTACACCCAGCACAGTTTCTTCTGCTGCCTGCAGAACAAGATGTGGAACTCTCCAGCACCATGTCTGCCTCCATGCTGCCGCGAAGATAGTGAACCAAACTTCTAAAACTATAATCCAGCCCCAATTAAATATTTTCCTTCATAAGAGTAGCCATGGTCGAGATACCTCTTTACAACAATGAAACCCTAACTAAGATAACTTCTTTACTCATTCATCAATTCCACAGATAGTTTCTGCATTTGTCCTGAGCAGAAGTTGCTCAATATCAAAAAGACACAGTAATGAACAAGATAGATAAATCCCATTCCTCTATTTAGAGCTTTCAATCTATGTTAAAGAGGCAACAAGAAAAGGGGATATGTAACCACTTTTTTAAACTGGATTTAAGGTCCTACTCGGTGAGATGGAATCCATATGTAACACTGCTAAACTGGCCAAGACCTGAGACTAGATAGGTTATTGACCAAGGAGACAACTTGCTACTATTATTCTACTAACAAAAGTTAGCATTAAGATGACTCTTAATGACATATGGCTGTATACATAGTTCAGAGTCTTTCTCAACCCTCATCAGGGAAGCTTGTTTTTGCAGAGGGTGGGGATTATTACAGAGACACACAGCTAGACAATGTCAGAATAAGAGACTTTAAAGCACTCACTCCAAAGTGGAATGTCTTTCTCCCCTCCAGCCTTGAAACTCAGGGATCTATTCAGAAGAGGAGATGGAAAGACTTTAAGAACCAACTGTGACAGATAACTCCAAGGAAATCTTGTCTTCCAGATATGCACATACGAACTCACAGAGACTGGCAGCATGTACAAGTCAGATAGGATTACAGCAATGAGATGAGGAGACAGACATAGGCCCTAACACCTAGCCAAGAAGCTATGATTGATACTGCTGGCAAAGAAAAACAGCATCAGTTTTCTACAATGGAGTGTCACTTTGTACATCAACCACACTCCAGGGTAAGGCCATGCTCAGGAGTAGTTAGCCAAAACAAACCAAAAATGGGGGGAGGGGCAGGTATTTTGTTTCATTTTGCCTTGTTTTGTTTTTTTTTATTAATGGTTTCTTGTTTGCTTTGATTTCATTTTTGATGTGTTTGTGCATGCTTGTGCGCATGTGAGCGTGCACGTGCATTCGTGTGTGTGTGTGTGTGTGTGTGTGTGTGTGTATGTGTGTTGCAATGGAATAGAGAAAGAATATAAAGTTGAGTAGGTAAGAAGGTGGAAAGGATCTGGGAGGATTTGGAAGAAGGGAAAAATATGATCAAAATATGTTATATGAAAAATAACTTAAAAAACAGAAAGAAATGAAACAAATATGTGAGTTGAAAGGAATGATTAAAAAGTGAGTCAGTGACAGCAGAGGGACTGTGTGGGGAGAGGTCAACTTTAAGTAGGGGAATGAGTGGCAGGGGAGGGAGTGGCTTATTGTTATTAGGGGTCAAAGTACAAAAAGCCAAAAGACACATTTGGAAATAGTGGTTTTAGCAAAGGGTACAACCAAGGCAAAAACCAGAGATGAGAATCTGCCTGGAATGTCAGTTGTAATAAGGTAGATATGAGCTCAGTTCTTCATTTCTCAACCGCCCAGTATTTCTGTAGTTACTATAGTCTTGGTACCTTGTTGTAGGAACCTTACTGAAGAGATCCCCAGGTCTGAATAGAAAGCCCCTCCCAGGTTAGTCAGTTCTTAAATAGATCAAGGACTCACTCACTCACACTCACCCTCGGAGTTTTCAGATGCAGACTGAGGAACTGAACCAAAGTCAACACACTCACAGCTGACCCACTGGACTGGAAGAGCCTTTCTCATAATTACTCCAGGTCCATGCGATGGACTAGGGGATATACCTCCATGGTCTAACAACTGCTGACATTCACAAGACCCATCCCAGAGCCCACTTATCTACTTATTTGCCTGTCCATTCTCTTATAGAAATTACAACAGTGCTTTTACCCTTACTTTCTGTTTGTTTTGCCTGGGACCCTGACACCTTCCTTCATATCCCTACGAGGCCTAGCATGACCAACCAACTGTTTTAATGAGGTGGCCATTACTTCCTTGCAAACAAAGTTTGTTCACTAAAGACATGACCAAATCCAACTGAACACATATTTCCCAGAAGACCTATAGCTCAGGAAAATGTATAGTACTGACAGGAGTAACCCCCTAAAGACCATAATAGTCCTGTTTGCTGAGGTTCCAATGTCCTACATTGTCTAGACTCCAAGAAACTCTGCTGTCTGGTTTGGTTAGACAGGAGACAGAAGAAACTAAGAAACACATGGTTTCATGAATGATCCTTAACTCAGGCTGGGAATACAATGAGCCACCTACAAGAGACAAATCTATAAGAGAACTTTCATCAAATCCAAACATAGTCCCAGCATTTTGGAAGTGGAAGCAGGAGAATCAGAAGTTCAAGCCTATCCTCAACTGTATTGCAAGTCTAAAGCTAACCAGTGACATGGAGTTCTGTCTCAAAAATAAGAAACACTTTCCCTTCAAAGTTACATTTTCCCATAAGTTGTTGGGACAGGGAAGTTCCTTGAGCAATAAATAAATAAATAAATAAATAAATAAATAAATAGATGATACACCCATCACCAAATCAAGGGAAACTTTAAATGTCATTTTTTACTGCTTTACATATTTGTTAATGTTTTTCTTTTTAATTTACAGCCTTGTATTTCCTTGTCAGGTAGGTATGTATTTTTATGTATTTTACAAAAAGGAGTCTAGGCCTTTTTTCTCTTGAAAAAAGTTTTTCACACAAAATATTCTAATCACGGTTTCCCCCCTCCCTCATTTTCTCCCAGGTCTTAACCAGTTTTCCACCCATTCAACTCCATGCATTCTTTGTCCCTCTATTTAGAAAGCAAATAGGCAGACAACAAAACAATAACAACAAAAAGGAAAAGCACAAGAAACACACATGCACACATGCGGGCTCTCTCTCTCTCTATCTCTGTCTCTGTCTCTCTCTGTCTCTCTCTCTCTCTCACACACACACACACATACTCACAAACACACACACACACACACACACACACACACACACATACACCAGAGAGCGTACACATAAACAGAACATAAAATCTGAAAGCCAGAACACACAGGTCTGAGCTCTTAATCAGCTGTTTCTTCCCCATGTATGAATTCATTGTACAGAACAATGGGTTCTAAATTCCAAATGCTGATGAATATCCAAATTCTCAAAATGAAACTCTCACTTCTATTATCTGCTTTACTTTTACAATTTATGTTAATTCATAGTCAATTTCAATTATTACGTAGCATGGTGAAAACAAAATCATGGCTCGTTTTGGCGAGGCAGTGTTGGGAACTGGGAAGATGGTGCAGTCAGTAAAATACTTGTTACAAGTGTGAGGGTCCGAGTTTGATCCCTAAAACATGCATAAAAAATTGGGCACTATGATAGAATTACAACCCTAGTGCTGGGGAGACTGACTAGGGCTCTTTGGTCAATCAGCCCTCCCTAATAAGCCTGAAGTCTCTGTAAGACAGTTTCAGAAAGCAATATGGATGGCTCCTGAGGAACAGCACCCAAAGTTGACCTCTGGTCGCCACACTCGTGCACACATGTGAGCACAAATAAATGAACACAAGTACACAGAACAACACCAAAAGAATCTTGTGCTACTAAAGGGGGAAGACTACAAAGTCTACTACCATATTTTTCTGGTTTACAAAATTTGACATTTTGTAAGAAACAACCAACTTTAAAAGCATGTTTGGTGATGATGTAATTTCACAATAAGAAGAATAAAGAGAAAATGTATCAGGGTGTGCTTCCTTTGCAGAAACCCTGAGATACTTTGCAAGCAGTCGCTTTGGAAGAAGCTTAGAAATCTGAGGAGAGAGGCTTTGGATTTGTTGAAAAATTGGCATACCACAGCACCATAATATCTCACCATTTAGCGCAGCTATTCCAGATTGTAGCCATTTGCCCTGAATAAGACGAATTTTGGGCATGCAGCTAAAACATTCACTCCTATCTACGGCTTTTATTTAACAGTATGAATTTCCATATTGCAAACTGGATATGATGGGATTGATATATTAGAAAACATGTTTTGCAAAATACAGATTATTGGTTATACCAGGATCAGGTCTAGTTGCCAGTGCATTCATGTAAGAAATAAATGGAAGCAACTGTTGTAACAGCTGCTTTTCTTATCATAACAGAGGTAATAAGGATGATAAGAATATATGAAAGTGCTAGGCTAATGGCAGAGTTAATGGTGATGAAAAAACAAAGATCAGTATTAATGACAGAAATGTAGATGGGATCTTAGATTATATTTTCTGCAGAAGTAGAATGTTATTTCCACAATTTTTTTAACTTGAAGTTTGTTGTTATTGTTGTTGCTTTTAAATAAGAGTCACAGACACCAAAGTTTTTTATAACATCTACAAATATCCTAGGGATTTTCTCTGGGACCATATCAGTGCTTTTGCAACCAGTAAAGGCAGCCTCTGGCTGCAGACCAGACTTTGTTAGCACATTTACAAGCTGCCAAGAACGCTGCAAAATATTCTGTTTTCCATGGCTCTTAAAATGAATGCTGAGCCTTAATATTTGAGAGCCAATTGTATTCTGTAACACTAACATCTCATACATAGTCCTTTATCACTTACACCCTTGGAGGCTAGCTATGCCCCCAGTGCCCACTCAAGTTTTTTGCCTCCCTTTCACTCACTCAGCTCATGCATAGCGACTAAACCTCATCTTTGCCTTTTCAAATCTTATAAGCTTATTTCAGCCTACATGCTGATGTAAATAGTTAAGGCAGTTTTAATTAAAATATTAAGTAAGCTTTCATAAGGCATAAAGGAAATGGTTTAGTAAAATCCAGATCTATTACATCTACAGAATTCCCTCCACCCACTTTGTACTGTGGTCAGAGGAACTCAAGTGCATACCCTAACATGATCTGTTTGGCATAAGCTCACACTGCTCACCATCGGGCTTTCACTGTGCACTTGATATTGATGTAACCCTTTTTCTCCTTATTTCCATGCTGCTATTTCACTAAGAACTTAAGGTGATAATGGCAGGAGGGCTGCCTTCTTTATAAACTATTTTTAACTTCTTTATTGTTCTCATTGTTTTTGAGATGCCTGCATTATTCCAATCCCAAGAAATTTTTCTCAGTAGGAATGTAAACTCAGTGGGTAATTTCCCCACAACGGAAGGTGCTTTATTTAAACCAAATGTGCTTAATTGCTGTGCTACATGCATTCGTTTTTAGCTGAAGTTCAAATAGATTGTTGACATTGTCATTAATCTTAGGTACCATTCTCATCTTTTTAGTTAATTACTCTCTGATAGAATCATAAGAAAAATCTGTAATCCTGAGTCATGCACCAATTCGATTAGAGGTTATGTTTGTCTGTCATCCATTGTCAAGTACTTTTAAATGCTTTATACTAACTCCATGACATAATTCAATTACACTAGCTTTAGCATGTTTAAGCAGTGATTCTATTTGTCACACTGGAACACTCCATGACAGTAAGTCAAATAATTACAAGTAAACCTATGGAAAACCACAAGTCATAAACGAGGGTTACAATTTGTTTATTTTATATGATGAGCTAAAGAACATAACATGAATTTTTAGTAATCAAAAGTAAATTTTGTTGTATTAATAAAATCTACTTACTAAAATAATTATTTGTCAATTCACATATACTGCAGTTAAAATTAATTGGCCCTATTTTAATGAGTTTCCACAAAATAAAAAGAGTAAGTCAAACAGTCCACATTTTGGGTTTTTTTTGGGGGGTTTTTTTTGTTTGTTTGTTTGTTTTGGTTTTATGAGACAGGGTTTCTCTGTATTGTTTTGGACGCTGTCAGTCCAGCCTGGCCTCGAACTCAGAGATCCACCTGCCTCTGCCTCCCGAGTGCTGGGATTAAAGGCATGCACCACCACCGCCCAGCACAGTCCACATTTTTAGATATAGAGGAGTTGAAAAGGATTGAGCCTGTGCTCAGAAAAACAGTAAGACTAATTCTTTTATTTTATTTCCACAATTTTTTAACTTGAAGTTTGTTGTTATTGTTGTTGCTTTTAAATAGACTAATTCTTTTACACTCTACAAGAAGGGAAACTGGGAAGGTATGCATGTTGATGTATTCAGTTTCTCCTCATGCCAAAGAAAAGAAAAAAGAAATAGAAAAATATCTTAGAAATGCTACTTTTCCTTGTTGCTTCAAATTAAGTCTGCCTCTGCACTTCCATTTAGCATGTTCAGCCATGTCAGTTTTTTCAATAACTCCTTCCTATTCTTAGAACTTTAGGGAGGCCCTTTAGTATATATTAAATGCTCTTTACTGGTTGTAGGTCTTAACTTGTGTGTGTTTTTACTTTTTCTTCTCCTAGAGCATACTTAATATTTGCTATCATTGTAAATAGTTTTATGTCAAGCCTAAACCTTCTTCTTTAGACTAAAAGGAGAAATATAGCAGTATTTTGCTTGTAAACCTGTAACATAGGCCACACCCTTTGGGCATGGTTACAGGTGCAGACTTGACCCCTTTAAGGTACAGGATTAGGGGATGGAAGACCCTTGGGTCCTGAAGAGTATCAGAGAGGCAGGGTCTGCATCCTTCAAGCAAAAATGACAGTTACTTTCTGTTACCAGTAGAAGTTCATTCCCAATAAACACACCTATTTATCATTCATCTTGGGTTTGGTGAACTGATTTTAATTCCACACCTTCAACAGATTCTTTCACATGCAAAGCATCATGATTACAGCTTCCCTTTCCTCTACTCCTCCCAGTTCCTCACTACCTCCCCTTCCCTCCAGATCCACTCCCTTTCTGTCTCCCACTAGAAAAAAAAAGGCATCTAAGAGATAACAACCGAAAATAACAAAACAAAAGAAGACAAAGCAAACTCCATCATATCAAAGTTGAACAAGGCAAACACACTGGAGGAAAAGAGTCCTAAGAGAAGGCACAAGCATCAGATACCTACTTGTTCTTACACTCAGGTGTCCCATAAAAATACTACCCTAAAACCTATAATATATTTACAGAGAACCTAGTGTAGACCTGAGTAGGCCCTGCACTTGCTGCTTCAGCCTCTATGAGCTCATATGCACCTTGCTTAGTTGATGCAGAGGGCCTTGTTCTCCTGGTGTCCTCCTCCTTTCTGTCTCTTGCACTCTTTCAAACTCCTCTCCTGCGGGATTCCCTGACTTCTGAGGGGAGGGATTTGATGGAGATGTCCCATTTAGACTCTCTTTCCTTGTAATGTCTGGCTGTGGGTCATATGTTCCTGTCTGATACCAGAGGAAGCCTTTCTGATGATGACTGAATAAGGCACTGATTGATGAGTATAGCAGAGTATCAGCAGGAGTCATTTTATCAATTTATTTTTTAGGCCAGTGTGTTTGGTTTTATTCTAGGTCTCTGGGCTATCTAGTTCCTGGTTCTTGCTTCCCCCCACCCCCAAGCAGTGTTAAGTATAGATTCTGTCTTGTAGAGTGGTTCTTAAGTCAGACCAAACATTGGTTTGGTACTCCCAAAAGTTCTGCGTCATCATTGCCCTAGCATATTCCCTTGTCTCTTTAGGAACTCAATAACTAATCTCCCACTTTCCAAGGGGAATGGTATATCTTATAAACAGAAGAAAAGAAACAATACAGTTAAGTTTCCATATGTCACAACATTGAGTAGTTAAAAACTCACCTTTTACTCAAGCTTGTTTGTTTTCCAACCTAGGCTAAAAAAAAAAACATAATAAAATAAAAATAAATAAATAAATAAACATTTTGAAGGAATTTCAGAGTCTGTGTTAAAGTTGAGCTGTTTCATTACCCATTTCTCTTCTTTTCCTTTGTTATCTTTCCGTTGCCTTTTACTTAACTACAGAACAGTTAACAAGAATTAATGTAATATAGAAAATGGATGGTATCAGGCTTTGAATGAACATACTTTGATTATACTGTTTCAGAGATTCTATCCCATCAGACTCTTGCTATGCTCAGTCCCTCTCACAAAGAGCAGCACAACTTCTCAGATTTTCCAAAATACACACAAAGGTGGCTCCTCCCTTGTGGGAAATAAAACATTTCAATTTTAATCTTTCTGGGGCAATGTTCCACCAGTATTCTCTATCTGGGCCAATTGACTTCATAGAGAGGAAAATAACTCTACAAAACTGTGTCTCTAATGATAGTCAACAGAGTAATTCAGCATGATCAACAGAAAAATTTCCAGAGACTGTTTCCGGACAGTTGGTCAATTGCATCATTTCTGTATGATAGACAGCATGCTATTCATACTATAATTTGCCAGGAAGATGTGTCACTGCAGAACATGCTACGGGATTTACAAGAGCTTTGAATATAAGAGAGTGACTTCAGTTCAATTCAAATAGAGTTGTACTATGAATATCAACATCATTCAAAGTTACTTGTACCAACTATGATAAATAGGACAACTATAATAAGGTATTTTGTAATGGTTGAAAGTAAAATTTAAAAAATGCTGAGTGAGATAAGGATTTTTAAGAGAAGGAATAATTATTAAAATGTACAATATATAATCAGTCTATGAGAAAATGTAACAGGCATAATGTTCAAAACTGATTTTAATATTTTAGACAACTTACAGGAATGCATATGCTTCAAGCACTCCTAGTATAGAACCATATCATTCAAGTCATTTTATTAATTATTTGTTGTTATCTTGTCTAGGTAGCTTATGATGGCAAACCTTGGTAATTAGAAAGATATACATTTCTAAGGATCCATTTTCTAAAGACACGTTACATATTACAATGTGTACAGAGTAATCTTCCCCGCATCATTGCACTGAGAATAATGTAGGCAATTCTCTCACAGACTTATTCCATTTGGAAAAAAAATCAACATTTTGAAGTTACCAAAATCTAGTCAGTTGGTGGTGTGGAGTAAACTACTACACGGATGAGGTTAGATTGGATAGGATAATAAGGCGAGATAATAGGGTGAGACATATGTCATGTGATGTCAACCTGACCCAGTAGGCTTCCCATGCTAGCATTATTATTTCTGGTTCCATTACCCATGAAACTCTCTTGGCTAAATATCATCTGCAAGGGTCCAGGGCTTGTTAGTGTCTTTCCATCTTTGCAATTTCTGGTCACAAAAGGTTCCTTTTTGTTTTCAATTCACCAGGAGTTGGGGGCATTTTTAGAGGAAACTATACCATATATTTGGTGATAACATCTATCTGGTAAACAGCAACTTATTTTGTACCACCAGAGAAAAGATTACTTCACAAACAGTTCGTGTTTATACATTTACAGATAGAAAGCCAATGAGGATAAAGGCTAGACCCTGTGGATCAGGAAGTTAGCACACGCAAAGCATTCTCTGCCATTTTGTCAACTTGCTGGACACAGGTCAGAAATTAGTCTACACTTTGTGAGCCCAACACAAAGAAGGAAACATGATGAGAGACATGACTATTTGCAGCACTTGGAGAAACTAGAGCTTCCGATATCGACTCAGAAATAAATATATCCTGTGAGTTTATATTAAATGATGTGTGAACAGTGTCTTCAATATTACATTTGTAGAAAATGCAGTATTAAGTTTCAAGGAAAGCTAACGATATGCTAATTCAGCAGAAGTCTTCTCACTGGAATGCACAGTCTGGTTTAATAATTTTTTAAAATGTCAAAATTAAAATATGCTGCTATCCACAAGAGAGAAGGCACAGTGGATAGTACTTGAGAAACTATGAAGGCTACTGTTACTCTATGTGGACAATGGGTATGATAGGCATTGGATGGAAATGAGGCAGAAGCCTGCTATCCATCCGTATGCAAGTGTCCTGATCTCAGAGGTCTGCAGCCCTGTGACTTGCATATTTGCAAGACTTCAGATACTGAGACAACACTTTGACAGTCAACATTTTACTTCCAAACAGATATGTTTACATCACTTGCACAGACCATGACTTCAGAAATTATTTTCATATTATGCTGACAGATGAAATAAGAAAGTTTACTAAGGCATCAATTTTTCCACATTTACAATTGGTGGTTTTCAGTGGTGTTTTCCCCACTTGCATAAGCTTCCTCCCTTTTTCTCTGATTATTTACATGTACCTGAGGGAAATATCATTTATCACTGCACTCAATTTAAGTAGGGCTTGAACTTCCATACACAGAATAGTACTACCTCATTTACCGTAAATCTAAGTATTTCTTCATCATAAGTAACTTACATAATACTTTATTTTAAACTTCATTGTTTTTCTTTTTCTATTTGTTTGGGCTTTTTTCATTTTCTTTTCGTTTTTGGTTTTTCAAGACAAGGTTTCTCTGTACTTCTTTGAAACCTGTCCTGGAACTCACTCTAGGCCAGGCTGGCCTCAAATTCACAGAGATCTGCCTGCTTCTGTCTCCAGAATGCTGGGATTTTAAGGCATATGCCACCAACGCTTGGCTTTCTTTGTTATTTTATGGTTAGAACATTTTATTCTTTTAAAATCACTTAGGCTAGTGGATTAGCACCTATTCTTGGCTGGTATTTTATTATCTCTGTTTCCATTTAATAAAGAAAGATGTAAATGCAATGCGTATCAACAAAAAAGGATGGTGACCATGGTAGATCCAAAGGCCACTCATACGAATAGGGGGTGCCTGCAGAGAAAATGAGTCAGTTTCTCTTTTGTCTCAGTAGACATGCATTCACTTAGCATTTCAGTGGTGCTGTATCTCTCCTGAGTGAAAGTAACAAGGGGAGAGAGGGGTCAATGGGCTAGCCTACATCATCTTTTGAGGACAAGGCTTGATGGTTCTATCAGGTTAATAGGTCTGTGATTTGTTTAAGGAACATTCATCTAAAAAAAAGAAAGAAAGGGAGGGAGGGAGGGAGGGAGGGAGGGAGGGAGGGAGAAAGGAAGGAAGGGAAGGAGGGAGGGAGGGAGGGATATTTGAAATATTGTATCTAACTTGACAAACTCTGGAATCATCCTGGAAATGGGCTTCTAGGCATGCCAATATGGATATCTTGATTAAATTAATCCATGTGGGAAGATCTACCTCAACTGTCAGTGGGACCATTCTCAAAGATGCCTAGAATTCTGCTTCAATTATCTAGGTGTGGTTTAATTGCAATGTGAAGGTATTCCACAGTAGTGGGTCCTTTAGGAGCTGTTGGGTTATGAGGGCTCTGCCCTTCTGAGAGGGTTAATGCATTTCCTGAGGGTGAGCCATTAGAAAGCTCCCCCTCATCTGTACCTTTCACTCTATGCCCACACCTATGAGCCCTTTCATTTTCTGCATGCTAAGCAGTGTGGTGCCTTTGTCAGAGGTGGTTACCCAACCTTGAACTTTTCAGCTTTCATAACCATCAACCAAAATAAAAGACTGTGCAAGTTACTGACTCTCTGCTGTGGTTAAGCAGCAGAAAGAAAACTAAGCCAAATAGTTTCTCTCATCCCATACTCGTCTCACAATGATGATGATGACTATTCTCCCATAAGGAAAATGGGTCTATACCCCATGCCTTTGTATCCAGAGGGGCCTGTATTTCTGCACATGCCAGAAATTATCTTATGTCCAAAGCTCAGGCATAGAAGGAATTTAGCCTCTATTTTTGTTGGCTGAAATGTTGGCTTTGAAGCATTCAGCCTTCATATAAGAAATGTGAGTCACTGAGGACCCTATGATGGGAGGGAGCCCTAACTAGGCATGGGAGGAACCCAATAAAGATGCCCAGGGATCCTGCAGACCAGAGCCAGCTGCTCTGGTATCCTGCAGTCTCTGCTACAGCCACCAGCATTTGACTGCAACTGTTTTAAAGAGTGTGAGCCAGACCCAACCATCTGGGCACTCACAAATTCTTAACTCACAGAGACAGAGAAATAATGAAATGGGAACTGCACGCTTTGCCACTAACACAACATATGGTGTTCTGGTAACCATCTTTTAAGGGAAAACCTTCATCCTACTACCATTTATTAAATTATCGACCCATTCCTTGTTCATTCAACAATGATGCCATGTTAAATGTTATTCTGTTTCTGGTCTATTTCTCGACACTCCCCTCTTTCATTTCACTCAGTTTACCTCAATACAGGTTTAGATCCCTAGCTCTACACAATGTACATGTAGATCCCTAGCACTACACAATGCAGATGGAGATACCTAGCCCTACACAATGCAGATGTAGATCCCTAGTACTACATAATGCACATGTGGATCTCTAGCCTTACACAATGAAAATATAGATCCCTAGCTCTACACAATGCAGATGTAGATCCCTAACACTACACAATGCACATGTGGATCCCTAGCACTATGCAATGCAGATGTATATCTCTATCCTGACCCAGTTTCGGCATCATTTTAAACAGAGCCGTGTAGTGCATTTTCCCAGTGATCAGGGCTTTCCTTATCTCAAATTCCATCTTGAATAGTGTGCCTCTTGTGGCCTATATGAATTTTAGATCTATTTTTAAAGTCAAAAAATAAATACCGAACTTTTATTTGAGCTTTTTCTTAAAATTACTTTATTTGAATATTAAGATGTCTCAGGAGGCTTGATACATGTCTTTCCACATATTTAAACTTTCTTTCACATTTTTTAGTAATTTTTAGTTTATTCCTTTATATAACTCTGGGAATTCCTTGGCAAATTTTAGTCTCAAGAATTTTCTATTTCTGTTCCTTGTGCTATTATATTTCATTATTCCTTTCCTAAACACACACATACACTGCTGTTTTTTCTCTAGCAGGTATATTGTAGAAGTATTGTCCATCTATCATTACCTTAAAGGTCTCTCCACGAGTAATAGTTCTTCAGCTTATTTTCACAAATAAACTAGATAGATTTTTTTCTTATTTCTAAGGACTGGATAGATTTTTTGTTTCAAAGTAAACAATAATGTCTTCTGCAAAGAATTATAATTTTGTTGTCTACTGTCTCATTTTTATACTTCCTTTCACTGTCCTGTTTTTGTTATATTGGTTCAAGTTTTCAGAAAAAATAATCAATGGTTATACACTTTAAAAATAAAATACAGGAACTGCTATATTCCTGTAAAACATTTGTAGAGATGGCCTTACCTACAAGCAATTTTTATAATACACTTTCAAGGAGAGCCACACCCAAGAATATGCCACAGAGATCCAACTATCTCACTCTTGGGCATATACTGAAAAGAAACCCAAACTGACATACAATGGAGAATCCTACATACCCACACCTACTGTAGTGCTACTCACAAGACCCCAGTTATGGGATCAGCTCAGGTGTCCTTCAACCGATGAATGAAAAAAATATGATGGATGCACATAGTTCAGAGGTTTAATTCATTATCATCATGGTGGGACATGGCAGCATGCAGGCAGACATGGTACAGAAGATGGAGCTGAGAATCCTACATCTTTATCCAAAGGCAAAAGTAAGTAAACTGAGGTACCAGGCATGGCATGAGCATACATTCAAACTACCACACCTGTACCATACTCTGTCTTCAGGACCTTTCCTTGTGGTAACTCACAAGGGATCACAGCAATAAGCATAGACAATATGTTTGAGTTATGGAAGTGTATGTCAGATTTTCAACAGGAAGGTGACATGATCAAGCAAAAACTTTAAGAAGAAAAACTTGATGCCAACATTCAAAACTGAGAAAGGAAATATCTGGAAACCACAGAAGCTAGGGAGAGTCTTGCTGGAAATACAGTCCATAATATATAAGACTTCAACTCTGCAGCCTTCTGCCTCAAGGAATATGCTCACCATCACACATCTTAAATTGATCAAGCTACCCTCAAGCAATCTGCAAAATTGCAGTGCCCCTTCAGACGCCCATGCCAATTTACCGGTGCCTACAAGAGTCACTCTGCACTTCTTGAGTTTATGAATCTTAACCTATTCCAGGCTTGATTAGTTATTTCATCTTAGCAACACTTTTCTCAGACCTCAATGAGTGTAGCGATCACATTCTGATTTAACTACATGCTTAAAATTTTTAGTTGCTGCAACTTATGAAATATTTTTAGGTAGGGATGGTGTCCTGTTTGTATTTTCAACATCAGACATGGCATCTCAACAGGTCCAGAGTGAATGCATGGACTCAAAGTCAAGACGGAAAGAGAAGCTCTGCGACTGGAATCCATGAGTTTGCAATGCAAGGAGAGAACAGCTCTGAGATGACCTCCATCAGTGCCCAGCTGCAGGGAATCATCTACAACTGCCCGTCTAGGCAGAGTTTGTCTTATTTGCTTTGTTTCTGTTTTTGTTTTGTTCTTTTACTTGTGCCTCCTTACAGCAACAGTCCTATCTAACACTACTGTGTGGACCTCAAAGCTGGTCACGTGACCTGTTAGAAAAGTGGTCCTTTCTAGGGTAGAAGTCATGTCACTGAGGCTGCACCCATGGAAATCCTTCCCTAAAAAATGACTCTCCTTGTAGCTGTGGAGAAGATTCTATTTTGCTTGGTGGTCAGAATGAAAAAAAGGACCACTACATTTGAGCTTCAAGAAAACAAAGGTATTTTAAGTTTTATTTACAGTGGAACAGTGATGGGCACAAAATAAACAATGCAAAAATATACATAATGTAGATGTGTCCATTGCTTTTGTTTGAGCTACAGCTGGGTTTTGAGTCACTAGTAAATAGGAGACTTAATCAATTGATAAGGAAATTAACTTCAGGGCTTCATTATACTAGTGCAGATTTTACCAAAATATACTAAGAAAAACTAAAATATTTAAAAACAGTGCTACCTTTGCTAATGTCATTCCATCGCAACAAGTAAAAGCTAAGAAGGATTCAGCTAAAAAAAATCTTTTTTCTAAAACTTCTGACTACACAAAGACTTTCTTTGCTGCATAGGTGAAACAAAGGTTGGACCTGCAACAATTCATGTAAATAGGACAATGCAGCAGAGTATTGGGATGAATACTGGCTCCACAAAACAATATGCCCTCGTCTTAGGCCTCAGTGCTTGTGAACATACACTTATTTGGGAAATGTTTTTGCATATAATTATGCTAAAGATTTCAAAATGAACATAATCTATATTTTAGGTGTACCAACTGATCATTCAAGAAAATAAAGAGGGAGATTATTGACCAGTGGAAATCTTAATTGTCAACTTGTTGGATAAAGAAATGCTTATGAGTCTCATAAAGCACACTTCTACATGTCTGGGAGGGTGTTACCAGAGATGACTGGCATATGGGACAGCAACTGAGGTGGGAAAAAGCATTCCAAAAATGTGAGAAACACTATCCAATAGTCTGCTAGTCCCCGTGGAAAAGAGCAAAGGATGAAGCCCTCAGCATGTGCAAGCTCAACTGCTCTCGAATTGAGTTTATTTCTGCCATATGTTCATCTTGGGGTCCACATGATAGGGCTACAGCTGCGAGGAGTCCTTGTTTGCATGAATTGTTTCAGGTCCAACCTTTGCTTCTCATGAGTAGTTGAAAAAGTCTCTGTATGGTCAGAAGAATTAAATATTAGAGAAATTATCACTTTCGAGATTAATCTTCCTTAGCTTTTCCTTGTTATGATGCAACGGCATTAGCAGTTTGGCACAAACAAACAAAACAAAGTAAGAGCAGAAACAATGTCTGGCTACGGCTTGTTCAGCTTTACTATGTGGACAACACCAGCAACTCTTCTGAGTAGCTCTAAGCCTGCAGCCCCCTGCTGGGGTTGAACCATTGGTCCCTCCTGTTTGGAGGCTCCCATCTCACTATTCTGAGCAGTTGAGGAGCTATAGACTGACCTGCCTCTTCACCCTACAGATATCCATTGTGTGAGGACATCGTCTTGGATAATGTAGGTCAATTAATAAATCCCCTTTCATAATACCTGTGCGTACATACAGAACCGTGACTTAGACACATGTTGCTACTAGACTAGGAGTAGAGAGCCACTGCAGTTGTTCTGCTTGACCATGTGGTTTCAAAGCCTTGGATGTGGTTTACGGGGGGAATTTGGAAAAGTTTAGAGAAACAGGCTAGATAGAGCCTAGAGACCAGTAAACAGAGCATAATAGACATCTAGGTGCAAGCTCAGGAGAACAGAATGCTGACAGGAAAGTGCACACCAACCAGGAGGCTCTAGCAGTTTCATATGGGAATGAGGATTCTCTCGAGAACTAGACTACAGCCAATTTGTGTTGCATTCTAGCAAATAACTCACCTTTGCAGGGACTTTGTCCATGCCCTGAGACTGTGCAAGGCTGAGTTCCAAAGTGGCAAACTAATTAATATAGTGGGGAAAACTTCAAGGCAGCATGGCATCCAGGCTATGGTACAGGATTAATAACTGCTTTTCATCAGTTCTATTGTGAGAAGCATGAATAAAAGGTCAGATTTGACAAACCTGCATTTTTGCAAGAATAAACTTATGATGAACGTTATGACAAGGGAAAACAAAAGTTACTGAAGATATTTGGTGCTGTCATAAAGCCAAATACTTCACACAAAATCAATAGGGATGGTACCTGGAAGGCATCTCAGGAATTGCCTAGGTCTCACCCACAGCAGGTTCAGGGATGTAAGTAGTTTAACTTATTTGAAAGACTTTCCTTTGAGAAGAGAGCTCAAAGACACCCTGCTTGCCCAGGGGTGCTTAGTAATGCTTTCCCATGTTATCCAATCATCAAGGTACAAATGCAGAAGCCAAAACAGCCATGATTCAAGTGACTTGGGCAGACCTTTGTGTTGTACACATCTTGAAGATCACAAACGGCGTGATAAAGTCAGAGTTCCTGTGAAATGTCATGATAATGCAATGCATGAACCTAGAGAGTTAGTTGAAGGTACAGAGGAGATACAGGAAGTTAATAATACCTAGAACAAGCAACATTTGTTAAGAAAAGCTATAGCCAGCAAGCAGATCCAGCCCAGGAATGAAGGCATGTGGAATGTATCTAGCATAGCCACAAGGGAAGGACTTCCCAAGCCCTATGGAGCTTGCAACATATTACCACGTCCCTGGTCACTGAACATGGTACCACAGGATTTTTATCCTAGCCTTCTGTTTAACACCTCAGTTGTTCTCTTTAGAATCAAAATTTTCATCCTGTATCACTGTGCACTCCAAGTCTCTAATTTGCCTTTTGAATTATGCACAGCTACAGGATTGCCTTGTGTCTCAGAGGAGATTTTGAACTTGGACTTTTGAATAATGCTGGCGCTACCAAGTCTATATAGACATGAGCCCTTGAGGGACAGAAGTGATGCGCTTTGGTTTGAATGTGAAGAGTTCCCCTCAAAGGTGCATATATTCAATTATTCTATCAATGAACTCATAGCTGAATGAACACTAATGAGGGGGCTATTCAACCTGAATACTGACCCCCAAAAACCATAACAATGTAAAAATTTAATTAAATCTATATATGAGAGAAAAATATTACATTCTGTATTCTGTGCTAGAAGAGTATCAGTTATAATGATTACAACATTCTATTTCCTGTAGATGAGCTCCAGCGATCATATATAGCCATAAGCTATATTTTAATCAACCTTGTTTAACCAGATTTATCCCTGATCCCAAAGCCACAGTGATGAAATTTTTTATTGCTTGCTTTTCAAATCTTATTTATATAAAATCATGATCTTATACAGAGTGGCTTCCAGTTTTTCCTGTCCCTAGATCATCTATAATTCACATTAGTTTGTTTGTTTGAGTGCCTTTGTAATAACATTATAAATCTACTTAAATGACCCTATGCATGAAGACAAAATTCAGAGCTACTGATGGAGCCACATATTTTTCCCCATTGCTACATGAGCGGAGCATCTAATGGTTCATAATCATACACAAATTCTTTGTTGTAGAGAAAAGAATTAAAATTTAAAACTGATTTTAAAGTTTATTTCAATAATATGAAGTGGTGGAATGAGTGTGTCTAACTCTGAGTTTCTACAAGAAAAGCCCAATATTTCGCTTTAACATTTTCCATCAAACATAGTAAAAAGTTGACTTGCTGCTGTTCTGCAATCTGACACTTAGGCTTATGTTTTCTTAAAATTTTTATGTTTCTCATGTTTCTGATTCATTATGTTGTGCACTGAGAGCATTTCTGTCTCACTTAGTATTCTGTTGAATCTGCAGAGATCTTACTACTTCTAATGTATACACTCTCTTCTTCTAGCATAAAAATCAGCCATTAAGTTGGAACGGTGGAGCAGAGATTTCTGGGTGTCACAGAGATTAGTGAGGCTTACTTTCTCCCTTAGAAACTATCTAGCTGACATCCCACACATTGATGACCAAATAAAAGATTGACAGATGTAAAGAAATTGTGTGTCTTGTCAAATGTCCATTGGCTGTTTCCAAATAGAGGAAATGATCTTTGACTTTGTCGGAAGCCACTGGGAAATGCTGCCATCCATTTAATTAGTAAAGACACTAGCAAAAGTCTCTAGCCAAGATGTGTATAGATAGTAAGTTAGGAAACCAAAGCCAAGGAAAGAAGCTACTTTATATCAATGGGGTTAAAGAGGAACCTGATACTAAATGGAACAGTCAAAGTTCATTGCTAGGCCTGATTTCCCTAGCATAAAATAGTGGAGATGCTGCAAATATGAATGCCTACCTGCACTTTCATTTTTAAAAGCATATCTCTAAAGTTTCATATGTGTATGAGTCTTTGTGTATAAGTATATACATAACATAACACATAATATATAATACATAAACACATTTATCACACTCATACATTTTCTAAAAGTATTTATGGTAAATATATATTCAAAAGCTATAATTTCTCATTTAACCAATACTTTTAGTATACTATTACCTTTTAAGAAATTTACAATACTTTAAAGTCTTTTTAATGACAAGTAGAAAACACCAAGCTGGGTGAACATTTGCTTTGTATGGCCAGTACCACTAAAACTGAATGAAGCCAGAATTCAACTTCTGCAAACTTTTTCAGTTATGGTAGGAAATTCACCCTTACTGACATGAAATAAATGCAAATTTAATTCATTAGATGATGAGACTGATGTATAAAAATCTTAACAGGAAATGTAAATGGTAATTGAAAATGTAGAAAGGAGATTTGTTTTGGTGACACAACGAATCATTCAGCATAAATTGCAAGACATACAAAAATATCACCAGAATATATTTCCTGCTATACACTAAATGGTATATGTTTCTATTTCAGACATATGTCTCACAGACACATAAAAGAAATGGAACTGAAGACTCAAGTGGCTGTGAATGTCACAGACCTCAGAGAACCAGCATGTCCCCTTCTTGTGAGAAGTCCCCAATAAAAACACCACTGAAACAAGAGGCCTAGTTTTTATCTTGGTTTCCCAACATGTCTGTCTCTCGGGAGCAGGAGGGATCATGAAACTTCTATGGACATCAGTTTTCTCACCTGTGTTGTATGGTATTTAAGTGGTAAACACACAAGCTGCTAGCCCTGCTCCTACCACAATGTTGAAGTTCCTGGTGAACAGGAAAAGATTGCACCAGCGGTGCTTTAGCAGTGATGCAGACTTCCACCCTAGACGTCTCTTAGAATATGTAACCAGACAGTTACCAAGTTGCCTGCATTCTCTGGATTACTGGAAAGCATACGGGCGGCTTGGAGTGCACACTGCTGGGAATGCTGTACCTCTAACATGATCCCTATAACACTCCGAGGACATCTTACTAAACACACTTTAAAAAAAAAGAGAGAGAGAGATTGATGACCAACTTCCTTAAAGCCGTTCAGTACTAAGAACTAATATGCAAGCTCATCCATGTCTGCAATGTGCATTTTCCCACTTAAGCTATAGCCCAGGCGTATGTCTGTTTCCAAAGGTGCCACCGGAGTGGGATTGTAGCACTTATCATAAAAACCCAGAGACAGACACTCAGATTCAAGCTGAAGATCAGAAAAGCGGCCAGCACTAGAGAGTTCTTACCTCTAACAATGCTCAGAGCGTAGGGGCAATCCTGTCCTCTTATTGCATCTCCAAACTGCACTGCTCCTCAGACTGTCTAGACTGCAATGTGTTCCTGTCTCCTCCCACCTTATATTCATCTCTCTGCCCAGCCATATCATTCCTGTTTCCACCTCCCTCTTGCTGAGATTAAAGGTGTGAGCTCTGTTTCTCTTTTAGACTGATTCGCTCTCATGTAGCCCAGGGTGGCCTTGAACTCACAGAGATCCATCTGCCTCTGTCTCCTGAGTGCAGGGATTAAAGGTGTGTGCCACCACTGCCTGTCCTCTATGGCTGTGGCTAGCTTTGCACTCTGACCTTCAGGGAAGCTTTATTAGATCCTAAACAAAATATCACCACATGGGATGTTCAGAAGTTGTAAATAAAAATTGTGATGCTTTCTATTACTCAAAAGCAGACGCTTGCCGGGTGTTGGTGGCACACGCCTTTAATCCCAGCACTTGGGAGGCAGAAGCAGGTGGATCTCTGTGAGTTCGAGGCCAGCCTGGTCTACAAGAGCTAGTTCCAGGACAGCCTCCAAAACCACAGAGAAACCCTGTCTCAAAAAACCAAAAAAAAAAAAAAAGCAGAAGCTTAACTTGGGATTGTCACTGTGCCCTGCAGGGACAATGCAAAGCTGTGCTGCCTCCTGAGACAAGATGACCTACAACATTGTTGGCCCTGAGAACCTAGTGTTAGATAGCACACTATACTGCTGTGATGATTGAGTAGGGGCAGTTGAAGATACGCAAGAAGTTGTTGCTGAAGTGTTTGGTAAAAGGTATACAGTACATTAGGAGGCAGAGGTAATTTTTTATCCCGTTGCTCACAAATGGCTTACACATTTGACATATGCTTAACTCAGGGAAGGCACTCAGTCATAGTGGGGTTAAAAAACAGAAAAAATAATTCTTATCTAAAAATTGCATATACTCTGTATGTGGGGAGGGTATTTCTTTTGGTCACGGATAGGATGCAGAGTAGAAAATCATATGGTTAAATATAAATTTCAATCACAAAATTTAAGACCTGTATATTTTCTTCAGAAAAGAAAATTCCAGGGGCCAATGAGATGACTTGGTAGGTAAAGATGATTCCTTCCAAGCATGACAGCCTGCATTGGAACGCAGGGACCAACATAGTAGAAGGAAAGATTTGCCCTGTGACCTCCACAAGTGTGCCAGGACATCCCCTCCCTCTAAATAAATGAGATGTGGGGCTGGAAAGATGGCTCAGTGATTAAGAGCACTGAATGATCTTCCAGAGGACCAGGTTCAATCTCCAACTCCCACATAGGAGCTTATAAGTGTCTATAATTCCTGTTCCAGGGGATTTGGCACCCTCCTACATACATGAAGGCAAAACACCAATGTACATAAAATATAAGTAAACACATCATTTAAAAATAAATAAATAAGATGCAATAAAATATTTAATGTCAGTATCTTTGGCACTATGCAAATACTACGTCATTTTTGTTTTGTTTATTTGTTTTCTTTTGGGGGCTTTCCTGCATTATAGATATGGGATCATTTATTTTCAAGCACTTTGTAAAGAACCAGTTCAAGAGTAAAGTGCCAAGCACTTTGTTATGAAGTCACTGAAACTGTATCATTAGCATTGCTTGTTACTAAGCAATTGAGGAAGACAGCACTTTAAAACATCTAGAAAACCAAATTCATGACCTCAGAAAAAAGCAATAATTGTTTTGTAAATGAAAATCCTTTTCCTCACTCAGGCCAGTAACTTAATCTTCAAATGCAAATGTGGTGTCCAAAGTTAGGAACCTGAAGGAGGAAGTGTGGGGCATCTTTTTGCCTCGATGCCAGCAAAACATCTCTGCCTGACAGTTATTAATTTCTAGGCAAATTATCCTGGAAGAGGGTCAAAGAGAACTAATGGTTTCGCCTTACATTCCAGGAAGTGTTGTGCCTCGGCGTTCAGAATGAAGTGTTCTATAAGGAGATGAGCTGGCACCAGAAGCCTGTGTACCATCTCCAAAAGACAGTACCCAGACTAATAAGCACATTAACACTTTTCTATGTCTCCTGCCCCTTCTACCAACAAAACTATTAGGATGTTTGTTCATTCTTGATCTAAAAATACAAATCCCAGGCTGTATATACACCAAGGACAGAGAATTCAAAGATCTGTTACTCTTTTCATTCTTTTTGTTATTTTCCTTCAATTTGGAATTTTTAATATGTTTTTGTCTATTCCTGAGAATTTTGGATGTGTATGCAATATATATTGATCAGGCAGAGGCAGGCAGGTTTTTGTGAGTTTGAGGCCAGCCTAATCCACAGAGCAAGTTCCAGGACAGGCTCAAAATCAATACAGAGAAACCCTGTCTTGAAAAACTAAAAACAAACAATATTAAACATCTCTACCCCCATCTTCCCTTTGAACCCTTCCCAGACTCTACACCGTTATCTTCCTCCCAACTTCATGCCCTGTTATTTTGTTGTTTATAACACACTGAGTCCCATTAATGCTGCCTATATGCCCACGAGGTCCATTCACTGAAGCATGGGCAACCTACTAGGGTCCACACTCCTGAAGAAAACTAACTACCACCCTTCCCCACAGTCAACAATTGCCAAAGTTCCTCAGGGGGTGGGGCCTTATGAACTCATCCTCCATCCATGTTAACGTATTGATTGGTTTGATCTGGTACAGGGAGCTACTGCTACTGGGAGTTCATATGTGTGATGGGCCATACCAATTCCAGAAGACAGTTTCACAGAAATTCTTCCCAACCTCTGGCTCTTACAGTCTTTCTGACACCGTTTCCTCATTGTCCTATGAACCTTGCAAGGAGATGGTGCAGACAATAGTGACTGCACGTGCTCAGCCCTAAATGGAATATATATGATATATATGAAACCTCCCCAAAGGCTCAGGGAACAACATGAACTTGGAATTTTAGCACACTCTAAATGCTTAGAACTAAAGGAGATGTAAACTACTAGTTACATGAGCACGTTTATCCTAATGCCCAATTAGATAGTCCCTGCAGGGTTAGGTTATATCACAGTAGCTTTAGTTTATTCAACTCTTATGCAGTCTTGTCAGTTAGCTTGCAAAATTTGAACAAATTATATTTTATGTTATGGCACGGATATAATGCCAAGCAATCACTTTTGGTTTTTATGAATTTATGGGACCCACACAGTGAGTCATCAATGAGGCAAGTGTAGCAACATAGGCATTTAAGAGATGCAATGTAAAGTAAAAAGAGACTCCAGCTCAAAGTGTATCAGCATCTGAGGAAGGAGTTTGCTAACCCACTTTTGAACAAGTTATCGTCTCTCTCTCTTTGAATTTCAGTCACATCTCTAAAAAATAAAATGGTTGAAAATAACACCTATTATTATGAAATTGCCACAAAAATTATGGTGATGTTGGGAGAAATGTGTAGTTTCCTTCAAAAACAGTGATCTATATCTTTGAGAGTCCAGGAGAAACCACAGCCCAGCCCATGGTGTTCCTTATTTGATAGAATTAATATTCAGCACCTAACCCTAAATCTTTTAGAAGTAGACTGTCTTATACAAGGAAAACAAGTATTGTTGGATGTACATGAAGTGTCTGTCCATGCTCTTGGATCCATGTCCCAAGATAAGAAGAGCACTATGGTGTTCTTCATGGCTAAAATATCACACACACACACACACACACACACACACACACACTTCTCAAATGTTTATTTCTCCACTGACTATATCCTCAGGACAATCTCTAGAGACCAGTTGTTGTTTTTTCAGTATGATTTTAATTGAAATAGAATTGCACCACTTTCCCCACTCCCTTTCCTCCCTACAGTCCCTCCCAGATACACTTCCTCAGGTACCTCCATGTCCCCTGCCAAGGTGATAGCATTTCCCCTTGTTTATTATTGTTACATATCGACATATATGTATTATGTATCTGTACTCACGAATATATATAAACGTAACTTGCTGAGTCTGTTTTTGTTGTTTATGTGTTTATGGTTTCAAGATTGGCCACTCCGCATTGAACAGAATAAGGGAGCACAATTTTCAACAGTTAAATCATATTAGGTCTCTTCATCTTACTTATCCATTCCCAGTCTGATTATTCTTCTAAGTATTACTTAAATATGTGTCAGTCAAAGCATTCAGGGTAGACATAAACTCAAAAACATCTTCCTATACAATTCTAGGATCCTTGTTTTATAAACAAGGAGTTGGAAAGACAAAGAAAGAACCTGTGGGCAAAGGCATAAGGATGCTGATGCTCTGAGTAGATGTCAAGAGAGAGGTGAAATGTGGGGTTAGGGAGACGAGTTGTGACTTATACCATACCTGATTCTCAGGACATATGACGAAAGATTTCCCGGGAGAAGGCTGATTGCAGATTTGGTCCTGAAGTGGATTTTCAGGCTTCATGGGATGGTGAATTTCATGACACCAACAAGCTTGTGGTTGCTGCCTTTATCTTTTCTTACAGCAAAAATCAGGAAAGAGACTGTTATGATAGAATACATAGAGAGTGGTGCCTCTCCATGCTCAGAACCTGGGGACAGGATAAGTTCTTAGAAGCTAAAGGAGAAATTTGAAGAAATCCAGAGAAGCTGATTGAGGGCTGGCAAACAAAGTTGTTTCTTGAATCAGGAAAGAGAAAAGACTCTGTCATCCATTGTATTCACCTGAACTATATCCCATTAAGTGAAAGGGAGGGGGGATAATTTGTAACATATGTACTATGTATATTACAGTAGGAACTACAGATTATGTATCTAGGCATCAGGAAAAATTATGAATGAGTTTTAAATGGAAAAAAAAGAAGAGAGAGGGGAGGCAAAAAAGTTGATAACAACCCTCAATTAGAGTAATTTCTACTTTTCTTTGTCTTTTTCTATACTAGATAGAAGACAGTCAGTAATGAAAAAGTTTATTGCCCTCAGTGGTGCAAATGATTCCTGAGCATACATTTATAATCTATATTGTTGTAGCTTTTACCAAGTTTATATTAAAGTTTTTAGTTAAAATTTTATATAATGAAATTTTTAATTGATTTGAAAAACCCTTTGTACACATTATAAATGTTTTTTAAAGAGTCATATTATTTTGTTTTTAAAGGCTCAGACATGTTGGTAGACATGGTGTCACATGCCTTTAATCTAAGCATTTGGGATATAGAGCTCAGTGAAATTGAGGGCAGCCTGGTTTACACAGTGAGCTCCAGGCCAGCCAGGGTTGCATAGTTAGACCTTGTCTCAAAAGAAGAAAAAAAGAAAGAGGGAAACAAGGGAATGGAAAAGACTTAACCATGTCTATGCCATGATCTTGAACATTTTTTTCCTGATATTCTTCACCAACAATTCAGTGGCAACGAACATTCTAGCAGCATGGAAGATTTAATCCACACTTGTATAAGCGCCACCAAAAAGCACACTGTACAAGAAGAGATGACTTTGGGCAAATATGCACTGTCCTCGTAAGCCAGAATTAATAGGAAAGTCAGTTAGTTCCAGAAAACTGTGTAAAGTAGATGCTTTTAACCTTTGGAAAAAATAACTTGTCTTCACTACTCACCAAGGTGAATCTCTGCCTGATATGTCTTAGCAGAATAAATATGTTTGGCTCTTTTATTTTTTTAATGTGGCAAGACACAAAGGGAAATCAGATAGAAGTGAATAACCTAAAACATCCGATGACCCAGTCATTTTTGTGGGTTTTTCCCAACAGTAAAGACAAATTAATTTTCTCTCTCGCCTTGGCATTTATGAATGCTAATTTAATCACAAAAATTTAGACTTCCTGTGAGAGAATTCAAAGCCACATTATGAACATGATTTTCACATAAGGTTTGTTCCTTTCTCCAAAATTAGAAAGCAAAATAATAATAATTAAAAAAACTCATGCTTGCATTAGACCTTGAGCAAAATTAGCATAGCCCTGCCATCTCCTGTTAGTTGATTCAGGACTCTGGGGAATCATGTCACCATCTGGACTAGAGTGCATATGGTCAGAGGAAGGTCTGGGAGAGTGTCCTCAAGAAGACCCCAGCTGACTGAGCCACCTGTTACCAAGATAAGTGAGGACAGAATACTGTTATGTCACATTCCCCACAGTCTGTCCCTCATCTCCAGAAAGCCAATCCTTTTGCATCAAGACATAGCTTTAAGAGCAGAAGACTGACTCATTGGGGCTGAGATCGTGATCCTGCCTGACAGAACACTGTAGAGGACAGTTTATTATGAGCAGCAGAGGAAGAGGTCAACCTGGGGACATCAGGAAGGTAGAAGTTGCTGGCTTGAAGAAGCAGGAAGGCAGGAATTATTCAGATCGCAGGAGCTCAGAATGACCACAAAAGCAGTAGCTATAAACAAGGTTAGGGATGCAGAATCTAGGCAGAGATGCTTACTCATGACCCACGGGACAGTGAATTGATGCAAAGAGCAACAGAAAGGACCTTGGTGGTCATCTGAATGTGGACACCAGTGACTGGTGAGAGGTTGCTTCCCTCCATACCTCCTGAGGAGCGCACATCAAAGAATCAAAAGTTAATTGTTTTGCCAAGAGGTATCTACAAATAAACAGGTGTGGTCTCAAAAGGAAGCCGGGAAAATTGAGGCACCATGATTGTGGAGGTGAGCAACCCAAGTAGCAACACAGGTATTAGCATTGAAGTGAACCTAAGAAATTCCAGTCTGAGATTGTACTTGGCCCATCATGCTCTGCAGACACAAACTCCTTCCAGGAGTTTTTGTTCACAGCCAGTCATGGCTTCTTTTCAGGAATTTTTGTTTACAGGGGTAATGCAAACATTTCACCAGAAAAAAAGGACTCTGCTGCTACCTTTTTATAGAGGTTTTACCTTCATAATCACTTTCATAAATACTGAATCTTTACTGTCTATTAAAATGGCCATTCTTTCTTTATTCCCTACATCTATAGCCAGGGTCTAGGATTGTCTCACTGTATAAATTTCGTGTCCCAAAATCACCACACTCAATACTTTAAATTCAGATGGAAGAAGCCAGGCCAGGCATGACCCCAAACCCATATTGGCAGTTGGGGTTACATCTCCAGGGGGAGATGAGATGACAAGAACAGGAAGTAGAAATTCACTGCACAGTTTAGGGTAAGGACCCCTACACACACACACACATACACACACACACACACACACACACACACACACACACACACACACACAAGCAAACAACTTTTTCTTGACCAAAAGCCAGAGATGTCCTGAGATTCTTGGCCTCTCCATCTTTCCTTAAGGCCAAATATGCCAAAAGTGTTTGGGAGCTCTGATCTCTGTTCATTCTAGAATCATTTAGGAACCGGTTAGGGAGGCAAAGTGTTGAAGTAGTAATGAAGGCTTATTCAGAGAAACAAAAACCTTTACAATCAAAAGACTAGAACTTCTGCCCTAGGAGCATAGCTATGGAGCCAGGTCAGTCTCCTGGCCAAGGAGCCATCCCTAGGAAAGTAGGCTTATCTTAAACCACTCTAATGAAACAGATTAAATAATTAACTCCTTGTACTTAGGGCCTACCTCAAGTATATAAAGGCAACCTCTACTGAACAGGTAGGTACTCCTACTGTAGTGTCTTACTCCAAAATAGGACAGAAAGAGAATTTGAAAAAAATGAATGTTTAATAGGTTTGTAGATATGGATCTTTTCTATCAAATACTGTAAAACTAATGTTTGTAACAAGGAAATAATTCAGTCTTTTTATCCTCCCCTCTTTATAAGACCCCTATGCAAATGTTTTAATCCACTTGGTAGAATCTTTGTGTATCTGGGCTGAAATAGTATCCCTCCATAGGGAATGGGATCCCGAAGTCCATTTGTGCCCTAGGGATAAATACTAGTTCCACCACAGACTGCCCATGCCTCCTAACTGGCACCCACATTCAGAGGTTCTGGTTCAGTCCAATGCTGGTTTCCCAGTTTTATGACTGGGGTCTCTTTACTCTCACTAGATCAGGTCAGCTGATTCTGTGGGTTTCTCCAGCACAGTCTGGCCTCCTTTGTTCATCCTTTCTCCCTCTCTACAACTGGGTTCCAGGAGTATGGCTCAGTACTAAGCTATGGGTGCCTGCTTCTGCTTCCATCAGCTACTGGATGAAGGCTCTAGGATGGCAATTAAGGTAATCATCAATCTCATTATAGGGGAAGGGCATCAAAGCCGGCCTCCCCACTACTGCCTAGATTCTTGGTTGGGGTCATCTTTGTGGATTTCTGAACATTTCCCTAGTGCCAAATTTCTCTTGAAACCTATATTGGCTCCCTCTATTACGGTATTGCTTTTCTTGCTCTCCTCTATTCCTCCCCTGTTTCAGTCTTCCTGATCCCTTCTGTTCTCCTCTCCCCTCCTCCTCTCTCCTTCTCTTTTTCCTACCTCCCTCCCTCCCCACCTTGCTCCCAATTTGTTCAGGAGTTCTTGTCCCTTTCCCCATCTTCAGGGACCATGTATTTTTCTCTTAGGATCCTCCTTGCTTTCTAGTTTCTCTAGTGGTGTGGATTGTAGGCTGGTAATCCTTTGCTCTATGTCTAATATCCATATAAGAGTGAGTACATACCATGCTTGTCTTTCTGCAAGCACATCATCTTAATCAAGAACAAGTTTTCTTTGTCCAGACAAAAAGATACATAGGTAGATGATAGATAGATAGATAGATAGATAGATAGATAGATAGATAGATAGATGATACATACATACAACATAAACACACATAAACAAATGATAGATACATAGATAATAAAAGATAGACAGATAATAGGTGATAGACAGATGATGATAGATACATAGATAGATACATTGATGAATACATAGACAAACAGATATATGATACACACATACATAAAAACACACAGGTACATACATAAACAGATAGGTGATAGATTCATAGCTAGATACATAGATATGGTTGTTCTTTTTGCTACAGAATTCAGTCTTACAAAATTAGAAAATGTTGTAAATTTCTCCCTCTAGTATTGATATTTGGTCTCTAAGTTTGCTGCTCTAGACCTGGTTCAACTCAAGTCCTAAGAAATTCGACTGTGGTCTTTTGATTGCCTATAAGAGCTTGTGTTTTCTAGTTTGCCTAAAGTCATAATCAAGCATCAGGTGGCACAGGACTGAAAAACAGAATAAGCACGTTTGATCTAAGCTAATGTGACTGGACCATATGTAAGAGGTGAGCTGTCCTTCTCCCGTTTTCTACTGTGCATACCTAGTCTTTGGCTATCATGGGCAATCTTATGAGGGAGACAGCCTCTAAAAAATTTCAAAAGGATCAAATATGAGTAAATGTCCAGGAGAAAGATAAAATATTACTACAAGTAAAATGTCGAGATTTATTGATGTGCTTTAGCAAGCAGTAATAGAAAAGACTGAGGCCCTGAGAGTACATCACTAAAAGGGACAGGGTAAAAAGTCTTATTTCTGTCTCATTGTGTTCAGTAAATCAGGTAGCTCCAACTGTCTTCAGCAACTTTCTCACTTGCCATGAGTCGTTAGTTATCAAATTCAGTCTACCATATGTTTGCTTCATACCAGGTAAACATTGACATATTGTCTTTTGTGGTTGCAGGGATTGAATCCAGGGTCTAAAGAATGCTTACTGAAGGTTTTATGGCTAAGCTCTACCACCAGCCTTACAACACTTTATTTTTAAAAAAAAAGTATGGACAAAGCAATATAATTATTTGGCTTTTAAACCTTTGTTTTGAAATGGTGATGAAAAACTACAAGAATGCAATTGAGTTTGATAGGGAAAGAAATAATAATGACCCATAATTATGGCTAAAATTGAAAAGATCAGAATTTTCCAAACATCATAACATAATATGGCCAATAAATAAGGTTTGGGTTATTTGCCTTATAACAGGAGTTAACATAATGTATTAGTCAAGGTTCTTTAGAGTAACAGAGCTTATGGAATGGTGTGTGTGTGTGTGTGTGTGTGTGTGTGTGTGTGTAATTTATTGGAATGACTTAGAAGTTGCAGTCCAGCTAATTCATCAATGGCTGGCTGCTAATACAAAGTCCAAGAATCTAATAGTTGCTCAGTCCCACAAGGCTAGATGTCTCAACTGATTTTCAGTATATGATGGAATCCCAAAGAAGTAAGCTCCAATGCTGGTGAAGAAATGAATGTGTTAGCAAGGGCGAGCAGGCTAATAGCAGCAATTTCCTTCCTTATATAGGGTTCCAGTAGAAGGTGGGGCCCAGATTAAAGGTGTGTCATCTGGCCTCAAGATCTGGATCAAAGGTGTGTGGCTTTCTACCTCAAAGGTCTGAACTGAAAGTGAATTTACCCACTTCAAATCAAGCAGAAAATCTCTCACAAGTATGTCCTCCACTTCTGGATTGTAGTTCATACCAGATATAGTCAAGCTGACAGCCAAGAATAGCCATCACACACAATAAAAACCATAGGGCAGCCAGGCGGTGGTGGCGCACACCTTTAATCCCAGCACTCGGGAGGCAGAAGCAGGTGGATCTCTGTGAGTTCGAGGCTGGGCTGGACCGATAGCCTCCAAAACAATACAGAGAAACCCTGTCTTGAAAAACCAAAAAAAAAAAAAAAAAAACCATAGGGCACCTGCTCCAACTGGTTACTAGACAGTTCTTGTACCACAGTTAGTTAGCAAAAGAAAGAAAATAACCAGAGAAGCAAACAGCTAGCTAAAATGCATATTGATATATAATGCATACCCATTACATCAACAATTAGGTCATCATAATCTCTGGCAAGGATATGAAAAAATAAGAAACCATGTAGTGTTGGTAGAATTATAGATGGTGCAGCCATTGTGCAAAACAAAAGAGATCCACTCCAAAAATTAAAACTACCTTATGACTGACTCAGCAACCTCTTTTCTAAATATAGTTCCAAAACCTTGAAAATGGTCTCAAATAAATGTTTACACACCATGTTTGTCACAGCATTGCTCTCAAAAGTTAAGTTATGAAAGTTATAGAACACCCTACTTCAGGTGAATGGTGGCTTTATTATGTATAATTCGATGAAACACCCAGCCTTTTGAAAAGGAAAATCCCACCATGCTGTAACACATAAGGAATTTGAGACATCACTCTAAATGAAATAAGCCAGCCATGCCATGACAAACATTGTTCGATTCATTTTTGTATGGTAGCTAAGGCAACAACACTAATAAAAGCAGACAATAGAATAGCATTTGTCAGGACCTGAGAGAAAAAAAATGGAGAATTTCTGTCTAGGTACAGAGGTTCTATCATGCAAGTTAAACCTGTGAGATCTTTCATCATGTGACTATACTTAACACTGCAATGTGCATTGGAGAACATTAAAACAGGTAAATTATATATATGTATATATATATATAACAGAAAATAATTAAGTGAAAAGACAATGCTTTGATAGCACGAGGGTAATTAATATAATTTAGGATTATAGCTTCAGAGCAATGGCAGCGTTTGACCTGAGTTTTGAATGTGAGTTAAATTTTGTTGTACAACAGGTTATGAGAAAGCATGAACAAAAACCCAAAGGAGTCAAAAGTTCTTGGAGCTGAAGGAACAAACAAACCAGGAAAGTGGAACACAGACTACAGAGGTGTTGACTCAGAACATTTATCAAACCGGTCCCTTTAAAGAACAATAATGTCCCCTCTATTATCTGTAGCAGTTTACAGCCACCTCACCAGGATAGAATGTTAGTTTATGTCTTGATTGTAAACTTCCGGCCATCATAGCTTATGTAGCATCCCATCTAAAATGTAGGAGATGACTGAAGCTTATGATTCCACTTGGTCCTAATGTCTTTGCCTTTAAATTTTAAACAAGTCTTTTTCATGATCTGACATAGATCCAGGCAACTCAACTAAATTTAAAAATGATAAGCATTGAAAAATGCTGATGGTGGTGGGGATGAGAGAAACACACACAAGCACGCGCGCACACACACACACACACACACACACACACACACACGCACAAGCTCATTATTCTGTATATAATTCTGCTGCATCAAAGGGTACATTCTGGTGTTGTCACGGGCTTTTTTTTCTGAGACAGCTTTCAACATTAAAGGCCAAATCTTATTCCTGTCTAACTTGACAATAACACGGAGAATAAAGTTTTCAAAATGAGGAGGAGCTGAGAGCAAAGTAATGAATTTAGATTTGGACATGCTTGAGGTGCCTATGAGATGTCAGCTGGGAATGGTGAATAATCAATTAAAATATGTTGAACTCTGGCAAGCTGACTAGGGTGGCTGTGAGGCATCATAGGCTGACGTAATCATCCGAGAAGAATATGTAAAAGAAAAGAGAAAATGACTGTTGGAAGCTCAGCAATTGGGAATTAGATAGAAGATACAGAGAAAACATGAGGCTAAGTTGAATCCATAGTGAAAGATGAAGCAAAGAGGTAGGGTCTAAGCTATAATAGTAGTAGTAGTAGTAGTTAATAGTAATAATAATAAAACTGTCGTAGAGTACTAAATGCCACAGCAAGCTAGATAGAAGAAAAATTAAAACATGACTATTCTAAACACTGATGATGTGGTTAATTTACTAGACTTTTGAGAATGAGGGAAAATAGATTCAAGAGTGAGTCCATGGTTCTAAATATATATGTATAATATGCTTATACATATATAGTTATATATGTATATACACACATATATATATAACCTGAAATTCTCCCACCACAAATTGTAAAATTAATAAATTTATGGCACTGATCTACCTTTCTTCAGATGCATTGTGAAACACAAAAAATTCTAGTGAAACACCTAGGTGAAAAGCATGACATTTCCAAACCCCCATGTAATCACAAAAATGTTTACTTTGATTAAAAAGGAGGGGTGAGAATGAGAGCAGTTGGTATTTTTTAATGGATGAGAGGAGGGAGCATAGAGAAAGAAGGGGAAATAGAGGAGAGGGAAGAAGAAGGGAGAGGAAGGAAAGTAGACAGAAGAGAAATGTGTCCAACTTGTTAAACATGAAAGTTGTGACTGAGATCCTCTGCCAAGCTAGAGCCCTCTGGCAGTTTCATACCCAATTAACTACAGGTGGACTAGGTAAACTCCACCCAACATAGGCATCAAGTGATGGCTGTTTGACTGCAGCGAGCACTAAGTAAAACACCAAGACAGTCTTTAGAAATATTAAAAACAGACTGCATAAATCCTTAAATGCTAAAATCAGCATAAAATCATCTCCAAATAAAAATTTTCTGAACTCCTGGAATAAATGATTTATGGAGATTCTCCCACAGCTTACACAGGATCTCTCTCTTTCTAGCTCAGTTCCCTTATCTCTTTCCTTCCTTCTTTCACCCAATTAAAGATGAACTCATAGTAAGACATTATATAATAATAAAATAGTTAAAGTATAGAAAAATCAGGAATTCCAACTTCATCATTAGACCTTTAAAAATTTAAGACTAAAGAAGTTAAATTTGAAAAGCATACCAACCTTGTTCAAGTTATTACAGAAAGAAGCTCAAAATAAAAGGCTCAACACTGTAAAAATAAGAAACGTTGAAAAGAGGCAAATGGCATAGCAATTCAGAAATTTAGTTACAGAAGTATTATATGGATATTATTATTCTATTAGAATAAAATTTTCCAGAAGATCAAACTGACAAATCCAATCTAATAGACTGACACAAACCATAAGTAAACTGAACACAGAGCTGGAGAAATGTCCTAGCAGCTTACAGCACACACTGCTCATACAGAGCCCAAGTTCAGTTTCCAGAACTAACATTGGGTGACTCTAAACTGTCTGTAACCCCAGTTCATATGAATGTAGCACCTTCTTCTGGTCTCCATGAGCACCTGAATTCATATGTGGGAATGAACACGCGCGCGCGCACCCCTAATAATCTTTTTAAAAAGAAAAACGCATGTGAGGTTGTTGAACTGGACATAAATAAGAGTTCAAAAAAGAAATGATAATGACTTTCAAGTATCAAAAAGCCTCAAGGAAGCAGATGGTGTGCTTGCAGCAGAACAATTCTAGGACGGTTTACAGAGGAATTCTTTTTAATAATCAGAGTGGACACAGTGACTCGGAGAAAAGTAAAGGAAGATGCAGAAATTTCTAACTAGAAGCAAGGAATCTAAAACCAAGCTTATCCACATGGCAAAACCAGCCTTTTATGGTAGACACGGGGAAATAACTGCCTAACCTCATAAGTTATACAAATTATTTTCCTAAAAACAAACAAAAAACAATCAAAGGAAGCTTTGTTGAGAACTTACATATGCCACGACTGTGCCGAATTTGTATTATTCGTACATCCTCCTAATGTGCTTAGAATCCCTGAGGAATCCATTCAATAAAAGCCATGATCCCTCCCCCTTCTGTGACTCAGCACTCTTGGCTCTCTAGACAGGAATCAGAAAACCAGAAGACCACCGATCATTTCAACAGAACAAGGAGAGTCATTGTATCCAACCAAGAAGAACATGGGTACACTCAATACCTAGGTTTACCATGAAGCGAGAAACAAATGAGAATAAGCATCCAGTTTCAGGCATCCCACCAAGCCTCTATCATGATTAATCAGCTTCCTATATAGGTTAGCGGACTCTTATAGAACATGCTGTTGAGGTCAGGGAAAATATCTGGTGCATTTAGCATTTTATAGTTTCACTCAAAATTAATAAGATAATATTCTAGGATTGTTAGAATGGAATCTTTAAGGACTATTGGTTATTTTTAGTGAAAATCTGATAACAGCCTTCACTGGTTTATGATTCCAATTCTATAAATAAGAGGAGGTAGATATGATATAAGCAAAAGGCAAATCCAGAGGAAATTCTCACTCGTTTCCAATATTTGAAAAGGCAGAAAATGTGGTAGACCAAGGCAAGGCTGCATGGGAGCAGCGTAGTTGCTGAATCCACTAAAAGAGCATCAGTATGCTTCATCTAGGCACAGCTGGTATCACTGCCCTCCCAGCATGCTTCACTCCTTCCCCAACATCTATTAAGTTACCTCCCTCCCTCTTATAAGCATTTGAGGTAACCGGCGCTGTAATCTGTTTGAAGCATGCCTCAAAGGGCTGGCGAGCGTGTCTTTGGGAACCCTGGAGTTTCCCTTGTGTCTTCAGGTCCTCTACCACTAGATTCGGTGCATAGAATTAGCTGTGAATCTAACAGAGCCTAATGAGGTCTAACAGAGCCACTGTAGCTTTAAAATCTTAGTCAAAGTACTAAGTATCCTTTTGATCCTACCTCCTTAAAACTGCTCTCTCTCTCTCTCTCTCTCTCTCTCTCTCTCTCTCTCTCTCTCTCTCTCTCTCTCTCTCTCTCTCTCTCTCTCTCTCTCTCTCTCCCCTCCATTCTCCCTCTTTCTGTGAAGCCATGCTTCAGCACACGTGTAGAAGTCCAGGGACCTTGTAGGGAGCGCAATTCTTTCTGTCATGAGGATTCATCCTGGGATAGTACTTGGCGGTCCTCATCTTCACCTGATAAATCAACTGTCTTCTGCCCCATAGGAATGTTTTCTGAAAACACTTACTGATGACTACAAGCAGCTTAGTTGAGTTTGATTTTCAACTATTTTGTGTTGTTGTCTTGAAATATATCATTTCCTTTTCCTCTTTAGTTATTGCCATGTTGACAACAACAACAAAAAAAAACACAAAAAAACCTCTCAGTTTGCCTTTATGACAGACTCACAATGTATTTCCCATCTAAGTTTGAACAATATTATATTTCTATCCTTCTCTGCTTCCTTTCCTAGCATCTGGAGCTATCAAAAGAATCTCCAGGAATATATAACTAACAGCACAGTTGGTGATACATAATGTTCCACAATCGTACCCTTTGCATTCAGAAGTGGTCAGACAGAAAATGTTATATATTGGATTACACTTACAAGAAACGCTAATAGATAAGGAATTTCTATGGAGAACTTAAAATATTTTGGGATTAGTGGTGAAGGTTGCACAACTTTGTGGACATTAATAACCACTGAATATTTACTTGCATTTATATTTATATGTAAATATATTTAGTACAAGATTGTATTCTTTAAAATCATGAATTCATGGTTTTGTGAACTACATTTAACTTTTAACACAACAAAATATAATAATAACTCACAGATATAAACAAGCAATGGTGCATAGTAGTAGAGAATAATAGAAAAAAAGGAAAATATGAAGGTAAGAAAAACATTCCTCTGAGAAGGAAATAGTTAATTCTATATCTAAAATATAAGGAGACCGTAGATATGCAAGGAATGGGAACAGTGTTCCTGGACTAGGGTAAAACCATGTCCCTGAGGCAGAAAAGACCTTAGTGTGGTTTAGGATCTTCTAGGAGAAACAAAAAAGAAAAAAAGAAACGAGGCATTAGAGGCAAAAGAATGAGCCGTTCCCACAGCAGCTATAGGCCCTGGTGAGCATTTTGTAGTGGTGATGGTGGCAGGTTCAGTGGTAAACCACTAAAATGTTCCAAGAGATGAGTGACAAGACAGGAATTTGTTTATAGTCCCATATGCCCCAGTCACTGCCCTAGGATAGAAGACACAGCCACAAACCTCTCTGGTTATCATTCCAGTAGAAGGGACAGTTTGGGGCTGTGTGGAGATATAAATAAATAGTGTGCCCATGGTCATTTCAAATGTGGCAGAATAGAAAACTTCAAGAAGCTGTAATTTGAGCAAAGACTGGGAAGGAGTGAGAAGGCAAGGTATGGGTGATGATGAGGAAATCTGCAGAGCTGTCAATGGGGAAACCCAGGAAGTCATGGCCCAGAAGTCGCCTAAAGATAGCATTCCAGAAAGAAAGACTCATTAGTTAAACCAGTGCTAGCAGTAGCTCAATGAAAAGGAGGGGAAAGAACTAGTTACTGAATTTTGCAATGTGGGGGTCACTAATAAGCTTTGATTTTTAAAAAATGGCTTCAATAAATAGGAAATGGCTATTGGCCTGACTAACATTGGTCCAGAATGGGAGACATGAATAATATTGCTAAAAATACTATTTATGTCAAATTTCTGCGAGAGGGAACAAAGAAATGGGGTGAAATCGGAAGGGAAGTTTGGGCACAGAACTGAATAGAAAGGGAAACAAAATGATTCCAGAAAGAGCAAGAGAATGCCTAGAGTGTGGTGTCCATGGGGTGGAGGACATAGCACATCACCCATTGAAGAGGAGCTAGCCTTGAACAGAGCAAAGGTGTTATTTCTGACAGTTTCATGGTCAATCAGCAAGTGTGACAAATGAAAACAATACCTCCATAATAGTAGCGCAGGTGGACCACTCTGGTGTCCCAGAGCAAGGCAGTGATAATGGCAAATAAACAAACATATATGTTAGAGTCACATATGTGCAGCAATACCCATCAACTTTCATCATGTAGTTTTAATGTATATCTTGGAATAGTTATGAAGTAAATTTTGTTTCTATCATATATGTGACTATAAAATACTCTCCCTGGGGTTTGTCAAATTACTTAACATATTTCAAAACAATATTCTGGGATCATAAAAACACATATAGTGTATGGGATACACTACTTCTCATTTTCTTCTCTCTCTCATTTATTCATCAATCTCCACAATAATTGGAATGTGATATAAATAGCTCTTGTGTTTCTCAGGAGCTTTGACTGTATGTTGCTAAGATAGTTAGCTAATTGATGAGAGAATTATGGAACCTTAAAATAATTTATTATACACAATAGATAATTTCCACAATGTTGAGACTTGGAAAATATACCTCTTATGTGTTGAACATTTTTTTCACTTGACCATAGAGTGCATTTATGCTTCAAGGCTTCAAAAACGAATGCATTGGTAGCATTTTGCTTTTTTATTTGGTCACCAGATGTGAAAAATCTCGTATACACACAATACCAGGATTCAACCGCAGGTTCCCTGGTGAGATTTGAAACATGTCGAGGCTCTTTGGTAGAAAATAGGTAATTCCTGCTGAGGGGAAATGCTGTGCTGTAAATAGCCACCTCCTTTATTAATCCACAGCCTTTACTATTTGCTCAATTTTCTTTTATAAGATTAACATTTAAAAGCCTCTTTGTCACAGGCTGAAATTGAATTGTAAAATGTGCTCCTGAATAAATAATTTCTTCCTGAATGTTAATTACATAGGCAATTATACTGAAGTGTAATTTTACATAAATACAGTGTTAGGGATTTTACAGATGTGAACAAATGCTTCCTCAATTGGAAAAAAATCTGTGGTTGGAATGAAAGTGTCTAACATGCTGGATAAATACAGAACTGGGATGCATTGAATTATTAATTTGAATGGTCATAGAATTTACTGCAAAACTTTTGGGCAACTGCACCACTAAATATCCACAAGACAAAATGAACACTGTATTTTCTATACATCCCTAAATATACCAAAGTAAGTATACTACCAGTAAAAAAGTTTTAAACGGGGTGGTTTTGATTTTAAGCACCTGATAACAACATTTACCCAATTTTGATATCCACAGGTACTTTGAATATTCAATTATTAGTTTCTTAATTAATAATGGTATGATAATGTCGGTGTCAGACTCATTTGCACCAAGCCACCTTATTAAATGGTTATGGCTAACAAACAAGTTCTTACACTAATAAGAGTCACAATCAAATAAATCTGTATACATTTGTTTGTTGAAGTTAATGAGGAATAAGACAGACAGATTGAGACACTATGTAACATGGCTTTAATACACACTTGGTCCTCCTTGTCCCTTTTAACCTCACAGCAGCCAAGTCTGTGATACTCAGAAGAAGAAAGTATGAAATCCAGAAAATATTGACTTTGTTCACCCAAATTTCTAAGTTAATGTATAAGGGGGACAATTTCATGGGGTCCCACACCTAGACAAAGAACTACAGGCAACTTATGACTACTGTAAGAAGGACAATTGCTTCTTCCAGGGATGAGCCCCTTATTGGTTATCCAGTGCAGGGCAGTCATCCTTGAAATCACATACCCACAAACAACATACACAAACTCACTAGATTGTGTGAATATCTCTCTCTCTCTCTCTCTCTCTCTCTCTCTCCTCTCTCCCTCTACCCCTCCCTCCCTCCCTCCCTCTCTCTCTCTCTTCCTCTCTCCCTCTACCCCTCTCTCCCTCCCTCCCTCCCTCCCTCTCTCTCTCTCTTCCTCTCTCCCTCTACCCCTCTCTCCCTCCCTCCCTCCCTCCCTCCCTCTCTCTCTCTCTGCCCCCTCCCTCTCCCCCTCTGTGTGTGTGTGTGTGTGAGTGTGTGTGTGTGTGTAAGAAAAAGAGGCTATCAATTTGAGAAGGACATAGGAAGGGCTCAAGAAAGAGTAGCTGGGAGGGGCTGAAGGGAAGAAAAGGAGAGTGAAAATGATGTAATTCTCTTTTGATTAAATATGTATTTTTAGAAACCAGAAAAGCTTTGATTTAGACTTTGCAGCCAAGAGCTTTACTACTGTTTATGCTAGTTTCCCACTTCAGTGGGAGGAGACTGTTCTTAGAGAGTATTTCAGTCACTGATTAGAAAAAGATAAGGAAGAGATATGATGCTCTAGTCCTATTCAAGGCACATGTATACTTTTACGATTTGAAAGGCACTACATAGATATCTCCGATACTTTTATAATCATGTGTTAGAGAACAGATTGTTATTCTATGTCCACAAACTATTCAGTGGCTTGTCTACATGGTTACATAATCAGCAGGTATTTTTAGAGTTCTCCTTTTACAGTTCTCATTATTAACACAACAGTGAAATATTTCAGGGTATAACCAGAGGCTTTCCAAGCATTTTAAATGTCCACATATGAGCAGGCACAGAATCAATGATTAAGGCCACATAATGCTCTTGCAAAGAAACCAAGTTCAGTTTCTAGAACTCAGGTCTAGGTGCTTATAACCACCTGTAACTCCAGCTGGTAAAGGAAACACACAGCTGTAAGTTAGTCCATGTACTCTGCTCTCTCCTTCCTGAAGGTGGACTGAAACACCAACTTAAATGTAACAATTTGACATCTGTCCAACCATCCACAGGACTTAGTGTGTCAGTGGACAGGAAGAGTAGGGGGAGTGATGTCATGGTGATAGCCCCTCTGGCCTTTTGAATGTCTTTATTCATGTGCATAACCCAACACACACACACACACACACACACACACACACACACACACACACACACACGGGGTGGGGGGAGCATATGTAAATGATAAATCTTTTAAAGGCACAGATTCAAATTCTCTTTACCCATTTGTGAAGTAACCAGTCACCTGTGTAATTTTAGAAACTTAACAGATTTTCCTCTCTAGCTAACTGACACAGCATGGAAATTGTAAACATGCAATAAATGACTTCGTTAAAAGGTTTAGATGCATGGAATGTCTCCCCATGCCACATTCCAGAATTCATATACAAGACAGACACATGGCAGTCGGGAAACTATTGCATGAAGAACCTGTTGACCCAAAAGCCCTACTACAACAGCTACATGACTCTTGATTACGCTTCTGCTACAATCCACCCAAGCCAGTCACCAGCAGATCTCAGTAAGCATTCCATAAAGTCAACTGTCTGACTTGGACTAAGAGTGTGCTCCCTACAATCCCAATCACTGGCTTTATATACCTTAAGATAAATTACTGGCTCTGGTTCTACTATTGAATGCAGATACCACAGCAAAAGTGAAGACATGCAAATGGCCCATAGATTACAATACTTTGAGAAATATGGCCATTGGGGAAGCAAAGTAAAATTCAGACAAAGCGATTATTCCAGTATGAGCAAGTTGTGCTGCTTCTGTCACAAAAAGGACCTAATCTAATGGATCTGCTGCTAGGTAGCTTCAGAATTCAACTAAGTAGAATACGGATTGATCAGTGGGCAGGGTGCTGGCCAGAGGGAAGTAGCATCCACACACCATTTCCCTCCCTGACACCCAGATCTGCTGTTCATTAAGTTCCCAGTCTGCCTAGAGGAAAAGATGTAAATGACAACAGCTCCAGGACAGTAATTTTGTCCACATGGTTGTTGAAAACCTCCTGTAATGGGGAGCCTTCAGATTCACATGGAACCTAAAGAGTTCTACAGTCCAGGATTACCCTTAGAGGTCTCTCCATACAGTTCCCCTAAAATCAGCACCAATCCCAAAATCATTATTTTTCCCCAAATTCCTGGATTGGTATCACCAAGCCATTGGTTTCTACTGCAAATTTATACAGATCCACATTTGTTACCATCTTTTCTAGAAAGATAGAAACAGAAAACTAATTTATGCCATTCAAATTTATGTCCACTGGAAGTCTCCTTTGTCATTATCCTCCCGGTCCACCTCTCCATGGAGTCAAAATGTTCCAACAGGGTACTTGTACAATGTCATGCTGTCACATGCAAACGAAACTGCAGCATTGTTCTCCTCCAGCTGGTTAGAGAAACTGTGTCGCAGGGCCACATTCGGGGCAATGGTGAGGCAGTACAATAGCAGGAGTTAAGTATTTGGGAAATAGGAATCACCCATTCTTACAACTTATTATTACATATAACACCTACTTAGGCCATTCCTATCTGATGGATTGCTAAATAATTCAGCAATTGTATTATTTGCTGAATAGCATGAAAATAAAATGACATCACTGCTTAGTGGGGCAGAAAATCTCCAAGTCATTACTGGAGTATGGGTTCACATGCTCAGACACTCAGTGTCTAACAGGGCACAACAGCAATTTAAGAGCTATTTTTCAACAGTGTGTTTCTTAATTACAAATTCCAAACCTTGTTCAGATGCTCCTCACATTTTGTTTTGTACAGTGTGAGTGTGGTGTGTGTGTGTGTGTGTGTGTGTGGTTTGTGTGTCTGTGTGTGCGCACGCACATGTTTGTATTCATGTGTGAACTTCCTACAGAGGTCTTCTAGAAGGTACTTACAGCATCCCAAACTAAAATGAATACTTCCAGCACAACTGGCCTACTGGATCAAAGTGACTAAATTATAAAGCCTTCCATACTTTGTGGAAGAGTCACAGTGGCTTACTTTCTACTTGATCCCATTAAACCCTAGGAACTCCATGAATTCCCTCAGTAAATGGATCAGAGCGGATTCCCCCAAAGAGACCCAATAATCATTGTGCCTCTGAGAGAACAACTTTGGAGAGACAATCCTTTTATTCTACAAATTATTGGTCTCCCAGAAACTTCAGTAGAGTGACTAGCCCTGGCTTTTCATGAGATTTTTCTTCTATTCTTAAATCGACTTTTTTTGTTTATCTGTTTTTGTTTTGTTTGTTTGATTTCTTAGCAGAATATCTCAGGTTTCTGCACTGCCTGTTTACGAAATCTTGCAACCATGCATGCTGTCAGCACTAAAATAGGTGATCATGCTTTCCTTTGGGATGGTGGGTAATGGAGACATGCTGGAGATCCTGTATCACTTTGCTATAGCATCACACTGAGGATGCTGTCTTAGAAAAGATTCAACATCCATCCTTCTTCCTTCAAGATAGACATCCTCTAGGTCTGTGGGGTATCCTAGCTCTGGGTCCTGACTCTCAGGGATGAACTCCCACTCAGGGTATGTGTCTCCAGCTAGACCAGTCATTAGCTGGACCCTCCCACAATTTCTCTGCAATCTTTATCCTAGCACATCGTATAGGCAGGACAAATTGTAGGTTGAAGAGTTTGTGGTTGGGTTGGAAGATGGAACCCAACATGAATGGGGTGGAAGAAGTCAATGTAATGATGCCTAATGGTTTTCTTCTATACTCATAGATTGGTGCCTAGCCCAACTGTCATCAGAGAGGCTTCATCCAGCAACTGATGGAAACAGATGAGAGATTCTCAGTCAACATTAGGCAGAGCATGGGGAGTCCTGCAGAAGAGGAGGAAGAAGGATCATAGGACCCAGTGGGGTCAAGAAAAACATAAGAAAACCCACAAAACCAACCAAACTGGATCATAGGGGTTCACAGAGACTGAACTGACAACCAGGGAGCCTGCATTTGGACTGACCTAGATCCTCTTCATATATATTAGTTGTGTAACTTGGTGTTCGTGTGAGACTCCTAACGATGGGGACAGGGCCTGTCTCTGACTGCTGCCTGATTTGGGGACCCATTCCTTCTCCCAGACTGCCACATCCAGCCTTAATAGGAGAGAAGGTGACTACTTCATGGCGACTTGATATACAATCACTAGTTGAGATCCATGAGAGGACTACCTGTGTCTGAAGAAACACAGTAAAGGAGGGGTGGGTGGGGTGGGATGAGGGGCTGGGAAAAGGGAAAGGAGGAGAAACTTTGACTGGGATGTAAAAAACATAGATATCATCTTTTAAGGTGTAAAATACTATTAAAAACACAAGTACATTCTTGAATGTGAGTGTTAGATACACTAAAAAGGAGTACAGTATTAAAAGGCTATTTGTACCTATGTAAAAAGCAGATGACTGTGGTTATATCTCTTTATAGTAGTCATTGGAAATCATTGCACTGAAGTAAAGAATATTTTTCATATTCCAGACACAAAATTTTCAGAACTCTCATAATATTGAAGAGGGAAAATGGGTAGCTATACAGATGCTTTTTTGGGTAGGTCTTTTTCTTGACCTTCATGGGATGAGTATCTAATATAGAAGAACTCTGCAGCTAGTGATAGCAAAAAGTAGCTGAGTCTGTGTGAACTGAGTGGACACATACCAAAGACATGTGGAAAGATTCTAAAGTTCGATAGAGACAACTGTCGACTTGCAAACTAAAGTCATCTATGAGCAAGGCTTCCTCCTCCCCTTTGGGAGGAGCTTAGCTTAGTTTTTCAATTTAAAAAGTAAAGATTCGGGGGATGGAGAGATGCCTCAAATGTTAAGAGCATTGACTGTTCTTCCAGAGGTCCTGAGTTCAATTGCTAGCAATCACATGGTGGCTCACAACCATCTACTATAATGTGATCTGATGCTCTCTTCTGGCATGCAGGCAAATATGTAGACAGAACACTAGATACACAATAAAGAAATAAATCTTTTTTTAAAAATTTAGTAAGCATTTGGTATTCTCTCTAATGCCTGAGATATTAAATGATCCTGCAGTGCTGAGCCCACATGGTCACAGGACAACTTAACAGGAAATAAGTTACCAGCTGCCAGTTTGCATGAGTTCACTGCTCCACAGTGTCCAGCAGTCTCTGTTTCTGATTCATCTTCCCCACTTAAGTACTTTACAGTGCTCTTGAAATCATACAAAGTTACTATTATTACCCCACCTCTACTTAGTTTACAATGCAGAAAAGGAGAGGACAAGGGATAAATAGTTTATTCTAAGATATCTCACTGGGCTGAGATGAAAAAAACCCTATCCTCCAATCTGGTGCCAGTTGTTTTAGGGATCCAATTTCATGATGGTTTTGAACAGATTTCAATGATCCCCCATGGAAGGCCTCACCCTCCCTGGGTAGTGCATGGGGATGGGATGGGGGGGTGATGGGGGGCATGAGAGGATGGGAGGGAGAGGGAACTGGGATTGGTATGTAAAATAAGATTGTTTAAATAAAATTATAATAAAAATAATAAATAAAAACTTAAAAGGAGTTCAGTTTTATTCACATATCAGTGCAACAGAATAACTTTATACATAGCTATAATGAACTCCATTTTCTCAAGACATTCAACTACCAACTACAGAACCTTTTTCTTCAAATCATTACAGCTCTAATTTGCACAGACTCCACATTTGTCCCAGCAGTCCTTCTGACTCACACATACAACAATGGAAGTCACTGTTGACTAATTTCTGCACATCCTTGCTTTCGGGAAGAGTGGTGTCAGGAGCCATCACTGTTAATCAAGTCATCAAACATTAGGACATCTGTTCCTTTGGCCAGTGTTTCATTGTTTGTCTTCATTAGCCCCTTTTGTATTATTCACTTTCTATTACAACCTTGATTTTCTATGAATAGTATATCCCTAAACTATTTTTACCTTTTAATATTTTAAATTTTACTATCTAAATGTGAGGATAAGTTCTTATAAATAATATTAACTACATTACTTATAGTAAAACAGTCCATAGCTGTTAAGAGCATTTTACATATTTTAATTATGATATCAATGCTAATTTTACATTTTATAAGCTGCCTGCAATGGCTAAATTGTGGACCCAATGTCTGAACTAAGGCATAGCTGGGGAAGTATTTCTGTTAGTATTTGTGATGGTGTTTTCAGAAGACATTAGTATTTAATACAGTAAACCAAGAAGAAATGGACAGCAGAAGGGGAAATCTTTTTTTTTTTTTTTTTTTTTTTTTTTTTTTTGGTTTTACGAGACAGGATTTCTCTGTTTTGGAGGCTGTCAGTCCAGCCTGGCCTCGAACTCACAGAGATCCGCCTGCCTCTGCCTCCCGAGTGCTGGGATTAAAGGCGTGCGCCACCAACGCCCGGCTGAAGGGGAAATCTTATTCATCCTTTCCCTTCTATTTCTCTCCCCTGCTCCCCTCCCTCCATCTCTTCAGTGGGATTTGTCCATCCTTTCCTCCCCTCACCTATCAGGACCCTGATTCTCTGGATTCAAACTTGGGCAGCTGTTCACATTTTTGCTCACACTCCCTACTTTCTCAAGCTTCCATTAGACCAAATCACATCACTGGCTTTCCTGACTCCCCAATTTACCAGTGGCAGCTGAGGACACTCCTCAGTCTTCACAGCCTCATTGCCAATTCCTATAACGTTGCGAGATAGACACAATCTGCAGGAGAGGGGAAGGGAAGGTGGGAAGCAGAGAGTGACTTTACCCTATTAGTTCTGTTGTCCCTCTGAAGAATCCTCACTAATCCTGTCATTTCTAAGTTCTAATTATCTGTACACTGGCATAACAGTGTCTGCTCCACATCGTGAGCACAAAAGTCAAGTGAGATAATAGACAGCAAAACACTTAGCAAAGCATTTTGAATTAGTCCTATGCGTCTTTGAGAAATTGCTTCCGTAGGAGAACTTCTCATACTCGATTGGAGAATTCTGTTTTCCAGCTAGCGTATGAATTATTACAAACAGCACCGACATCTGTAATTTCTGTTTGTTTGTTTTTCGAGATAGGGTTTCTCTGTGTACCTTTGGAGCCTGTCCTAGCACTAGCTCTGCAGACCAGGCTGGCCTCACAGAGATCCTCCTTCCTCAGCCTCCCGAGTGCTGGGATTAAAGGCAATCGCCACCAAAGCCCAACTAACACTGAGATTTTGTGAGAGGTGATCCCTTGCCTGGTTTCTTTCTTGACCACTGTGTCTAGTATCGCGCCTGGTAAAACAAGCTGAAAACACCACTCGCTAGCCTCCTTGTAAGATAACTGCCACAATAACCAAACTCGATACAGCTTTAGCACAGCTGTGTGTTTCTTGTTAACTCAACCTCATGGGACAAAACAGTTTGTAGAGCAGTTCCCATAAAATCCGGACCCTTTAAGGAACAATGTTCCTTGTGCTCTGTGCTTGTGAGGTTTATCCGCATGCCCCTGGGAGGAGAAAAACAGGAGAAGGCTGCGTGGAAAGTGCCAGGGGAGGAAACACTAAGAGGTACATATTACTTCCAGTCCACTTATTGGCTGTAACTCAGGACCAGCTACACCCAGCCAGCTCCTTGGAAAGGCAAGAAATAATAGTCTCATCCTGTACTCAGAACAAAGTAAATGAACTTGATGAATAGGTGGAATTGCTGTCACATCCCATTTCAGAAAGAGCTCTAAAATAAGGATAATTTTAACAGCTTAAAATGACCAGATAAAGAACATAAATGAATGGAAAGGGTCTAGTGAGACCATTCAAAACCACAGCAAGCTATGTCTTAAGGAGCCCATGCTATTCCAAGACAACAGACAGTCATTCTGAAAAAAAAAAGATAGGGTGATTATTGTCAGGCCTGATTTTTAGGAGAACCAAGAAACGAAGTTTTGTTTTTATGAGTACTCTCACTATTAAAGTGTTGCTAATTGTTTAATATTTTAAGACAACAACATGCATGCCAGACAAATATTTCTTCAGGCCTCATTTGGCTCAAATTATTTAAAACACGGAATGCTTTAAAAATCTTAACTAGGCACTAAAAACACAATTAGCTTATATTTTAAAGGACATGACTTAATGCCCAGATACATATGTACAAAGACCAAGCTAATGGATAAAATTCAGACTAGAAGCATGAGTATTAATTAGCATCTCTAATTAATATTACCTCATTAAGCATAATAGCAATTAATAACTGAGTTGTACTAATTAGCTACCATGTGAAACATGGAAATCACAACTGTGATAAAGCTCCAAAGGTCAGAGTCTGATTATATCTTTTCATACTCTGTAAATAGCTAAAGGAACCTTGGAGCATTCTCAGTCATATTTCTTAGTTTATTAACTATTTGGAAATTAAGCTGTAATTCATTGACTCATCTAACAAATGCTTACTATACATACAAGATTGTGTTAGCTGCTACAACAAAAATAAGAAAGACTTTGATTAAATCCTTCCCTTGAGAAAATGATTTTATTACCAAAAATATATATAAGTACGTAACTAGATGGGAGTGGGAGGGGGCAACACAAAAGAGCCATGGTAAGTTATGACCACAGAGCTCAGTGAATCAAGAGATGCTCTCTGGATGGTGTGGTCAAAAATGGCTTCCTGGAGAATGGGGAAGGCGTATGAAAGTAAGAATAATTTATTTCTTTCAGTAATTTTAAAAAATCCTTGAAAATCTTAAGTGAAGATATCTAAATCTTCTACAACTGCTGCCAACAGTTTATGGAAAGTGGGTAAAATGTTACTGATACAAAATTGAGTGACTTCAAAATATTGTTACTTAGGGATGCTTCTTGCTTTCAAGTTCTATTAGGTTGGGTAGCCTTCTGGTTTATCACAAGCTGTCCTGCAGCCCCTAGGTCTGCAGTCAGTCAGAGCCTATGTCTCCTGGTTGCAGGCTGCTTCTATTACATCAGTCACTTCCTGTTCAGACTTCCACTAGGTGACATTTGCCTGGTGCCATCTGTCTGATTTGTCTCCTCTCAAGACCATATTGTTGCAGTGACATTTGAGAACCTTTGGAGTCTTAGACTTTCAAAGGTAGAATATACTTCTGTAGCCAATTTCTTAGGAGAAGCAGTCTCACAATTATTTCTTTGTTGACTTTACATAAATATTTTCATATCTCTTGCCCAGGACTTAGAATTTTTATTTGCTTTCACAAGTTCAGATAAATTTGTTCTCGAGTCAATTTAACAGTGCTGGCCAGAGACATTACAGCTTTCATCAGAGTTAGAAATTTCCTGATGTATGACAAGCAGCAGAAGGCAGTAACTTTTTAACTGATGTCAAGTGTGATGGATTCCCCAACTCTGTAACATTCCCATTAGCCATTCTGAAACTACTTTATTCAGCTGTGGAACGACTTCTACTTCGATATCCCCCCACTTCCATCTCTCATCAATTTTATATCAAACCCACGGGCTACACTAATTTTGCTCCCCTCTGTTATTGAGATGTTTCTATTTAGTGGGACACTTACCAGCTTAGGCTCCTTTATCTTATTAGTTTGGGAATGAAATGTCTGGTCTATGAGGCAAAATGTTTAATCTGATTTTATAGTTCTAAACCATTATATTTATCACCATTATTTCATTAGGAATTTTACATTTTCATCCTGATGTCGTCGATGCTGTTATCATTGTTGTTATTGTGAATATTATTATTTATGGTTGCGGTGGAGTGTCTGGTGATTCAATAGCTGGACCTGAATTTCCTAACCCACAGCACACTATGCTACTATCAGCATTATGCTGACAAAGTCAAAGCAAATATGCCCTCCTGTGTGCTTTTCAGCTTAGAAACAGAGATGGTTTAATCAGAAAAGCTTGCGCATCAGTCTGTTAGGGAAATTTATCAAAGCAAAGGTACAAACATTTCAATTAATGGAGCTTGACTTCATACAAATTGCTCATTTCCTAAAAATGATCTGCAAAAAATATGTTAAAGCCCTTTTCATTTATGTGCTCCTAGACTATAGCCCCAGATACTGCTATCTCTCAGCAGCATCTTTGTGTCATCTTCACAAAACAACACTATGGGACCTCACTTCCCTGAAACAATATGCGGACGTATTTTAGTTCCCTGTGGCAAAATGTAATATGAACTTAGGTTAGAGCATGATTGCAAGTACTCATTTATTTTATCATTTTCATAGGCATGATCATTATTTTTGTAAGTAATATTGTTGGATAATAATAAATATTAGGCTCTTACGACAGCTTCTCACTTGATATACTTTGGGGACAATTCAGTCACTAACTGAAGTTTCAGGAAGCCATGCAATTTAGAATGATCATTTTTTTAAGCAAGAAAAAATATTTTCCACTTCTCATAATATCCTGCAAACACAGTTTTACTGGGGGGAAAATGTCATTTAGTTTAGTCCACATGCACAGAATTTGTTGTGTAGATAATGCACACATATGGTGTTATTCATAAAAGTTTGCAATTCTGTGCTTATTGACCATAGTGTCCTAGGCTGTGCTTTGGAGTGTTTTCACTGCAGCTACTTATTTCATCGTTTCAGCATGGGCTACATATACATTCCTAGATAAATACCACTGAGTGGCCTGAATGAACTAGACTTTGGGGTTTAAGTTTTCAAGGTAGAACATACATTTGCCAAACTCTGTTTGTAAAATCAAGCCTGAAAAGTACCTCATTCTCATATTTTTGGAGCTAACATACAATATTGTAGGATTGTTGCAAATGGAAGCCTTCCATGTTCAGTACTTTTGAAAGAACTATAAATATAAGCAATCCAATTTAGCAATGATAAATGCTGCCTTCCAAATTCCAATCATATATGTCCTTAGTTATAGCAATTTCAAATAAAAAAACCTTTGGTGATGCTCAGGCACATATCATTTTTAAGACCTCGAAATAAAGACCTGGACTCAGGCCAGTCGTTTGAATTGTGGGCATATCCATTCCAAGAATATCTTTTATAGTTATCACCGCTCACTTGTCTCCATGATCTATTAGACCACCCCAGCTTCCTTACCATTGGGGGAAAATCCTTTTTATTTCCTGTTATTTATCTTATTCTTCTTGCATGCATTCTGCCTTGCTGTTAGGTATTATTCAATCCATTCTTCTAGGTGAGTCCATACAACCTTGGTATCAAAATATCAAAAAGACTATTTAGTACTAGCATTTACAGTGAACAACTAACTCTTTCAAAAGTCTAAAACTTTAAATAAGCAACTTTGCACTCCAGGAAATAATGCAACAAGAAAGGAATTTTCATGCAAGTTAGTGACCTCTTTTCATTTAACAACTCGCCTCACTTGTGGTACTTCCTTTCCATTCTAAAATGATATCCATCGGCTATACAGGCATCATAAATTTAATAACAGCTTTTAGGAAAGGACCACTGTGTACACACACACACACACACACACACACACACACACACACACACTGTGTAAGCTGATTGAGAACAGAATTCACTAAATACATTTGTTCACAGAAATCCATATTTATCATTGGCTCTGGGTATATTGGGGAACACAGTGGTGGACTGCCTAGACGCAGAGATCATTAACTCTGGGTATATTGGAGAACACAGTGGTGGACTGCCTAGACGCAGAGATCATTAACTCTGGGTATATTGGAGAACACAGTGGTGGATTGCCTAGACACAAAGATCATTGGCACACTGCCGTTAGCTGTCACCTACATCAGGGATCTGCCTCAGAAGCAGAGAGCCACTTTGCCTGATCTCACACCCATCTTAAACCAGACATCTCTAGACTGAGGAGAGAACCTATCTAGACACAGGACACTGTCTGGCAAGTTGACATTGGTAGGTCTGATTCACATCTCCCTTTACTGGATTCTGTTCCTTGTCTTTTCCTTTGGCAGGTGTTAATCCCTACTAAACATCTGGTACCCCAAACTTGAAATCAGTACTTGCTTCTAAAAAGCTCTACCTTTGGGACTGGAGACAGGGCTCAGTAGTTAAGAGCACTGGCTGCTCTTCCAGAGGACCCAGGTTCAATTCTAAGCACCCAGGTGACAACTCACAAGTTGTCTGTGACTCCAGTTCCAGGGGATCTGACACACTCACATTGACATACATGTAGGCAAAACACTAATGCACATAAAACAATAAATAAATAAATAGCTCTGCCTTCACTATACAGACCAGAAGTCATCCTTCATCCTGCTCAGACTCTAAAATTGCCTTTGCAGATTGAAGCTATTTGTAGCATCATGCTTAGCATTGTAAACCATTCAGTGTTGATTTCTTTAGTGATAATGAGGTTAACATGGTGATGTGTGTCCATTGTAGGTCCTGTATTAGGTACAGAATCCGAATTTCTTTTCCAAAAAAATAACAGAAATCCAACCCTTGAACAAAACTGAGACCTCACAGAAGGAAGGGCAGGGATGAGCTAAGACTTAAAGACACAGTTCCGTCATTCCTCACCGCTGATGACTGTCATCAGGATAGCTGTCTGTCCAATGCTCTCTCTTCATGTTCTCACTGACATCTCAACTAACAGATTCACCCATAATCAAGAGAGTCACTTGATGCTGCGTTTCCTGTATCAGAACTTCCTTTGTGTCCTTTTCTAAACATTATGCAGGGATTTTTTTTCCCACTGAGTAAAGGAAATCCTGAAATGTGAGACAACATGGATGAACCTGAGAACACCATGCTAAGTAAAACAAGCTAGCCACCCCAGGAGAAAAGTGCAAAATGCATGTAAAAGGATTAGCTAAAAGTAGCCAAAAAAGCGAGTCATAGAAGTAAAGAAGAGACTGGTGGTAGTCAAGGGTGGAAACTGAGGAAGGAAGACATTGCTCACCACTGGACACAAGATTTTAGTTTTGAAAGAGTAATAATTTTTAGGGACCTGCTAATCAACACTATGTTTATAGATTGTAATACTCTGTTCTTTACTTTAAAATATACTTAGAGAAGAAATCTAATTTAGTTTTTTAAACCAAAATAAAAATGATTAATAGTATGTTACTAATGTGGCATACTAAGATATAAAATGTATGAAATTACGATGAGACCCTACAGATTATTTACAAATAACAAAAGGAAACGTAGTCTGACCACTGTTGAAACTCTAGTGAACAGTACTTTGGAGGCACCTCGTTAATAAAATGAGTTTACTACTCTGCACTTTATTATATGAATCACCGAGAAGGACTCAATGATAAAGTCATCAGCCATCGGTAGGTAACAGTATGACTTATACTATAAGACAATCGAGGAGAGTACTTAAGAGGCACAAACAGTAGACATCCTCTCCTGGAAAGCAGTGGCATATGTCATCTTTCTTGTCTCAACTTGCTCTGGGGCATGGAAAATATGTCCCTGTCATTTGTCCCTTGCTCAGAACACTTATTAGACAATGCCTAAACAGCAAAACAAAGATGGGATGTGACCAGAAGTGGGCCCAGGGCATCTGCACATAGTCTGTAGCTAAATTCTGATATCCCTCTCCTTTTGTAAATTGGCCTCCCCTATCTTGAGAGTCTTTAGAGGGTTACTGCCCCTAAAGGACACTATGTAAAGTAGGAAAAAGTGTTCTACTCATGACATTTTCTGAAAATTTGTCAAAAATAAATAAAACAGAAATCACCAAAATAATGATTTAAGCGTTGGCTTTATCAGAAAGTGTATCCACTTGTTTTTGTGCCAGCAGAACTGGTACATTCACAAGCCAATGCCCTAGGTCTTGTCCCTTCATAATGTCAAATAGCCCTCATTCCATCCCATATATATCCATATATATCAATGTTCCTTCTCTTGATCCCTTGTCTTTCCTTTAAAAGGAATCCATCCTTGGTGATTTAGAAGTATAAAGGGGAGCTTGGAGCAATCACACATTAATTTACACTAAATAATTCTAAAACATGCCCTCTGAAAAGTGCCTGTGAACTCTTCCAAGGACACACTGCACTGTTATGGTAGACAGGCTTCTCCTGGCCTCTCTAGCTTCAGGGAGAAGTAATAACTTCTGAGCTAAGTGTTATCAGAAGGATTATTGCTTTCCATTTTTCCAGAGGCTTTCAGAGTAGATTAGCTTCTGGGGTAACTACATAGAACCCCATCCTCCATTTTCCAAGGTATTTTCTCACCCTCTGTTAGTTTTTTACTGAAATGTTCATTGAGAGAGAATGTGTGAGCTCATACATGCTCCTACACATACACACACATACGCACGCATACACATACACACATACATACATACACACACATAAATACATGCAAATCATGTACACAAATGCATACACACACATATATACACACATACACAAGCATACACACGCACGCACACACACACACGCATTCCTATACTTCCATCATAAAGCATCCACACATAAACTTCCTGCTATCAGTGAACAGGATTCACAGTTCTTATAATCACCAACCGCAGTGTGGGAAAACTTGCTGTGCAAACTTTTGATCCACTCCACAGTCAGCAATGTTCGGAGTGGGGCCAAACGATGGGTCCCATACTTGAGTGACTCTGGTACTCATTAGTGATGGAATGGTCATTCTAAATTGTAGGCCAGGGTGAGTCATACCATAGTCAAAACTAACCCTCCTCTCCAGCACCTGATGAGACTGGATAGTCAGATATCCCTGCTTTCATTACCTGTGGGGATAACTCCCAGATTCTGGTCAATGCTAAAGTCTCTGTGGACAGCTCAGGGTGCTCCTGAAACCGCAAGACCAACTTCTTTTGGTTTTCACATAAAGTCAACTATGTTTTCCTAAAAGGTAATTCAGGACACAATGCATCCATTTCCTGCTCGTCCTGGCTCTGAAGTTTGACCCTGATTCTCATACTCCTACTATTTTCTTCACTGCCTTGTGACTTTGAGAATACCTGTAGCTGTAGCTTTTCTGTCTTGCCCACCAGTCCCACAACTGCTTATAAAATAATCACTCAGAGACTTAATACTAATTATAATTATTTGGTCGATGGCTCAGGCTTATTACTTGCTAGCTCTTAAATAAATTAACCCATTTCTATTTATCTATGTATTGCCACATTGCTGTGGTGTTACCTCCAATCTTGCTTCTCTAAAGACTGCTGGCATCTCTCCCAACCGCACCCTTCTTTACCTCTATCTCTGCTTGGATTTTCTACCTAGCTATATTCTGCCATGCTATAGACCAACACACATTTATTCATCAACTAGTAAAAGGAACACACAGAGTACAGAAGGATGTGTTGTTGTCCTGGGAAGTGTTGCCTCCAACACTTTATACCAGCTTGAAATGGACTTGGTCTGCATCCTGCCCAAACTCAGTGACTAGATTTCACTCATCTTCCCATGCCCATGCATACCATTCCCCATTTAATGTCATTTTGCTCCATTACACCCGGCAGGTTGCAACATATACTAAATGTAGTGACTGGTCTGCCTTTCCTAAGATCCAGAGACAAATACAAATATAAGTCTAATAAGGCAAAGATTACCAATAACAATTATTATGGAATTAATGGTGCCCGTCTCAAAAAATCCCTCATATATTAAATTGTATTTAGAGACACGGCTTCTAATGGATAACTAAGGTTAAATTAGGCTACAAGAGGAAGGCCTACTTGAACTGAGATGGAATTCTCTCAGAAGAGGACTCATTTGGGAGTTCTTTCTGTTCACACTACCTCAGAAGGAAGCCTTCATAAGGATGTTGTCGGGTGAGGGCAACAATTGAAAGGCTTAAATGAAAAGCTGAAGCCAGCCCTGATGCCACGGTGGTCTTATATTTCTCTCTCTAGAACTGTGAGCAAGGATTTTCTGTACTTTAGGGCATCCAGCCTGTAGCATTTTGTCATGGCAACCTGAGAAGACAGCTACATCATTCTGACCCAGAATCACTGGGGAAGGTTTAAAAAAAATACAAACCTCTTAGATGATTGGCTTTGCCTGACTTCTGACTCTTCTATCAGCACTTTTCAGAAGGTCCTTGGATTATTCTGTGTGGAGCCAAGGTTTAGAAGCAGGGAGGCTACTTCTGACTTGGAGAATTCAATCCCTAGACCTGTTTTCTATTCACTAGTATAACTTCAGAGAGAATCTTTAAATTTAGATGAATCTATTTTCCTATTCCAAGGAATCCCCAAATAGATAAAGAAGACATGATTATAGCTTGCCAACTTGAGCAATAGAATATAAACTGAGCTTTAAATTAAAATAACCTAAGAATAAATCAGTTCGGCATTTTAGGGTAATAGTTTATTAAGGAACTCTTTGTTTTCTGTTAAAAAGCAACTTTCTAAGAAAGACACAAGATTAGTGAAGAAATTATTATCAGTCTCATTACTGTAAACAAGTCAAGGTCTAAACCTTACTGCATTTGAGATATAATGTTTAAATTTAGGAAAAATTAAAAGAAGTTGGAAATGGACTATATTTGTCATTGTCCCAAGAAAATAGTACATGGTTGTTAGAAGTAAGTAGAAATTTTGTGGAGAAAGCATGCCGCTAATATCTCCAAATTGGATGAAAGGTGTATTGGACAGGGATCAACTGCAGAAAGTAAGATCTACCCAGGTGTTAGTCAAAGCAGAACAAGATCTAATGTAGGAAATTATGTGCTCACAAAGTTGCTGGAAGGCCAGGAAGGGCAGAATAGAATCTAAACTGCTCCCAGAGACATGTAGCCTCTTCTAGAACCAGGGAAGCCAGCCCTACATGAGTCTATTGAACTGTGGAGCCACATTCTAAATACATAGCAGATACCCCCAACACCACACAGCTTTAATAAGGAAGTGTACTCTCCACCATGTCCAGAGCTCTGGCTAGAGGGGTAGGGGCAGGGGTGGAAACTATGGTTTAAATTGATGTTGTTTGTTTGTTTGTTTCAGCCTTTCATTCTAGTTCTATCTACTGAACTAAAAAGCCCTGTTCTGTCCACAGCCTTGATTTCCATTCAGCGAAGCAGCCTCCAAGATGAACAAATCTGTTTCATTCTTCTACTGGTAAACAGTCTGAAACCTCCACAGAGGTAACGGTGTCTCAAGAGCACCCTTACTCATATCTCCCCATCATATTTATGATCGATTTTCTCATCAGCACAGGACTGGCCTTCTTTGCCTAAAACGGCCATTTGATAGTGGTTCTGTATACATGATACTGTGTCGGGGCCTCACTCACGTTGAGCAAGTGCTGCATCCCTATGCTTCCTACTAAACTTTTTATCCCCTGGAGAATGTGATCTTCCCTTAGAATCTCAAACCTCGGGAGCAGCAGAGCCTATAATTTCATCAAGAGGAGGCAAGATTTTATAAGTAGACTATTTGGCATAATACGATGCCACTCCCAAGCCTCTCACTTTGTTTTCAGGCTCCATGAATTCCAGCTATGGGGAAAATATGTTGGAGAATGGTTCCAAGTAAATACCATATCTGCAAACCAGGACCCAGCCTCACAAGGTGTGTTCTTATATGCTGCTGTAACTGAGTCTTCAATAGGCCGTTCCATCATTGGGCATGGGCAATTGCTTCTAGAAGGATATTACCAGTGAATCCCATAAGTACCAACCTAATGCCTCGTTTCTTGTGCTATAAAATTAGTTTCTTTGGTCAAAAAAAAGTATTGTGTGGGATACTGTGGGTAAGCTATTTAGAAGTCCTCAGATGGTCTCTGGCAAAATCATTGCATGCAGGGTAAGCAAATCTAAAACTAGAACAAATGAGCCATTTCTAGCAAGGAAGATGACTGTCTTCTCTGTAATAGAAGTGACTTAATAAACTCTATCTACCACTGAGCCTCTCACTTCATTTCTAACATTTGGAGCACTCAATTGACATGAGACTGTATTCAATATGGTAGGGGAAAATCCACATTATTAAAGCAGCCTAGCGCATGCATGGTGTCCTAGGGCATGTATGGTGTCCTACCACATGCATGGTGTTCATTAACTTCATGAGAAGACATAGAGTCAGAGATTTCTTCCTTGTCCATGAAGTTATGTGCATTGGATTTTGAGATGCCCATTTCAGAATAGTACTTTTTGAGTAATAGTACTAAAAGACATATGACTTGGCCTCAGAACCCATTGAAAAGCCTCTTCCTTTAACCTGGTTGTCACCAGTCCTGGGAATTCATATATGCCAACCCATTAACTACCAGTCATTGCTGGTAGTTGTGTATATGTGTATGCATATGAAATGTATATGTATATGTGTGTTTGTTTTCATCTGTCTTTGATTCCATGAAAAGGAGACCATTGGATGCTGTATTGTCTGTCCTACTTGACTGGGGAATTTTCCAATTCCCCTTTAAGCAAAACCCTTGAGCTAAGGTACAAAGCTTTAGTGGTAGACATACCTCCAGTTCACGCCATCTGTCATGCAGAGCCATCTATACACAGATAGGTGTTTTGTTTGTTTGTTGTTTGTTGTTTTTCATGTCATATATAACTTCACATCCTGTCCTGGGGTAAGTTGAGGAAAGAGTTCAGTGCACTAGAACATAATGAGCCCTATAACATGTGTTATATTTCCACTTAAGGAAGAAGTATCCCTGAATATATGCCCCAATGAAACAAATGAGAAATAGGTCAGATACCTGGAATTTCCATTGTTAACTACTTAGTGTCTGCCAGAGTATAAAGCAACCCAAAGGAGTATCTTAACAGGAAAATCATTATATCATTATATATGACACAGCAAGGCATGTGTACATTCTGTTATTTCCTGGTACTCAAGATTTGTGGGAATTGTAAGGTAGGGATGTGTGTGTGTGTGTGTGTGTGTGTGTGTGTGTGTGTGTGTCCTTAAAAATATACTGAGATATTCAAAATTCAAACTACATTTGTCACTATAGCCCTAAGCCAGACACACTTAAATAGGTTAGAACACACATGGATTAGTGTTATCTCAGAATCATTATCAGTAATTACTAAGATAGCCCAAATATGTTCCATAACCCCATATATTATCCTCTTGGCATAAATGCAAGTACAGTATACACATGTAAATTTGGGAGAGTATTTCTTCAAGAATCACTAATTGAATGAAAAGTTAATAGGTGTAGTGAAGAAAGAACTCATTATCATGAAGGGAGAGAGAACAAGGTAAGCTCAGAACTGGCAATAAAGTCAGGATTATCTGTAGACTATGGAGTGTCACTGAATGCTCATCTGTGTCACCCCAAGAGCCCTATGACCCATAAGCCACCACTAAGCATCCTTGCTGTTGTTCCTCCTCTGGAAATGACTACAAAGTCTTCGTGCTGATTTCAGTGTCCCCACTTGGCTTTACTGCATAGCTTCATCCTTCCCTCTGAAGCCTTGGTGTTACCTGGAGAGCATCCTGTTCTGTTGGCACTTCCAGCTGACAACAAACACCATGCCCACCAAAATAAGCACCTTATCCAGTGTCCTCACTAAAGGCTCTAAGTGCTGTCATGCCACATGTTTATAGGACAATTGAGTCAATCTGCATGCCAAGCCTCTTCTATCATTTATAATTCCCTAAAATTGGTGATTCTCCTTTTTCTAAAATACTATGGAATGTCTAGAATCCCAACTACTTCTAGCTCAAGCCAACTCCATCTGGGAGTCAATCACCCAGCAAATCAAACATAAATATCCTCAGGAGCTAAGACTATGCATTGAACGCCACATTGTTGTTAGTTCTGTATGCGTCAATGACTTTGGTCCTAACCATTGATCTAGTATCTCCAAACTCATTTCTCCCACATTCTCCTATTTGTTAGCAAAATAATTTAGCTCCTTTCATTGTAGACTTTTCCTCCGAGTCTTGACATCCCGAATGTTTCCTGGGATATGCAAGGATCTGTTAGGACTATGGTATGGAAGCAGTAAGAGTGGCAAATTTTCAAGTATATCTTAGAGGATCTTCACCTATGTCAGATACATGAAAAGTGCTTCAGCTGAAGAGAGAAGCTTGGTAAGGCTCAAGAGTACATGATATGGCACCTTTATCCAAATCCTCCTAAGTGACATCGTCCCTGACAAAGATGTAGCTGTTTGTAAAGCAATGTTTATGATTTACAAAAAATGGTAAAACTATAAATTCAACATCCTGCAGCATCATACTTTCTTTCTATTTTGCATCTAAAATGATTCTTGAAGCTACAAAAGAGAGGAGACTTCAAGGGCAGTTGAAGAAATTACTGGTTCTCTGTCAGTTTTGAGTTTTCTTGCTTACTATCCAATCTCAAAAAGTCCAGCTCAACTTGAAATCCTCCTCTTCCTAGAATTCTCCAGAAGGGTCTGTTTTAGACATTTTCTATTCCAAACTCTTGTCTTCAATATGTGTAATATTTCAGATGACCAGAGGTAAAAAATTTTTGAGCAAGGCAACTTTTTTATAATTTTTTTATTTAAATTAGAAACGAGCTTGCCTCACATGTCAATCCCAACTCCCTCTCCGTCCCCTCCTCCCTTGCCCCTCCACCAACCCCCCAGACCCCCACCCAATCCCCACACCATTTGCCAGGGAGGGTGAGGCCCTCCATGGATGATCCCCAAAGCATGTCATTTCATCGAGGGTAAGGCCTAGGCCCCCCCCATGTGTCCAGGCTGAGAGACATCCCTCCATGTGGAATGGGCTCCCAAAGTTCACTCATACGCTATGATAAAGATTGATCTATTAGCCAAGGCCCCAGAGATTGCTGAGGTCTCCTTACTGACACCACATTCAGGGGGTCTGGAGAAGTCCCATGCTGGCCTCAGTCATCAGTCTGGGCCCAAAAGCTCCCCCTTTTCAGGTAAGCTGTCTCTGTGGGTTTCACCAGCATGGTCTTGATGCTTTTGCTCATCACTCCCCTCTTTCTGTCACTGGGTTCCAAGAGTTCAGTTCATTGTTTAGCTGTGGGTATCTGCCTCTGCTTCCATCAGTTGCTGGTGAAGGTTTGGCAGTGGGATTGTAGACTGGCACTCCCTGATCCATGTCTAAAATCCATATATGAGTGAGTACATACCATGTTTGCCTTTTTGTCACTTGGTTTCCTCACTCAGGATGGATTCTTCCAGTGCCATCCATTTGCCTGCAAATTTCAAGATTCCATTGTTTTTTTCCTCTGAGTAGTACTCCATTGAGTATGTACCACATTTTCTCTATCCACTCTTCAGTTGTAGGGTATTTAGATTGCTTCCAGGTTCTGGCTATTAAAAATAATGCTGCTCTGAACATAGTGGAACAGACATCCTTGTTGTGTGAATGGGCATCTTTTGGGTATATGCCTAAGACTGGAATTGCTGGGTTTTGTGGTAGATTGATTCCCATTTTCCTAAGGATCTCCATACTGATTTCCAAAGTGACTGTACAAGTTGGCACTCCCACCAGCAGTGGAAGAGTTTTCCTCTTTCTCCACATTCTCTCCAGCATAAACTGTCATTGGTGTTTTTGATTTTAGCTATTCTGACAGGAATAAGATGATATCTCAGAGTTGTTTTGATTTGCATTTCCCTGGTGGCTAAGGATGTTAAGCACTTTCTTAAGTATCTCTCAGCCATTTTAGACTCCTCTATTGAGAATTCTCTATTTAGTTCTGTACTCTACTTTTTAATTTGATCCTTTGGTGTTTTGGAGACTTGCTTCTTGAGTTCTTTGTAAATTTTGGAGATCAGCCCTCTGTCAGATGTGGGGTTAGTGAATATCTTTCCTCATTTTGTGGGCTGCCTTTTTGTCTTGCCAGCTGTGTCCTTTGCCTTACAGAAGCTTCTCAGTTTCAAGAGGCCCCATTTATTAATTGTTGACCTCAGTGTCTGTGCTACTGGAGTTATGTTCAGGAAGTAGTCTCCTGTACCAATTCGTTCAAGGATACAGAGGTAAAATTTTAAGTTACTGTTCACTGTCATAAGAGTCTTAAAACACAATAGTTTTGTCATTTTTGTATTCTACTGACAGAAAACACTTCTGGTACTAATTACTTTTATTACTCAGAGATGTTTTGCATAACATAATCCACTTCAACTAGGTTAAACAGAAAGGATTTTGTGTAGGGAATTGTCTTCTTTCATAAATTTCAGCAGTTGAAGAAGCAAGCTCTAGGCTGTTTCCACACCAACTCCCAAGCCTCACAATCCTTCTAACACTGTGACTGAGAAAGCATCCATGGCTACTGCAAAAAGATGAGAAATCACACATACGCTGCCATAACTGCTGACTGACTACAAAGTCACCGTAACTCTGACATAGCTAGAAGACTGCCCTTACTGTGTCAGGAAGCTGTGGACCAGGAAGACAATACCGTGCCAGAATCTTGGCATTTCATATCCTGGCCTCAGACCCAAAACACCACCCCAATACCTGTGCCCTAGCACTTCATCCCTCACCTCTAGAGCCTCTTATTTAATCAAAATCTAATGCAACACATCTGATTGACAAAGGCTAAATCATATCTGAAATTTGATGCAGGATGTCATTCTGTGTATATGGTGTCTTATTGGATGTTGCTGAATAAAGCACTGTTGGCCAATAGGGAAGCAAAATAGGTGGGACTGGGGGTCTAGAAGGATTCTGAGAGATGTAGTGAGGAGAGTCGTCACCATGTGATCCCTGGAGGAAAGAAAGCAAGTCTGGCATTCTCAAAAAATATATGTCCTTATAAAAATATATATTTGTAATTATGGGTTAATAATTAAGTCAGAGCTAGCCGATTAGAAACCATAAGAAATAGCCAACAGCTTCATAGATAACATAGTGTCTTGTGTGTTATTTGGGGGCTAAAAGAAGCAACAGGAACCAGGGGACAGGCAGGAAGACTAAACATTACAGAATGGTGGAAGCTATGGAATATGAATTTCCACATAGTGTGACAACAGTGTAAAAGGGATTTTAGAAACAAAACAGAAGCATGGCTTCTCAGTAACAGCATTTTTCTCAGGTGAGCTCTGTTTTCCTAGAGACAAGCGGAGCCTTGCCAGCCAGTGCGGACAGTAAACTTATGTCCCGCCATCTTATAAAAACCGCAGTTAAAACAGCTGCAGTTTTGATTAGCAATGTTGTTTAACAGATAACAGACACATGGCCAGAAAAAACATAAAAATTTACAGTAAAATCAGATGCAGATGAGGAAAAACCCCTACAGGTTTACAGTGTGTTTAAACATATATGTAGGCTTGGGAGAGAAAAAAAACCAAAATAAAGTGATTTTTAAAAAAACAGAGTGGCTAGGCAATGGTGGTGTACATGCCTTTAAATCCAACACTCCAGAGGCAGAGACAGACAGATGTCCACAGAGAAACGCTGTCTCAGAGGAAAAAATAAATAAATAGAAGTGAAAAAAAGTAGAGTAATAAAAAGCCTTATAAAATAAACAAACGCAGAGAGTCTAGATACTGTATGCTACTATGTTTTTCAGTTGTTCAATTACTAAGAAACAACTACTAAAATATACTTGATTATAAATGCTGCTAAATTAATCCAACCTAAATATTTTTAAAATGTTTATTGGGAGACGTCATTCTGTAAATATGTGTCTGACTGGTTTGAATAAAGCACTGTTGGCCAATCGGGAAGCAAGACAAGTGGGACTAGTAGTCGAGGAGGATTCTGAGAAAGAGAGAGACACAGGCAGACACGATGTAGACCACCAGAGGAGTAAGAGGTCTGGAGCCTTTTCTCAGGTAAGAGAAATACTTAGATTAACAATTATGGGCTAAATACTTAAGTCAGAGCTAGCCAATAAGAAACCAAGAAAACGGCCAACAGCTTCGTAATTAACACAGTTTCCTGTGTGTTCATTTGAGTTGGCATGGCTCCAGAACCTCAACAGGATCCTGCAACAGAAAATGTCTCATGCCTAAGAATGTATTTTAGTTTTCCACAGCCTACACAAGATGAACATTAACTTAGCCCATGTCACCATTAGTCCCCTCTTTTTTGTTTCTCAGACATACTTCCAAGAGATAGGCCCAGAAAAGGAAGGGGAGTCAAATTTACTCAAAGCTATCATAGGAGCTATGAATCCATACCCATAAATCATGTCAAACTGCATTGACACACTTAAAATACCACAAGTCTTCTAAAACACACAGTACTCCAGAGATTCTAAATCAAGAGGTTTAGGGAATAAAGACCAAGAATTTGCAATATTGATACACTGTTTACATGGACACAATATATCGATACACTGTTTAATGTACAAATTTAAGTGAGATATACAAAAACAATGAATTTCCCATCAAAATAGTGAACATATTCATTAGTCTAAAGCAAAATCAAGAAAAGGAGGATGAGGAGAGACTGTGAGGAGAGTTAATAAGAACAAAATATATTATGTGAATATAAAGTGCCCCATTGAAGCTATTCTTTGCATGCTAATCTAAAATAGAATAAAATTTTTCCAAAATTCCTCTGCAATAAACCCTATGTGTGTTCTTTTTAAATTTTACATTATTTCAAATCAGCAACTCATTCTTAAAACAGGAGACCAAACTGAACTTCCTTCTTCAAATACCCCTGCTTTTAAAAAATCAGTTTATTTATATTTAGTCCAAAAACTCTGAGTCATCCATACCTAGAAAGTTCCCATCATGTTGGTTCAGAGTCTTAGTTCTCTTGTCACTGACCACAAAAATCAATACGACTAGACATACAATATAAAACTTTGGCTCTTAAATGTGTATAACAGCATCCTCATATATAGTTACAACCACGGATGTCCCAGAAAATGCAAATCAATATGAAGCAATTTTGTTTGCTACAACTGATAACACTGATACAAATGATACATACTATTTGCGCTGATACCCAATCAGCAACTAAGATGAGCAAGTCATACAATACAGGTGCAATTTGTAGCCAATGAGATGTGAAAGGGACCACAAATTGAGAGGTAAGCGGAACTAAAAAGGATTTTGTATCCACTAAAACAAACCAAAATATTTCCCATAATGTGCATGAGAGAAACGATACCAGGACAGCAGATAGTTCGGTTCATGCAGCATGATAACACTAAGCACTACCAAGTGACAGAGAACAGTGCAAGAAGCTTCAAATACATTGCCCCAGAACTCTACTATTTAGATATGTGACATAAACATAAATAGGACAGGTGCTAGTGGTTCTCAAACTCTGTGTTCTTCAGAATCGCCTGGAAATACAGAATGCTGGGGCCCATCTCCAGGATTTTGAGTCAAGATATTTAGGTAAAACAACTCAGTTTGGGGAGGGGTGCATGGTATTTCCAATACACTTCCAGATAACATGTGGGTCTCAGTGATGGATAGAAGCTTCTAGAAAAAGAACACTCAAAAGGAGACATAGAAGCAGAAAGAGGCAATCAGACAGCCTTGGTTTAGTAATCTAGACATGAGATACAGTCAAAGAGAACTTTCATCAATTGAGGAATAAATAGCAAAGAAAGGCTAAAGGGGAAAAAGCATGAACCTTATCTGAAACTTTCACCCCTTGAAGAACACTATGTATGGCATAAAATTAATAGAACATAGGAAGACATAATTCAGACAAGGAAAAATGCTTAAGAAAAAAAGCTGCTGTGGCTTTGATTAATTCTATTAAATTGGATGCCCTTACATTTGGAGCACAAATGTTTAGAACTATAGTATCCTCTTGATTGATTTTTACTTTAGTGAATATTTAGTGTTCTTTTTTGTATCTTTTTTATTAGTTTTTACTTGAAGTGTGTTTTATCAGATATTAAACTAGCCACACCTGCATATTTCTTCATGCCATTTGCAGTGGTTTTGCTTTGTTTTGTTTTGTTTTATTCTTTCCTTTGTCAAAATAGTGCCTGTCCTAGATGGTGAGTTGCATTGTTTGGCCATAACAGAAAGATAGATCCTGTTACCTAATCCATTCTAGTCTGTCTTTTTATTAAAAGACCATTAATATTGGGGATTATTATTTAACAATGTTTATTAATTCCTGTTATTTTGTTGTGGTTGTTCTGTGTTTTGTTTAGGTCTCTTTTAGTATTGTTTACTTTTTGTGTCCATTGGGTGTGGTCAACCTCGTTAGACCATAATTTTTCCTCTAAGCTGAATTAGTGCATGGGACTTAAAGAAATCAAGCACTCTATAAATCAAAACTGCTTTCTTCTGAGAAGCAAAGGGGCAAGGTATGTAAGTGGATTATTTAACCAGATAAAGGCTGCCTATCAAAGGAGAGATGAGTCATGCTGGGAAAGAAACATCTTTGGAGGACTTAACACACATTTTAAGCAATGAGAAGAGAAAAGGCAAAATAGTAACATGAAGGACAGAGTTAGGAAAATCACACACTAAAGAGAAAGGGGATAATGAGAAAAATTACAGACAAAACAATGGCTATGGAGTAAAAGTCATTCACGTGAGTCATTTCTATCCTCCTTTTTCAGGTCTGAGGCCAAATTCTCAGAAAGCTCTGAGACCTTCAGAATTATCGCAGCAGCTCAGTTCCTTCTCAGTCCTTCTAAATCACCACCACTGCAATCGTGTTAATTGCTCTCTGCAAATCGTGGTTGCTTTATTAAAGTTAAAGTTCTCTGACTGTCAAAATCATATTCTCTTGTTACTTGCATATCTGATTCCCACTGGAGGTTAAGCAGCTCGGAGGAATCATTTTGCCTTGCTGACTCTTCTACAGTGGTTGACAAACACGGTTAGTCTATAAATGCTGAGCAAATTAATAGAGATACAGTTCTTGTAATTAAGGCCACATATTAAACTTGCAGGGAAAAAACTGAATGATCTAATGTTAGCCCAAGGAATATCCAAGAGTTCTGAACATATTAAAATGGCTGTAAAATACAAGAAAGGTAACCAATATCTGGCAAATTGATTGCCTAGTTGGGGAAATAAGTAGCATCCAATCTCTCACATGAGTGACTTTTGAAGAGGCCAAAGAATGGAAAGCAAGCTGGCAGAGAAGAGAAAGAAAAGACTCACAAAATCAGATATACATGAAGTCAGTTGAGGGTGGCAGGAGTGCAGAGTGTGTTATGCTATGTCAGCCACCAGAAGTTTGCAGAGACCTTAAGAAAGGTTCCTGTGCTGTGGGAACAGATGTTTACAGATCTCACTGACTCTGAATACGGCTGGCATATGGGTTACACAAACGATGGGAGCATTGAAGCAATAACACTGAGAAGAAAGATAGATAGTTTGAATATACAATTTGAGACTCTTGTAATACCAGTAATACCAATGGTGAGAGGTTAAAGAGGGTGGCTGGTGTAGTGGATATAAACCACAAATGCATGTGTGGGAACCCCACAGAGAAACTCATTAACATGTATGTTTCATATGCATTAATAATTACATTTTTAATTTCAAAAAAAGAACAAGAAACTTAGGTCCTCTCACAGAAACATGAGATCAGACAGATAAAATTTCATCTCTGTCATAAAAATGAGGTAAAACTCTATCATTATTTCCTAAAGGAGATGTCCACGTGGATAATATAACCTTTTCAAGTGAATTTGAAAATCACTTTTTCGTCGAACAAATTTTCTGGTTTTAAAACCGCTGTTCACTTTGCTTCTGAGCCATTTATTTAATTCTGTCTCATTTTAAGCCAAGCGAAAAGTTGTCACTTATTTGGTAAATGAGTGTTGTTTTATAATACAAAATAACACTCATGAATCAGAGCTGCAAAGTGTATGGGACACAGAGATAATCACAAACAGATCATAACAAATGACTCTGCTCCCCCACATATATTATATATGTAATCACAGACATGAAATATTTTGAAATGGTGCTTTTACCCATCAGATTAGCAAATAATAAAAAGACAATACCCAGACTTTTCCACAGCAGCAGGAATCTCAAATACTGGTAGATGGCTCGTTTAGAAATACATGTCATATCAGAAAAGGGATGCTTTCATCTGACAATTTAATGTTAAAGAATTTCTCCTGAAAAGATAGCATGTAATTGCAGTCTCAAATTAAGCATGTCAAAACCAAAATTATTATATCTCAAAAAAGCCTCATTTATCTCTTTTTTTTCTTGTTTTACTAAATTATGTCACTAGATACCTAGTTGCCCCAGAGAGAAATTTGGTAAACTTTGCAACCTTTTTCCCTTTGTCTACACCTTTCCCCTCAACTCTACCTCCAGATCTATTTTGAATTTACTCTCTTTTCTCTCCAGTTAATACTACTATCCAAAGTACTATTAGATTTTTCTGTATTCTTACAATAGCTCCTTAAATTAATCTAGTTTCCACATTCATTCTGTGAGAACTGATCACAGCAACAAAGCCAAGACCTTTAACCACCAAGTTTTATGTTTTAAAAGGAATGCCCAAATGGAATCTTAAAAAAATTATAAGGGATTGTTTGATGGCTGTCCTTGGTTGTCAACTTGACTCTAACTGGAATGAACTACAATCCAGAAATGGAGGACACATCTGGGAGAGATTTTCTGCTTGGTTTGAAGTGGGTAAATCCCCTTGTAGTCTGGACCTCTGGGGCATGAAGACACACCTGTGACCAGATCTTGGGGAAGAAAGACACACCTTTAATCTGTGCCACACCTTCTGCTAGAAACCTATATAAGACCATGAAAGAAGGAAGGTATTCTTTGCCTACTTGTCCTTGCGTTGGTAGCATGCCCATTCCTTTGCTGGCATTGGAGCCTACATTTTTGGTATTCTAGCATAATAAAGAAGACCAACTGAGACATTGAGAGAGAGAGAGAGAGATTATAAGTCCTATGACTCCAGAGAACCCTGATGAATACAGATTTACTTACATATTAGGGTTTTTATTGCTGTGAAGAGGTACTATGACCACAGCAACTCTTAAAAAGAAAAACTTTCATTTGGGGCTGCCTGACAGTTTAAGAAGTTTAGTCCATTGTCATCATGGCAAGAAGCATGGTGGCATGCAGAAAGACATGATGCTGGAGAAGAAACTGAGAGTTCTACATCTGGATCTGCAGGATGCAGGAAGGAAGACCACACTGGGCATGACTTGAGAATCTAAGACTTAGAAGCCCACCCACAATGACCAACTCTTCCAACAAGGCCACACCTCCTAATAGTGCCATTCCCGATGAACCTATGGAACCTTTTTATTCAAACCATTGCAAACAGCAAGATGGATTTGGGAGTAAAAACTTGTTGACCTGAACTCAATTCCTGCAACCCATGTAGTAGAAGAAAAGTGAGCCTACAAATTGTCCTCTGATTTCTGTGTGCATTGTGGCACATGCATGTATGTACACACATACATGCATAGATAAATAGATGTAAAAAATAAATTTCAAAAAGCTTGGCCTCTTGGAATGGAGAGATGACTCAGCAGCTAAGAGTACCGGCTGCTATTGCAGAAGACCTGGGTTCAGGTTCAGAGTTCCTAACACTCATATGGTGGTTCCTCCCACATTAACCATTATTAAAAAAAAATGACCTGCATGATCATGGGCCAGTCTGAGGAAAGCAATTGTTCAGTTGAGGTTCTCTCCTGTCAGGTGACCCAAAATTGTGTCAATCTAACAAAAATCTACCCAGCACAACATCTAAATTGCTCAGATAGTATTGAGAACTTGAGAAGAACATCCCCCTGAGGAAAAAAATCTAACTCTTACTTATGAATTCATGAATCTCTACAGAATCAAGATCTACAGGCTTCTCCATAACTTACTTCATCTTCCCACATCCTCCCCTGCAACTCACTGCCCTTAAGCAACACCATCCATCCTGATACTACTTCAACATGACAAGGTCACCCCAAGTCAGAGTTGAGACAACTATTTGGGAAATTCTCTTTCTAGTTCCTTCAGATCACATTTCTACTAAAATACCTTTTCCTGATAAAGGTATTACATTACTTTCTGGGGAAAAGTGAACAAATTGTCTTTCACCTCAGATAAAACACCAGCCACAGACCTAACAAATGATTCTTCCCAAGTCTAGCTTGATACGCCAATGAGTTCATGGGAACATGGATGACTCTAGGGCAACTGTGCGCTGCTCCCAGCATCCTATATCCTATACCTAGAGCCTGTCCTCTTTCCCAATGTTTACTTGTACTTATACAGCTTTGGAGGGAATCTTTGTGAATCTTGTGATTTTCTAGGATTTATGAATTTCATAAGTTTGTGACTCTGTTTTTCCACAAACTTCCCTAATCATTTAAGTTACCTTCCAGGGAGTCCTGTACTTAATGTCTTTTCCTAGTACTTTAAAAAAACACTCCGGATAAAGCAACTTAAATAGAAGGACTTACTTCAGTTCACAATCCAAGGATAAATTTCATTATGGTAGGAATGTCAAAGCAGCATAAATTTAAAGCAGCTGGTTATTCCACAACCATAATCAGGAACAGAGCAATGATTGAATGCTGATGCTTATTGTCCTTTCACTACTTATGCAGCCTGAGATCCTAGCCAAGAAATGCTGTCATCCTCAGTAGATGTGTTCTTCCACCTCGATTAAAGCAGTCAAGACAATTTTCCACCAGCATGCAAAGAGGCCCATCTACCACATGATTCTAGATTCTACTAGTTGACAATTAGCACTACCACAATTATACAACATAAGACTAACAGCTATTGTTACCGTGTTGTGTGGGAATCAAGATTCACTAGACTCAGTACAGGTTAAATAAAGTTTATTCAGAGAGATTACACTTACACAAGAGGCAGGAGGCTGCCACAGGTTCCAGCTCCAATCCTCCCAGGCTGTTCCCTTGACCCAACCAGTAGCAAGAGAGAGAGCTCTGGGGTCGCCTACTCCAGATCTAGTCCTGTCCTCCATCACATACTCATCTGTGACCATGCCCAAATGCGTGCTACAGGTATGGGACAATATCTCACTACAATTCCCCTTTTAGCCTTAAGAAAAAGATTTAGGCTTGATATGAAACTATATACAAAGATAGCAAATATGAAGTATGCTCTAGGAGAATGAAAAATAAGAACAAACACACCTAAGACCTATCACCAGTGATGCAGCTAGAGCAAATGGTAAAAGCTACCTAACCAATCCTAGGGTAAAGACATAACAGAGATTACTATAGAGTTATCCCGAGCTGGAAAGTTTAAGTCTTGTATCTAATATTTCTATCTAGGAAGAGAGAACAATAATTGTGACAGTCTAATATTGAACCTCATCAAAGCCCTGAGAAGGAGGAAAACAATACTAGGATAGGCAGGACGTGCAGGCGAGCAACTTCCAAAAGGTGCAGCGAAGACAGAAACAGCAGGCTACCTGGACAGTCACCCAAAGTCTCATAGCAGTGTAGGGACAACCAGCTTTGGCTAAGGCCTAGAGCATCAGACTGACAAACAGGGTAGAAAGGCTGTCTTACCCTGGCTTGGCAAGTTTCAGCAGTTTCTAAGTTTATCTACTGCAAGCACAGTAGGACATGTCCAAAGTCGGCAGTCAAGTGGGGGCAGTTCTTTGCACAAAAGGCCATTAGCCAAGGAGAGAATGGGCTGCAGAAGGAGTAACATCGGTGCCCAACATATTCTTGGGAAAAGCTTGGTGCTGTCAGGAGCAATTGTGTCTCATGTCAATGGAGTACTAATATTAAGACATTTAAATGCCATATTCTGCAGGTCTATGAAGTAAGTATTTGAAGATCAAAAATCTATGTCAGACTAATCTAATAGATATAAGAAATGTGGGTAAAAATATCTGTTATTCTCAGGAACCTAGTACAATGGCTGAAGCCTCCTAAAATAATTTAGCAAGAACCAAGATTTCAGCAATATAGCTATACATACACACATATATGTGAGTCTCTAAAACAGAGGTAGAATAGAAGTATCTTGATCAGAGGTAGAACTGTATAGTGCAACATGATAAAAATATCTTAAGTTGCATCAATATATAAAATATCTTAAACATATGTAAAAGCATACATACATAGACTATAAGGATACTTGTGCACAAAATTATCGTAAACAGAAAGAAGACCTTATGCCGGGCGTGGTGGCGCATGCCTTTAATCCCAGCACTTGGGAGGCAGAGGCAGGAGGATCTCTGTGAGTTCAAGGCCAGCCAGGTCTACAGAGTGAGTTCCAGGACAGCCTCCAAAACAATACAGAGAAACCCTGTCTTAAAAAAAACAAAAAAAGAAGAACTTACAATATGACAAAACATAACATACAAGTTATCTGAGAAAGGAATACAAACTTAATTATACATAAGTTACATCATTCGAGAATCTATAACAATATAAATTGTCTATAGCTGATAACTACTAGGATAATTCACAAAAGATATGTTAATCTACCTATATCCCATCCTAACCATACCTTTCCCATCCATACCTTAAACTTATCTAAAAGAGATACCTGAGTCTGAACTCCTCTTTTCATACCCAACCTTAAACAATTAAAAAGCAAACCTATGCAGGTGTAAATTATCCCTTAAAGCCAACAGCAGGGAAAAGGGACGTTGTTTTCTTAGAATTACTTCCTGTTGAAATGGGACAATGATAACTCCATTGAATTCTTCAGGAAATTTTTTTAGAGTGATGAAATTCTTGAGAGGACTAGCTGTAACATTTGTATCTAGTCTCTGTGTGGCAGGAGATGCTTCACTGAAATTCTTATCTGAAGCTAGTCTGGAGTTGTTTTGAGCCTTACAGTCCCAACCCAGTTTTAGGGTGGTATTGGTTAGTTCAGAGGCATCAAATTGAATCAAGTGGTATTGATGAAGTGGGGCCCCATCTTCTTTCCAGAGAGTTCAAAGATTGCTGTTAGGAATTTTTTTGTTCACTGTGGAGTACTTAAGACATTAATATCATCACAGAAAGTTTAACTTTCATAGGTAAACATACAGGGAAAGGTAACAATAAGGATGAAATTAAGAATGAGAAAATTAGGATTTTAGAGAATACAGAGTCAAGACAATAGTAGTCCTAGATTTTGTTTTCTTCTTACATCAATGGCCTTTTGATATGAGACAGAAACTGAGCTTTATTTAAACAACATGCTTCAATTTGGAGAAGGAGAGCCATGTCCAACTCCAAAGCCAGGTTTGATTTTTATGTGAATAGGGACTATGAAAGTGCTAAGAAGCAGGGAAAGAGTTTAGTATAAATACTTTACCCTATGTCAGATTCTTCTATGTATGAGGCTCCTTCTGGATAACTATCCTCTCTTCTTTAGGCATCTACACATTCCGTGTCTTTTTGCTTTTTGGAAATGGGTTTTCCTGTTACGACAAGAACAAAACACTCCCCCTTCCTTTGTGAGATCTCCATACAACTTGTGGGATATATCTTGGTGGATGACTTATCATTTCTCCTCATCAAGAGGTTTCCCTTATTCAAACCGAATTTGGATCAACTTTGATGGTATCCAAAGCTTTTCTTCTCCTGTAGAAACAAAGGCAAAACCCCTAACCCAATGTAGCAAATGTCCTGGTTTCCATACTGAGGTCAATACGTGCTTGAAGTACACCGGCTGATTTAGTTTACAAGTTTTTTCTATTGTCCAGTGTCTTTCTGTGGTTGTTTTTCCTTTCTCATTAGCATTAAGAAAGTTTAGTGTTAGTAAAGCATTATGTAATCTATGTTTTGGGGTATTCATTCCCCCTGCCTATTTATAGAGCATTTCCTTTAAAGTGTGATTAGATCTCTCAACCTCTACTTGTCCTGTAGGATTGTGTGGTATACCGGTTACATGCTTTATGCTATAATATTTTTAAAAACTGTTCCAATTTGCTGGAGACATATGCTAGAGCATTGTCAGTTTTTATTTGTGAAAGTATACCCATAATGGCCATTACCTCTAATAGGTGTGTGATAACAGAACCAGCCTTTTCAGAGCTAAGACCAGTGGCCCATTGAAAACTATCATGGCAATCTTTACTCTTAGTCTTGCTATGGGAGAAAAAAAAGGACTGTGGAAACTTCTCACCAGCTTTGAGTATATGTACCTGCTATACATCTTACCATATACAGAGTACAAACCAAGAAGACTCAAAATGACTTTGGGGACAAATGTTGTCCAGTAGCCTCCTTCAGCCAAAACTATAACAGAACGTCAAAGTAGCTATCTGTTTGATTTATGATTTTCAAGCAAATTTTTTTAAAAACTGCATGTGAGAAAGAGAGCACTAAGTAATCCAATGCTTCTTCTACTCAAACACTCAGTAACAACCATGTAATTATGTAAGTACTTAGAAACCTCAGAAAATTTGAGTGGGACTACTCTTGTGCAAAGACATTTGCACATGCACACTAGAGTATACAGAGTTGTCTGCTCATCGCAGCAGCCACAGCAATCCCTATAAATCATACTGACACACTTTGTTCTCATCCAACTCGCAAGATAGCTGCTTTCACAACATCCCCAAATCACAAAATGAGTTGCAGCATGTAGTCAAATTACTTTCCTGACAAACAAAACAGCATAAAGAAAACCTGCAAGGACAAATTCATGTGAGATTAAGACGTGCTTAGCAGATCAAGAACTGAGAGGCCACTGTGATTCCAGGGGGGCACCAGAATATGCCAAAATTGCTTTATGACACTTAGCCATAATTACAGCTAACCGCACTGTTGGGGGTTCTTTCCTTGGCAGGATTAGAGGCGATGAATACACATGTGTATTTCTGTGTATATATAAATTAATTTCCATCTGAAGATATGATTGCTCCACCTGTTATAGTCTGTCTACATCTTAAATTTTCATCCAATATTGCCAATTAGTTCACAAAACAGAACTGAAGAGTGAAAATCAAGGTGCAAATATCTGATTTATGGATAAAATTGGCTATGCCCAATTATGTTTGTTGCTGCTTTAAATATTCTGTTATCAAATTGACTAAATAATTGAAGCTGTTACAAACATGTCAGATGGAATTTCACATCAAATTTCAACTAGTGCTTTAGAAACGTCACGTATTTTCTGTTACTGCGGGGTTCTTTCCATCTCTGGAAGGTCACATGGGGTCACCTTCATTCAAGAAGCAGTTGGAGCAGGATGAAAGAATTAATAAGAGTTAGAAGTCTTGGATTTTGTAATTTATAAGCCCTGTGATCCTGAACAAGTAGCTCACCTCTCCAAGAGTTTTATGTCACATCAAAGAGATGGAAATAAGATTCAGACTGCCCACCTTATAAGATATTTTAAACATGAAATAAAGTAAGTCATGTCATTTGGGATGCAGTTTGTACGAAACAAATTTAATATCATTATTATTTGAGAGGAGTCACTGAGCCAGGAGCCAGTCTGCAGTAACCATGAAAGAGCTGCTTAGCACGATGCATGTCTGCTGAGCAATCCAGGTGCTCTCAGCGGAAAGCAGCTGCTAAAGACAACCGAAACAGTGTCTTTCTCCAGCATGTTTGCCTTCTGATGAAGACTGCACACCTAAACTAAAATAACAATAATAATAATGGTGACAATCATAATAATACACAACAACAAATGAAGTCAGATAATGGACACTGATGAGCAGTTTTGGAGGCAGTTTTCACCATGACCTTAAACGGGAACAGAAGTCTTGAGCCTCAGTGAACAAAAATTATAACTTTTTTTTCTTTTTGTTTGGTTTCTTAAGTTTGGTACTCACATTTTGGAATGATAAATGTCTGTGTTTTTTCTTCACTCTGTGTTGAAAGCCAACTAACAAGTAGATGTTATGTTTAAAGATATGCAGATTTTAAATGATTTTTATTGACAATAAAACTAAATTTTACAGTGAAGCAGAGTCTATTGCCACCATCATATTCAATTGAGTAAAGTTAGCACTCAACAATAATTCACTTGAACAACTGATGCCAACCTGTCCATTTACTTATTAGGGGAGGCATGACATGATTACATTCTACAGCATGCATGTGAAGGTCAGGGGAAAAGTTCCTGGAGTCAGTTCTCTCATTCGACTATGTGGGTCCCAGGAATTGAACTCAAGGCGTCAAGCTTGACTGCAAGAGCCTTTACCTACCTGCTGAGCCATCTCACTAGCTAGAGAAAACTGATTCTAAAGAGAAACTCGAGAACCAACAGACTAAACAGTTCTGATGAATTACTAAGTGGAAACTTAGAACCTTTGCTACTAAAGTGAGCTTCTCAACTAGGAGACTCATTGTGGAGGGACATTGAATAAAATGGATCACACAGAAGAAAGAGCCCAAGTCTTTGAGCTCTTTAGAGTAGATATGCAACTTAACATTTATACAGAACAGATTTCATGAAAATGGAACTTGAAAGAGATGATATTTTAGCACCAAGCCCTTATAGAATAAGCCCTTAGTGAGAGTCCAGGCAAGCAATAAGAATCATCTGTCCACAAAATAGATATCATCTACAAAAGAGAATAACCCCAGAAAGTATTTCAGAATGTGTAAAAACAAGTTGCACTGGCTGACAAGTGTAGCATATTTATAGGATTGCAGAAATCATTAAGATTCTCACAATGAAAACAGAAACTGAACCATGCTTGTCTTGAAGTTGGAATCTATGGCAAACAATTTTTTAATGAAATACTGCCCAGTAGTAGTATACAGATCTCTGTGGTCTCTTTCTCCAGCAAAACAACCATCACTAGGGAATATTACATTTGTAGCAATAGCCATAACAACAATTTAAAGCCACTAGAAAATTCCTAAGGGCATATAGAAGATGGAAGAATATCCATTCAAGAAAATATTTAAGAACAGCTTGGTGTGATAGATGCTCCACTCCAAGCAGGTGGCAGCAAGGTGACAGAACCCATCATTTCTCTAGCTCCCAGGCCAGGATGGTGGCTTTTCCCTGGCAGGAGTTCACCAACACTGTTCATGCCTACCTCAATGAATCTGGGACTCTCTTCTTGCACGAGCCTACAATCTAGCAGGCTGAGAACTCTGGGTCTAGTCACACTCTCCTGGGTGCTCTCATAAGACAAGCACCAAACACCTGGAGGGAAAGCTAAGAACCAAGACATGACTATATATTTGTCCATAGCATCACTCATAACACATGACTGGCACACTGTCATCTTCTGAACCTGAGCTCATTTCTGTTTATGCCCATAGATTAGTGCTGCACAATGCCTGCAGCACAGTAGGTGACAATTAATGGAGAAACACTAGCCGGTCACGGTACTAAAAATAAGTGCTGGTAGAATGCTTGGCCCTCAATGGAACATCTATAGGACCCCTCTCAAGTCTCAGAAAACATCAAGAAGGATCAGGAAGAGCAAACGTAAAGGCCAGAGTAGGAAGAATGCAGAGCACAAAGATGTCTTCTGAACATGACGCAGTTGTTGCCCTCATGAACTCTCTGTGTAGCTCTGTTTTTCTGCACAAGACTGGGCACAAAGCCTGGCGAGAAGAGGACCTGTGAGACTCTAGCTCTCCTTGAGGCTCCATTGGCAGTTAATGGTCTCTGGGCAAGAAGTTTCGTTTTCTTCAGTGGCCTAGCCTCTGATATGTTGCTCTTGCTTCAGTAAATAAGCTCCCACCCATTCTCGTTCAAGAAACCTAATTAAACTCAGTAGATCACACAGAGAAAAATAAGGCATGAATGGAGGAGGGAGACAGTTTGGGAAGAAATGTTCTAACCTGAAAGGGAGGGGGAGGGGATAAGAGAGGGGAATGGGGAATGCAAACAACTAAAATTCATTTCATACACACACACACACACACACACATATATATGTATATATATGTATATATATATATATCAAACCGTCAAAACTTTGATGGAAAGAAAAAGAAAAAAGAACAGTAGATTATCAGGCTAAGGGAGGAAGATAGTCACACATTAGGCCCTGGTTTGGTGACACTGTTCGGGGAGGTGATGGCTCCTTTGAGAAGTGACTCTTTGCTGGAGGAGTCCATTCTGCAGGCAGGTTTTGAGAGTTCATAGCCTGCCCCCCACTTCCAGTCCCTGCTCTCCGCTTGGGTTTACAGGTAAGTATGTGATCTGGTAGATTTCTACCCTGACCACCTGTGACCATGCTTTCCCCCGACACTTAAGGGACTCTTCCTATGAAACTCTAAGCTGAAATAAAGACTTTCTTCCATAAGTCACTTACTGCCATGGTATTTATCACAGCACCAGAAAAGGAACTAATACAGGTTACTATAGAAAATACATTTTTGTGTGTTTCTTCCAAGAGTTGAATGATAAATAATCAAAAGATTATTTATTAAAGAAGGGTTGTTCTTCCTATAAAAGTCTAATTTAACATGAAACCCTGCACTTTAATTTGGAGGAGGGAAAATCCTTTTAAAAAGAACATTAGACCTACTACATAGTGGGAAGTTGCTGATTGATTTGGGATTAGCTCCTTATATGAGCAACTAGTTCTTCATTCTCGTCTTGGCTGGTTTTGTTTGCTTGAGAACAGCATTCCAGTTGGTGATTTACACTTCTTTTTTATCAGCTATTCTGTCAAAGCCCCACGACAACCATTGAAATACTACCTCAGCACATCACTGAGAAAGCTGAAGCCCGAGGAAGGTGGGCAGCAAAGGTGACTCCAACACCAGCCAGCTCCTTAACACACTCGGTCATTTGCATCATGGCTGTGACTAGTCACAATAAAAATAATTATATTCTCATTAAATAAGACTATTTCTCATAATAGCATAATTTGATTCCAATAAGGAACTGATCCAGCAGAGCCTTGGAAGGCCTGGTGCTGTTTCTCTCAATGGCAGCTGACTTGGCAGAAGGTACATGGGAATTTATTTCTGTGTTCCAAGCGTAATCACCACCTGTGACATTCCTAAGATTTCTTTTGGTAAAAATTAAATCTCCTGCACTGACTGGAAACATTTCTACTCATAATGGCTACATATGGACATGGAGGTGGATTCAATAATCTCCAATTTTCCCCCTAGTTAGCTTTTCTGTCATCAGACATGTTTTGTATGAAACACACACCTTGGTGGGTTTTTTTTCATTTCATTAGCATTGAAGTCATGCAAGTATTAACTATTATGATCTTTCTAAGCTTCTTATCATTATAAATTTTTTAGAAACCTGAGTGTTGTCTGGGAAAAGAAGTATTTTAATTTATGCATAAGTCATTTTAACACATTAATTTAAAAAAAAGAAATAGAGTCCTGCCATTTAAAATTTGGTGGTAAAAGTTAAAGTCTTGTGCATATCTTCATTTATATTTTTCCTTTAACATTTAAGTCTACTAATTATAATTTTAAATGTTCATTTTATTAAAAAACTCAATTTCACCTACCTGGAAACTTAAATTCTAATGCATATGTAGGTACTTGTTTAGAGAGGTCTCCATGGTAACCTCTTGTTAGAAGAGGTTGTGCTCACACAATTCATCTTCTTTGTAAAGTAAAGCCAGTGCCCATCATTTGATTTTTTTTCTTAGCTAAACCTTCATATAGGACTTCTTCATATAAAAAGGAATAACTTTCTAAGGAGTCAAGTCCCCTCTGTCTCCTGCCAACCTCAGATGTTCCATTTTGTGAAACATTGTACTTCAAGATGTTAAGGGCACTTTCCCTCTGTTTGATGGCCATTGAAAATGGCAATGTCCACTAAGGCAGTCTGAACAAGATACTGCACTCCCCTGGCACAGATCTGCTACATTTCCACTGTTCATTTCTGGATGACATACAAGTTATAGGGCTAGAGAATGTCCTCCCCCAGAGAATGTGAAACATGGTCCATGTGAGTCCTCATAATCACATAAACAAATGAGGATATCATCAGCCTCAACTCTTTTACAACTACTGATGTCAGCAATAGCTGGAGCTAGACCACTTTAAAACTATAAAGTCTCTTCACGAGGAATAACCAGACCTTTTTATACTAATTCTAAACTCAGTCTCCACACACCTGCCTCTTCTTCCCTTGCTCCCCACATCTAAATGGGCTTGAGCTTCCTCAATTGCAATTTTCCCAATCTTTTGTGCACATCAGGAAAGTCAAGGAGTTTTGTTGGCTAGGTTGGCGTTTTACTTGTTTAAGTTTTGAGAGCTGGCACCCAATGACATGCCTCCTGGATTCTCCTTCAGTTGGCCAGGAGTAAAGCCTGGGTACCTGCAAATTTCAAAAGCTCCCCTGTGTGATTCTACCATACAGCTGGTGTTCAGAAACATACTCTCTTTTAGCTCTTGTCTATAGCTCTGGCTCAGACTGTATGTCAAGCTCTCTTTGAGGTCCTCTCTTTAAATCTCAGGATGCCTGTGGTAGTTTTACAGAGGTTGCTTCTTGAAGACAGATAGATTTAACTTGCACAACAACCATTTCTCACATGGATTTCAAGGCCTGGTTTTGGAAGTCACAAGCACAATACTGGCTGTGCCTTTCTCTCTGCCTTCCTGATACCATGATCCTAATTCTCCTGTAGATGAATAACTCTGACCTATCTGGAATCATTCATACACCATAAAGTGTGTGTGGTGGGGACTCAGAGGTTCAATATACAACCTCACCCCTCCTCTTTCCTGACTTCTCCCTGTGAGCTCACTTTTGTTGAGAGCAGACTTGAGAACAGACTCTCTTACTGCTAGTCTTCCCAGGAAGAGATTGGGAGTACAGCCATGGTTCTCTACAAAGGACACATGAAATGGCAGCTGTATGGGGACTGCCTATAACTGCCTATAGCCTTGCACTTACAGTCTGTTGGATTCTATTTGGATCCCTGCACGAAGAAAATAAAGACCTTCTTACCAACGCAGAGTAATCCTACTCCCAAAATGATCTCACCTATTTAGAGGTGAGTGTGGATAATTATGAGCGGGCCTCTCACACATGGATCCATTTGCTATGCCGTGTGTAGGGAAGAACTCACATACCTGAGGTACTGACCACGCCTGTCTACTGTATGCTGGCTTTGGCCAACACCATGTCCATTAGCAACAGAGCCTGGAGCTGAATCCAGTGGGTTCACAGGGCTTTGGTATGCAATCCTGGTATGTACAGAACTCTGGTCATAAAAGGAAGACATTGTTACTGGGCTAGTGGAGCTCAAGGACAAGCTGGTCAGATTAGAGGAGGTAATGACTGAAGTTGTGTAGGTGGAGTTCTGTACAGCACTGGTCATTGGTAAAGGGGCATTCAAAGGGTCACTTAGAGACTTTGGGCACAAGCTGATAGGCATCTGATTTTTTTCCACTGGATGAAGCTGCTGATCCAAAATCAGAGAAAGATGGTTCTGATCCAAATTCCAGGGCCCTAAACTGAACATTTAACCCTGTGACATCTGCAGAACCAGGCATTTCCACTGCCAAAGCAGGAACCTTCGAAGCTGGAAGTATCAGGCGCTTAGGGAGCTTGATGTCTTCAGGCTGTGCCACTTTGCCCTCCTAGTCCCAGTCTGCTGGCCTGTCCAGCAGCCCCCTTTCTCAGCTTAGCAGTTCTCTCTCCAGCCACCAGAACAGCTTGTCCTCTGCGTGGGCAGCACGTCCCACAAGCACGCCCCACACTCATGCCAGTGTGGAGAGCATCCCGTCCTCAGCAACCTTCTCAACAGTCGCAACCTCTGGCCCAAGTGCCCCATTCTCAGGGATCGTCTCGCCTGGGAGCAGCCTGCGCCTGGGTGGGACCACTGTGAGTGCAGCCAGCAAGAGTACCTCAGGCTTAGTGACCTCAGGCAAAGAACCCCCAAACCTGCCTCAGAGCGTGCTTCCTCTGCTATACAATCAGTACCTCGTAGACCCTGGAGTACTACTTCCTGCTTACCGGATCTATGGATATAATGAGCTCCAGATGCTGCCGATGGATTACAATAGAATTTCCCTTGCAGCCTCCACAGCCCATGCCAGCAGAGATGGGAGTTTAGCTAATAATCCGTATTCAGGTGATATCACAAAGTTTGGCAGAGGAAACTCTGCATCCCCCTTCACCTCCAACGACACCAGCTCAGGCACAGCAGAGCCAATCCCAGACCCACCAAACGGCACAGTAACCCTTTTTGAATCATGCTCTGCCCACTGGCTACCACTATACTGGCCTCCCCTATAACACAGGCGTGCCCAGTGCCTTCCAGTATGGGCCCATTAAGGTTGTCCTGCCAACCTCGGGCGAAGCAGCACGGTGTGACCCTCAGCATGCCCCCATTCCCTACTGTTGATATTGCAGGATAGTTTTCACATCATAGGGTTAGTTTTCAATTATTTAGTGTTGGGATTGGAAGGAGGTGTTCAGACTTGGGCATCTCTTTCAGATAAGTTTAGGGTTTAGATGAGATATACTTAGGATAGGATATAAGTAGATTATAATTTGCTTATGATCTTCTATGTATATATGCTGTATATGTTTGAGTTTTGTAGCAAGTCTAAATCTTTTATTTAGACTAAAAGGGGAATTGTAGGGGAGATCTCAAATACCTGAGGTACTGTCCACGCCCCAAAACAAGCCAGTTCTCCTGAAACAATTAAATGATTGAGTCCTCCATTTTTTACCTTAGCAATATCTATCTTCCCATGGAGAACCTCAAATCGTTATGGAGTTTCTTTTCATGGGACAGAGACCCCAGAGAGAAAACAGACAATCTGCTTATTCATTCACAGTTGCTGTTACGTTGCAGGCCAATGACATCACAGTGAAGAACAGAAGCTTCAGAAACTTGTACAGGGAGCAAAGTGTACACTGCTGTCTGGAGCAGGGCTGGGCACTTTTGAACTTCCCACAGGTTTTAGCAACATCAACAACCAAGCTAAGAAACACCCCACAGCATCAAATGCCAGACAACAAGACAGTTGAGAACTCTCTCCTCCAATGAACTAGCCTTCCCATACCCCACTTATCAAGGAATTGTGGTTTCACGTTGTTTGTGATATGGCTTCAAATAAAATACATGGGTCAATGGGTGGCTACAACTGACACATGAGTAACATTTACTACATCTCTATGAATATCTTGCAATGCTAGTCATTGTTGTAGTTCACAGGTGACACAGCTGGGTAGAACTATCAATCGCCTCCCTACTTTGGAAACTTGGATTCTTTTTTGCTACTATGGAAGCTGGACCATAGGAAGGAAGTTTTCAGGTTAGATCCAGTTCAAATCATCCAAGTCCTGTGTTCATGAGTATGTGGCATCTTTAGTAATAGGGGCTTATGCCCAGCGTCTTGAGAGACAACCAAGTGTGGTCCTATCTTGCAGGTACAAATAAAGCGTGTCTGAAGATCAGAGGATGGAGTTTGCCACTAGCTAACCATAGAGTTCTGGAGGTCTGTACAGACAGACAGGAAGTGGGCAGAGACAGGAAGTGAGATGATGGCTGGGCAGAGAGAGGATACATGCTGGAGGAAACAAGAACTCACTCTCTTTTTTCTACTGGGAAGTTAATGAGGTAAAGGTGGCTTTGGCTTGCTCCTTCTCTCTGATCTCTCAGCATTTTCCTCTATATCTAACTCCAGGTTGTTATTATTTAGACCAATTAGGACTCCATTTACACCCAAGAGCTACATCAACAGTTTATATTGTTTGGGGAGTCACTGGACTACCCTGACCAACCATTTGAAAAAGGGTTTCTTGTGCCTATGGGTCACATTGTCAGCCCAAGTATCATGACATATGTGTGTTTTTATGCATACATATAACTTATAAGCATTACCTATATAAATATAAAATGACTCCTTGAAACTTTATAAAAATAACCTTGATGTTTGTCCTGGATCCCTCCTTATCCTTTTGGGTTGACTACCATCTCTCCTCCTCAGTTGAATCCCCCTCCATGTTTTTCCATTTCTCATTTCATATCACCTGTATTCTGCTATTCTTCCCTCAGGCCCCACCTATGGCCCCTTTCGCTTCCTGGTTTCTGTAATTGCTCCATGTTGTATATACATACCTGATGATTTGAGGCTAGAAGCTACAGATAAGAGAGAACATTCACCATTTGTCTTTCTAGGTCTGGGTTCCCTCACTCAGTATAATCTTTTCTGGTCTACCCATTTACCCATGAATTTCATCTTTCTTTATAGCTTAATAGTGTTCCATTGTGTATATGTACCACGTTTTCATTTTCAATTCAACTGTGGAAAGACATTTAGGTTAGCCTTTCCCTAGGTTAAGCCCCCCTTATTTGTTTTCTAATACAAAATGGTCAACCCTGATACCATTTACACACAAGCAGCCCAAATGGACTCAGAAGATTGTATTTATATATTTATGCATACATATATATGTATGTGACAATAATAGTCAAAGAAAAAGAGGCTATCAGTTTGAGGGTTGGGGGGTGGCATGTGAGGGTTTTAGGGAGAATACCTGGGAGGAACTGGAGGAAGAGAGAGAGGGAGGAAGCAACTCTATTTTAATTAAAATTCAATTTTTAAATTTTTTAAAATAATTTATTCATTTTCTTTCATGTGCATGGTGCTTCGTCTGCATTATGTCTGTATGAGAGTGTCGGTCCCCTGGAACTGGAATTACAAATAGTTGTGAGCTGCCATGTGGGTGCTGGGGATTGACTCCCCCACCCAGTCCTGTGAAAGAGCATTAAGTACTCTTAACTGCTGAGCCATCTCTCCAGACCCCATTTTTTTATTTAAAAATAAAACACGCAAGCTGCTGTTTCCTTAGTATAAAGCCATAGAGCAGAGCGCTGAGTCAGAATCAGGAGCCATAAGCGTTTCCTGTGCTTCAGACCCTCCCCCAGCCTCTTCCAGGCCCCACAGCCTCAGAGAATGCACTGTGCCATCCTAGGGAATAAACAGAGCTTCTCTCTGAACAGTGTCTTCATCCTCGACTGGTATGCAGCAGAGGAAAACTCAATGACACTAGTGATAACACTCACCCCAAATCAGCCTTAAGAGGTCTTGCTTCCCCCAAATGCCTCCCGAAGGCCCCAGAGTCACCGCTACCAATCTTCCTCCTGGCAGCCATTCTTAAATTTTGCCCCAGAATGATGGAACTTGTAGTAACAAGACCTCAACAAAGAATCATTACAAACATCTGTTTTGTTTCACAGGATCCACACTAGTAAATTACCCACAGCTATTATCACAATGTGTGTCACATTAATGACCGCATAAAATGAAGAATGTGGAGAAGTAGTGATTTTATTCAACCCCTTTAAAATGTAGGAAATTGGAACTAGGGACTCAGTACGAGTGGATGAAAATTCACTAAATGACATCCCTCATCTAAATATAGAAATACATGTCTGTAAGAACATTTTCCTTCACACGGACCTCCCCTCACAGCAGAACGTGGAGCTACCAAGTCTAGTGCTATAACCACGTTTTGCTTGGCTAAAACGCACTGAATGTTAACCTGTGGAACTTTTCCACAGGCCTGAACTATGACTAACAGTATTTGTACCATAGCTGACTGGTCACAATCCATGAAATCATTTCTTTCTTTCTTTTCAGTTTTCAGCCTCTGAGGGGTCAGTGGAGCGGTAGGATCACTCCCTCCATTCTGTTACTTTGGACATGCCTGCCTCTACTTCTTATCATTTCAAAGGAGCCTATTTAATTGTAAATTACGGGTTCTATGAAGAGAGCTTTATTGCATTCCCCATTTGCAGTTGTTTACCCTTTGCTATCAATATTTTCCCACCAATATGCAATTCAGAGGCTGTTATGCTGACACTAATGCTAATGGTTATATTATGCTTCTGTTCCACTACAGTGCACGTTTTTTAAGAAGCATAAAGAGCCCATTTTGCAGATGTTCGTATAGCCTCCCAGCGCAGAGCTGCTTGCATTCCGCACAGAAAAGACACCCTGTCTCCTGAAGTCAGTTGCTATTCTGAATTATCTGAATTAATTGAAACCCAACTCCATCGGTACATATTCATGACCCAGATGAAGGATGAGCTCTGGTGGTCCTGTCCATGCAAATGAGCAGCATACTGGCGGCAAAGCCAGAGCAAGGAGCAAAGGCAGATGAGCAGATGTCTCCAGAAAGAACGAGCCCCAAGATCACCATTACCGAACTGCCCAGTGTCGGGATGTCAGGGCTGATCACGAAGGAAGGGACTGTAAAAAGTCAGAGCCACAGGGGCCTGCACATCTGTCCCAGTAGCATAACTCAGCCTGAGACCCGGATGGGAGCGTGACAGCTTGCTCCGAAAGGCAGAAGAATCCTCCATGGAGGCAGAGCAAACTTAGTCTCCTTGGAGTTCGGCACGGCACTAAGTCTAGAGAACACTACTTATTGATCTTGTCCCACAACAAGGCACTTGTATTTTATCACCAGTAAATAGCCCTTGTGAGTCTTTTCAGGATTCGAGGCGGCTAAGATAAGAACACATTTTCCTCGGTTCTTCTCATTTAAAAATAATTTGCAGGTGGAAAAAAATACACATAGCGAGGAACACACAAAATGAGAGTGTCTGGGAAGCCAAGTATGGGGCTAGCAAGTCTGCCAACCATGGCTGAGCTCGTCCCTGGCATTGATTGGAGCTGAGACCTAAGGCCAATGTCACCAACCGAGGGAGAGAGCAGGCTGAGGACGCTGACATCATACCTCATGGGGTTCCTGCTGAACTCGTAATGAACAGAAGTGTGCTTCAAACCAGACGACTGTGGGAGCGCTGGAAGCCACATGACAATTTAATAACAAACAGAACAGAATCAACAAAGCTGAAGAGCCTATGGAGACCTGGCCTCTCTGATTATGCCTCTGGAAAATGACACTCCAAGGACCAATTTCAAGTGGCCGAAGTAAGATCCAAAACTCCACAAGCCTTGGGCACACTGTCACTTCTCCTGGTTTATAAGGGACTTGGTGTAGTTTTGCATTCATGCTCACATACTTAATTCTTTTTTCTTTTCCTTTTTAGACTGTTTTTCATGTTGTGGTGCCTAATTTTAAAGTGTGTGTGTGTGTGTGTGTGTGTGTGTGTGTGTGTGTAATAGAGCAAGCATAGCCATCTATCGTCAAATGACGAATCACTGTTTTGTTGGCTTCAAATAATTAAGACAGCTTCACAATGACGATTAGTCACTGCTTTCCCTCATTTGTTTATCCGGAATCATGCAAATCACCATGGAACAAAACTGGTCAGCTGAAACCAGTCTCCCATCCTCTCCTCTATACCCACCTTCCCCCCAAACTTCCCTGCTTTGAAGACAGCTGAATTTAGAATTGCGGGGTGTCAATGAGCCAGATAAAAAACAGTGCTGAGCAGAAAGGGAACACAAAAATCTTCACATTAGAGTTTTCCTTTCTCTTCTATTTTAGGAACATAAGGATAGAGCAGGAATGTGTGGGAGTTTATAGCTTATACAATTTGGGAGCCCTTTTGAGAACAAAAATAGACCAAGTTTTCCCAGAATATATATTCATGACATCACTTTACTAGATAGAGCCCCTCTCAGAATTTAGGTGGAGCCCTTGTCCTAAGTAAGAAGCCATGACACTCAAGGAAAATCTACCCTTCTGCCTATATGGCGGGGCTGCCATGATTGTTGGTTTCCATCTCTTCTTTTTCCTCACAGAGCCCTCAGTCTATCTCCCACTATCGTCTAATGCTTTGTTACTCATGATCTACTTTTTCCTTAAGCCTGGAAAGTACATAAGCCCCAGGAAATATCTCAAGACACACAGTTCCCATGGCATTCCTAACGGGAAGCAGTCCTCTCCAGAAAATTCTAAGATACACACTTCAGAGCGGGGAGGAAACAGACCAAGGACGATGAATTTATTTCCTTGGATTGAGTTCTCAAATTAGTCTTATTCTTCCATTCCTATAGAGAAGAAAATCAGAGACCAGCAGGCCTGGTAACAGTTAAAGCCGTCAGTCCCATCACCACATACTCAAGTTCATTCCTAAGAAAGACCTGACCAACGACCTAACAAACTCTAATTTTAATTAGAGCAAGGGGTGAATTAACAACTCCAGCTGCTAGCACAAACAAAGACCCAAAGAAGCCTCCCTCACTCTGCAGTCAGCAACATCGCCTACCTCCAGCGTGTGCTGTCTCTCTGCATATAGAGCAGACACCCCGGGAAAGTGGGGGTGGAGGTGAGGGGAGATGCAGTGCCTGTCTGCAAATGAATGCTGTGCCTTTCGCAGTTGGAGCAACTACCCTAGGTCAGCGTCATCCATGACAGGAAGGCATATCAGTACCCAGTAAAAAAAAAATTAAATCAAATTAAACCTACACTCAGAAGTTTCTGGTCAAAAGGAAAAATAAAAAGAGTCTGTTGTAATTTAAAAAGTGATGCAAGAGAGAAAGACATCATGCGACAGAGTTCACGTGGAAGGGTTTTTATTGGGGGAAAGGGAATGGGAGAAGAGAGGAGGGGAGGGGGGATCAGTCTCTCTCTCTCTGGGGGACAGGAACAGCAGAAAAGAGAGGCAGAGATAGGGGGAGGGGAGCTTTGCCCTTTTTAAAGGGAACATAGTGAATGTGCACAGGTGGTGCTCTTAGTGGCTACAGCTGGGGACCTGTGCTGTTAGAACCCCAAGGGCAGGCCAGTGCAGATGCCTGGATACTAACAGAGGCTACATTCATTACAGTAGCTATGCCAGGTTTGGAATGTAGCAAGCGCCACCCAATGACTTAGCTCTGGACTCCTCTGTAACAGCATCTACATCACAAGCTCAGTATAAAAGCTATGATGTCAATATAATTTTAGTCCACATTAAAATTCAACCAACAGATGCTAAAATAGCCTAGTATAATAGGAAACTGGGAGGGGAGGTTGTTTGATGTTTTAGCTCTCCTGCGATCCTATCTCCTTCCTCAGCTTCCACCCTGTTTTCTGAGCCTGCTACCCAAGGACACCCCCAGCCATTATTGATCCTGCCTACTCACCATGCCCAAGTTGTCAAGTCATGGCAGCTCTACCTCTGAAATTCCCATACATCTGTCCCCTCCTTCCTACTTACATGTCAGTGTTTTCGTTAGGACTCCAGTAAATGTCATATTGAAACTCTGTCTCAAAAAGAAAAGGAAGGAGAAAGGAAGGCAGAAAGAAGGGATGGAGGGATGAAAGAAAAATCTCCAGTTCAAATGCCATTTTTCTATGAAATTTCTTCTGACTCAGCCTCCTCCAGACCGAATGGCTATATAGTTCCTCTTGGCTCTCTTGTGATAACTCTCAGTCTCCTTAAAATAAAATTATCTATGTCCTCATCTCAGTTCATTAGACTCTATTCATCTCAGTATCTCTAGCACAGATTCAACATGCCAATGCATTTTGCTAAAATTGGAAATAAATAATCCTCCATAACATGAAATATTGGAGCGAGGGTAGACTTAGAACTAAGAACTGTTACTTATTTTTTTCCGGGCCACAGCAACTTTTAGAATACTGACTAGTTTGTAAGGGTACTATGGGAAGGTCAGATTCAACACATAAACTTTCCAGAACCCTAGAAATAGGAAGTGCTTCTCTCTGGAGACAGCAGTCATGTTGTTTGTTAGAGTTTGGGAAGGTTGTTTTAACCCTGAATGCACCTGACTTCACTTTTTTGGACATCCAAAATGTCTAAAGCACAATGTCTCCTAGAGTATGGAAGATGCTGTTGTCTCTCAAAGTTGGTAGACGTTTTCAACCTTCAGACTCCTTGTTGGCTGTGCAACGCCAGCTCTTTCCTTCAGGTATCATTAATGATCAGGACTGCTACAGACAGGCAGCTAGCTGCACCAGTCTCCAGCAGGCAAACCAGCAGGTTTACCATATTTCCCCCATTCAATTAAACAATACCAGTTAGCTGCCGGCTGCACACTCAAAAGTTAGCACAGAATACTTTCCCAAGGATTATTCTTATTGTTAAACTATTCTTCCCTGAAACATCGATTCTATTGCTAATATCATCACAGGGCAAGAATAAAAGGATTTAGACAAAAATGATCCGCAGATATGCCCTGTAGTCTGCTGTAGATCACCCATGACTGTGTTCCCAATGAGAGGATTATCCATTCCCACCCATTGACATCTCTCACTTGTTGAGCATCCATGCAGGGATAGAGTATTTTCCCTCTTTGCTTTACTAATGTGAGAAGCTTTGAAAGTCATTATATATTTCTACCAGACCTCTCATTATATATTTCTACCAGACCTCCTGGTTTTCACCATTCAAACATAAAAAAGCATGTCCTGGAGAGGGGCTACTCCCTGGATTGAGGTTCTAGAATGATTAGAACAAATATGACAAACTCCAGGAGGACTGTTACCAACAGTAAACGTATAACTGATATTTGAGGGTCATTTGTCACTATAACACAAACAACTGGTGCAAAAGCAATCTAAATAATTTTAATGCAAATGTATGAAAACCACCTTTTATGTGTAAGATAATTTGAATCAGTAAGTAGGAAAGGCTATGTTCCTACAAGATATATGGGCAAAGGAGAAGATAACTTACAAAATGGGGACTCTTGCAACTAATAAGTTATAAAAAACATTCAGTTTTGCTATTAATTTAAATGTTAAATGAGTATAATATAATTTTGGCAAATTTAAAATATATATGTTAAGTGGTAGAATGGGCAGCACGTAAAGCACTGGACTTTTAGGAAATTTGGTGGTGGGTATAAAAGACTATAGATTGTGTGTGTGTGTGTGTGCGCGCGCGCGCGCGCGTGTGTGTGTGTATGTGTGTGTGTGTGTGTGTGTGTGTTTATATCTGTCGTCTGCCTGTCTGTCTGTGTTGCATGCATGGGAGTGTGCAAGTTTGCTCATCCATGCCCATGTATGTTGAAGCCAAAAGAGAACATTAGCTCTGTTATTCTTGACCTTATTGTTCTGAGACAGGGTGTCTCACCGAATTGAAGGCTTACCATTTCAGCTAAGTGGACAGCCAGCAAACTCCCAGGATCTGCCTGTCTCTCATTCCAATGCTGAGTGCTAGGAATTCAAACTCAGGTCCTCATGCTTGCACAGCAAGCTCTCTTACTCTGAGACATCTCCCCAACACTGTAGAATCTTATTTTTGCCATAGTTTCCAAAATGACTTCCCCAATTCATGGTTCCTGAGTGGTACATAAGGTTCTGCTTTCTCATCACCCTTTGCAGTCGCTGTTCTTGTCTTATTTTTTTTGTCTAGTGACCTTAAGTTGTTCTCATATGAATTTACACTTTTCAGTTAATGGGAACATTGAATTATTTTATATGCATACCGATAAATGTTCTCTCCATTTTGCCATAGCATTTCTCAAGATTTTTTGCATTATTTCATAGATATTTTCTCCCAGTCTGTCACCCAGCTATTAACTTTTCCATGCTGTTCAATAGACAGAGAACTGATTTTGATGTAGACAAAGCTATCAGGACTGCTTGTGACAGTTATTTTTTGTTTGTTGGTTTGTTTTCACTTTGTTTCATTTAGCAAATCCAGGTTCCAAGGATACAGCGACATTCTCCTACAGACTACATGTTTTTCTTGTTTGTTTCATGTACCTGAATATCTTATGTGAAATAATCATCATTTTCTCTTTTAATATTAGCCTATTTGCTGGTCTCAATATCAGTACCACACTATAGTTATAAATGTGACTTTGCAATACGTATTAGTATTCAGCAGTATCTACTGTAGCTACCATTTTTCAGAACTACCACTGGATTTATACTTTGGAATAAAATTTACTCTTTAATATGACTTCTTACTCCAACAATGACTTTGACACATCTCTGCATTTATTATTTTAATTCTCTTAATAAAAGTTTCAAGACATTTCTCCATTAAAGCCATATGTTCACTTTACTTGCAATTTATTAAGTACCTTATAATCTTTGTTCTATTGTGAATGATATCTATTTTAATTGTTTCTTATGGGTCTATATGCAAATACTATTGAATTTTTATCACACAGTCTTATAAGTCTCTCCTGGATTTCTTATAAAATAATTATCTTGTCTGTAAATAATAAAACTTTTGCCTATTTAAAAGGCATACTCACCAGTTACTTATTTCAAATATACAGAAGCTGTGATGCTATATTAAACATTAACTGTCACAGAGGTCCTTCCTGTCTCATCTTAAATCAAAGAAGAATATACTCAAAGTATCTTTCTGAAATATTATAGCATATCATATTTATTATGTATTACATATATATAGTGTTATAGTCTTTGGAAAGGTTTTGTCATATAGAAATATTATTTCAATGCCAGTTTTACAATAAATATCTTTCCTTGGGAAATACTACACAGATACACCCGAGAACACGAAATGGGTTTTCACAACTTCCATGACTGGCAATGCGCTGGAGATCACAGAGGAACTCATCAATTTGCTGGCGTTTAACAGTAATGCTCATATCTGCCATGCCACTCTGCCCAGTGCTCTTCTTTTCTTATTGTATATTTGTATTTCCATCTGTTATCATTTCCTTCTGCCCAAAGAAATTCCTTCAACATTTCACTTACTGCAGGTGTACTGGTAGATAAATCTTTCCAGGTTTGTCTGTCAGCAGTAGACCTCTATTGTTTTGAAGAGTCATCTTTTCTGGGTATAGAGTTCGAAGTGGACATTTTTTGTTCAGTACTTTAATGTTTCTAATGACAAATCTGCTGCCATGCTTGATTTCTTCCTCCATGCACACTATGACATTTTCTCTGCCTGCTTTAACAGTATCTCCTCTTTAACACTTGTTTGGGGCAATTTGATGGTGATGCACCTTGAATTTGTTTTTCTTTCCCTTCCCATCATAGGTGTTCTTTGAAATTCTGTGGATAGATACTGCACATTGAGTTTGGAAATTCTTTGCCCATTATTTCTTCAGATATTTCTTCTGTTTCTCACTGTGTTGCTGATTCCAATTACATGCTCATTGGGTTACTTGAAAGTGTCGTGCAGATAACTGATGCTGTTTTCATTTTTAATGCCCTTTTTTCTAATTTCTTTTGTAGTTTCTATAGCAATGCTTTCAAATTCACTAGTTTTTTTCCTTTGCAGAATCACATATGGTATTAACTCCACTCAGGGAAATTTTATCTTACATATTTCAGAGTTTTAAACTTCAAATTTTCAATATAATCCACACTCTGACTTCGCTGCTGAACATATAAAGTTTTTACTTTAAAAATATTATCTACATCTCTACTTAACTTTTAAAACATTTGTCATAATTTAATACCCGCTTTAAAGTCCATTTGTGGACATTTTAAAATCTATGTCAAGCCTTATCCCAATTTAATAAGTCTGATTATATCATTATGCTTCTGTGAATGCCTGGTGATCTTTGATTGGATGCCAGCTATCTCATTTGACCTGGTTGGGTCTTCTGTATTCCTATAAATGTTACATAACTTCTGGAAGGCAGCAAAGCTGTATTTCAGTTATTTCCACCAAAGTGGTGATAAAATCACTAAGTGATTGTTAGAAAACAATAGGACAGTGGTTTTCCCAGGGCTACTCTTCTTCACTACTGAGAAAAGACATTTCTCTCTAGTCTTTTCGGTGTGCCATGAGTTACAAAGTTTTCTGGTTAATAGGAACAGACAGTGCTCCCAGCCAAGAAAGAGTGCAAACAGCAGCTCTCCTTGTCTCTGAAGGGTCTTCCCCGAAACCCAGCTAGTCTCACACTCACATACTCATTAACACTCCACTGCACATCATGGAGCTTGCTCCTCTCCAGGTGCTCTCCCGGGCTTCTCTTTCCCACCTCCTCATAGCATGGTGTTTCTACATGGGCTCCTGGTGCCTTGGACCTTGGGAAGTTGAGGAAAAGATAGGGATCGTCTCATTTGTTTCTTGTCTCTCCATGGTCAGCCTATTCTTATCTAATGCTTAGTGTATTAAGCTCCACAGCTAAACACTGAGCTGAACAGTGACAGAGAAGGAGGACTGATAAGCAAAGGGGTTAAAATTGGGCTGCTTTAACCCCCCAGAAACAGCTGACCTGACAAGGGTTAGCTCTTTAATCCCAGATTATGGCTGGGAATCTAGCATGGGACTGATCCAGACCCCCTGAATAGGGGTGTCAGTGAGGAGGCCTAGGCAATATATTGGGCCTTGGGTAGTAGATCAGTATTTATCCCTGGGATACATAAGGGCTTTGGGGGCCCATTCAACAATGAAAGATGCTCTCTCACCCTGGACTCTCGGGGGAGGATCTAGGCCCTGCCCTGGATGAAATGACAGACTATGGACACCACCCATGAGGGCCTCACCCTCCCTAGGGAAATGAGGGGGTGTTGGGGGGGGTTGGTGGGTGGGCATAGGAGGAGGGGAGGGAAAGGAAGAGGGACCTGGGATTGACATGTGAAGCAACCTTGTTTCTAATTTAAATTTAAAAATTAAAATTAAAAAAAGAGCCACTGGCTAAGTATTTTGTCTGTCTTGACCTGTTGGTTTCGGGTCATTACTTATGGAATATTCCTTTACATTTTTTAATATATGTCACTGTGGTTGGGTTAATAAAGAAGCTGACTGGCCAATAGCTGGACAGGTAGAGGTTAGACAGGACTGGCAGACAAAAAGAGAGCTTGTAAACAGCAAGGACCCATTTAAGTCGGGCCAGGAAATAAAAGTGTTCATCACAAAACACCTGCAGATGGAAAAAGGAGTGGTCACCGTGATTCTCCCCCTCTGTCTTTCTCAGAGATGTCCTACCCTCACCAGATATTCACAATGTCAGCTTTACTGAGGGGACTTGGTGTAGCAGCTGCCATTGGACTCTCTTTTCTGATCTGCAGTTATTTGAACACAACTTTGACTTGTTACAGCCAACATTTAACTTATATTCACTTTTCCATTTCAGTTTCGCTGGTATCCGAAAATTCTCCCCCACATTTCTTTTGCACATGTATTGGTTTGCATGTAGATACAACAGTACCTGTGTGGTGGTCAGAGGGCAATTTGCTGGAGTCTGTTCTTCCCTTCTATCATGTGGGACTCAGGGATCAAACTCAGGTTATGAGGCTCAATGGAAAGCACCTTCCCCCACTGAGATAACTCGCCAGGGCTCTTCCCCATATCTCTAAGTTTCATTTCTGGTTTTGTTTTGAGACAGACTTTTGCTCTATATCGCAGGCTGCCCTGGAACTCACCATGTAGCCCTTACACTCACAGCAAATCTCAGACATCCTTAGTGCTGGGGTTCCAGGTATGAGCCACTATATGACCAGCCTAGCTTCAAAAATCTACCTGATTCAATAAATGAGCCATTCATTCTTGGTTTTTTTGTACCACAATAACCAATAGTGGTTACTGTTTTCCTTGAAGTCATTTAGATCAGAAAACTTTTTCAAAATGCAACAAAGTGGGAAGAGAACATGGAGCTCAGCTAAAGAACAGTCACATGGGGAACAAGGTCTTTTTAGCAAAGCAGCTTCCACACAACACATTGCAAGCAGAGCAGCCTGGAGTATGAGGAACAGCTTGGCAAAGAGAAATGAAAACACACTTATTACAGTGAATTTCTTCCATTGGATTCTCCCAATATTAGCAACATCAAATTAATGTGAATAGTGTAATGTGAATGAGATTTAAAAATAAAATGTCTGTGAGAGTGTATTGTAATTTACCACCACACAAAACATGAGGGTTGTTATCAGGAAATCAAAGCTTTGCTTCTTCTCACTTAATAGTACCTACTATGTGCCAAGCCATTTACCCCAATGCTATGATGCATACATCTTTTTAAAACAATTAAATAATTCTATTTCTGTGTGAATGAAATCTGAATGGCTAATCACAGTTGCTTATCAGCTCCTAAAACCTAAATAGCAGACATGGCCAGTCCTTGTGTGGGGCCACTATGGAAAACAGCATGCTACATAAGGCATATTGTCAATCCAATGAAGTGGTTTACACTGCTTTACATCCTTGTTGAATGGTTGCCACAATACAGCATCAGGAATCCTGGCTACTGATAGCAATGCATTTCAAAAGATATTTTAAGATTGAGTTCACAAACCTCTCCTGACTCCAGAAACTCTGTGCCTTATATATTAGAAGCAGGAATAGGTATAAGCCAAGCAAATACTTTGGTATACAGACACACTCATGCCTTCCAGATTTTTCCTAGAGAATTAACATGGGGTTTTCATTCTTTTCTTTTTTTTCATGATGTTATACTCTGCTTCCCAACACTGTAGAAGATTATACTGAACAGCTGCAGTATACTACCCAGTGGGGTTACTAAAATGACTCTGTATAGACACGTAGTCACACATGTGGAGATAGAAAAATTGTTTAAGAGCCAGGGGACTCTCTGGAATGAAAGACGCCACCAAAGCGCTAAACATTATTATTCCATCTGAAAGAAGAATACAGCACAGAGAAATAATTTTGGGTAAGGCTAGAAATACCTGGGAAGTATTACATTAATTATTATCCCCGAAGTTCATCAGGAGCCTCCAAGCTCAGCAAACCTGACCAGAAATCCATTTCCCTTCTGACAACCTTCCAACCAGGATGCACTTTCTTGCTTCTAATTACTTAATTAAAAGTGCTTCGTAATAAAAGGTTGTCATTTCTCTTCCACAGACTTTAGAACAATGGAGACAATTGTTAATGGTTCTCCCACTCTCCCAAATGACAGTCCCTTTCCAGTACAGTAAGCTATATCATTTTACTCTATACGTATATGAAAATACATGTGTAGCTTTTCCGAATACAGAAGAACGATTTTTTGCATGTTTCCTTTCTCATTAAATAGTAGGAGAAACTGAGCAGAGATTTTCATTACACAGTAGATTCCCCTTTAGCTTACATTCTTTTTGTCACCTATCTGAGAAAGCCATGTGCACAGTCGTGTGTCTATCATAAGTCGGAGAGGGTGGAAACTGTATTATCGATAGAAGCAGTCGCCCCGTTCTCTGAGACAGGCTACTTGTTCCAACCACCTGTAATGTGAGTTATCGTTCAACACCCAGAAAACAATAGGTGCCTGAAAAAGGGATTCTGATAACTGGATTATGCCTCAGATTCTGCACAGAGGACAGGGAATAGCTGGTAGTGACAAGCACTGACTGGCGAAGTTGACTTGGTCAATTACCCTCTGCCTTACTGAGGTCTGAACAAAACGTCCCGCAGAAACAGATTGCTCGGGCGTTATGGGAAAAGAGATGTACTAAGCTCGCCAACATAATAGGACATAGCCTCATTTGAGACAACTGGGAGTTTGCCCTATCCTCAATCATCTCTCCCACTTAAAATGATGACACAAATCTTTACTGGCCATTTGGACTCATTTATAGGACGTCCGGTCCTACGATAGTTACAGATTACTATTTCTACCTTTGTATATGCAAATCATTTGCACACAGTTCACATGAAATATACTGTTCTATAGCAACAGTGATAACATCCCCTAAAGCCCAAATGTGCATTGCTTATCAAGAAACTCAAGTTAATTAATTATATTTGATAGATGGAGTTTCCAATTTATCTTCCATTGATTGTGCTCTTGCCAGAGATATGCTATACAGAACTTAACATCAAACAACAAGAAAATTCAGAACACATAGAAAACCCCTGACAGCCTCCTCCTCAGAGTCAAGTGATCTTACTTCTGAGCTTAAGAGGAAATGGAGAAAAATGGAAATGAAGATCAGAAAGAACAAGAGTCTAGGTTGCTAGGAAAATCACAAAACTGCTACCCTATCAAAGAAAATTTCTGGTTATGTGTATTAACTCACACACAAACATGTGTGCATGTGTCAGTGTGGGGGGGTGAGAAAGAGAGACAGACAGACAGACAGACAGACAGACAGAAATTTGTCAGGTATTATGTTATTTTCAAGCCAAGCATTCATAGGTACTCTAACTTCTGATTATCCCTAGAGACCACAAAATGAAATCACCAAAACAGAAACCAAGTCTAAAGGTTTAAAAGTTAAGCTAGTGGGCTCTGGAGATGGCTGAGAAGAGTGTTTTTTTTCTGAACCACAAATAAATCCTAAGTTCAAATCCCGAGCACCTATTTATAAGCTAGGCAGGGCTGCATATACTCTTAATGTCTACAATGGGGAGTAGAAACAGATGGAACCCAAGAGCTCACTGAATATCCAGCCTCCTTGAAACAGTGTTTCAGGTTCTGTGAGAGAACCTGTGTGAAAACAAACAAGATGGAATATTATACATATTCTAGACATTAGCCCTCTGCCAGGTGTACAGCTGTAAAGATTTTTCCCATTGTGTAGGCAGATTCTTACTCAAGTAATGGTGTTCTCTACTATACAGAAACTTCAGATACATGAGGACATGTTCATCAATAGTTTGTCTTTGTGCCATCTGTAATTAGCTACTATTCATAAAACTCTTCCCTGTGCCCACAAGGTGAATCATATCCTCTGTTGTCTCTCTGATTCACAATATCACTTCTTAAGTTGAGGTCCTTGATCCACTTGAATTTTGAATCAGGGGAGAGATGAAGATCTAACTTCGTTCTTTGGCACATTAATTAATTAATTAATTAATTAATTTGATTTGATTAGCACCATTAATTGAGGATATTGTCATTCCTCAAATATGTGGTCAATATGTACCAATGAGCTTTTTGTCAAAAATCAGATAGCTGTAGAACTGAAGGGTCTTATATGGGTCCTCAACTCTATTCCATTGGTCTTTGAATCTGTTCTGTTTTTATGCCAGTAGCATGCTGTTTTTACGCTACTATAGCTCTGTAGCATAACTTGAAATCCGTGATAGTAATATCTCCAGCAGTGTTTTATTGTTCAGGACTTGGTTTGGCTCTCTTGGGTCTTTTATATTTTCAGATAAAAGATAAGATTGTTTTTCAATTTCTTTGAAGAACTGTGTTCAAATTTCCTGTGTCTTGCATTGAATCTGTATATTGCTTTTGGTAGGATGGGCATTTTTACACTATGAATACTACCAATCCATGAGCATAGGAGATCTTTCCATTTTCAGGTGTCTTGTCAGTTTCCTTCTTCACTGTCTTAGGGTTCTCACCCAACAAGTCTTTAACTTCCTTAGTGAGATTAATTCCAAGATTTTTATGCTATTATAGATTAAATTATTTCCCTAATTTCTGTCTTCATATGTTTGCCACTTGTAAATAGGAATACTATTGATTGTGTGTGTTGATTCTGTATCCTCCTACTTTGCTCAATGTAATTGTCAACTGTAAAAGTTTTCTAGCATAATCTTTAGTGTCATATACATATATATATATATATATTAACTTCAAATAAGCATAGTTTTACTCCTTCCTTCCTATTTGGATTCCCTTGATTTCCTTCACTTGTCTTATTGTCATAACTAAGACTTCAGGCAGTGTCCTGAACTGGAGGGGAGAGGGAATATTTTTGAACTGAAACAAAAAAACTCAGTGTAAAAATGGGGCATGGAACTACACAGAAGTTCTCAAAAGATGAAATACAAGTGGCTGAGAAATACCTTTAAAATATGTTCTACCTCCTTAGTCATCAAGGAAATGCAAATTAAAACTAATTTGAGATTTCAGCTCACCCCAGTCAGATGGCCAAGACCAAAACCACAAATGCAACAGATGTTGGTGCGAATGTAGGGAAAGAACACATGTTCATTGGTGGTGAGAGTATAAACTGGTGCAGCCACTAAGAAAATCATTGTGGTGTGGCAGTCCTTCAAAAAGCCAGAAATATATCTACCTTATGATCCAGCTGTACCATCCTTAGGCACATACCCAAAAGACTGTACATGCTACTACAGAGATACTTATTCATCCATGTTCATTGTTGCTCTATTCAAAATAGAAATAGAGACAACATAGATGTCCATCAAATAACACTTCAACAAGAAAAATATGGTACATGTTCACAGGGGAACATTAACTAGCTTTCAAAAAATCTAAATTATAAAATTCATAGATAAATGAATGGAGCTTGAAATAACCATTCTGGGTGAGGTAACATGGACTCAGAAAGACAAATACAATGTTTTCTCTCCTTTGTGGACCTAAAAATGTGAATTTTTAGATATGTGTGTTGTAATGCACACAAAGGTTAAGAATTAGTAAGAGGTCATGGGAAAGGGCTTATTGCAAGAGACAGAAGATAAAACACAGTAATACAAAGTGAGGAAAGAGTCTAGTGGAATAAGAAAGGCTAAATGGCATGGGGGATGGGAAGGCAGTAACAGGGTGGGATAAAGAACATCAAAGACTTTCTGAAAATGTCATATGAAAAACTACACTTGCAGAAACATTAAAATAAAACACATACATAAATAAAAAGTTCAAATTTAGTTACCCTATAACAGGACTACTCAATACCTCGGGCTAACAAATAAAAATCCCGGTGTCAGGAATGGGCTACATTTATTGGAATTGTTTACAAATGATATCCCATAGGCATCCAACAATTCAGGTTATTTTGCTGTTGGTTGTCCTGCAGAACTTGATGACAAGAATCTGTTACTAAAGAAACCATATGCTTGGATCATAGAAGACGGAGAAATCCTGCTGGCACTGAACTAGAAGCCCCAGGCCTGCTGACTAGCTTTCATGGTGATGGAATGTGGCATGTGTGCTACTGGAGGAGAAAGGACAGTCTCCCTCAGCTGTCAACCCTGCAAGCTACAATAGATGTTCTCTTCCTTGGGGGAGACTGTTTCTCATGCTCTCAGCCTTTCTTCGTCATCTGCAGTGTTTTCATCTTGGGTTGAGGCCTGCTGAGTGTCCCACTTCCATCTTAGGATGTGTATTGGTTTCATCTTTGTTCAGGTCATATTTAGGCTGCCATGTTGGTAAGGCTTCAGGGGTATAGCATCTGATATTGCTAGATGTCCCAGAAAATTCCCTATTGTTCATCTAATATCAAATGGTCAGCCCTGCGTACTGATATAGACATTCATACATCATACACATATGCATACATATATACACACCCAGTGTGTGTGTGTGTGTCAGAGAGAGAGAGACACACACACAGAGAGACACAGAGAGAGAGAGAGAGAGAGACAACAAATTTAAGAAAAATAGGCCATGAATTTGAAAGACAGAAAGGTTGAGGTTGCATGGTAGAGTTTGGAGGGAGAAAAGGGAAAAGGGAAATGATGCAAGATGCAATTATATTGTAATACCACAAAATAATCTATTAATAGAGCAATATTAGATCCAAAGGAAAAATACATTTAAAAAAAAGATGGAATCAAATGGATCTGGTTCTTACACTCAATGGAAACATCCCTGAAAGAGTATGAACTTTATCTTACTTATATTTCAAGCACATGGCAGCCAACTGATTTATGATGGGCAGTCTACGAGCATTTGTTGAATGGCTGCATGAACATTGTGCAACGAGTCATCTCTTTCTGTTGTAGCTTTCTCATTCTTGTATTATGAGGGTCTACAGACATCTCTGCAACTATTTGATGTGGAAATAAAGCTGGAAACAAGAATGGCTTTCTATGCTTCACCATTTTGCTGCAAATGGCTCTATACTGTGGGCCCACAACACAAATACTTAGCCTCCCCCACTGTCCCAAACAAAGCTAATTTTCCATTGCTGCTCTATTTTTGAAAAGCCCAAGACTGAATCTATGTTTGTATTTCTTTCTGTTGACTGTAGGTTTTGATGTTGTTGCCAGTTCCCTTCTCACACTGTCAAATTTTGTTTTATATTCCCTCATTCTTTCAACAATTTCAGGGGGGAAATGCTAATTACCACAGGCCTAATAGCAGTTCTGAACTGCACTGGAACACGGGGGTCTCACGAATACCTGTCAGCGCAGAAGTTTTCAATTACCATAATTCCATTCCTAATTCAAATTACCATAATTGCCCTCCATTAATGCAACTTTCTTAAAGCACAAACATCAAAGAAGCCAGCGCTCACATTAGCTTCGTTGACTACTTGCAAAAATAAACAGTGTCTGTCCATTTTTCAAATAGGATGATGGTAGTCTGGGAGAAAAAGTGTGTATCAGCGCTCAGAGTTCATAAGAGCTATCAAATTATGCAATGATTATTCTGTAAACACCTGTGCAAATGGGAAGCTATCTGTAGCTTCCTCCCTCTCTCTTTTACTCTGGTCAAAGCATAAGATCAACTCTCCTAATTGTCGTACCAGTTACCACAATAAGAAAATCCAATGTTTGAGGAGATCCTTGACTGATTTTACTGATACAAATCCATCTATTTAGCTACAACACACTTCTACCAATCTGCAATCATCTCCACTCTTAAATCAATTTATTTATTTAGTTTTAATCAGCATACATGGTAATATGTATCTCTATGGCATTTTCAAACAAAGTGTGTTCTAGTAGAGTCCCCGCCCTCCAGAGCAATTTCTGCTGTCATGGTACCCGTGCTCTTCTGCCTTCCCACTTTCTCAGGACTTCTTTTTACCTCCTCTTGGTCTGTGGTCTAGTTTTTAAGGCACTACCCTCATTCATATTACATAGAGATAGATATAGATATAGATAAACATACACATACTAGGAATGGAATTATGGCCATTGAAAACTTCAGCCTTGACAGGTATTTGTGAGACCCCTGTGTTCAAAACTGCTATTAAGCCCATGGTAATTAGCATTTCCCCCTAAAATGGTTGAAAGAATGATAGAATATAAGATAAAAATTGACAGTATGGGAAAGGAACTGGAAACAACATCAAAACCTACAGTCAACAGAAACACAAACATACATTCAGTCTTGGGCTCTTCAAAAATAGAGAGGGTGTGTGTGAGAGAAAGAGAGAGAGAGACTGAGAGAGAGACAGAGAGAGAGAGAGAGAGAGAGAGAGAGAGAGACTGTCTGGCTATAATTATAAGAGAAAGCATGCAGTTTCTCAGTTTTGGTCACATTGCACTATATTACCCTTTCTGGATTCATTTATTTTCCTGAAATTTTGGTAATCTCATTTTCTTTACAAATGAATAAATTTCCATTGTGCATATGTACCACATTTCCATTAACCATTTGTCTGCTCCTGGACATACAAACCAGTTCCAGTCCCTGGCTATTGTGAAGAGAACAGTACTACATATGAATGTGACAGTATCTCTGTGGTGGGGCTTGAAGGCTTTTGGATACACACCCAGGAGTGGTGCAGCTGGACCATGTGGTAGCTCTGTTTTGAATTTTTGAAGAAGCCCCCTTAATAATTTCAGAATTGTCTGTGCTAGCCACCAAGGCAATGAGAATCAATTCCATTTCTAATGACTTTTATTTTCCTGAAAAAAATTTATACCTGTTTTTATGTTACTGACACGGAGAAAGATACCTTACCAGAGTCAGGGAAATTGAATATTAATGCTATACCATCTCTGGACAATGCTGGCAATTCTCCAGGAAGCCATAATCTTGTGATTTGCAATCCTGGCACTTCCTTGTACTTGAACTCTGAGACACTACCAAAGGAGAACAGCCCAAACAAAAAAGTCATGGCACTAACTGAACTATTAAAGTACCTGGTTCCAGAGAGGTGAGTAGATAGTCCTTTAAATTAACAAATAAAGCAGCAATACATTTTTCATTAAGTTTATGTCAATTCATAAAGTAGATTTCAAAAAAAAGTTTAAATAGGCCTTGTAACAATAGGCAGTTTAGCTTCCTAAAATATGATCAAAGTCCTAGGCATGCCTCAGTCCTGCAGAGTCTCTCTGTGGTATGCAATACTTCAATCAGTCAAGAGCCACAGTAGCTTTGAAGGGTGAAAATTTGGCATTTTCAAATGCCACAGGCACCTTTAGGATTTAGCTCCAGGCAAAACCAATATAGATGATAGGAAACAGGGGGCGGTGCAATTTGTTGCCTCTAGAGGCTTCAGTAAGAGAACATTCATCCAACTCCCTACATTTAATAAAAAAGATTCAGTCCACTGAATGAAGACACAGTGACTGCTATACCCTGGGGGCTCTCGCAATTGCTATGTTCACTAGTTGAGTAGTTATTTCCTCTGAATTGAAACATTCCCTCTTGGAAGGAGGATGAAGGTTCGTAAGACTCAGGAATCTCATGAAACTAGACTTGGGCCACCCCTCCCCCAAGGTGATAAAGACACTAAACAATTGCTGGTGGATGGGAGACTCTCTAAAGAAACTGTGGGCAAGGTGGCCAGAGTGCGCCAGGGGATCCACACTGGTATGGATTTGTTGATGATGCACTTAACTCATTGTCACACGTGTTATTCTAAATAAGCCCTACCCATGCTCCTGTAAGTAGCCCAAACCCAATAAGCTCATTGGTTCATCAACCTGGACTTGGCTGCGATCATTTCTTGGTCTCTTGTCAGTGCCTTATTTGGGGTAAATAAACAATTACTCATGTCTCCCTGGGAAGTCCTGCAAAACACACACACTTTAGTATACATTTAGATTGTTGACCTTTGTTTCTTGAATTTGTATAGAAAATAAACTCCACAGGCACCAGAGATTGCATGACCTAAAATAGACTTTTATCAACAATAAGCAGGGGCCAGATGATTGGAAATTATCTTGCCAGTTCAAGACCAGTTTTGGTTACACGGGAAAACCCTTTCTAAAAACAGTAAGTTAAAATATAGTCTACATGGCTTAGTTAGGGTTTCTGTTGCTATAAAGAGACACCATTACCACAGCAACTCCTATAAAGGAAGTCATTTAATTGGGGCTGGCTTACAGTTCAGAGATTCAGTCCATTATCATCATGGTAGGAAACATGGTGGCATGCAGGCAGACTTGGTGTTGGAGAGGTGGCTGAGAGTTCGACACCTTGACCTGCAGGCAGCAAGAGACTGTGTGCCATACTGAGCGTAGTTGGAACATAGAACTTCAAAGTCTGTCTCCACAGTGACACACTTCCCCTCCAAGAAGGCCACATCTCCCAATAATGCCACTTCCTATGAGCCAAGCATTTAAACGCATGAGTCTATGGGGGCCATACGCATTCAAACCACCACACTAGGTTTCAGAATGGCTCATGCAAATGTTCTGGAAAAGTATTCTGCTAGACTGTCATGTGACAGATGACACCAAATTCTACTCTTGTTCTTTGTGATTCATGTGTTTTCATGGATGCCTTAGACTAGTCGCAGAAAAAAAAATTATTACATGACTAGATTAAACTTAGAACAGTAGCATCTATAAATGCAAGCATAGTTTTATGGTTTGACTTAATTCTGTGTATTATCATACTGGGCATTTTTTCATATATTCAGAAGTTCAAGTCACAGTTTGATTCACAAATTTCAGAGCCATCACCCATGGTTTGGAGAATACCCTGTGGGTTGTGGAGGATATAACACCATAATATGGAGAAAAATACTTTTCTCTCTGCTTCACTGAAATGCCCAGGGCAACCTAGGTTAGTATACAAAAGAAATGGAAGATGTTCAATTGTCTGTTGAATTTATTAATTTATGGAAGGAATACATAAGTCATTGGTATGTTTACAATGTGGAAATGTCTACTATATTGGATCTTCTGCTTGTCCCAGTAAGAGTGTGATGTATAAGCCAGGCGAAGGGGTGCTTGCCTATATTGTCAGCACATGGCATGCTGAGGGAGGATAGTCAGGCCAAAGCCAGTCTAGACAACACAGTAAAACCATATCTAAAATAGTTAATAGAGTTGGGTTTCAAACAAGCAAAGATCTCTGAAGACCAACAATGTAGACACACTTACTTTGAACTTTCCAAGCTTAAGTATATCAAAAAATGTATTGAGCATATGTATGGACATCTAGGCTGGTTTCAATATGTTTCTGTTGTGGATAGAACAGCAATAAATATGAAACTGTAGTAAGTGTAAAGTCCTTTGGGTAGAAATGGATGTACAGTGGTTCCAATATGTATTAAAATATGTATGTTATATATGCAGAAAGTTCATTAATTTATATAATCTCATCTTTGTCCTCCCTCCTCTCCAATATATATCTCTCTTCTCTCTTAATATGTATTTTTCTTTGCATCTCCTTTATACCTTCTAGGTTTTTTTTCTTTTATTTACCTCTTTCTTTAAGTAAAATTTATTTAGAATAAGAATATTTTAGTGTTTTTCACATATATTTTAAAGTCTTAAGACTGACATGTTTCAGATTCCCACAGCTAAACACTGAGCTGAACTCAAGGAATCCAATGACAGAGAGGGAGGACTGATGAGCAAAGGGGTTAAGACTGGGCTGGTTTAACCCCCAGAAACAGCTGACCTGACAAGGGGGAGCTCTTGAATCCCAGACTGATGGCTGGGAATCCAGCATGGGACTGATCAAGACCCCCTGAATGTGGGTGTCAGTGAGGAGGCCTAGGTAATCTATTGGGCCTTGGGTAGTAGATCAGTATTTATCCCTGGCATACAAATGGACATTGGGTGCCCATCCAACAATGAGAGATACACTCTCACCCTGGACTCTTGGGGAAAGATCTAGGCCCTGCCCTGGATTTGCACTCTCACCCTGGACTCTTGGGGAAAGATCTAGGCCCTGCCCTGGATGAAATGACAGACTATGGACACTCCCCATGGAGGGCATCACCCTCCCTGGGGAAATGAAGAGATATTGGAGGGGTTGGTGCAAGGGCGTGGGAGGAGGGGAGGGAAAGGAAGAGGGACCTGGAATTGACATGTGAAGCAACCTTATTGCTAATTTAAATTCAAAAATAAAAAATTTTTAAAAAGACTGCCATGTTTAATTTTTTAAGTAGGTAATTTCAATATTTTCAATGTTTTTTTTCCTTAGGAAAATATCTGACCATGATTAGTTCCACTTTTTGGAAATCAGAAGCCATTTACTTTAATTTCTCAAATTAAAAATAAAAGTTCTGATTTGAAAGGCAAATAGCACTTCATGTATCTCTCCCTGTGTCTCTCTGTGTCTTTCCCTGTGTCCCTATCTCTCCTCTGTCACTCTGTCTGTCTCTCCCCTCTCCCTCTTCCCTCTCCTGCTTCCCTCTCCCTCTCCCTCTCCCTCACCAACCCCCCTCTCTGCCCTTCTCTGTGTTTTCCTCTGGGTCCCTCTCTGTTCATTTCTGTCTCTGTCTCCCTCTATCTCTCTGTGTCCTTGGCTCTCTTCTGGCTAGGGCACTCTCTCCCCCTCCCTCTCTCCTGTTCCTCACAGTCCCCTGAACTATCTGTAGTAGATGCCCCAGGAATATATTAACAGTCAAGCAATGAAACAAAAACACCATGCAGACTCTGAACCCTAGCCTAAGTTCAGACACTTTCCAGTCAAGTTAATTTACAAAAATGGCTTATGACGAGAAATGTAAACCTTAACGACTTCAAAAGTAAAATATGGATAGAAATAAATAACTGCTTTATTTGATTCACAGGGTTGTTATGAAGCTCAAATGATTTACTATAAATAAAACTATTTTCAGCATGTATAACTTACATATCAGAAGTTATTAAACTTAAAGTCCAAGATATATCATCTTTATTAATTATCAGAGCAATGGAAAGCATAGGCTGTAGACCTAGATTGTTGCCTGTCACCTGTATGCCCTTGACCATACTACGTAGGCTTCAGTTTTCTTTTTGAAACAAGAATAGGAGCTGGGAAGGTAGGTTGGAGCATAAGAGCCCTTGCTGTGCCAGCATGGGGGCCTGACTTCTGCTCCCCACCACCCACCTAAAAAGCTGGGTGTGGCCATGCTCACAAGTTATCACTCTAAAGCAGGAGAAGAAGGGCAGGGTATATACAGGAAGATCCCTGGGGCTCATTGGCCTCCAGCATAGTTGAAAATGGTAAGTTCTGGGTTCAGTGATAGACTCTGCCTCAAAACAATAAGGTCAAGAACAATAGAAGACAGGCAACACTGTCTTCTGCTGTGTGTGCCTATGCAGGGACACAAACACACACACACACACACCTGCACATAATGATAGTACACACACACACCTGCACAAAATGTGAACACACACCTGCACAAAATGTGAACACACACCTGCACATAATGTGAACACACACCTGCACATAATGTGAACACATACACACACACCTGCACATAATGATAGTACACACACACACCTGCACAAAATGTGAACACACACCTGCACAAAATGTGAACACACACCTGCACATAATGTGAACACACACCTGCACATAATGTGAACACATACACACACACCTGCACATAATGTAAGTACACACACACCTGCACATAATGTGAGTACACACACACACCTGTACATAATGTGAATACACAGACACCTGAACATAATGTGAACACACACACCTGCACATAATGTGAGTACAGACACACACACACACTTGTACATAATGTGAATACACACACACCTGCACATAATGTGAATACACACACACCTGCACATAATGTGAATACACACACACCTGCACATAATGTGAGCACACACACCTGCACATAATGTGAGCACACACACACACTTGTACATAATGTGAATACACACACACCTGAACATAATGTGAACACACACACACCTGCACATAATGTGAACACACACACCCTGCATATAATATAAATACACACACCTGCATATTATATGACTATACCACACATACACAATTGTACTTGCAGAGCTAGTATGAGGATTAAATGAGTTAGAATTACAGGAAGCACTTATAGTAGCCCTTCTCTGAGAATATGTGCTATATAAATATTTGCTATTGTTACCATTATTATGACACAAATTATTCTCTAACTCAAATTCTGTTATTCCCATGACTGGCATTTGCTGTTATACATATTTTTTCCTCTGTTCGAATTCTGCTTCCAAACAGATGAGCTCTGCTCTGGCTGAACCCATCTTTCCAGTTAGAATCAGTGCCTAATTCATGATACATTTATCCAAACCACCCTTTCCTCTCTGTGTACCAACCAGGCAAGTTCATGTTTCAGTCCTTCCTCCCCAGCCACTTGTCCTAAGTTTTCCCTCCTTCCTGAATTACAATGGCAGTTTCCACCAAGACTGTTCTGGAATTTGCTCACCCATACATTGTCCTGATTGTCTACCAAGACATCTGCCCATTCTTCTGAGAAATGTGCCCCCCCAAGACCATGTGGCTCTGAAAAGTGGGACCCACTTCCTTCATGTAATTCTCAAATACAGGTATTATTTCCTTCAAGTATAGTCATCCCTCGGTATCAACCATGGATTTATGTCAATGCTTTTCAGGGTCACCAAACTCCATAGTCACTCAAATCCCTCAGACCTAGTATTGTATGTAACCTTCACACATAATCACATACATGTTAACTCATATCTACCTCAGTTATAATAATTAGGTATTATAACTTACAGCATAAATCAGCCATTTTGTGCTATACTTAAGAAATAATGACAAGGAAAAACCCAGCCCATGTGTAACAGAGTAGCCATTTTTTCCAAATGGCTTTTTATTCACAGCTGATCACTTTGCAGATGCAATACCTATGAATGCAGAGAACTCCTCAACTGCAGACTTGAGTGGAAAGGGTAGTCGCTCTGCTCTCTAACACAGAGATATTTATGTGAGCTGTGCTCTGGAAGAAGCCAATATCCACAGCCCAACTCCATGGAAAGTTAGAATGGTAGCATGAAGAAGCACAGGGAAAGATATAAAAGTGAGGTCAAAGGTACTATTCTACTCCCTGGTTTTGTTTTGGTTTTTTTGGGGAGAGGGGGGTTAATTTTAAGTTTTTATTCATTTTACATACCAACCACAGCTGCCCCTCCCCCATCCTCTACCTCTCCCCTCTCCAACCTGCCCCTCACTCATCTACTCCTCAGTAGGGTAAGGCCTCCCAAGGGGATTCAACAAAGCTTGTCACATCAAGTTGAGGTAGAACCAAGCCCTTCCCTCTCGCAGCAAGGCTGAGCCTAGCTTCCCACCATAGGGAATAGGCTTCAAAAAGGCAGCCCATGCACCAGGGACAGATCCCTGTCCCACTGCCAGAGGTCCCACACAGAGACCAAGTCACACAACTGTCCCCCACATTCAGAGGGTCTGGTTCAGTACCATGCAGATTCACCAGCTGTCTGTCTAGAGCTTGGGTCAACTGTCTCTGTGGGTTTTCCTGTCATGATCTTGACCCACCCCACTTGTTCATAGAATCCCTCCTCTCTCTCTCTCTCTATGACTGGAATCCCAGAACTCAGCCTAGTGTTTGGCTGTGGATCTCTGCATCTGCTTCCATCAGTTACTGGATGAAGGTTCTATGATGACAGTTGGAGTAGTCATCAATCTGATTACAGGGGAAGGCCAGTTCAGGCACCCACTCCCTGGTTTGAAAGGTCTCTAAACCTAGGTCTGCCTGCTCTTGCATCTCTTTGGCTGTTGGAATGTACTGGCATGTGTCAGGGAAGTCCTTTCTTCTGCCTTCGGCTAGTTTAACTGTTCACAGTCTGGCATGGACACTGACAAATACATCCTTTCCCTATTGACAGGCCTCTGTCCCAAAGCCAGGCTATTTTCAGCTTTAATTATATGACTTGTCCTTGTTCATTATCCACAGAACCATTGAAGAGCGACTAAAGTAAGTGATTCATTGCTGACACATGGCATTTCTTGAGCAGCCATTAATTAGCAAACTAGCACTTGAACATAAATTGTTAAGAAGTGTCAGCAAATAAAACCTTAATCAGAATTTTTCTCTGCCTTCTTGTGTATGCACCTTGCTGAATTGCACGAGGCAATTTCCAACTTTAATTTGGAGCTTATCAGAAAAACAGAGTATTACATTAATCTTTAAGAATTGAGCCTAAGTGTGCTTCATCTGCTCTCCCTTCCCTTCTCCAGAAACAAGAGATGACCTGAGCTGTGCACATTTGTCTTCTCCAGGTCTGGGGCCCTGGAATACAAAAACCACTCAGGACAGCTTGGCTCATATTTAAGAAGTCAGGACACAATGGGCCATACCTGCTGCAGAGCAAGGAAACGGGAATAAACCAACCCATACCTGAGTGGCCAATGGACGATGTCTCTCCTCACACCCACATGTTTTGAATATCACGTTTGTTGTGTTCCACCTGCCCAAGGAACTATTCTACTAATCATCTTGATGAGAGCATAGCGGTCCGAAAGTGCCGGAAAATAACAGCTCCAGATGCCTACACAGCCTCCTATAGCCTCCGCACAGCCCTCAAACGGTGACTATAGGAGAGGATTTAAAAAGACTTCCCAGATCCTTTGAAAGTTGAGGGACCCAGGAGAGGATTTAAAAAGACTTCCCAGATCCTTTGAAAGTTAAGGGACACAGTGCCGAGACACAGCCAAATAAATGAGTAATATTTTACCTCTCCTTCTTTGCTTCCCTACTTCCCTCTCAGTATTCTCTATAAAACAGAACAACCATGTCTGTATGTCTTTGTTTCATTGTTTCCAAACTAAGTCAATATTCTTAAAGAACTCTCTTTCTCATTAGAAAAAAAGCAATCTGCAAATAATAGTCCTTTAATAGAGAAGACCAGACTGTGGGTACATTACAAAACAGAACAGCAGCAGACACAGATGTTCCTGGGGTGGAGAGATGGCTTGCTTGATAAAGTACTTACCATACAACCTTCAGGGCCTACGTCCAGATCCCCAGCACCCATATAAAACTTTGGCACAGTAGTACCTAATTGAAAGTCTTACATGAGGAGACAATGACAGTTGGATTCCTAGAGCTCACTAGCTCACTGGCTAGCTAATCTAACCAACTGGCAAACTCCACATGTAGGGAGAAACCCTCTTCCATAAATCTAAGATAGGGAGGGATTGAGGATACTGAACATCTGTATCTGGCCTCCACATGTATATACATAAATGTGCATCAACACGTACATCTCTAAGATATTTCTCTCTACCTATAAATGAGTATCTTTCACAAGATATGCTGCTGATAGTGTCTATGCTGGTGTTCTGGCTACCTTCTGCCATACAAGTCTTTTCCTTGCCAGCAAGTCAAACTTGGTCCCCTCTCTTTGTATGTATAATGTACAGGAAGAGACTAGAGGACATCAGGTGTTGTGCTCTATCACTCTCGATCTAATTCTTTTGAGACACAGGGCCTCTCGGTGAACCTACAGCTCATTGTTTTGACTTAAATGTGTGGCCAGCAAATCCAGAGGCTCTTCCTGTCTCTTCCTGTCTCTGCCAAGGACAGAGCTATGTGTGGTCATGCCTAATATTTTGTGGAGATCCAAACTTAGTTCCTCATGTTTATGCAGTGAGCACTCTTACTCATTGGACCATCATCCCAGCATAAGGCCTTCTTAATGGTGCCCCCAAAGGCAACATTATTTTAAATGATATGCATTCATGAATTTAAAAAAATAGCATTTAACACTAGTGCTATTATTCTATTTGTCTAAAATCTAGTTTAAAAACTAGATTTGATGCAAGCAAGCAAAGAGGAGCAGGGTTTATAAATCTCTGCCTTGCTCACCCTTCAAGTCTGATGACACATCCCCAATACCTCGCTGACTCTGAACAGTGTGTGTGTGTGTGTGTGTGTGTGTGTGTGTGTGTGTGTGTGTGTGTGTGTGCGCAGGTGACCCTTCTGGGATGTAGAAGGAAGAAGAGCTGGCCATAGACAAGAAGTCACACTACCAAGTAGGTCAACAACAGGGAGACCCGATTCAAGCAGGGTTAGTCACAGTTGTTCTGTGTTGTCCCAAAATGGGAAGCTTGCAACAGATTTTGGCAATGACTGGGCATACAGGTAGTTTGGAGTGCATGGCTCATTGTCACTTGCTGAGGCAGTAATCACAGTCTGGCCATTTAAGAGCATCCCAGCAACTGGAAAAAAAAGCCCTTTCATGAAATGGAGTCTGGATGGTACATTTGTAAGTATTCATTATTTGTAGACTTCAGTAACCAACCTATGTACACCTTCATGGAAGCATTTTTTTAACTTATAGTTTGGAAGGCCAGAGAGAGAGCTCATTTGGTAAAGTGGTTGGCTTACAAGCTATAGGACCTGTGTTCAATTCCCATAACTCATATAAAAGAGCCAGGGTAGAAACTGGTAGCTGGGAAATCAGCATAGGACTGTTCCAGACCCCCTTGAATGTTGATGTCAGTTTGGAGCTCTGGTTAATCTATGGGGCCTCTGGTAGTGGATCAGTATTTATCCCTAGTACACGAATGGACTTTGGGAGCTCATTCCGCACAAAGGGACACTCTCTCAGCCTAGATACATGCAGTAGGGTCTAGGCCCTGCTACAAATGATATGACAGACAGAAGGCCTCATCCTCCCTGGGGAGTAGAAAGGGGATGGGATGGAGTGTCTCTGGGGGGCAGGGGAGGAGGGGAGGGAGAGGGAACTGGGAATGACATGTAAAACAAGCTTGTTTCCAATTTAAACTTAAAAAAGGAAAATAAATAAACAAACAAACAACCAAATAAGAACCAGGATGGTGGTGTGTTCTTATAATACTGGGAAATAGAGTTAGTGGGATGCCTGCCATCAAGCTTAAGTCCGCTTAGCAACCTCCAGACTAATGAGATGCCTTGTCTCCAAGAACAAAGTAGATGGTTGCAGAGTAATGACATCCAACATTAACCTCTGGTCTCCACACATGGACATGCATATAGCATAAGAACCAACACACCCTCAAGTTACTAGACTGGAGAGGCACATGGCATTAATAACTTCCTGTCCCTGCCCTTAAATTCCCAAGGGTCTTTGCCCAATATCCAAACACATGCATTTTCTGGTTATTATCAATTAAAGGACAGGACTGGAGTTGAATGGCATAGGTAATCAAACTTCAGATTGATTAGGGTGAGGCTGAGACCAAGAATTAGACAGCGGTCTCATAGAGTCAGATCTAACCAGTAGGCCCAGGTCATCTGGACAGACATTACTGGAGTGGCCAGTTGATGCATACATTTACATTCCACTATGCCCTGGCAACCAAAACCCTCTGCCATTTTTGAAGACGTTTCTGGATGACTGAACTAGTACAACTCTAAAGAGTGCTCCTTTGAAGTCATGGGCATTTAAGTATGTCACCCTGCCCCCTCCTATTGCCCTCCTTGGAGCACTGCTATTGTTTGAAAGGGAGGTTGAGAAAGTAGGGAAGCATTCAGACTGCCAGGCACCCAGGGTGTGGGCTGAGCATCTCAAGATACTAAAGATACACCTGAGGGCTGTGAAAAGCATATCTTGAACCAGATCTGCCTTCCCAATTATCTTCATTATGCTTGATTACTGCTTTACAAAGATTCCCTCTGTTCCATCCTGGAGGCCCTTGCTTTAAGCAAAGACAAGCAGCAGAAAAAGAGGTGAAAAGAAAGAATTCGTGCATTCGAACAACTCACTTTGAAACTTAGAATGATCGAAACAAAATAGGCTGTCGTTATAACTAATTATATTTTTGCTTTGGATGTGAACTTTGCCTCTAATCCAAAGTGAAAAATTACATATGCATTCATCACTTTCTAGAGTACACACCCCTCACCATTTCAAATCCTACATTTTTCTCAGTCCATTCTCTCTTTGTCGAAACAGTCAGACAAAACAAACATAAAGATAATAGCACAATAACAAAAGGACATGAATAATGAGAATGTCTGCTCCGTCAGTATTTTTGCTTCTACTAAGGATTACACTATGATAAATATTATTACCCTCAAGATCAATGAAATGAAGAATCTGCCAAATCTAACTCAGTGCCAGAAAAATCTATATTGTATTTACAGATTTCAGGTGGAAAGATCCAGCATTCATAGCATAAAGCATTTGTATTTTTTTTCTCCATTCTCCCTTCAATTTCCTTCAGAACCAAAACTATTTACAAGACTCATTGGCAGAAAGTGCCTTACTCTTAGAGCTGATACTGTGTAGGAGTGAACCCCACAAAGCTATCTGTCCAACAGGGCGGGGTCAAGGTAGAGATAAAAGGAAGTGAAAGGAAAAGGGGCTTCCCTTTTTTCTCCTGGAAGCCAGACACGCTCCTAACTCCTGGTCTGTGCGACTCTCTCTCTCTCTCTCTCTGGTAAATAAATATATTGTTTCCCTTATATAGCATCGAATATCGTTATAGATACTGTAATCACTAAACAAAACACTGTAAGGATTGTGTGCATCAGCTATCCTTAAAACCAAAACTTAAGATGGATATGCATCCTGCAGGCATAGCTTCATTCTTCTCCTACCACTATCCCTGAAAGAGTTAATTTGTTGTTGAAATATATCCAGTACTTCCACAACGTGAGCAGGAAAACTAAGTGGATCAAATGGATTTGTAAACATGTATTGGCTGTTTTGGTAAAGCTACGAGGTAGAATCATAAGAGTCCTAACTCTTGCCTTCATTAGCCATGCAAAATTCCCCAGGTCAGTATTTACATTTTAGAAGCTTATTAAGCTTCTAGATTCAGTGATTCAGTCAGCTTCACAGAATCTGCTTTTGCATAACGATGCTGACACAGAAATGATGGAGGGCAAATAGGTTCAATTTAGTCAGCCTGCAGTCACACTAGTACACCACTTTATCCTTCATTTACTTCTGAATTTGGACACATCACATGCAGTCAGAAGACCCAGAATGTACTTCGTAATGAATCTAACAGCCAAAACTAATCAAGGATATTTAGAGGAAAGTATAAGGAATCTTGTTAAGAGATGAGCTGCCACCATTTCCCAGGCTGATGTAAGCTTACCATCATGTAAGGGGTCAACGGTACAGCCAGTGATTCAATAAATGGAAACACAACTTATGTTTTGGCAGATTGACTGGATTATCATCATAATGTGTCTTGGAGAATTAAGTAGAACTAAGAGGAGTCTTTTCTATTTCAAGAAGCCAATTCTTTACCTAATACCCCAAGGAGGCTGTTGTTTTCAGAACTCTTTTATGTATCTTCTCTCTCAAAGAAAATAGAAGAAATATCCAGAGGAGTAAATAACTTTGAAAATAACACACAGATGAGCCGGTTGAAGGCAACGGGAGCTCCTTTCATGCTACACTATTTGATCTCATTTTTGACACCTGTGGTCTATAGTAACCAAAAACTTGAAATTAGACCACAAGGCCTTGGCTTCCTGTTTGATATTCTGAGTCTCAGAGTTTCAAAAACAGAAACAGGACAGCTCACTCATGTCCCTGGCTAGCCAAGGAGTATGAAGAATAATAAGAGTATCAGATATGGAGTAAAGAGCAGGTGTAGTATTAAGTAACATCCAAGTGATTACTATTTGATAGGGATTTTGTCTGCCCACTTAATCCTCATCAAAATAAAACTGAACAAGGTGTTATTTTCATCCTTGTTTTACAGCTGCAGGGATTGAGACACCATGAGGATAACAAACCTGCCTAGGGCCCTAGGGTTTGCAAGTGACAGGAGTAGAGGTTAAACATCCAAGTCTAATTCCAAAGACTGATTTCCTAATCACTCTGCAAACGAAGATCTGCTGGCTGATGCATTTGGTTACTCTTCACTTCCCCCCATCTGTGAAATCTCCATATACCTAATACTTTCCCAGGACTTCTAAAGCAATGAACCATTTTAGAATATATCCAATTAAAGAGTGGTCATTGGTGTTAAAATAAATACTGTAAGAACATCAAGATGATAGCTCAGGAAGAGAGTCTTTGAACTGCCTCCTGAGTTTAAACTCTGCCTCTCTGTAGCTTCTTAGACAATCTTAGAAGATGCTAATTTGAATTATTTTTCCACTGGAACTTTTGTCTAGTCTACATAAATAAGATACCAAGTTTTTTCCCAATTAGATTAACATTTCGACATGTGGAAAAACAGAGTCTGAAAATGTTTGAAGTTAAGGCTTTTCTGGATAGGTAGCTGATATACAGAAAAGAGAAATGATTATATAGCAAGTCAAATATTTAAAGGAAAATAATTTAAACTGCATGTAAGTATTGCTTGTCAGTTACCATGTCACAATCCAAGAGCCAAACCTGAGTCTTCCTAACTAAAGGTTCTCACTATAAGGTTCTAACTGCGACTGTTGTCATGAAGCATGCTTATTATTACTAAAAAGTAATTCTTTTATGATAACTATTCTTTATTTGTATTGTGACATGGACTGGGACTAGCATGTTCTTTCTGGGAAACTTATCATCAAGACAGCTAACAGAACTAAAAGGATCAAGATGCCCCCACATACACGTCTGGCAATTAAGTCTAATGATAAACCTTCCACAGATACTATAAACTGCCAACAGCTCCTCAGTCAGAGAAGTAGACTGGAGACCACCTCCCAATCCATGCCAGAATTTTGGTTGGGTTGATCTTACACAGGTCTTATACAAGTAACCACAGCTGCTGTGCATTTATAAATGCAATATCTACGTCATATTCAAAGACATTTCAGCCCTCCTCCCTAAACTCTGGCTCTTGCTCTCTTCCTACATCCTCTTTCACAATGTTCACTGAGCCTTGGAGACATCAGGGGCTGAAGAACTGATGAAGATGCCAGTTTAGGGCTGATAAGAAACAGTCACTTATTCTTGGTGCTTTGGCCAGTTTGGAGTCTCTGCTTTGACTGCTGTCTAACTGAAAACAGTCCTACTCAGCCTTGATGCCTGTAAACAACATCAATGATCAGCAAGTTATGGTATCCCCAAGGGTAAAGTAGTGGCACACATACCTTGGTGGTAACCAACAACTCTCTAATTGAGTCATTCAACAGAGGGAAACTATGCCTGGTACTGGAAATGCAGCCAACTATTCAGTACTAGTGAAGTCATGGCTATTGGAGGAGAATATGCACCAACTACTTTACTAAGCAAGCATGATCCCTAATTACAATTTAAATATGTGTTCTTATAACCACAGATGAGTATAAATGCAGAGTTCTGGAGCCAAGTCTCAATGGGTACATCTACAAAATATCCTTGCACCTAACATTCAGGAAACATTGTTGAAAAGAGAGAAGAAAGATTGCAAGAGTCAAAAGATTGGGGGGGGGGATTGGCTGTAAAATTTTGTCTGCTAGTAATGTCAGAGGCCATATCCAATAAAGCCTCACCAACATGACTGCCAAAACATGAGCTGAACAAGGATAGCAATGATAGACATGCTTCAAAGGACAAGGGAAAGTCCCCAGAAAGAGGGTACCAATTAGTTTCCCAGTACCAAATGGTCAGTCCCAAAATCATGCTTACGATTAACATTATACAGACTAAGGGGGTTATAATTAGGAACATATGTGTATATAATATGCATGTAATACTATGCATGTAATTAACATTTCACGAAAAAGGAGGCCATGAATTAGAAAGTAAGGAGAGGTGCATGAGAAGGGTTAGAGGAAGACAAGACAAGGGAGAAATATTGTAATTACATTATAATCTCAAAGAAAAGTTTCTCTGGTCAAAATTGAGAGTAGCCCAAGTCTATGGATATAAACATAAATATTTAGAAGGAAACTTGACAATATGACCATTTTATATGGTACCAGTCATGAAATTTGCTCCTGCAGAGTAGGCTTCAAAACAGGCATTCAACCATTGCACAGTCAGGCACATCTTGCTGGGCAAGCAGATATTGAGTATGCCGGGTCCAGCACTGGATAAAACCATTGACTTTTTTCTCTTCCAGCAGCTCGTACGCATCTTCTGGCACATGAAAGCTTGTAAGGCATGGTTTAAAGTTTGCTTTTAAATAAATAAATAAAATAAAAAAGAAAAATGTTTATGTATACAGAACATTAAAGAGACAGATAATAGCACGTGATTATCCAAAACATCAGACAAAATGCTCTCCAGCTACAGATATTTAAGGTCCAAATGCTGAATGAAAGAAACAAATGTTTCATTTAGATCTCTAGGGAAGTAGAAGAAAAAGGGGGATTGCACTGGATATGAGGAGAGAGAGAGAGAGAGAGAGAGAGAGAGAGAGAGAGAGAGAGAGAGGGAGGGAGGGAGGGAGGGAGGGAGGGAGGGAGAGAGGGAGGGAGAGAGGGAGAGAGAGAGACTGAGACTGAGACTGAGACTGACAGGAAGAAAAGATGCTAAGGCCTTAGCTCACATGACAATGGAGGCAGACAAGTCTAACATATGCAGATTTGCCATCACACTGGAACCAGGAAAACTTCGAAGCTGCGCTCCAAGTCCGGAGTCCCCTGGCAGAAATTCCTCTAGCTCTGGGAGGGTAGACCTGGTTTACTCAGGCTTTCATGAGGCCAATACACATTGTTCAAGGCAATTTGCTTTATACAAAGACTTCTAGTTTAAATGTTAATTTCCTACAGAAACTCTTTCACCAAAGCATTCAGAGTGTTTGACTATTCATGTGGGCCTGTGACCTAGCCAAACTGACACAAGAATGTGACTGTTGCATTTAATATAGAAACAGAAAGTCTTAGTCATGTCTTCAGCTTTCTTTCTGGTTTACAAATCCCATATGCCCAGGAGAATACCTAGCAGCATACTGTCAATGACTTCTGGGTCCAAAAGGCATGAAAACCATAGCTATATTTGAATAGACATAACATCGTTACAGGGTTGAGAAGACCTGGACTCTAAGTGCAGGTCTGGAAGCCCATGTAGCTATTCTTTCACTTCCATCTCCTAAACTCTAAGGGTTTGAATACAAAACGAACAACCTCTAATCTATCCTCTCACTTGCATCATAATCTCCTCTCTCAAAGACTAACAACCTTCCTCCTTCCTAGGACCTGCATTCACACTCACTGCAGTCTGTATTTATACTCAATTCAGTCTGTCTTCATACTCACTTCATGTATCAAACTGGAGGGCGTGGAGAGATGGCTCAGTGGTTGAAAGCTTGGATGACTCAAATACCAAGTTGGATGCTGGATATTGGATTATGTTCATTTCAAATTTTCTTCCCAGTTTCACCATTTGTCTTACTGTTTTTCAAAGTGTAACATATCTCTTCTCAGACATTTGGCTAAGAGCAAGTGTAGTACCTGTTACCTGTTTAGAAGTGGAACACATGCTTCTGAGAATGGTAAAGATGGGGAATGTGAGTGTTAGTCACAGCCTAGACAAAGTATCCCTGAACCACACTAACAGATTATAGAAGGTGTGACCCAGAACCACTTCTCAGTTATAGAAGGTGAAAGCTTTGCTTTCCCAAGAGACAATAATTTAGATTCCAAAGACAGAAGTGGTAACAAAAGCATAGAGTCCTTCATATTGGGCTAAGAGGTTCTTGAGAATTTTCCAAAGAAAAATGGTATTTCAAGACAAGCACAATTTGAGGACAATAAAATCAGAAAGATTATAGTCATATTGCCTCATAGCAGCAATAATTTCACAGCATTGATGGGTAAACATGTCTTTATGGGATCTGTGAGATCCTGGTAGGAAGGCAATAAACTCCTGCTGGGACCCATACCTGAGGAGGGACATACTTATTGCAGGCTTCCCGACCCAGAAATATGCCTGTTCCTCTGTGGGTTTCAATTTTGCATCACAAGAATCATCTGCTAAGAGATCTGTGAATACCCATGCCTTGGGTTAGAGGTCCACAGAGTTCCTGACTATGAACTCTGAAGTGGCTCTGTTAATCTGTCAGCCCTCTTCTCCCCTCAGCTATAGGCCAAGAGCAATCCTGACTATATGTCACAGAGAGAAAAGAAGATACCCATGCTTCACCTCCAGGCCCCATAACATACCCTTGTAATTATGAACTGATATCTTCTGGCTAGAGGCTAGAAGCAGCACTATCTGGGGACTCACCAGAAGATATGCCTACCGATCCTCCCAGAAAAAAAAAAACTGCAAATGCCACCTATCACTGTTGGACCATGAAGCAGTCGTGCAATTGGTTCTAATCACTTTTACCCATTGTACAGGCCAGATAATCAATGACCAGATAACCAATGGAAGTTTTGCCAGAGACCAAGAGGAAGTCATGGCATTGGCATATATGATCCTTTTACCATTGATTGAACCTATGGGCATCCATATCCCACAATCTGCCCTACTGACCAAGTTCCTAGAGGTATTATAGTTTTACAAAGGACCGTATAGGACCCATGCCCAACAAAGCCCTTATTTCCAGCCCCAGTGGACTCTAGATCCTTCAGCCCTCACATGATGTAATGTGAATATCATTTAACTACAAAATTAGGGGTAATCTCCTCAGCCCAGAGACAAGTAGATGATAATTGGCACAGAGGCCCACAAGAGGACAGCATGCAGAGACGGAGACACTTTGGAGTACTCAGCACTAAACGGGATGTCAATATGACACACTTCCCCTCAAGGCTCAAAGATCTATGTGGAAGAGAAGTCAAAAAGATGAAGAGCCAGAGGAAGTGGGTAACCTCAAGGTTAGCAGTGCGTTACAGACACAACAGGGCTGAGGCACATAAGTACCTGTAGAGACTGTGGCAACATGCACAAGCATAAGCCATATAAAATCCCATCACAGAAGAGGGGAAGTGGACCAAAACCCCGTCATCTATCCAAGAAGCTATTAAAATTTATTGCTACTTGAAGAGGGAAAACCAGGTTGCCGCAATAGAATGACATTGGGTATATCAACTGTATTCCAGGAGAGATCTCCTGTCCTGCTGTGGAGGAGTTGGCCAACACAAATCAGATTTCATGTTCTTTGGTGGTGATGGTGCTATTTATGAACGAACAAGCATGAAGTTTAGTGGGTAGGGAGGTGAGGGAGGATCTGGAAGGAGTCGGCAGAGGGAGAGAATATGATTGAAATATATTGTATGAAATCTTCAAATAATAATGAATTTAAATAAATTAAGGGAAAATAAGGACCAGGAAGAAATCCTGGAATTGAAGAAAGCAATACAGGACAGAAAATTCCAGAAAAGACCTTCAGTGGCAAAATAAATAATACAGAAAAATTAGTGAACTAAAGATGAATCATTTTAACCACAAATAAGGAGAAGAAAATGGATGGAAAAAATTACAAAATCAGAAGATACAGACCCACAAAGTGATTTCCAGGACAGCCAAGGCTGTCACACAGAGAAACCCTGTCTCAGAAAAAAAAAAGAAAGAAAAAAGAGCAGAGGCCTAGAAGGAGAGACTGACAGGAAGCTGTGCTCTCCCACCTAACAGATCTTAAGCTCAGAGAGAGGCCAGGGCTTCAGGAGCAGTGTCGGTGGTAGGTTCGAACTTCAGGCCCAAGCAGCCTCAGAGGAAAACCCAAGCTTCAGGTCCTGAGCAGCATCAGTGAGAGGCCCCAGTCCCAGCCCTGAGGCAGTGTCAGAGGAAGGCAGGAGCTTCAGGCAGGGAGCTGAGCTGAGCTTGTCAAGGAAGCCACATACCTCTGACTCCGGAGCAGCTTCAAAGGAGGAGCGTTCACTGGAAGCTCTCGCCAGAGACTCTGCTCTACTTGTGCCTGAAGGAGCCATCAATGGAGCCACAGCCCCCAGCTGTACCAACTGGAGAAAGGAGAACCCCTGAAGCATAAGCTCCACCTATACCCATTAGAGGAAGCTCGTAGACAATACGGCACCGCTAGAAACCAGTGGTGCTACAACAGCAAGACCTGAACATCCCAACACAGGTGAAGTAGAAGAAAACGACCTAAAAAATAACTTTATAGGGATGATTGAGGCCCTTAAAAAGGAAATGAAAATTTCTCTTAAAGAAATCGAAGAAAAGACAACCAAAAATTTGGAAGATATCGACAAATCCCTTAAAGAAAACCAAGAAAAAAAAAGCAATCAAACAAGTGAAGGAAACAATTCAAAATATGGAATCTGAAATAGAGGCAATAAAGAAAACACAAACAGGAATTGTGGAAATGGAAAATCTGGGTAAACGATAAGGAACCACAAATGCAAGCATAAACAACAGAACACAAGAGACTGAAGAGAGAATTCCAAGCACTGAAGATACGATAGAGGAAATGTGAGGCCACTGGAAGTGGGTCCAAGGTCTAACTCTAACGCAAAAATGGACTTAGTGGAGCCCATTCTATATGGAGAGATACCTTGTCTAGCCTAGATACAGGGCTGTGGGGGGTGGGGATGTACCTTGATCCTGCCTCAAGGAGATGATGGGACAGAGTTAGTAGACTTCCTAGGGGAGGCCTTACCCTCTGCAAGGAGCCGATGGGAAGTGCAGGGAGGTGGGAGAGGAGGAGTGAGGGGGAACAGGAGGAGATGAGGAGAGGGGGAACTAGGATCAGAATGTAAAAAAAATTAATTTATAATAAAAATGGGGAAAAACAGCAAAAAATGAGTAGCATGCATGACAACACTCTCCTTTAAAAATGAACGATCAGGGACTGGAGGGAAGACTAAGCAGTTATAGGCCAGGTCCACAGGTTTCCCAGGCCACAATAAAACAGCTAAAGAAGTTCATCATTGCTGAAGCTGTCATGCAAAAATGCTAGTGGTGATTATTCAAGGTGAAATTAAAGGATGCAAATGAACAAAGTGAAAACATAAAAGAAAAAATAATCACTGGAAAAGGTAAACACGAAGTACCCTAACATCGCTAAAGTGGTATGCAAATCACCCAACCCTGGCAAGAAGCTGAAAGACAAAAAGGGTTTAAGATAATTTGTTATTGTATATAAGATTAAAAGTAATAAAGAACACAAAATATGGGGAAGAGGAATAAATAAAACTGTGAAGGTCTCATGTGAAATACAATTAGACTGGAATCAGTTTAAAGGAGAATGCTTATGCTGTATTTTATGTAAGATTCACGGTAACTGCAAAGAAAAAAAAAACCTCTAGTAAGTACACAAAATATAAACGGAAAGTACTCAAAACAGAAATGAACACATTGCAGAAGACAACAGATTTAAGGGATAAAAACATTGTCACATAAAAAGACAGCCTTTGAAGGAAACTCTTAAAAGGTGCTTCAGTGAGAGAATTACAGAAATAAATCATTCTTAATTTGAAATATATCTTATTGCCAAGCACTACATTTAAATTATAGAAGGAATCATAAAGACAGGAGAGACGGCTCAGGAAATAAAGGTGCTTGTCACCAAGCTGAAGATCCGAGTCCAAAACCAAGGACTTGCCTGGTAGAAGAGGACCTCAGGTTGTCCTCCGACCTGTGTGTGTGTACACTGTGGCAAGTGCATATGCCAAACGCGCACATAGACACACTTCAAAAGAATTTGAAATGGTAGTCCAAGTATATAGTTTAGCTGTTAAGAGAACTGGCTGTTCTTTCAGAGGGCCCAACTCTGATTCCCAGCACCCACATGGCAGCTCAAAACTATCTGTAACTCCAGTCCCAAGAGATCCAATAGCATCGACTGACCTCCGCAGACACCAGATACGTGTGTGAAGCAGACAAAGATAGGGAAAGTATAAAAGCACATAAAAATTTAATAGTAAATAAGATCAGCATAAAAATGGGGGCTGGCTTTTTTATTACCTAATTCTACTTCGTATGCACCTGGTACCAATTTGTCAATATTTGTTTTTCAAACTGTTTTATTAGCTTACAAATACACAGGCACACAGGATTTTCATGCCTATTGAATGGCTGGTTCTTTCCATGCTCTCATCGCCACACTCCTGCTTCCCCCACAGTACCCTTCATCTCCAGTATTCACTGTTCTATTTTATCCTAATCTCTTCCTTGCTTGTCTCTCTTAAAGCCTCTTTTTTCTGTCTCATGAGCCCTTCTCTGGTTTCCTCACTTTCATCCATATTTACTCCACCTAGAAATACACACTCAACAGTTAGAGGCTGTGATCTACATCTGAGAGAGAACAACCAACATTGGTCTTCGTGAGCCTGGATATCTTTGCTTTATATGTTCTTCAGTTCTGTCCATTTTCCTTTAGATTTCATTTTTCTTTACAGGTGAATATTTCTATTGCATACATTTGCCACACTTCCATTATAAATGTATTTGTTGACTGACAACTACATTGATTCCATTTTCTTGCTACTGTGAAAATAACAGGGATAAACATCGAGGTGTAAATGTCTCTATTGAAAGCTATCGGGTTGTTTTAGTGTGTGATCATAAGAGGGATAGCAGGGACACAAAGTCCCTGTATCGGTAGTGTGTTGAGAAGCATCCACACTGCTTTCAATGATGGAAACACTATTCACAGTCCTGCCAAAAGTAATAAAGATTCCTTCGCACCCACTTCCTCACCAGTATTTGTTGTCATTTGGTTCTTTAATAGTGTTCCATGAAATGGAATTTCAAATTCGCTTTGTTTGCTGACAGCTAGAGGTGTGGAAGACTTTTAAAAAGTATTAGCCATCTTCTTCCTTTGAGAATGATTCAGATATTGACCCATTGTTTAGTTGTTGTTTTTGTTGGTGGTTTTTTTTTTTTTCCAAGACCAGGTTTCTCTGTATTGCTTTGGAGCCTGTCCCGGAACTTGCTCTGTAGACCAGGCTGGCCTCGAACTCACAGAGATCTGCCTGCCTCTGCCTCCCGAGTGCTGGGAACCCATTGTTTTTGACTGGGAGTTTTGAGGGGTTTTGGATTTAACTTTTGCCATTAGTTGTGTACTCTAGATATTAACTCCTTGTCTGAAGTATAGCTGGCTAAGAATTACTCCCATTCTATAGTCTGCTCATTTTGTTGATAGTTGCTTTTTCTGTGAAGAAAAATTGACATTTCATGTCAATTCTGGCAGCTGTTTCCTGTGCTGTTTTAAGATTTGCTAACTGTACCTATGTCTTAAAATGTTTTCTTTGTATTTTCTTTTAGCCTCAGTGTTTGTAGTTTTATAACAAGAACTTTTGTATCAAGTTTGAAATTTTGTGCATGAGATCATTTTTTGTTTTGCAAATGGACTGTCACACTTACCAACATCACTTGTTGAAAAGGCTTTTCTCCCAGTTTATGCTTTTGACACATTTGTCAAAATTTAGCTGTTCACCCTTCTGTGAGTTATCTCTGGGTCTCCTACTGAGTCCCATTGGTCTACACATCTGTCTTTATGCCAGTGCCATTTTGTCTATCATTTTAGCTCTGTAGTATAGTTTGAGGTAAAGTGATTTGATGCCTCCAGCTACATTCTTTATGCTTAGAGTTCCTTTTTCTATGTATGGTCTTTTATGTTCCTATACAAATTTTAAGGTTGTTTTCCAGTTTGTAAAGAATGTTAGGGGCATTCTGATGGGTGTTGCATTAAATCTGTAGATTCTTTTTGTTAGAATAGCCATTTTCACAAGATTTTGTGAATTTTGCCAATCCAGGAACATTGAAATTGTCTCTATTATGTGGTGTTTCTCTTTTCAGAATTTAAATTTTGTTCTTATAGAAGTCTTTCACCTCCTTGGTTGTGTTTACACCTCTACATTTTTGAGGCTGTTATTAATGTAATATTTTTCCTGATTCCTTTCTGAGCAAGTTTGTTGATGTCTATAGAAGCTACTTATTTTGTATCCAGCTATTTTAGTGAAACTGATTTTGGTGGAATCATGAGGTTGTGTAAGTATAGACTCATGTCGGTAAACGGGATAGCTTAAATTCTTCCTTTTCAACTTCTCTCCATTTTATGTTTTTCTCTTGTCTTCTTGTCCTAGCTATGACTTCAAGCACTATGTTGAACACCTTTGTGTCATACCAAACTTTAGATAAAATTATCTCAATTTTTTCTCATTCAATATAAGGCTGGTTATAATGTTGTCATGTATAGTCATTACATTAAAGTATGCTCCATCTGTTCCTAGTTTCTTCAGGACTTTGTCACAAAGCCATGTTGGACTTTGTCAGTTCCCTTTCAGTGTCTACTACAATGGTCTTCAGACTTCTGCCTTTAAGTTCACTAATGACATATATTACGTCTATTGATTTTTTCTAGTGTAAGCAACCTTATAACCCTGAGATGAAAGCAACCTGATCATGGTGTATGATCTTACTAATGTGATCTTCATTTTGTATGTATTTTGTTAAGGATTTTTGCACGTATCTCCATCAGAGAGACTAGCATTTAGGTTGTTGTTGTTGCCATCTTTAGTTTGGGCATTGAGGTTTGGTTATATTTTGGCTTGGTAGAATGAGTTCTGGTAATGTTCCTTCTCTTTCATGCTTGTGGAACAATTTAAGAACTGTCAGTATAAGGTCTGCCTTCTGGTGAGGGATTGAGTGTGCATGGATATATGGGTATTTTCATAAGTTGTTAGGAGTCATTTTGGCTGTGTTAATTTGGCAGAATAATAATAGAAAATTCTCTTCTAAAGCCCATGGCCTATCTAGTCTCAGGTTCTTGGCCTCACTGACAGTAACAGTTGTTGGTTCCATCTCATGGAGTGAGACTTGAATCCAGTTCAAAAGGGGTTTGTTACTCCAATAACATTTGTGTCACTGTCACACCAGTGGGCATATCTTTGCAGGCAGGCCATTATTGTAGCTTGTAAGGTTCACAGCTGAATAAGATTATTTTCTCCAGCACCTTAACCAGTAGGGATGGACCTTAGAGTTGAATACTAGAAAAAATTTCCTCTGGTTTATTCAATGACTCACAGATTGTTCAAAAGCATATTTGTGTATTTTGTGAGCTTACTCTTGCCGATGATTTCTAGTTTTACTTCACTGCAGTCTAATAAGATACAGGGTATTACTTCTTTTTTTTAAGATTTGTTAAAAATTTGCTTTGTTGCCTATTTTAGATAATGATCCATGTGTAGCTGAGAAGAACACTCTGGGTTCCAGAACCCTGCCTTGAGCTGCTGTCTGGACTTAGCTGGCAGAAGTGCCTGTCTTCTGCCACCACTGTGCAGAGCTTTCTATGACTGTCCTTCTTTGGGGATGGAGTCTTCTCTCTCTTCTTTCATGGATTTCTGAAGCCCTTCCATCTCTCTCTCTCTGAGATAAAATCACTTCGTTTTTTTATTTTTCCTTTGCTTCTTTCCTTTAGCAGTTTCCTTGGGAAGTCTCTGGTCTACCACCTTTAGAAATAAAAATAATAGTACAATAGCTATAAATATACCAAACTAATAAATCAGAGAAAACAATAGTGGATATCACAAAAGAAGTCAGTTTTTAAAGCATATAGGAAGTATTTAGGTTGGGGTTAGTTGACAATAATGGGAAAGAAAGTTATGTAACAGAAGGAAATAACTAAAACATAAGGTACAAAACTTCAGGTGAAAACTGTCTTAAGGAAACAAGTGGCAAAAGGAATATAACATCAAAAAGATACAACATATATTGACAAAAAGGAATATAACATCAAAAAGATACAACAATCATGAGTATGTATATGTGATTACATACTGAAGTATGTATACATTTTAAATCACTAACTACAAAAGATTAATAGATAAATTAGTTATTTGAGGCAAATATTTCAACACATGGTGTTAGTCAACTTTCTATTATTACAACAAGATTTCTGAAACAAAGAACTTAAAAGAAGGGATAATTTTGGCTCCTAGTTTTAGGATTACAGTCCATGGTCATTTAATGTCTTTGCCTTTGGGCCTATGGTGCAGCCAAACATCAAGGCAAGATATGCTGGTAAGTTTTATGTGAATTTCACACAAGCAAGAGTCATCACAGAGAGAATGAATTCTCAGTTGAGAAAATGCCTTCATAGGATTAAGCTGCATTTTCTTATTTAGTGATTAATAGGGGAGGGCCCAGATCATTGTGGATGGGGCTAGATTCTATGAGCAGGTTGAGCCAGACATGGAGAGCAAGTCAGTAAGCAGCACCCATTCATGGTCTTTGCATCAGCTCCTGCTTCCAGGATCCTACCCTGCTTGAGTTCTTTGTCCTGACTTCCTTTAGTGTTGGACTATGATATGGAAGTATAAGCCAAACATATACTTTCCTCCCCAAGTTGTTTTTGGTCATAGTGCTTCATCGCAGCAATTTTAACCCTAACTAGGACACAGGGAGAGGTAATTGGAGAGCAAAAAATTCAAGAAGAGGCTAGAGTCTAGTAGTCTCTCCAGGGACATGCCCCCAGTAACTTCCTTCCATGGACCTATCTTTCTAATTAGTATCATGACTGAACACCAATCATTTAACACATGAGCTGTTAGGAGACACTCAAAGTCCAAACTACAGTAAGCATACAACATATCAGAAAAACAGACAACCTATAAAATGAAAAAAAGATATTTAAATCTTTTAATAAGCCCATCCTCCGTCCGATCCCCTCGATCTTCCTGGCTGCTCCTGGCATCCAGAAGACCCGCACATACAGGAAAGACATCAGCCCTTCCAGGCCCCAAGCTCCGGCGATCCCAGCTAGCTAGGTGAGCTTGGGTCGGGGGTGGGGGGGACTCTCACCATCCTCCCTCTGACCCCCAACCCCTCGATCTTCCGGGCTGCTCCTGGCATCCAGAATACCCGCCCACACAGGAAAGACATCAGCCCTTCCAGGCCCCAAACTCCAGCGATCCCTGTCAGTTTCAGGAAGGAAGGAGACCAGTGGAGACAAAAAGGACCTCACCAGCACCCACTGGAAGAAGAAATGGGAAGAAGACAGAATAAGTGCTCACTCAGCAGTCAAAAGACCAACATGACTCCATCAGAATTTAGGGAAACAATGCCAGCAAGACCTGAAAAGCACTACATACATGAAGCAGAGGAGACACACCTTAAAAATCATTTTACGAAGATGATAGAGACACTCAAAGAAGAAACGAGGAAATCCCTTAAAGAAATAGAGGAAAAAACAAACAAAAAAATCCATGAAATGGGGGGGAAATTCAAGAAATAAACAAATCACTCAAAGAATCTAAAGAGTACCAAGAAAAAACAAACAAACAAATGAAGGAAACAACTTAAACAGTTGAAGGATTGAAAGCTGAAATAGAAACAATAAAGAAAACACAGAACAAGGGGATGCTAGAAATGGAAAAGCTGGGTAAACGATCAGGAACTACAGATGCAAGTATCACCAATAGAATACAAGAGATAGAAGAGAGAATCTCAGGTGTTGAAGACTCATTAGAGGATATACAGTCATCAACCAAAGAAAATCTCAAAACCAATAAATCCCTAATAGAAAATATCCAGGAAATATGTGACACCATGAAGAAGCCAAACCTGAGAATAATAGATATAGAAGAAGGCGAAGAATTACAGCTCAAAGGTACAGAAAACATATTCAACAAAATCATAGAAGAAAACTTCCCTAACCTAAAGAAGGATATGCCTATGAAAATACAAGAATCTTACAGAACACCAAATAGGCTGGACCAGAAAAAAAAGTCACCTCGCCATATAATAATCAAAACATCAAACCTACAGAATAAAGAGAAAATATTAAGAGCAGCTAAAGAAAAAGGCCAAGTAACATATAAAGGCAGACCTATCCGAATTACACCTGACTTCTCAATGGAAACGATGAAAGCCAGAAGATCCTGGACAGATGTCCTACAAATGCTAAGGGAACAAGGATGCCAGCCCAGACTACTATATCCAGCAAAGCTCTCAATTACCATAGATGGAGAAAACAAAATATTCCATGACAAAGCCAGATTTAAACAATACGGGTCCATGAATTCAGCTCTACAGAAAGCACTAGAAGGAAAACTTAGATCCAAGGAAGATAACTACACTCACAAAGACACAGGCAATATATAATCACACTTTACATAACACCAAAAGAAAAAGGGAGGAGAAACTACACAAAATAACTTCACTACCAATAAATGAAGCACAAACAAAAATCATCAATCAATGGTCATTGATATCCCTCAATGTCAACGGCCTCAACTTGCCTATAAAAAGACACAGACTAGCAGAATGGATACGAAGACAGAACCCATCCTTCTGCTGCATACAAGAAACAAATCTCAACATCAAAGACAAACGGTATCTCAGGGTAAAGGGTTGGGAAAAGATTTTCCAATCAAACGGCCCCAAGAAACAAGCGGGTGTAGCAATCCTAATATCTAACAAACAAGACTTCAAATTAAAATCAATCAAAAGAGATGAAGAAGGACATTTCATATTCATCAAAGGAAAAGTCCATCAAGATGAAGTCTCAATTATAAACATCTACGCCCCAACTACAAAGGCACCTACATTTGTGAAAGAAACATTACTAAAGCTCAAATTGCACATAAAATCACACACACTAATAGTAGGAGACTTCAACACTCCGCTCTCACTGCTAGACAGGACCTCAAGACAGAAACTTAACAAAGAAACAAAGAAACTAATAGAAATTATGACCCAACTGGGTTTAACAGACATCTATAGAACATTCCACCCAAACACAAAGGGATATACCTTCTTCTCGGCACCACATGGAACCTTCTCTAAAATTGACCACATAATAGGAAACATAGCAAATCTCCACAGATACAAAAAAAAATTGGAATAACCCCATGTATCCTCAGACCACCACGCATTAAAATTAGAATTCAACAATAACACAATTCGCAGAAACCCCACAAACTCATGGAAATTGGACAATGCTCAATTGCACCACCCCTGGGTAAAGGAAGAAATAAAAAAAGAAATTAAAGACTTCCTGGAATTCAATGAGAATGAAGACACAACATACGCAAACCTATGGGACACTTTGAAAGCAGTGGTAAGAGGAAAGTTCATAGCACTAAGTGCCCACATGAAGAAACTGGAGAACAGTCATACTAGAGAATTAATAGCACAGCTAAACGTTCTAGAACAAAAAGAAGCAAACTCACCCAGGAGGAGCAGATGCCAGGAAATAATCAAATTAAAGGCTGAAATCAATCAAGTAGAAACCAGGAGAACATTGAGAAGAATCAATGAAACAAAGAGTTGGTTCTTTGAGAAAATCAACAAAATAGACAAACCTCTGTCCAAACTAACCAAAAGACAGAGAGAGAGCATGCTAATTAACAAAATCAGAAATGAAAAAGGGGACATAACAACGGACTCTGAAGAAATCCAGAAAATCATCAAGGCATACTTTGAAAATCTGTACTCTACAAAATTTGAAAATTTAAAGGAAATGGACAATTTCCTGGATAGATATCGCTTGCTAAAACTAAATCAAGAGCAGATAAGCAATCTAAACAGACCTATAACCCTTAATGAAATAGAAGCAGTCATCAAAAGTCTCCCAAACAAAAAAAGCCCACGCCCAGATGGCTTCAGTGCAGAATTCTACCAGAAATTCAAAGAAGAGTTAACTCCAATACTCCTCAAAGTATTCCACACAATAGAAGCAGGAGGCTCACTGCCAAACTCTTTTTACGAGGCTACAATTACCTTGATACCCAAGCCACACAAAGACACAACTAAGAAAGAGAACTATAGACCAATTTCCCTCATGAACATCGATGCAAAAATACTCAATAAAATACTAGCAAACCGGATTCAAGAACACATCAGAAAAATCATCCACCATGATCAAGTAGGCTTCATCCCAGGAATGCACGGATGGCTCAACATTAGAAAATCTATCAATGTAATCCACCATATAAACAAACTGCGAAAGAAAAACCACATGATCATCTCACTAGATGCTGAAAAAGCCTTTGACAAAATCCAGCACCCCTTCATGATAAAGGTCCTAGACAGATCAGGGATAACAGGAACATACCTGAATATAATAAAAGCAATATACAGTAAACCAACAGCTAACATCAAACCAAATGGAGAGAAACTCAAAGAAATTCCTCTAAAATCAGGAACAAAACAAGGCTGTCCACTCTCTCCATATCTCTTCAATATTGTACTTGAAGTTCTAGCTACAGCAATAAGACAACAAGAGGAGATAAAGGGGATACAAATAGGAAAAGAAGGAGTCAAACTTTCACTATTTGCAGATGATATGATTGTTTACATAAGTGACCCAAAAAACTCCGCAAGGGAACTCCTAGAGCTGATACACACCTTCAGCAATGTGGCAGGATACAAGGTAAACTCAAAAAAAATCAGTGGCCCTATTATATACAGATGATGAAGTGACTGAGAAAGAAATCAGAGAAACATCACCCTTTACAATAGCCAAAAACAGCATCAAATATCTGGGGATAATGTTAACCAAGGAAGTGAAAGACCTGTATATCAAGAACTTTGTGTCTTTAAAGAAAGAAATCAAAGAGGATACATGAAAATGGAAAGATCTCCCATGCTCTTGGATTGGTAGGATCAACATAATAAAAATGGCAATCTTGCCAAAAGCAGTCTACAGATTCAATGCAATCCCTATCAAAATTCCATCACAATTCTTCAAGGGCCTGGAAAGAACATTAATCAACTTTATATAGAAAAACAAAAGGCCCAGGATAGCCAAAACAACCCTATACAATAAAGGAACTTCAGGAGGCATCACCATCCCTCTATTATAGAGCTATAGTCCTGAAAACAGCTTGGTATTGGCACAAAAATAGGCAGGTAGACCAATGGAACCGAATTGAAAACCCTAATTTTAACCCACACACCTATGATCACTTGATTTTTGACAAAGAAGCTAAAACTGTACAATGGAAAAAAGAAAGCATCTTCAACAAATGGTGCTGGCATAACTGGGTACTGGTATGCAGAAGACTGCAGATAGATCCATGTTTATTGCTTTGTACAAAACTTAAGTCCAAATGGATCAAAGATCTCAACATAAATCCAGCCACACTGAAACTTTTAGAAGAGAAAGTGGGAGATACTCTTCAACGAGTTGGGACAGGAGACCACTTCCTGAACATAACACCAGTGGCACAGACACTGAGATCGACAATCAACAAATGGAACCTCATGAAACTAAAAAGCTTCTGTAAGGCAAAGGACAGAGTCAACAAGACAGAAAGGCAGTCCACAGAATGAGAAAAGATATTCACTGACCCCACATCTAACAGAGGGCTAATCTCCAAAATTTACAAAGAACTCAAGAAGCAAGTCTCCAAAACACCAAAGGATCCAATCAAAAGGTGGGATACAGAACTAAACAGAGAATTCTCAATAGAGGAGGCTAAAATGGCCAAGAGACACTTAAGAAAGTGGTCAACATCCTTAGCCATCAGTGAAATGCAAATAAAAACAACTCTGAGATACCATCTTACTCCTGTCAGAATGGCTAAAATCAAAAACACCAAAGACAATTTATGCTGGAGAGGATGTGGAGAGAGGGGAACACTCCTCCACTGCTGGTGGGAGTGCCAACTCATACAGCCACTTTGGAAATCAGTATGGAGATTTCTCAGGAAAATGGAAATCAATCTACCACAAGACCCAGCAATTCCACTCTTAGGCATATATCCAAAGGAGGCAAATTCATACAACAAGGGCATCTGCTCCACTATGTTCATAGCAGCATTATTTGTAATAGCCAGAACCTGGAAGCAACTTAGATGTCCCTCAACTGAAGAGTGGATAGAGAAAATGTGGTACATTTACACAATGGAGTATTATTCAGCAGAAAAAAATGGAATATTGAAAATCGCAGGTAAATGGATAGAATTGGAAGAAACCATCCTGAGTGAGGAAGTAACCCAGTCACAAAAAGACAAACATGGTATGTACTCACTCATATATGGATTTTAAACATGGATCAGGAGAGTGCCAGTCTGCACTTCCACTGACAGAGAGTCTGGGAAACAGGAAAGAACCTAAGAGATATACATGGTATGCAAGAGAAGAGAAATGAGGCAAGATCCTCTGAACAGATGGGGAACACGGCGAGGGATGGGGGGGAGGGGGACGTGGGAAGTAGAGAGGGGGAGAGGTGGAAGAGAGAGTAGGACGTGGAGGAACAGGAAGGTCGACTAGGGTGGTAGTATAGGGGGAAGAGAGAATCATAGATTAGAAGACAGATCAGGCACCATTGTTACCTCTAGTGACCTAAAGGGATGACACCAATTGGCAAGCTAAGCAATAGTGGAGAGACCACCTCGAATACCTATTCCTGATAGTGAACTTGATGTCTATAACCATCCTGGAGCCTTCATCCAGTGACTCATTGAAGCAGAGGCAAACACCCACAGTTAAATACTGAACAGCACCCAAGGAACCCAGCGACAGAGAGAGAGGAGCGAAGAGCAAATTGGCAAAGAATGGGCTGGCAAAACCAGTAGAGACAGCTGATCCGAACAGGGGAGAGCTCTTGGACCCCAGACCGATAGCTGGGAGGCCAGCATGGGACAGATCCAGACCCCCTGAATGTGAGAGTCAATGAGGAGCCCTGGGCTACCTATGGGGTCCTGAGCTGTGGATCAGTGTTTATCCCTCGAATACTAACAGACATCGTGTGTCCATAACACAAAGAGGGTTGCTCTCTCTGCCTGGACTCTTAGGGAAGTGCCTGGACCCTACCCTGAATGAAATGATAGACTCTGGATATCCCCTATGTGGAAGGAATTGACAATAGGGTGGAAGGATTGGGGGGACGGTGGGGTGTGCGGGAGGAGGGGAGGGAGAGGGAACTGGGATTGACATGTAAAACAAGCTATTTAAAATTTTAAAAAAAGAAAAAACATCTTTTAATAAATATGCATCTTAAGAGTGCAGGCTGGCCAAGTAACAGTGACACATATCTTTAATCTCAGCACTCTAGAGGCAGAGGTAGGTGGATCTCTGTGAGTTTGAGGTCATCCTAGTCTACAAAGGAAGTTCCAGGACAGTTAGAGCTATTACACAGAGAAACCCTATCTCAAACAACCAACAAAATGCAGTCTGAAGTAAATACTTGTTTATGGGCTATCATCTTTATCTCTTTCTCATTCCTTCCACATTTTAAGTTACACTATTTCTCTAAACAAGAATTCTAACATCTACCTCTCTTGAGATGGATATTACAACCAGAAAGAAACTCTAATTTATGTCTACTGTTATGTTATTTGGTGCCATGGCTGATGAAGACAGTCGATCAGACGTAAGTTTACATTTAAAAAGATTCATATTTACTGCAGAGCAGTTTTTACAATATCCTTTAGGATTTTCTTCTTGCAGTAGGCTTTTATTACACTGAGAATCACCCTTCACACATGGCCCATTCATTGCAGTTAAAACAAGATGCCACCGGGTAGTATATACAGAAATAGACCCAAAACTCAACTGTGCTCCCTTTTTCTCTGAAATGTTTCATTAAACATAGTTCAAGTCTCTGGGTCTCTATGAGTTATAGAAATAATGCTCTCTACTTCTCAGGAATCCTGCCTAAAAGGATGCTGTAGCCACTTGGAAGCCAACAAAAATATAGGATTAGGATGGCCAGAGAGGAAAGGAATAATTTCATGGGTCCTAATTATTGTATATAGATCCCAATTATATTGTTTGAACTTCTCTATCTAACTGCATTGAAAACCTAAGTTCCTGTATGTTTTCTAGTTATATGAGTAGATATTTTTTCTTTTTTAAACTTATATGGATAAAGTTTATTTAGATAAACTTTGACCAGGACTTGATACTGGGATTTTCTTATATAAAACTCAGAATTTTTCTTTTAAATTCTATAAGGGTAACTCAGGTGTTACAAGCCATTAGGTAATCATAAATGGAAACTAAATATTCCAATGTGAACACAAGGAAAATAAATCACTCATCCATCTAGGTAGGTCCTGGCATATTCAGAAAAAGGTCCATTTCTGTTTACTTTAAAGTCATGCTGTAGGTATTGTAAAGTCAAATGTTCTTATGGTACAACCTAGATCACATACCTACCCCCATGTGCCCAAAAGCATTACCAGAAAAAGAATAAAATAAGTTCTAAGAAGAAAAGAGTAACATGCTCAGAATACTTGCCAGGGGAAAATGTGAGCATTCTAGGAAAATACTTTTGGCATACCTCCCAATGATACCCAATTGCTTTCCAAAACAACATAGGCAATTGTCATTGCCCTTGGCTACCCACCATAAATACACAGTAAGAGTCTATTACTGAAGACAGCACATACTTTGATCCCAAGACATAGAGAAGCCAATCTCAAACTGGAGAAACCTCTCCCACACTAGCTATCTTTCATGGCTAAGGGAGTACAGACATGATAATCTTATCCAGTGCTGAGTCCTGCATACTCTAATACTGACCTACTGGGCGCTACTGTACAACAGTGGCACAGCTGTAATACCTTTCTGATTGGCTTTCAGGTCTGTTACATACAAGGAATTTCATGCCTTGATACATATTAATGTAATCTTGGTAAAATCCCATGAGTAGGGATGTCACAAGCCAAAGGATAGAATCTGCTATTGTTATTTTGTTAAATGGTCATGTTGTCAGATTGCTTCATAAATACTTCCTGATATTCACAGGCCTGGCTTGCTCTCAACATCAGTCAGTTTATTTTTGTAGTAAACATCAGTCAATGTGGAGATGCATAAAATGCCAAGAGTAAAAGACTGTGAGTGTCCAACTCTAAATGAACTCTTTTAACACACTGACCTCCTCCACACCCTCTCAGTGAGCAAAGAGTGCTATGAAATGCTTTTCATGAATGTATGGCAACCGTGGTTACCCACACCAGAACAAGCCAGCCAAAATGCTGGTATAGATGGGGGATGTGCTCCTCAGGCTCCACCCGTTACTAAGGAACTGTTGGCAGTTGCTGCAGGTGGAGGTAGAGTTATTCGGCTCTGTGAGTGTGGTCACTGGTAGGTTGTCCACGCCCAACTAGACACCATAGTACCACACCTATGCACATATGGACAGCCCTAATTGAACTTAATGGGTTATCAAAAAAAACAAAAAACAAAAAGGAAGACAGGAAGTTGGAAGCATGTTGTTAGAGATGTGAGGGGGTAGTTAGGAGAAATTGGGGTGGATATGATAACATCATAATATATACATGTATGAAATTCTCAAGGGATTGAAAAATGAAAATTCTAACTTTCACAATCTATCAGATTTTTGTTACTTCTTTAAACCATACTATTAGTGTGTGCTTGAATATATGATGTATGTAAGGGCGGTTGCAAGCATGGCACAGCATGTGTGTGGGGATCAGAAATAAACTTTGGGTAGTTGGTTCTCTCTTTCCACATTTCCTGTGGGTTCCAGGAATTGAACTCTCCTGTCAGGATTGCATGGGAAATGCTTCAGTGAGCTGTCTCATTAGGTTGTGGTTTTCAGATTTTAAATTTTGACCAACAAAAAAATCCTTTTATCTCATATGAAGAATTTCATCCTAGAATTCACAGGTCATTATAAGGTAAATACTGTGCATTGTACTACTGGTGATAAACACAGAAGTTATGTGCACGACAACATGGGTATTTGAGGAAGGGAATCTAGATTCTCATATATAAGAAAGCTGCTAGGTTTATTTTAAGCTTAGAAATTTCTGTCCTGCTGTATTTCAAAGTATCTGTATGCCAAATGAACATGCCCCGCAGGAAATACATCTGTCTAACGGCTGAAATTACTTGGAGTTAAATATGTGCAGCAATGAAGAGGTTAATGGTGACTTTCCAGTGGTTGAGTATGTTCAGGGCTGTTTTCTCTTCTTTGTGCATTTTTCTGCATTATTAATATTCCCTATAATGAATATTAGTAATGTCAGTAATATAAAAGATTAATCTTTTAAAATCTACCTTTATCCCTGGCTCTGCCATAAAGTTCTTCTGTCCAGTATAGCAATTAAACCCTTTCAATAAAGCAACGAGTAGCAGGAGAAGGCAAAAAATGAAAATTCAAAAGGCATAAACTCTCTCAAACTAATCAGAAAATCCTGTATTCTCAGTACTGAAATTTTGCAGTTCTCTCCTAAAGTCACTAATTGCTCAAACATGCAAGATATAAAAAGAGCAACAGTAAGGAAAATGTGAACAACCACTGCTAAATCAATCCTGCTATCAAATTATATTCTCATTCAAATGGTCGCTCAAAAGCTTTACCATCCCACTGGTGAACAGTGTCCTCCAATAAAGTACCCCATCTCACTCAGTGCCAAAAGATTTATAAAACTTAAACCAAGATAATTACTTAAAAATAGTCTCCATTGAGTAAGTCAGCATGGGAAAAGACTCATTCCTGCTAGCAATAATTATCTCTGGGTAAATTATTTCCCACCTATTCTGTCCCCATGGTACCTTCTTCCAGAGAGTTCTTACAGAGAAGCCAACAGTCTGCTAAGATTTACTTTAAGGTCATACATAATCTGCTTGCCAGTCTGTGCCAATCTAAAATTCTTCCTTTCTATCCTTTTCCCCCTCAAAGCCTTCCTTCCCTTCCCAGTTAAAAAAATAACGTGAGTAATGGCAGATAGTATCAATGAACTGCTTAGCCCAATATCCACCATACAAAAAGTTCCCTATAAGAATTTATTTATTGCCGAGCGTTGGTGGCGCACACCTTTAATCCCAGCACTTGGGAGGCAGAGGTAGGTGGATCTCTGTGAGTTCGAGGCCAGCCTGGTCTACAAAGTGAGTTCCAGGACAGCCTCCAAAGCCACAGAGAAACCCTGTATCGAAAAACCAAAAAAAAAAAGAATTTATATATTAAGTCATCCCATTAACAAAAATTTGAGTACCCATCCTTATCAAGCACCATGCAGGATTATTAGGGTATGTCAATGAAAAAAGTAGATAGAGACCCCTGTTTGCTAAGTATTTATTGTGTGGATCATAGGATAAAGAATAAACACAACAAACTGGTATATATAATAGTGTCTTCCTATTCGTGGACCTGTGGCAGCATCGGAAACTGGGGAAGCTCTACTGCCATTCCACTCGATAAGTGTGCTAGCCGTACTTTCAGGTTAAGACACAGGAGCCTGTAGTTTTGTGAGGTGACCTCAGTGCCAGCTCCTATGTGCCTCCCACATGTATCCCACCAGCTGATTGATGCAGTTTCAAGATTCATCATTGCGTCATGTAATGCAGACCAAGTGCCTCATTTGGTGTTCGGTAGATGAAACAGAAATCTCTTACAATAGTGGAGGGAACAGTGTTTTAATTGAGTGGAAAATAATATGATTTTTCATTCATCATAACTATCATGTCAAATATGATTTTCCTTCATTCTATTGAATAAAACAGGATGCTATATATTTTAACATGAAGACTATATGAGGTCTAACTCAATTCATACATTTGTGTTTTGGAGAACCTATCAAATAGTCATCTTAAGAACAAGGTTACCACTTAATCTGTGAAAGTGTATCAGGGTATTTTCAAGAGACATCATTATGTATTTTCCCTTTAAGGATGTTGTAGCATATGCAAATGTTTGAATGGATAAATATTTGTAATTATTGATATTATTAAATATTTTTTACAGTTTAATGTTATTTGAACAGAGTTTTAAATAGTATAAGTGCTACGTGAAAGTGTTAAAAGAAAAACAAATCAACCACACAAAGGAAGGGAAAAGTATAGTTTAGTACAATATGGAATAGGTAACATAAGAATGTCATACAAAAACGCTAAGGAAATTCAAGCAAGGTGATGTATTTCAGCAGGGCTGATCCTACAGCCAAGAGAATGCTTGAACCTCACTACAAGAAACAGAAGGATTTGTTGAAGAGGCAGATGATAAAGCTTTTCTGAGTTGAAGAATGTCTGAAGAAAAGTGTATGTAAGCTAGCTTGTTTTCACACATGAGAGCATACTTACTGACTGCAGAGAGGAGCCAGGTAAGACGTAAAATCTCAGAACCTAGGAGACAGATGGCATTGATGATAAAGCATGACTTGAGAGGAGGTAAGAGACGATGGGCCCTGGACATGGGTATGAGGGTAAATCTAAAAATCAGTGATAGCTGTGTCTCCGAGACAGCAAGAAAGGAAGGAGTAGTTAAAGACATGGGTCAATTTGGTAGTAGAGGAGTTTTTGTGTATTGGATTCTATTTTCTCTTTGAAATAGGAATTGTTCTGGCAGTACGGAAAGGGATGGAGCCTGTGGTGGTCATGTTGAGTGGGTAAGAATTGATTACAGCGACAAAGTTTGGAACCACTGCTCAGGGAGTGGGAGAGAAAATTGAACAAAGACAATAAGAAAAAGTATTGCTGAGCAACACTGGAGGGCTCCTTTCAGACTGCAAGGCTAAACTAGCAGCAGTCTGTACTGTTGTGTGATTCCCCCAGCAACTCTTAGCAGCTGGAGTATTGAATGGGAGGAGATGAAGAACCACAAAGTCAGTCATCTCACAAGTGGCAGCTCCCCAGCGAAGGGGAAAAATCCACATGAGTGCTCAGGGAGAAGGGAATGGATGGCCCTATACTCTGGGAGCCTGAAGAAGTTGAGCACTAAAGGGTAGGAACTGCAGATTGAGGGGTTAAGTTTACAGGACAGACTCTTAGTTTCTTGGGGGTTGAGGCTGAATAAGGCATCGGTAGTGTCAAGGAGCTTTTGGATAGTTACTCATATTGATATAAAATTGACTCAGTTTCCAAGTAGTCAGTGCATCTTGGTAAGTGACCTGGAGGTCATAGATGGTAACATAAGATAAGAGTTTTGAAAAAATACAATGTACCACAAAGTAGTGTAGGCACACTAAAACAAAATCATACTCAGTCTCATTTATAATTCAAAATCTCTTAAAGATGTATCAAGCTAAAATCCTTCATATATTTTTTTAAGTTCAGAGGTAATTTCAATCAAGCACATAAGATTTCCTGTTATTGAATGTATAAAGGCCCAACCACACAATATTTTTATCCCCGTATATAAATAAATGCAATTTAATTAAACTTCATACTAAAAACTGGAATAGAAGGCAATAGGTCCAAGAGAGCAATATGGGTCAGAGGATATTTCAACCTCTATTCTGATCTTCCCATAAAGATTTCTTCTAACTGTGCTTTCAGTACTGTTCACTCACTTACTAGCTGAACTCCCTACACACACACACACACACACACACAGAGTGTTTGTCAAATTCCCACTGGGCGTGAATGGTAAATTGGTCATAGCCCCAAACAGAAATTGGACCCATTATACAAGTGAATATGATCACCAGAGTAAAGTTAGATTTCCTAATTTTGAATGTATGTCTAAGTGAGTCAGATGAGACTGGTCTCCCCAAAAACAGGTGACAGAGACCTTTCCTCTAAGACTTCCATTCCTAAGCCTTGTGCTCTAGCAACTCAACTATACAGGATCACCAGCCAATTATTCTCCTTCTATTTTCTATCTCAAACTAGTTCTTGGTGCCTGTGTGACCTCTCAGGAAACAGACTGATAAATGACAGGATATTATCAATAATAAACCCAAACCCCTTAAAAATGAGCCTTCTCTCCAAATTCCCATAGCTACCCTAACATAGTCACCACATAGTCCTACCTAGCTGTATCCACATCAATTTTCCTTGCCTCTCATCCCCCAACTTCCATTTCTTTTGTGGGGGAACACTGGCAATAATTCCTCCAGACTTGTCATTTCATGTCAATATATGATAAATAAGTTGCATAGATGTAAGTTATTAACAACTTCAAAGAAATTTCATGGGTGGATAGATGAAAATTAGTTTGTGATGAAACAGATCCAGGGAAAAGAATTCTGAATGGAAATGGAGAGAAAATAAAGAACTGTTCCAAGTGTGTGTCCTTGCATTCAATATTTACAATCACTGTTCTGAGTCTAACCCTTTCTTGTATTCCCAGCACTTGGAAGGACAAGACAAGAGGATCTCAAGTTCAAGATAAGCCTAGACTACATAGAGACCTTGTCGCAAATTACGTTTTTTAATTTTCTTTTTTTTTTTTGTTTTTGGTTTTTAAATTTTGAAAGAAATATACAGAGTTCTACCATCCCAAGAATCCTAGGCTTGGAATGTTAGTGATTAAAATCATTACTGACTTTTTACATATAAGGAAACTAAAATCAATGTATTTTTCATCAGTGGCCTAGTAATTTTAGCCATTGATTAAGACTCAGTTTGGCTAAAGAAACCTCATCATAGAGCCTCGTCAGAGCTAAGAAACAGAGAAAAGTGGCTTTGCTCTTTTGTAACTTGTGTGATACCAGGGTGGACTCCTAGAGAGTATAGGGCCACGCAGAACACATGCAAATGGAGCATTCGCCAGAACACTTGAAATCATACACAACAGAGCATTCTAGGAAACCGGGAGACCTGTGTCGTTATTGTTTAATAAAAACAGCTTGATATTTCAATATAAAAGCAAGAATGGCTGGGACGTGAGCAAGCATCTCATTAAAAAGCACTTTCCCCTTCTGCCTTTCAAGCCTCATAAGAATATGAAAGGAAACAGTGTGTATTTCTCACTTAGGGACCATCGGATATTCTATTATGGTCATCCTTGATTCCTTCTAAAAGCCGAAGGATTCCGAGTGTGAACTTTATCAGACATACAATTAGATTCAGCATCTTCACATGCACCCATTTCAAATATCTATCCACATATACAAATTATCATGGCAATTTGTGCTTCAAACGCTGAATAACTCGTGATGTGAGGAAGAGTTGAGTGCTCTTTTGAAAAATTGCCCCATCTATGTGGACATATATATATATATATATATATATATATATATATGAATAACATGAGCTCATCCTTTAGAATAAAAAAATATTAGCCCCTCAGGTACACTCCTCTTAACAAAATCATCTTAATTTTATGTGACAGTGTCCTTCCCAGAACTTCAGATTCAATGAAGGCAGCAGGTCCTGATCTTGGTTTTTAACAGATGGCCTCAACAGGATGACGGTAACAGACTCTGACGTGTGTTCTCTCAATGATCTCTTTTCCTCTCGGAAAAGTATGGAGCATTGGATCCCGTGTTTTCCTTCAGATTGTTATTGCTGGCACGCTCCTCTTGGCATATGTTATGATGAACCATTCATAACAAATTAAATTTTCATTAAGGTAAAAAAAAAAAGCCTTCCTAATCCATAAGCCTACAATTTGTCTCAGTTCCCAAGGTAGCATTTTCTGTGCAAAGGGACCAGTTATACAAGTAATTGAGTGTAGAGCTGGTTTGCATTTTTTTTAAGAATTAGCTATTTTACTAAAGAGGGATGGGGAAACAGAGAAGCCTGCAATCCGAGAAATAGAAGAGGGACAAGATGCCTGAAAAATCTGTGGCCTCAGTCTCAAAGCATTCTCCAGGGACACAGTAATCATAGGCTCCCGGGAAACACATCAAAAGAAGCTAAGCCACATGATGCCACTTGAATGGCACCACATGGACTGGATACAAAGACCAGCTGGAGCAGGCAGAAGTCCTGTACCTTTAAGGTAGTGCTTTGGAGCTGATTGTAACTGTAATTAACAGCTTCCTCTAACTGTGAGATGGAATTTTCCTGAAGGACTCGGTGGTTTTACTTGCTGGCTGGTTTAGTAAAATGGGATTTCAAACAGCACAGAGCTTTCAATCCAAAGCAGCTAAATCTAGTTAAAGCAGGAACATCAATGATTTTCAGGGAGTGCACATCACAGGAACACCAGGGCATTCTAAACCACCACTGATTGCTTCTTCCAGAAGCAAGCTGAAATGAAGTGAGAATCACAGAAAAGGAGAAAGCCAGCCCAGGATCCTCTCTTCCCCAGCTTGTGCTTAACTCCCATATAATTTTTTGCCTATGATAATGTATTCAAGCCTACTTAAGAACTGGCAAAGCACTTACTTTTCAGTGTACACTAGAAGTATTGGCTAACAGTTGGGAAAGAAATTGGACTCTTGACCTTGTCTCACCCCGAGAACAACCTTTAGTTTAGTGATATTTCAAAACCTGCTGTATAAGAGAGGGACTCTTTCTCCACAAGCTTGGGGTTGCAAATGTGCGTCATTAGGTTCTTTTCAATATTCTCTTTCTCTTGAAAATTGAGTTTTAGCCATTCACAAAGACACTATAATAGTATGTACGCTGAAGTCCAGGACTGTGTGGAATAAACAGATTTAATGTTGAATACCTTGTTATAATAAGTGAAAAAGAATTACCTTTGCTTACAAAATAAACAACTTCTGCTCTCCCAGGAGGTTTCAAGTAGGAACCAAAAGAGGGAGGAAAAAGCTAAAATAAAATAAAATAATAAACAGGTAAACGAAACAAGTCATGTGAGTGTAATGAAAGCCAGCTATTTGTCAAGAGTTTTATCTGCCTGAACACTTACTGGAAAGGAGATAAAAAGATCCAGCAAGGGAGTTATTAACAAGTGACTGTCACTCCATGGATGAGCTGCTGTGCAGTATGTAACCAGAAAGGGAAAAAAAATCAAGACACTTATGTGTGCAAAAATCAGTACTTCGTGGGCATTGTCAGAAAATTTGAGGAAATGACAGCTGTGAAGTGGAAGGGTGACAAAAGCGTCTGAGGGCCCTGGAGAGATGCAGAGGAGGGAGGATGCAGAGGAGGGAGGATGCAGAGGAGGGAGGATGCAGGACAGGGAGGATGCAGAGGAGGGAGGATGCAGGAGAGGGAGAGAGATGATGCGAAACAGAAAGGGGAGCAGGTTAAGGGGAGCAGGGGGGCTTGGAATAGTGCCTTGCTTTTGGAGAAAGCATCCCAAACACTGTTTGCAATGCTCTCACCTTTATAGTTTAAATCCTTTTGGACAAAGTCCAAAACGACATTAGCGTTTGTCAAAGTCCAAGTTAAAGGAAATGGGTGTGGGACCTCGAGGTGGCTTTGCTGGTGACAGCACTCCAGTATAAGCCTGATGACCTGAGTTGGATCACAACGCTCAGGAAAAAGTGGAAAAAGAGAACAGATTCCAAAAAGTCATTCTCCATCCTACACACACAGCATACATACCTACACCACACACCTACGTACACACAATAAAAATTAATTTAAACAACAATAAAATAGCTCCTAGCAAATGCTTGCTTTATTCACTTGAAAAGGCATATGAAAAGAATGGTGTAAAATGACCTCATACATCCAGTTTTATGTTACATGTAGTTTTAAAAACAAAGCTAATCGGGCATGTGTTTTTTAAAAACTGATCATTCTTTCTTGAATTATAACTGAGTAAAATATGCTGGTTAGACTTCTAAGATACTGAAGTCTTTAGAAACAGTAAGTTTTTTTAGAGAAATGATTTTTTCAAAAGAACCACTTTTGTACTAGATAGAAGGAAAGTACCAACAAATACATAAAATTAGAATTTGGAAAGACTATATTATATACACATAATATATACATATATATCATGTGTTTGCGTGATGCGTGTGTGTGTGTGTGTGTGTGTGTGTGTGTGTGTGTGTGTGTGTGTGTGTGTGAGTGTTCTCTTTTCTATGTGAACAGACTGACTTGGGCCTTACCTTCTATCACTCTGTACCTTGGCTTTTCTTTTTGTTTGTTTGTTTGTTTGTTTCTATGGATATGGAAATCTGAACTTAGGCAACTCACACTCAAAGATCAAGCACTTTATACATTGAGTCTCCAATAAACCCCAGAATCTATTTTCTAACTACCATTAAAGAGATCAACTAAAAAAAATCAGAACTTCTTAGACATCAAAAACTGTCTACTCAGAACTCCTGGATCCAAAAGCAAATGAAAACTATAGGAGGCTATTGGGAGGAGCCAATTAAAGAAATAAAGCTGTCTCTCCTGATGAGTCCCAAATAGAAATGTTACAGGCTTTAAAAAAAAACAGTGAGTGGGCATTTGCTGTGAGAAACTAGAGAAACCACTGAAATTCCTCCTGAAATGTCTCATTCCCCTCATCAGTAAGTAGCACCATTATCTGCCCTGCTATGTCAACCCAAGCCCCTGTGGCATCCTTGATTACCCCTCTCCCTATTGATAGGAACTTCAAAATGAAACTTAAAAGCTTCTACTTGACACCCCACATCCTGAGGTCATCTTCTCTCACTTGGATCACTGTAACATCTCTCATTTCCTTTCTTCCATTTTTGTTCTCCTCAAAGCCACTCTCTCTTACACAGTGGTCACAAGGATTTGTTGAGAAACCGATATTAAATCATTCCTATGGAGACTGTTCAGTGACATCTCATCATGTGCACAAGAAAACAGATGCAAACTTCTCACCAATAGGCTGCCTCGAAGACTGGATAAAAAAGAAGCCACATTGGGGACTGTGCCTTTGACTCCAGTATTCTGAAGACTGAGGCAAGAGGGGAAGCCAAGGGAACAAAGGACTCGGGGGCATATTTAACTCTCCCAGGGTTAATTCCAAATTTTTTTAATTCATTAACACTTGGAAAAATAAATGGAATTGTATAATTAAAATTTTAAATTTCTGGATTTTCCTGAAAATTTTTAAGCACTGTCAACCATGGACCCATGTTTCCATGTGACCAGTCACACTGAGGAGTCTTCGCCACCTCATCTAACTTCTAGAACCAAGTCTCAAAATCAAAAGTTCCTCTTTTTTGTTTCCCAGCTTCATTAATGTATAATTGACAAAAAATACATACAATTGTGGTATATGACTCCATGTTTTAATGTGTAAAACATAAAATCATGACCAAATCAAATTAATTAACCTATCTGAAACCTTACTTGTTTTAACATTATTAATAGTGAGACCACTTAAAAATCTCTTTCTAATGTAGATATCCAGAACTCACCTTGTTTAGCTGAAACATACATTTTGATCAACTTTTCTCCATCATCCCCATCAATCATTCTTCATGACCAAGTGTGCAGTTTATTTTCCATGCCACATTTTCTTTTCCCCTGGTTCATTTTGTTTATAATGCCCCCTCCAAAGTGACTTGAAAGGAAAAGCATCCTTGTTTTCCTACAATGCACTAAACAGATGCTTTGGAGCCGCTAGATGTTTGGGAACTTCTGACTAGTTGACCTCACATAGAAAAGAAAACTTTGATGATGAAAATAAATTCACTTTTCATCTTGGTTTATCAATGCCAGAAAAGTAAAGAGTGGGAGGGATAGAGGAAAAGAATGAGGAGGAAGGAGGGTGAGGAGGGGAAGTGGGGGGAGGGGAGAGGAGGAGGGAAGGAGGGGAGGGGAGAAAAAGGGAGCAGAGGGAGAAAGGGAGGGCAGAAGAGGGAGCAAATTTATATTTGTGGAGTGCTGTCACATACATGAAACTGTGTTTGACACATTAGGACATTAACAATTAATGTTGAAAAGAGAAAGAGTCCCTTGAAGGCTAAAAGTTGAGTCACAAAAGTAGAAAAGACAATCAGAAAATGATTAATATTTATATTTACTATGTATATACAATGGTAATTCGAAAAGGTGCAAGCCAGCTTTATAAGCCATGGTTAGTGAGGGTAATTGAAAGTACAATAGCATCTCCAGGTATATAGAAATTCTAGACCAATGGGCCTGGGCAAGAAAGAGAAAAGAGTGAAGCCTGTAGTTTGACAAAGAGAATAGTCTTCCTGGCTAACAGGAAGGTGCTGCACACAGAATAACAATGAGCTCCTCTCCCTGTATCACATACATGTATGCTCATTAACACTGCTGCTTGTAGGTGCTGGGGAAATAATCTGCCATTTACAGACCTCAAGCTCCTGGCAGATGGACAACATATTATCCATGACTCACCCGAATCATTTGAAACCATCTTCAAAACTCTTCCCATACACAAAGCAAAAAGAAATGGTTGTAACAGTACATTGTCTTTGGATAGAATGCTTTGTGAATTAACTGGAAGACTCTTACAACAGAAATTATATATATTCCCCTGTCTCTGTGAGGTAAGTAGCTGAGGAGCTTTTCTCTGTGATTCAGACAGGAAGAATAAAGGTGTTAAGTGATTTGTCCATTCCTTGTTTCTGGCTAAATTTCAGGTACCTCTCTGTAATTATTCAGCTTTTCAGGTGGCTTTGGAAATGTCTCCCCCATCCCAGCTTATTGCTCCCTTTGTCTTCCCTGCTCCTCCTGCAGGGCTAATAGTTCTCTGATAGCAGGCTGCAAGATGTCATTAGATTCCCTACTCTATCAGCTCAACTCTTGCCAAAAAAAGAGCTCCAAAACAATTGGCTACAACTTTCTATCCGATTTTTTTTCTTTTTTTAATTTTAGCCTGCCTCCACTAAAGCTATATAAAAAAAGGGAGGGATCTCCTGGCCTGGGGACTACAGGCAGGTCAACACACCCAGTGGACCAAGCAACCTGAGCCTGGTACCTACACTGTGCTAATTCAGCTCCCACCCCCAAGAGAAGAAGGGCCTCAGACCCACCTGCACCCACCATGAGGCCCATCAGAGTATTGGACCTGCTTGCACCCACCAGAAGAGAACTTTGGAACAGGACCCACCAGGAGAAGAAGAGACCCTACCTGGATCCACTGGAAGAAGGGATGAAAAAAGGACAATATAAGAACACATTCAACAGCAGAAAACCAATATGACGCCACCAGAGTCTAAGGTCGATAGATTTATCGACCAAAGAAAATCTTAAGTCCAACAAATCCCTAACACAAAATATCCAGGAAATATGGGACACAGTGAAAAGGCCAAACCTAAGAATAATAGGTATAGAAGAAGGTGAAGAAACCCAACTCAAAGGTGTAAAAAACAGTCCCACTATGCTCTGCTTCAGGTTAGTGTGAGCTCTGCTAGGGCCCCAACTCCCTTCCGTCAAGCCCTCCTTGGATCTTCCAGGCCTGCTCCTCAAATTGAGTGGACCCACCCAGACAGGAAGAACGAGAGTCCTGCCACACCTCACACTTGGCTCCCCCTCTGCCCACTCCACTCTGCCTCAGTGAGGAGAATACCAGGGGAAGTCAGACCATCTATAGTTACAGACACTGAAGTCTTGGCCCACATATGCCAATGGGAGACCTGAGGAGATGGAGAGAACCCACGTGCACACACTCAAAGAAGGGATGGGAAGACTATAGCATAGGAACACACTCAGCAATAGAAAGACCAATATGACACCACCAGAATCTAGAGACCCCACACAAACAAGACCTGAAAAGCCAAACACAGATGAAGCAGAAGAGAAGGACCTTAAAAATGATTTTATGAAGATGATAGAGACTCTCAAAGAGGAAGCAAGAAAATCCTTTAAAGAAATAGAAGAAAAAAACAAACAAAAAATACATGAAATGGAAGAAAAGACAAACCAAAAAATTCAAGAAAGAAACAAATCTCTTTAAGAATCTAAAGAGAGCCAAGAAAAAGCAACCAACCAAGTGAAGGAAACAATTCAAACAGTACAAGGCTTGAAAGTTGAAATAGAAACAACAAGGAAAACACAGAATGAGGGGGTGCTGGAAATAGAAAAGCTGGGTAAACCATCAGGAACTATAGATGTAAGTATAACCAACAGAATACAAGAGACGGAAGAGAGAATCTCAGGGATTGAAGACTCACTAAAGGATATAAAGTCACCAATAAGAGAAAATCTCAAGGCCAACAAATCCCTGACACAAAATATCCAGGAAATATGGGACACAGTGAAAACACCAAAACTAAGAACAATATGTAAAGAAAAAGAGTAAGAAATACAGCTCAAATCCACCAACGGGACCTGTGCCTGGAGACCACTATTGAGCTTCCCCTCTGGGCAGGAGGCTATGCACCCCAGATTCCCGGTCTTCTTTTCCACTGTCTGGACCAAGTAAACCAGGCCCTGTATCTGGGCCTGCCTTCCAGTGCCTGGGCACTGCCACAGAGCCTCCCCTCTGGGCTGGAGCCTATGCACCCCAGTTTTCTGGTCTTATCTAACCACCCATAGGACCAGTACCTAGGGAATGCCACAGAGTCTCCCCTCCCGGTGAGAACCTACCACCCCAAATTCCTGGTCTTGTTTTCCACCAACAGGAGCAGAACAGTGCCTGGGGACCACCAGTGAGTCTTTCCTCACGGCAGGAGCCTACAAACCACAGTTTCCTAGGCTTCTTCTCCACCCATGGGACCAGGCAATCCGGGGTCTGTTTCTGGGACTATGCTCGATTGCCTGGAGACTGCAACTGAGTCTCCCATTCCGTGAGAGCCTACATACCCCAGATTCCTGGTCATCTTCTCCACACACAGGACTAGGACTAGGACCAGGAAGAGGAGAACTACCAGAGTTTAGACTTGCTTGTACCCACCAGAAGGGAACTCTAGTCCCTAACCACCAGGCCAGGAAGAGTCTCTTTCTACACCCACTGGAAGAAGGGATAGGAAGGAGACAATACAAAAACACACTCAGCAACAGAAAAACATATATGATACTGCCATATTCTAGAGACTCCACACCAATTAGACTCCAACATTCCAATGCAAATGAAGCAGAAGAGAATAACCTTAAAAACAACTTCATGGCCGGGCAGTGGTGGCACACGCCTTTAATCCCAGCACTCAGGAGGCAGAGGCAGGCAGATCTCTGTGAGTTTGTGGCCAGGCTGGACTGACAGCCTCCAAAACAATACAGAGACACCCTGTCTCTTAAAAACCAAAAAAAAACAATTTCATGAAAATGATAGAGGCCCTCAAAGAGGATATGGGAAAATCCCTCAAAGAAATGGAAGATAAAACAAACCAAAAAAATGCAAGAAATGGAAGAAAAAGCAAACCAAAAAATGCAAGAAATGGAAGAAAAAGCAAACCAAAAATGCAAGAAATAGAAGCAAAAAAAAACAAACCAAAAAATGCAAGAAATAGAAGAAAAAGCAAACCGAAAAATCCAAAAAAATGCAACAAATGGACAAAAAGACAGCAAAAATTGCAAGAAACAGTTCAAACAGTACAAAGGTTGAAAACTGATATAGAGACAATAAAAAAACCACAATCTGAAGGAAGGCTAGAAATAGAAAAGCTGGGCAAATGGTCAGGTACTAGAGATGCAACCAAATTCAACAGTATAAAGGAGATGGAAGACAGAATCTCAGGTGTTGAAGATACACTAGGAGAAATTGATTCATCGACCAAAGAAAATCTTAAGTCCAACAGAACCCTAACACAAAATATCCAGGAAATATGAGACACCATGAAAAGACCAAACCTAAGAATAGTAGGTATAGAAGGTGAAGAAAGCCACCTCAAAAGGGCAGAAAATATATTCAACAAAATCACAGAAGAAACCTTTCCCAACCTAAAGAAAGACATGCCAAAGAAGGTACAAGAAGCATACAGAACACCAAATAGAGTGGACCACAAAAAAGTCTGCTCACCACATAATAATCAAGATGCCAAATATACAGAATAAAGAAAGAATATTAAGAGCAGCTAAGGAAAACTTATCCAAATTACACCTGACTTCTCCATGGAAATTCTGAAAGCCAGAAAGTCCTGGATAGATATTCTACCAACACTAACAGACCATGTATGCCAGCCCAGACTACAATACCCATAAAAGCATTCACTCACTATACATGGAGAAAGCAGGTTATTCCATGATGAAACTAGATTCAAACAATACATATCCACTAATCCAGCCCTACAGAAAGTTCTGGAAGGAAAACTCCAACCCAAGGAAGTTAAATACAACCAGAAAAACATCAGCATTAGATAATCACACAGTATCAACAGCCAAAGGAAAAAAGGGGTGGAATTCCACACATAATTCCACCAACAACAAGCATTCCAAATCAAAGAAGAAGGAGCAATCAATGGTCATTAATATCGTCAATATTAATGGTCTTAACTCACCCATAAAAAGACACAGGCCAACAGTATAGATTCAAAGACAGAACCCATCCTTCTACTGCATACAAGAAACACACCTCAGCCTCAAAGACAGACATTACCTCAGAGTTAAGATTGGGAAAAGATTTTCCAATCAAATGAACCCAAGAAATGAACAGGGATAGCAATCCTAATATCTAACAAATTAGACATTAGAATAAAATCAATCAAAAGAGATGAAGGAGGTCATTTCATACCCATCACAGGAGAAATCCACCACGATGAAGTTTCATTTCTGAACATCTACGCCCCAAATACAAAGGCATTCACAAATGTAAAAGAGACATTACTAAAACTCAAATCCACATATAAAGCCACACACTTACAGTGGGAGATTTCAACACCCCACTCTCACCACTAGACAGGAATACCAGACAGAAACTTAACAAAGAAGCAAAGAGACTAATAGAAGTTTTGACCCAATTGGGATTAACAGACATCTATAGAACATTACATCCAAATAAAAAAGAATATACCTTCTTCTCACCACCACATGGACCATTCTAAAAAATCAACCACATACTTGGCAACATATCAAACCTCAAAACCTACAAAAACATTGGAATTACTCCATGCATCTTATCAGACCACCATGCACTAAAATTAGAATTCAAAACAACACAAATTACAGAAAACCTACGAACTCATGGAAATTGAATAATACACAATTGCACCATTCCTGGGTCAAAGAAGAAATTAAAAAAAGAAATTAAAGACTTCCTAGAGTTCAGTGAGAATGGAAAAACAACATACCCAAAACTTAGACACTTAGAAATCAGTGCTACGAGGGAAGTTCATAGAAATGAGTACCCAGATGAAGAAACTGGAGAATAGTTACACTAGAGAATTAACAGCACAGCTGAAAGCTCTAAAACACAAAAAAGCAAACTCACCCAAATGGAGTAGATGCCAGGAAATAATCAAACTGAGGGCTGAAATCAATCAAGTAGAAACCAGGAAAACACTGAGAAGAATCAACGAAGCAAAGAGTTGGTTCTTTGAGAAAATCAACAAGATAGACAAACCTTTATCCAAAGCTACCAAACATCAGAGTGTGAACATGTAAATTAACAAAATCAGAAATGAAAAGGGACATAACAACAGACACTGAGGAAATCCAGAGAATCATCAGGTCATACTGGGAAAAGCTGTACGCCACAATATTCAAACATCTAAAGGAAATGGACAATTTTCTGGATAGCTATCACTTGCCAAAATTAAATCAAGAACAGATAAGCAATTTAAATAGACCTATAACCCCTATGGAAAGAGAAGCAGTCATCAAAAGTCTCCCAACCAAAAAAGGCCCAGGTCCAGATGGCCTCAGTGCAGAATTCTACCAGAAATTCAAAGAACAGCTTATACCAATTCTTCTAAAAATATTCCAAACAATAGAAGCAGAAGGGTCTTTGCCAAACTCTTTCTATGAGGCTTCCATAACCTTGATACCCAAGCCACACAGAGATATAACTAAGAAAGAGAACTTCAGACAAATATCCCTCATGAACATTGAAGCAAAAATACTCAATAAAATACTGGAAAATCAGATCCAAGAACACATCAAAACAATCATTCACCACGATCAAGTAGGTTTCATCCCAGGGATGCAGGGATGGTTCAACATACGAAAATCCATCAATGTAATCCACCATATAAACAAACTGAGAAACAAAAATCACATGATCATCTCACTAGATGCAGAAAAAGCCTTTGACAAAATCCAACACCCCTTCATGATAAAGGTTTTGGAGAGATCCGGGATAACAGGAACATACCTAAACATAATAATACCTATATAGAGCAAACCAACAGCCAACATGAAACTAAATGGACAGAAACTCAACATGATTCTGCTAAAATCAGGAACAAGACAAGGCTGTCTACTCTCTCCATATCTTATCAATATTGTACTTGAAGTTCTAGCTAGAACAATAAAACAACAAAAGGAGATCAAGGGAATAAAAATTGGAAAGAAAACTATCATATTATGTATGATAGTTTACATAAGTGATCCAAAAAAACTCTACCAGGCAATACTTACAGCTGATAAATACTTTCAGCAAAGTGGCAGAATACAAGATCAACTCAATTTCAGCAAAGTGGCAGAATACAAGATCAACTCAAGAAAATCAGTAGCCCTACTATATGCAGATGACAAAAGGGCTGAGAAAGGAATCAGAGAAACATCACCCTTTACATTTGCCACAAACAACATAAAATACCTTGGGGTAATGCTAACCAAACAAGTGAAAGACCTGTATCACAAGAACTTTGAGTCTTTAAAGAAAGAAATTAAAGAAGACATGAAAAAATGGAAAGACCGCTCTTCCAGGACCCAACCTCCTAGGATTCCAGCTTCAGGTGAGGTTGGGTCTCCGGGGGGACACACCCCATCCCCCGCCCAACACTCATCCCCTCAATCTTCCTGGAGCCCACTCCTGGCATCCAGAAGACCTGCCCACACAGGAAAGGCATCAGCCCTTCCAGGCCCCAACCTCCAGCGACATCAGCTTCAGCTTCAGTGTCAGTGTCCCCAGCTTCAACTTCAGGAAGTAAGGAGACCAGTGGAGATGGAAAGGCCCCACCTACACCCACTGGAAGAAGAGATGGGAAGAAGACAGAATAAGAGCACACTGAGCAATAGAAAGACCAACATGACTCTACCAGAATCTAGAGAACCAATGCCAGCAAGACCTGAAAAGCACTACATAGACGAAGCAGAGGAGACAAACCTTAAAAATTATTTTAAGAAGATGACAGAGACCCTCAAAGAGGAAACAAGGAAATCCCTTAAAGAAATAGATGAAAAAACATACAAAAATACCCATGAAATGGAAGAAAAATTCAAGAAATAAACAAATCTCTCAAAGAAACTAAAGAGTACCAAGAAAAACCAACCAAACAAATGAAGGAAACAACTCAAACAGTTGAAGGATTGAAAGCTGAAATAGAAACAATAAAGAAAACACAGAATGAGGGGATGCTGGAAGTAGAAAATCTGGGTAAATGATCAGGAACTACAGATGCAACTATCACCAATAGAATACAAGAGATAGAAGAGAGAATCTCAAGTGTTGAAGACTCATTAGAGGATATACAGTCATCAAGCAAAGAAAATCTCAAAACCATCAAATCCCTAACACAAAATATCCAGGAAATATGGGACACCGTGAAGAAGCCAAACTTGAGAATGATAGGTACAGAAGAAGAAGAAAAAATACAGCTCAGAGCTTCAGGAAAAACATCATCCCTTCCAGGTCCCAAACTCTGGCGAGCCCAGCTTCTTCAGCCCTTCCAGGCCCAAAACTCCAGCGATCCCAGCTTCAGGAAAGACATCAGCCCTTCCAGGCCCCAACCTCCAGCGACCCCAGCTTCAGCTTAAGCTTCAGTGCCCGCATCCCTAGCTTCAGCTTCAGGAAGGAAGAAGACCAGTGGAGACAGAGAGAACCCACCAGCACCCACTGGAAGAAGAGATGGGAAGAAGACAGAATAAGAGCTCACTCAGCAATAGAAAGACCAACATGACTCCACCAGAATCTAGGGAACCAACGCCAGCAAGACCTGAAAAGCACTACATAGATGAAGCAGAGGAGACAGACCTTAAAAATTATTTTATGAAGATAATAGAGACCCTCAAAGAAGAAAGAGAAAATCCCTTAAAGAAATAGAAGAAAACAAAAAACAAAAAAAATCCATGAAATGGAGGAAAAACTTCAAGAAATAAACAAATCTCTCAAAGAATCTAAAAAGCACCAAGAAAAAACAACCAAACAAATGAAGGAAACAACTCAAACAATTGAAGGATTGAAAGCTGAAATAGAAACCAAAAAGGAAAATACAGAATGAGGGAATGCAGGAAATAGAAAAACTGGGTAAATGATCAGGAACTACAGATACAAGTATCACCAATAGAATACAAGAGATAGAAGAGAGAATCTCAGGTGTTGAAGACTCATTAGAGGATATACAGTCGTCAAGCAAAGAAAATCTCAAAACCATCAAATCCCTAACACAAAATATCCAGGAAATATGGGACACCGTGAAGAAGCCAAACCTGAGAAAAATAGGTATAGAAGAAGGCGAGGAAATACAACTCAAAGGTAGAGAAAACATTCAACAAAATCATAGGAGAAAACTTCCCTAACCTAAAAAAGGATATGCCTATGAAAATACAAGAATCTTACAGAACACCAAATAGGCTGGACCAGAAAAAGAAGTCACCTTGCCATATAATAATCAAAACATCAAACCTACAGAATAAAGAGAAAATATCAAGAGCAGCTAAAGAAAAAGGCGAAGTAACATATAAAGGCAGACCTATCCGAATTACACCTGACTTCTCAATGGAAACGAAGAAAGCCAGAAGATCCTGGATAGATGTCCTACACACGCTAAGGGAACAAGGATGCCAGCCCAGACTACTGTACCCAGCAAAGCTTTCAATAGATGGAGAAAACAAAATATTCCACGACAAAGCCAGATTTTTTTATTTTATTTTATTTTCCAGTTTAAATTTAGATAAGAAATAAGGTTGCTTCACAAGTCAGTTCCAGGTCCCTCTCCCTTGCCCTCCCCTCCTCCCGTGCCCTCCCCCCAACCCCCCCCCCGTTATCCCCTCATTCCCCCAGGGAGGGTGAGGCCCTCCATGGGGGTGTCCATAGTCTGTCATTTCATATAGGGCAGGGCCTAGACCCTTCCCCAAGAGTTCAGGGTGAGAGTGCACCTCACATTGTTCTATGGGAGTCCAAAGTCCGTGTGTATACTTGGGATGGGTACTGATCTGCTGCCCAGGGCTCAATAGATTACCTAGGCCTCCTCACTGACACCCAGATTCAGGGGGTCTTGATCAGTCCCATGCTGGATTCCCAGGCTGATGCCTGGGATTCAAGAGTTAACCTTTGTCTGGTCAGCTATTTCTGGGGGTTAAACCAGCCCAGTCTCAATCTCTTTGATCATCAGTCCTCCCTCTCTGTTACTGGCGACAAAGCCAGATTTAAACAATACATATCCATGAATCCAGCTCTACAGAAAGTGCTAGAAGGAAAACCTAGACCCAACAAAGATAACTATACTCACAAAGACACAGGCAATAGATAATCCCACTTTACCAAACACCAAAAGAAAAAGGGAGGAAAACCTACACAAAATAACTCCTCTACCAATAAATCAAGCACAAACAAGAATCAACAATCAATGGTCATTAATATCCCTCAATGTCAATGGTCTCAACTTGCCTATAAAAAGACAGACTAGCAGAATGGATACGAAGACAGAACCTATCCTTCTGCTGCATAGAAGAAACACATCTCAACATCAAAGACAGATGTTACCTCAGAGTAAAGGGTTAAGAAAAGATTTTCCAATCAAACGGACCCAAGAAACTAGCTGGTGTAGCAATTCTAATATCTAACAAACTAGACTTCAAATTAAAGTCAATCAAAAGAGATGAAGAAAGACATTTCATATTCATCAAAGGAAAAGTCCATCAAGGTGAAGTCTCAATTTTGAACATCTATGCCCCAAAAACAAAGGCAACTACATTCGTGAAAGAAACATTACTAAAGATCAAATTGCACATAAAAGGTCACACACTAATAGTAGGAGACTTGAATACTCCACTCTCACCACTAGAGAGGAGCACCAGACAGAAACTTAACAAAGAAACAGAAGAACTAATAGAAGTTATAACCCAACTGGGTTTAACAGACATCTATAGAACATTCCACCCAAACACAAAGGGATATACCTTCTTCTCGGCGCCACATGGAACCTTCTCTAAAATTGACCATATAATAGGAAACAGCAAATCTCAACAGATACAAACAAAATGGAATAACCCCCGTATCTTATCAGACCACCATGCATTAAAATTAGAATTCAGCAATAACACAAATTGCAGAAAACCTACAAATTCATGGAAATTAAACAATCCACAATTGCACCATCCCTGGGTAAAGGAAGAAATTAAAAAAGAAAATAAAGACTTCCTGGAATTCAATGAGAATGAAGGCACAACATACCCAAACTTATTGGACACTCTGAAAGCAGTGCTAAGAGGAAAGTTCATAGCACTAGGTGCCTACATGAAGAAACTGGAGAACAGTCACACTAGAGAATTAATAGCACAGATGAATGTTCTAGAACAAAAAGAAGCAAACTTACCCAGGAGAAGCATGTGCCAGGAAATAATCAAATTGAGGGCTGAAATCAATCAAGTAGAAACCAGGAAAACACTGAGAAGAATCAATGAAGTAAAGAGTTGGTTCTTTGAGAAAATCAACAAAATAGACAAACATCTGTCCAAACTAACCAGAAGACAGAGAGAGAGAGAATGTTAATTAACAAAATAAGAAATGAAAAGGGGGACATAACAACAGACACTGAGGAAATCCAGAGAATCATCAAGGCATACTTTGAAAATCTGTACTCTACAAAATTTGAAAATTTAAAGGAAATGGACAAGTTCCTCGATAGATATCACTTGCCAAAACTAAATCAAGAACAGATAAACAATCTAAACAGACCTATAACCCTTAATGAAATAGATGCATATTGGGGAAGTCTTATGCTAATAAAGCACTGTCTGGCCAATAGGAATCTAGATAGGTGGGGCTAGGAATCCAGGAGGATTCTGGGAAGGAGAAAGAGAAGAGAGTCGAGATGTAACGCCATGAGTTAGGACCCCGGAACTATTCTCCGGTAAGAGACATACTTAGATTAACAATTATGGGGTAATTACTTAAAGCAGAGCTAGCCAGTAAGAGACAAGCAAGGCCAACAGCTTCATGATGAATATAGCCTCCTGTGTGTTTATTTGGGACTGATGCGGCTCTAGAACAAGGCTGGCGCGTCAGAGCCCAGGCGACTGGCGGGGGATAAACCAAAGCGGCTAGCAAAGAAAAAGCTTCTCTTAACAGAAGTAGTCATCAAAAGTCTACCAACCAAAAACAGCCCAGGCCCAAATGGCTTCAGTGCAGAATTCTACCATAAAATACAAAGAAGAGCTAATTCCAATACTCCTCAAAGTATTCCACACAATAGAAGCAGGAGGTTCACTGCCAAACTCTTTTTACGAGGCCACAACTAAGAAAGAGATCTATAGACCAATTTCCCTCATGAACATCGATGCAAAAATACTCAATAAAATACTAGCAAACCGGATTCAAGAACACATCAGAAAAATCATCCACCATGATCAAGTAGGCTTCATCCCAGGAATGCACGGATGGCTCAACATTAGAAAATCTATCAATGCAATCCACCATATAAACAAACTGCGAAAGAAAATCCACATGATCATCTCACTAGATGCTGAAAAAGCCTTTGACAAAATCCAGCACCCCTTCATGATAAAGGTTCTAGAGAGATCAGGGATAACAGGAACATACCTGAACATAATAAAAGCAATATACAGTAAACCAACAACTAACATCAAACTAAATGGGGAGAAGATCAACACAATTCCTCTAAAATCAAGAACAAGACAAGGCTGTCCACTCTCTCCATACCTCTTCAATGTTGTACTTGAAGTTCTAGCTACAGCAATAAGACAACAAAAGGAGATCAGATACAAATAAGAAAAGAAGAAGTCAAGCTTTCACTATTTGCAGATGATATGATAGTTTGCATAAGTGACCAAAAAAACTCCACAATGCAACTCCTAGAGCTGATAAACACCTTCAGCAAAGTGGCAGGATACAAGGTTAACTAAAAAAATCAGTGGCCCTATTATATACAAATAATGAAGTGGCTGAGAAAGAAATAAGAGAAACATCACCCTTTACAATAGCCATAAACAGCATCAAATATCTGGGGATAATGTTAACCAAGGAAGTGAAAGACCTGTATATCAAGAACTTTGAGTCTTTAAAGAACGAAATCAAAGAGGATACCAGAAAATGGAAAGATCTCCCATGCTCTTGGATTGGTAGGATCAACATAATAAAAATGTCAATCTTGCCAAAAGCAGTCTACAGATTCAATGCAATCCCTACCAAAATTCCAGCACAATTCTTCACAGAACTTGAAAGAACAATAATCAACTTTATGTGGAAAACCAAAACACCCAGGATAGGCAAAACAACCCTATACAATAAAGGAACTTCAGGAGGCATCACCATCCCTCTATTATAGAGCTATAGTCCTGAAAACAGCTTAGTATTGGCACAAAAATAGGCAGGTAGACCAGTGGAACCAAATTGAAAACCCTGATTTTAACCCACACACCTATGAACACTTGATTTTTGACAAAGAAACTAAAACTATACAATGGAAAAAAGAAAGCATCTTCAACAAATGGTGCTAGCATAACTGGGTATTGGCATGCAGAAGACTGCAGATAGATCCATGTTTATTGCCTTGTACAAAACTTAAGTCCAAATGGACCAAAGATCTCACCATAAATCCAACTACACTGAAACTCTTAGAAGAGAAAGTGGGAGATACTCTTCTACGAGTTGGGACAGGAGACCACTTCCTGAACATAACACCAGTGGCACAGACACTGAGATCGACAATTAACAAATGGGACCTCATGAAACTAAAAAGCTTCTGTAAAGCAAAGGACACAGTCAACAAGACAAAAAGGCAGTCCACAGAATGGGAAAAGATATTCACTAATCCCATATCTGACCGAGGGCTAATCTTCAAAATTTACAAGGAACTCAAGAAGCAAGTCTCCAAAACACCAAAGGGTCCAATTAAAAGGTGGGGTACAGAACTAAATAGAGAATTCTCAATAGAGGAGGCTAAAATGGCCAAGAGACACTTAAGAAAGTGTTCAACATCCTTAGCCATCAGGGAAATGCAAATCAAAACAACTTTGAGTTACCATCTTTCTCCTGTCAGAATGGCTAAAATCATAAATACCGAAGACAATTTATGCTGGAGCAGATGTGGAGAGAGGGGAACACTCCTCTACTGCTTGTCGGAGTGCCAACTCGTACAGCCACTTTGGAAATCAGTATGGAGATTCCTCAGGAAAATGGGAATCAATCTACCACAAGACCCAGCAATTCCCCTCTTAGGCATATATCCAAAAGAGGCAAATTCATACCACAAGGGCATCTGCTCCACTATGTTCATAGCAGCATTATTTGTAATAGCCAGAACCTGGAAGCAACCTAGATGCCCCTCAACTGAAGAGTGGATAGAGAAAATGTGGTACATTTACACAATGGAGTATTACTCAGCAAAAAAAAAATGGAATCTTGAAATTCTCAGGTAAATGGATGGCACTAAAAGAAACCATGCTGAGTGAGGTAACCCTGTCACAAAAAGACAAACATGGTATATACTCACTCATATATGGATTTTACACCGGATCATGATAGTGCCAGTCTGCACTTCCACTGACAGAGAGTCTGGGAAACAGGAAAGAACCTAAGAGATATGCATCGTACCCCAGAGAAGAGGAATGAGGCAAGATATTCTGAACAGATGAGGAACATGGCAAGGGGGGGTGGGAGCTGGGAAGAAGAAAGGGGGAGAAGAGGAAGAGAGAGTAGGTCATGGTGGAACAGGAAGGTTGAGTGGGGGTTAGAATAGGGGGAAGAGGGAGTCATAGGTTAGAAGACAGATCAGGCACCAGTGTGAACCTTAGTGATCTAAAGGGATGACACCAACTGGCAAGCTCAGCAATAGTGGAGAGACCACCTTGAATGCCCATTCCTGATAATGAACTTGATGTCTATAACCATCCTGGAGCCTTCATCCAGTGACTCATGGAAGCAGAGGCAAACACCCACAGTTAAACACTGAACTGAACCCAAGGAGCCCAGTGACAGAGAGAGAGGAGCGATAAGCAAATTGGCAAAGAATGGGCTGGCAAAACCAGCAGAAACAGCTGATCTGAACAGGGGAGAGCTCTTGGACCCCAGACCGATAGCTGGGAGGCCAGCATGGGACTGATCCAGACCCCCCCTGAATGTGAGAGTCAGTGAGGGTGCCTGGGCAACCTATGGGGCCCTGGGCAGTGGATCAGTATTTATCCCTGGCATAACACAAAGAAGGATGCTCTCTCAGCCTGGACTCTTAGGGGAGTGCCTGGAGCCTGCCCTGAGTGAAATGACAGACTCTAGATATCCCCTATGTGGAAGGAAATTGTGATAGGGTGGGAGGCTGGGGGGATGGTGGGAGGGTGCGGGAGGAGGGGAGAGAGAGGGAACTGGGGTTGACATGTAAAGCAAGCTATTTAAAATTAAAATTAAAAAAATAAATAAAAAAGAAAATGGAAAGATCTCCCATGCTCTTGGATAGGTAGGATCAATGTAGTAAAAATGGCAATCCTGCCAAAAGCAATCTACGGATTCAATGCAATCCCCATTAAAATCCCAGGACAATTCTTCACAGACCTTGAAAGAACAATAATCAACTTTATGTGGAAAACCAAAACACCCAGGATAGGCAAAACAACCCTATACAATAAAGGAACTTCAGGAGGCATCACCATCCCTGACTTCAAGCTCTATTATAGAGCTATAGTCCTGAAAACAGCTTTGTATTGGCACAAAAATAGATAGGTACACCAATGGAATCGAATTCAACACCTTGATATTAACCAGTACATGGACGGAATCTGATCTTTGACAAAAAAGCTAAAATTATACAATGAAGAAAAGAAGGCATCTTCAAAAAATGGTGCTGGAATAACTGGATGCTGGCATGTAGAAGAATGCAGATAGATCCATGTCTATCGCCTGCACAAAACTTAAGTCCAAATGGATCAAAGACTCCAACATAAATCCAGTCACACTGAATCTCTTAGAAGAGAAACTGGGTGGTACCCTTGAACTAATTGGTACAGGAGACAGATTCCTGAACATAACACCAGTAACACAGACAGTGAGATCAACAATTAATAAATGGGACCTCCTGAAACTGAGAAGCTTCTATAAGGCAAAGGACACAGTCAGCAAGACAAAAAGGCAGCCCACAGAATGGGAAAAAATATTCACTAACCCCACATCTGACCGAGGGCTAATCTTCAAAATTTACAAGGAACTCAAGAAGCAAGTCTCCAAAACCCCAAAGGATCCAATTAAAAAGTGCTGTACATAACTAAATAGATAATTCTCAACAGAGGGGACTAAAATGACTGACAGATCCTTAAGAAAGTGCTCAACATCCTTAGCCATCAGGGAAATCCAAATCAAAACAACTCTGAGATACCATCTTACTCCTGTCAGAATGGCTAAAATCAAAAACATCAACAACAGTTTATGCTGGAGAAGATGGGGAGAAAGGGGAACGCTTCTCCATTGCTGGTGGGAGTGCCAACTCATACAGCCATTTTGGAAATCAGGATGATACTCCTCAAGAAAACAGGAATTAGTCTACCACAAGATCCAACAATTCCACTCTTAGGGATATACACAAAAGATGTGCATTCATACAACAAGGACATCTGTTCCACTATGTTCATAGCAGCATTATTTGTAATAGCTAGAACCTGGAAACAGCCTAGATGCTCCTCATTGGAAGACTGGACAGAGAAAGGTGGTACATTTACACAGTGGAAAAAAACAATGGAATCTTGAAATTTGCAAGAAAATGGATGGCACTAGAAGAAACCATCTTGAGTAAGGTAACCAAGTCATTAAAACACAAACATGTTATGTACTCACTCATATATGGATTTTAGACATGGAACAAGGGAATGCCAGCCTACAATCCCACCACCAGAGTCTGGGAAACAGGGAAAACCCTAAGAGATAAATGCATGGTACTGGATATCCTGAGCTGATTGGGAGCATGTGTGGAAGGGAATGGGAGCTGGGAGAAAGAGAGGGGGAGGAGAGGAGGGGAGAGTAGGACATGGGGGAGTAGGAAGGTTGAGTCAGGGTGGGGGGGAGAATAGAGGAGAGCAAGATGTGAGATACCATATTAGTGGGAGTCATTATAGGTTTGAAGAGCGATCTGGTACTAGTGAGATTTCCAGGGATCACACCAACTGGCAATCTAATCAATAGTGGAGAGGTTACCTTAAATGCTCTTCTCTTATGAGATTGACAACTACCTTATATGGCATCCTAGAACCTTCATCCAGTGGCTGATGAAAGCAGAGGCAGACACCCACAGCTAAACACTGAACTGAACTCCTGGAACCCAGTTGCAGATAGGGAGGAGTGATGAGCAAAAGGATCAAGACTAGGCTGGTGAAACCCACAGAAACAGCTGACCTGAACAAAGGGGAGCTCATGGACCCCAGACTGATAGCTGAGGGACCAGCATGGGACTGATTCAGACCCTCTGAATGTGGGTGTCTGTGAGAGGTCTCGGGTAGTAGATCAGTATTTATTCCTGGAATAGGAACGGACTTTGGGAGCCCATTCCATATGGAGGGATGCTCTCTCAGCCTGAACACATGAGGGAGGGCCTAGGACCTGGCCTGGATGATATGACAGACTTTGGAGATCCCCTATGGAGGACCTCACCCTCTCTAGGGAGCATAGTGGGAATTGGATGGGGGCCTGGGGAGGCTGGGGAGGATAGTGGGAAGGGGAGGGTGAGGTAGCTGTTATTGACATATAAAGCAAGCTTGTTTCTAATCTACATTTAAGAAATAAAACAAGTTAAAAACAATCCAAGATACAGTTTGAACTATTAACCCATCCCTCTGTGTTTGAAGCCATTTTAGGCATAAATCACATTTTCTACATCCTTACTACATAGAAACCCAATGTTTCCAATATAGCTTAATCAGCAACTAAGTCATGTTTTTAACTCAAGTAAGATTTAAAAATATTGAAATCATAGATCCTCTCATGTTCATCAATACCTGTGTGATGGTTACACTTCACTGCCAACTTGAGTGAATTTGGAGTCACCTACAAGTCCCATCCAGAGAGATTTAACTAAGGAAGACCCACCTTGAATGTGGGTGGCACCAACCCAAGAGTTGGAGTCATGTAATGAAGGCCTATAGCAAGGATTGGGGGCAGGGCATGAGTACCATCACTAAACTCCCTCCTTTTGACCAGACATGATGCTACCATCTTGGTGCCATGCCTTCATGCCATACTGAACTGTATCCCCCATCTTGACCCATGAACCCCCCAAAAATTATTCTCTTACATTACTTCTGCCAGGTATTTTGCTCAAGGGATGAAAAAGTAACTAATACACCACATAGATAAAAGTACAGGTCTATGTTATGTTAGGATAAGTCTACAAGTCAAGAAAGCCCCATTTTGGAGCCAAATCTCCCACAGCTTGCTATTTAATCACAGGATTCCATTCTGTGCAGATATGGGTGAAAACACTGGCAGTCCTGTCTAACATCGAGGAGGTTTCTTAACTTCTCCAATTTGCCTATAAGTAAAAAGAATACTGTGTAATTCACTGAATATTAAGAGGCTCTACTGGATTAGCTTGTGGAAAGCAATTACCAGTGCTTCATGCGAGTCATATTCTATTCATTTACTAGTCTGTAAAGTGGGAGAGTTGAATGAGATGACTCTTAAGGTCCCTTCTGATACTAACATTTTATGTTTTGGGCACTATAAATCATCACACTTCAGCCTACCTCCCTGGTTCTCTCTCTTGGCTTCAAGCTGCATAGCTATAAATACCCCACTCCCACCTGTAGACTCCAAATAGCTTCAGGTTCAGGGATTCTTTTGCCCAAACATTCATATTGTAGCCCATTTTCAAGAACTTGGGGTCATCCTGATTTGCTCCCTCGTCCTAAATTCATCTGGATTGAATTTCACTGCTTCCCATTCCACTCATGAGGCGGAGGTTAGGCCCATCATCAGCACCACCTACCTACCATGAGCCCTCTTCACACCCACCACCTGCCTGCTTGGACACTCACAGCCTGCCTGATGCCAGCTTGAGAGTCCTAACCCGCCAGCCAGGACATCTGCTACAGACCACTGCCAAGCTTTCAGAGCCCAAGTACCCACCTGCTGGCCTGCCTCACACAGCTCTTATGTGACAACTCAGCCCTGCCCTCTCTGGCCAGCCAAACCTAGCCCACCTGAGGGTCCTTAGCTGTTAGCCTTAACCTTGGCCTGTTGTGGACAAGGCTATAGATATTAACAGGAGGATATAATTTTGCTTCTCTTATTTCTGAAAAGAATGCATTTTCCCACTTGAGATAAATCATCTTTATCTCCTCCATACTTAGTCTATTTTGTAGCCTGTTTTTTATTACCTAATTTGTTCCTTTCATTGAGTACATTTTTTAGGATAAAATAAATACAGAAAAATGTGCAAATGTAACTCTATTATCACCCATGTCACAACAACCCTCCTTGTAGTTTCCTACAGGGTAGAAAAGAGAGCTTTGATGTCTGACTTTCTTCTTAGTTACCAACTCTATTGCTAATGACCTCTTTGACCTTGACTCCTTCCTTAAAGGCCTTCCTCCAAATGCAGTCACACTAGGGCTTCAACATATGAACTTAGAAAGGGATACAATTTTCAATCCAATGAAACTGTATACACCAATACCAGGACCTACCTGTTTTTCATGATTATTAGCACAAGCTAGTGTTCATTCATTCTGCTAACATCTACCAGGTAGGTCTACCACTACACAGCACTTAAACCTCCAAGAAATGGGTTCCACTGCACAACATTGGGTCCTTCGACATCCCATCATGGGTGGGGGTCTCGAGACCCCACCTCTCCCTGAAGAGCTAGAGAGGCTGTTAATTCTTGCTGGGCAAGGAGGAGTTCTATTCCTCAAAGGTGCAGCCACTACACAAAGGTGTAGCTCAGGCAGGTAACCCTAATAAAACACAGCAGGACACACACACACACACACACACACACACACACAAAGACAGAAATGCAGAAAGGGACTTGTGTTGGGGAGAAGTGTGTAAGAGGAGATAATGGGGGAGGAAATGTGATCACTCATGTGAATTGTGAAAGAATATTTTCTTAATGTTTATGTTTAAAAGCAGGAAGTGTTTTTCCAAGATGTTTATTTGCACCCAAAAAGTAAATCCATTTTCCACTTAATCTATGCTTGCTGTAGTTTCAGGCAAGGAAGTATAGATTAGTGATTTTGTTTATATTATGTAATGTAAAATATGACCTATTATACAAGTATCACACCATAAAAAATAGCAGGAAGAAACAGTTCCACAAAAAACATGCCAAATAATAAAAACCAGAGCATGTCCTCCTACTGATTAAAATTCCCCAGTGCCTTCCTATTGTTCTTAAGTTTCTGTTCAATCTCTTTTCTCCATAGTTAACACAGTCTCCCTTGTCCAGCCCCATGTTCCCTTAAATCCTCATCGTCTACCACTCTTTCTGTACTCACTGTATCTCAGTTCTTTCTACGCTCCACCAAGTCAAGCATGCCCCGGGCTTCTGGGACTTGACACTGACAATTCTCTCATTCTAGAATGTTATTCACAGACTTTTTTTTTGCATTTTCAGTTATTTTTGCAATTTCAATCCTGCATGAAATACTTTCTCTCAGCCTCAGTCACACTGTCTTACCTCCTAATTACTCCTCACCACAATGGTGTGTTTTTATTTTTTATAGCGACATTCCTATTTGTCTTACTTTATCCTCCCTTTTTATTGCCAGCTTGTATTATTAGAATGCCAAGATATACACTAAGAATAAAGACCTTGTCTTCACTTCTCTTTATCCCCAGAAATTAAGATACTGGCACAGAATGGCACCAAATTCCATCTAGAGTCATGGTTTAGTGGGTGGAAGAACCTAGATTATAAGCCATTCGCTTGTACTTCAAATCCTACAAAGTAATATCTGAAGTAATATATTCCAAAATTACAAGGCATATTGAAAGAACCTCACTCAGTAATATTATAGCTACCGTTTGGGTGGGTGGGAACTTCCCTATACCATACACACTGCTGAGCACTCTGTACATATAGCTGGTTTCATTCTCCAAACCACACTTGAAAGCAGCTGTTGTTACCCTAATTTTGCACTGGGGCAATTGAGGCCCAGAGGGTGAGTAATTTATCCAATCATACCCAGAAGACTAAAGTGATCTAAAGTGGAACCAAGGCCTATCTGCAGAATTTGAGATATCACACTTTGACCATTTTTTAAAGCTCATTTTAAAAATAAGGTATCACATGATCTAAACATGTATTTACTTATAACTCTAGAAAGACATAAGTTGGGTAGCTGGTCTGGATTTTATGAAAACATTTAGTTTTTGATGTTGACTCGGTTTAAAAATACTGCATACTCTAAACTGAATTTATGTGCCCAGCAATACTTTTTTTAAGTAGTCTATCAGTTTATATTCACTGTGTGAGAGAACTATATAAAATTCTCTGGAAATGGTCTGGCCTTTTGAAACCTTGAATTCTTCCCCCAACAAGACCAGACCTCCTAATCCTTCCCAAACAGTTCCACTAACTAGAGGCCACATGTTCAAATGTATACACCTATGGGGACCAAACCACCAGAGAAGGGAAATATATCAAAATTGAAAAAGTGATGGACAGATAACCCAAAAGGAGTTCATACTTTAAGAAGACCAGGAACAGCCAAGCTCCATGGGTGTAAACACTATTTTTACACATTTAATAGCCAAAGAAGGTGAATCTACACCTTATGGATGGCCTACTTCATGCACTCAGAATACCAGCCTTGTCCCTGGAGGCATCTGCAATTCCATTACTTGGTCAAGACTGTTAACTCCATGGAAAAAGAAATATTTTAATGATACTGTCAGTAGCCATGACCTCCATGCTTACATTAATGCTTGACAAAAAGTCTGTCTTCAGTAAATGCTTTAGTCAACACAGTTCATCAAAAACAGAAAGGTAGAGCGCTATATGAAAATGTCTACTGATGCCCAGTGGCATGTATTATAAAAGCAATGTAACAATAGAAACACAAAATAAAGATTAAACAAATAGGGAATCCATGTCTCCTTTCCACTTACTAAACTCCTCACCCCTGTAAGCAAGTTTAGCAGGTGTCAGTAGATATTTCTGAAAAAGGACAAATGGCAAATATTTCAGGTTTTTCACATCACACAGCATCTCCGTTACAACTCTTCAATACTGTTGTTTAGTATAAAAGGAATCATAGGCAATAGGAAAGGAAATAAACACAGTTGTGTTCCAATAAAGCTTTATTGAACAGTAGAGCCATATTGTATCATAGAACACAGTTTTTGAAAATTATTCTAAAACATAAGAATGTATAGTTTGATGACCTGAATATGTGATGTGTTGAGAGAGACAGACAGACAGACAGAGACAGAAAGAGGCAGAGAGAGAGACAGAAACTCTAAGCAACAGAAACTGACATAATCGCTTGCAGAAAAATATGTCAGAAATAAAACAATTTTGACTTTTGAGATCTCCATTGTGGGAAAAATACTACTAATGATAGCTCATACGTAAACCACAAAACAAACCAGAAATTACCAAAACTCTGTTGATAGCCATTTACCATGATTCACTGATGCCGGTGACTAAGAGACATGACTGAAAGTATAGAAGGATGACAAAGGACCTGCAGCAGAAATCCCCTCCCATGTTCTGGGCTCTGCAGTCAATGTTGAAGCCTAAATGGTGAGAAATGAAAGTGTGCCTTCCTTTTCCTTTCATTCTCCCTCCTTGCTCCAAGATGGCCACTGGGTTTTAAGTGAGTTTTTTTTGTTTGATTGTTTGTTTTTGTTTTTGTTTTTTTATGAGACAGGGTTTCTCTGTATTGTTTTGGAGGCTGTCGGTCCAGCCTGGCCTCGAACTCACAAAGATCCGCCTGCCTCTGCCTCCCGAGTGCTGGGATTAAAGGCGTGCGCCACCACCGCCTGGCCAGTTTTAAGTGTTTTTAGAGGAGTCCATAGTATATGACAAAAGAATTTGTCTGAAAGAAAGATGGCAATAGCTTGAAGTGTAAACCTTTTGGGGATCTGGAGGACCTACCACAAGGAGGCTCTGAAAATGGGATGGATTCAGGGTCACAAAAGGAATGTGTGCCCAGGTCCCCAGGCCTACAACAGTCCAAGTTCTGGCCCCTAGGAAGGCAGCAGAGTATCTCACCTGCAGAACTGATGAGTTTGATCCATCCCACTCTATCCTCAGCCCGTCCCACCACTACTGGCACCTATGCCCAACACAGACGTGGGAAGATGTCAATTACTGAAACCGAAATCCAGCCCTTATGATGAGATTGAGGATTCAACCAGATTACATTTGATTTCAAGAAGAGAAAGAAATTTCTTACACCTAAGTGTTGGGGTGGAACAAAGCCCCACTGCAGCTGTAGCAGTTTTTAATGAGTCACTTTAATTTTTATATAGCTCAGTCAAATCTCACATTAAATGCAAAGTAGACTCACTCTTCTTCTCAGCCTCCTCCACTCCCAGCTCATGATCTACGAAGTGTCAGACGGTTCTAAGCACTCTGCCTCCATGCTGGGAGGGAGATACTGTTACTGCCTACTTACTACTGATGAAGAAATGGAGGCAGAGAGACTGCATAACTAAATAGGAGGCAGGACTTTAGTAAGCCGAGCAATGTGACTGTAACTATGAAGTTTACCTGCTGGCTCCTCCCTGGATCTTCAGGCTGCATGGGAGCCTCCCACCTCCACACAAGCAAAGTCTAAATGATGTGGACATCCCATTGGCCCACCATGTCCTGCTGTAGCCATAAATAGCAGATGGGAAAAGCTAAACATGAAAATGAAACAAGTTTCAGTGAATAGCTGCTGATTAACTGAATGTTTTCCTTGACATTCTCCAAAAGCAGAAACTTAAAGCTCCTTTCGACAATATTGCCTATTCCAGTGTTTTTAAGATGCTGTTGAGAGGTACATGGGGATCCAATCAATCCCTCAGAGATAGAGAAAATCTTGGCATCTCTCCTATTAAAGTCAGCTGTGCCTTTACAGAAGAAAAGATGCCACCTGCAGACATGAGGATATGGCCCCAGCAAAAAGTGGAATGCAGAGAAGGGCTGAACCAACAATTGCAGGTGAGGAAATGCTCATTCAGTATCTTGTCTGTGATATGCATGCGCTCTTCCCTCCAGACTCAAGAGGAAGATCACAGTTTGTCTGCTTTGGAGAGGCAAGCAGGTGAGAGAGCTGTAAAAGAAGAGCAAAGATCTGATTAGAATCCCACGGCACGGTCTCAGTCTAATCTCCTCCTCCTCTGCAACCTGATTTCAGCAATTATGTTTATCTCCTAAATGCCTCTTCTTGTTCATAACATTGATGATTCTCACATGGGCTGTAGACTGTTTATTCTAATCGTATTCTTATTAACATTCCCATTTTAAGTGGCTACAAATAGGACTCTGACCTTCTGAAGTGAATGACTGCTTGCTGTATTTCCTCCAGGAAAAATTAACCTTGCAAATATTGCAAATTATAGCCAGGATGGTAAACCCATTCATTTTCCTTCCTATTTAAGGTGGAATCTCCAACTGATTTTCTAGAAGATGGGGCAAATGCTCAGTGGACCCCATGAACTTTCATGTGCCAAAAGACACTACTGACAAGACGCAAAAGAGTCTGTAAATGGACATTGAACACACAGGGGATAGGACTCATGTGCCCCTACCCCCAGCTGAGGAGCTATTGACAGTTGATGGCATATGAAAGAGGTAGACAATTTTCTTAGTCATCACTCCTGGTAGGTTCAGCATGCTCCAATGGAGAGCCCCACAGCCACATATCCAGAGAGCACAAATTGAAATCAATGGATGACAACGTTGGTGACCCAGGCCTTTAATCCCAGGACAGGAGACAGAGACAGACAGATCACTGTGAGTTTGAAGTCAGACTGATCTACACAGTGAGTTCCAAGGCAGTCAGGGTTGTATAGAGACCCTGTCTCAAAAAAAAAAAGGAAGGAAGAAAGGAAGGAGGGAGGGAGGGAGAGGGAGACAGAAAGAAAGGAAGGAAGAGAGGAAGAAAGAAAGGAAAAGAAATGAATTTGGTGATGGATGGATATGTGAAGAGTTGGGGGGAAGTAGTGAATATAATCAAAATACTTTGTATACATGCATGAAATTATCAAGGAATTCACTAAAAGGTTATGTATCTTTAAATTAACTTTAGAAGAGAATGCTGACTATTCATTTGCACAGACCTTCTGGTCTGCTGCTTTTATCTTAGAAAAGAGAACAAACAGTTAATGTAAATTATTTATCTTAATAAATGCCAGGCATTGAAAATGACACCATTTACGTTCGGGATTTTTCATATAAAAGAAACTATCATTTGATCATTTCAAGGGGATGAAAATTAGATTATGCATTGCTGCCAGAAGAGGAGAAAATGTCTTCCTTTGGGAAGTGGAATATGAAGAAGCAGGATAATGAAGATCCCCCCAAAAAACAGGCTGAAGATTAAAATACGAATTTAAAAGCATTTAAATATGAATGGAAACAATCAAAGATCAAAAGAGCTTTTTGTGAAGACTTGGAAAAACCCTGACACGATACATCCCCTGTGCCTTTGCAAACGTGTGTGTGATAAGCAGTGTGTCCTTGCCCCATAATAATTCTATACATTTTATCAATAATTGTCTTCAGCCTGATGTGTGGAAAGAAACATATTAGTTGCAGAGAATTGCATCAATATATTTAACTTCTTTAAGCTCCCGCTTCAATCACCTTTCATAAGTAGAAAAAATGATAGGAACTTTGTAAGATCTGCAAAGGAAACTAATTGATATATGTTAAAAGACCCAAACTTGTTCCTTTCACCCAGGCACATATAATTCTTCCTGCAGACCAGCCTCCATCTTTTTGGATGAGAAGCCACCCACCACCCCTGCCTTGAGAGCTGAGGAAGAGTGACTGCCTCTGATCATGTGTCGCTGTCATTAAAACCACAGCAATATGCCCACCCAGCTCTCACATATGAAAGAAGAGAAAAATAAAAACTAATAATCACCAGCTTCCAAGCGCTGACTTTTTATATCTTTTACAGAGACCCATGAATCTTCCAAAATTAATGACAATGGATAAGCTTCCTCGAAGATTTTTGCAGGAGCCTGCCAAAACGTTTCTGCAAAGTAAAGCAATTTACTTTGCCCTTGGTGGGGGAGAAAGGGGAGGGCTTAGAAAAATAAACTAGTTGGAAAATAAAATTATAAAGCTGAAGAAATAACATATGAAAGAAATATCTTACCTATTCTCAATTTTAATCATTTCAAAACCTACAGGAGAATTAAACTTATTTACTTGCACAACTAAGGCCATTTTTGCTGAAATTGCAAAACTAGTCATTTTACAAAAGGAACAAATCATGAAGATTCTGTACTTTCCAGAGTAAATAGTGCAGATTAAACAAGGAGGAAAATGAAATCGAGGCTCCCAGAAAATAACTGCTGCGAAAGTGTTCTCTAATATTTTAAAAACAATTAACCCATCAACCTCAAAATTATAAACTTTTCTGACATTATAATTCCTGAACTCTATACATAATCAATAGAATTCTAAAGTTAGGCAACTCTACAAGATATTTATAAGAAAATTCTTGGAACTAGGCTAAAAAATAATCTGTTCAATATGAACCAAATAAAATTGATCAAGAAGTAAAATTCACTCAGTGAAAACGTATATGAAGAGCCTTCAACATTCCAGCCATTCTTCTGAACACTGGATAGTATCACCCTGAACAAGAAGGATAAATCCAGCAAACTGTGAAATAGTCTATATTCCAGGAAAGGATGGCAAAAGATAAATACAATATAAAATTAAGGACAACAGAGATGCTCCAGAAGGTAGAGTGCTTGACTATGTAAATGCTGTTGCACATTGTGCCTGCCTATAATTCCAGCCTCAGAAGGTGGGACAATACAAGCTAGATAGCAAGATTAGCCATACCAGTGAGTCCAGTGTTCCATTAGAGAACTTGCCTCAAAGAACAATGTAGAAAAACAATCAAAGACAATCCCTGACATCAACCTCAGACCTCCACCTGCACATGGATGCACAGACACCACAGAAACACGTGGACAAAGACACACACACACACATCACATAGACACACAGACAACAGACACACATAGAGAGACACACACTGGCACATACCACACAAAGACACATGGACAGACAGACATACACACATACACACATCACATAGACACACAGACAACAGACACAGAGAGAGAGACACACACACATAGACACACACCACACAGAGAAACATGGACAGACACACACACACACACACACATATGCACACAACATAACACACACACATGAAAAATGGAAAAATAAATAGTAAAATATATGTATACTAGATATCAATTATACAGACAAATGATGCTGGAAACAACAATGGGAACTGCAGGTTCATGTCAGCATTTAAGGGTAGATAAAGAAGAGAAAACTGGATGAACGTGCTTCTCTTTGAGAATGTAGAATTTTGCAAAGACCTGAGAAGAAGAGCGCCTGTCGTTGTCTGGAATGAAAGCATTTCATGTAGAGACAACAACAAGTTAAAATATCATGAGGCATGGTGGTGGTTGGCGTCTGCAAACTCTGTTCAGGAGCACACTATACCTACAGCAGCATCAGGCAGATCTGGTAGAGTAAGATGATAAAATCAATGTGTGGGAACTGGATCAAAGCTGTATATTTTCTTCTAGCTCATTGTAAAGATTTTTTTGTGTTTTCTTTAACTTGAGAAAATTTTTAAGAGTTTAAAGATAGTAATATAATCTTACATGCTTTATTTAAAATGATTATTACAATGGTTTAGTTAGAAAGTAAAGAAAAATGAAATTACAAGATTTTCAGAAAAATGGATGACTTAGAACATATAATATTTAAAAGGGGAGATGTACTGGGAGGATACAAGGAGAACTGGATAGGAAAATGAGGGTGAATATGATCATAGCACAATGCATGTATGTAGGAAATTCTTAAGAAATAAAGGTATTAACCAAGAATTCCACACATAATTCCAACAACAACAACCATTCCAAATCAAAGAAAAATGAGCAATCAATGGTCATTAATATCCATCAATATTAATGGTTTTAACTAGCCCATAAAGACACAGGTTAACAGAATGGATACAAAGACAGAACCAATCCTTCTGCTGCATACAAGAAACACTCCTCAGCCTCAAAGGCAGACATTACCTGAGAGTTAAAGGCTGGGAAAAGATTTTCCAGTCAAATGGACCCAAGAAACAAGCAGGGATAGCAATCCTAATATCTAACAAATTAGACTTTAAAATAAAATCAATCAAAAGAGATGAAGGAGGTCATTACATGCTCATCACAGAAGAAATCCACCAAGATGAAGTTTCAATTCTGAACATCTACACCCCATATACAAAGGCATCCAAGTTCGTAAAATAAACATTACTTAACCTCAAATAACATATAAAGCCCAACAAGCTTATAGTGGGAGACTTCAACACACCACTCTCACCACTAGACAGGAATACCAGACAGAAACTCAACAAAGAAGCAAAGGGACTAATAGAAGTTGTTACCCAAGTGAGACAGACATCTATTGAACATTCCATCCACATAAAAAAGAATATACCTTCTTCTCACCACCACATGGAACCTTCTCAAAAATCGACCACATACTTGGCAACATATCAAACTTCAACAGGTACAAAAAAAATTGGAATAACTCCATGCATCTCACCAGACCACCATGTGTTAAAATTAGAATTCAACAACAACACAAATTACAGAAACCCTACGAACTCATGGAAATTGAATAATGCACAATTGCACCATTCCTGGGTCAAAGAAGAAAGGAAAAAAGAAATTAAATACTTTCTAGAATTCAATGAGAATGAAGACACACCATACCCAAACCTATGGGACACTTTGAAAGCAGTGCTATGAGGGAAGTTCAGAGCAATAAGTGCCCACATGAAGAAACTGGAGAATAGTTACACTAGAGAATTAACAGCACAGCTGAAAGCTCTAAAACACAAAGAAACAAATTCACCCAGGAAGAGTAGATGCCAGGAAATAATCAAACTGAGGGCTGAAATCAATAAAGTAGAAACTAGGAAAACAATACAAAGAATCAATGCAACGAAGAGTTGCTTCTTTGACAAAATCAACAAGATAGACAAACCTTTATTCAAACTTACCAAACAACAGAATTTAAACAAGCAAATTAACAAAATAAGAAATGAAAAGGGGGACATAACAATGGACACTGAAGAAATCCAGAGAATCATCAGGTCATATAGGGAGCAGAGAGGGGATGGAGTGGGGCTAAGGAGTTGGGAGGATTAGGGGGGTGGGGGAGGAGGGGAGGAAGAGGGAACTGAAAGTGACATGCATAAAAAGTTAAATAAAAATATATATATAAATAAAAATATACAAAAAAGAAAACCTGTACTCCACAAAATTTGAAAATTTAAAGTAAATGGGCAATTTCCTGGATAGCTATCACTTGCCAAAATTAAATCAAGAACAAATAAGCAATTTAAATAGACCTATAACCCCTATGGAAATAGAAGCAGTCATCAAAAGTCTCCCAACCAAAAAAAAAAAATCCCAGATCCAGATAGCCTAGGTGCAGAATTCTACCAGAAATTCAAAGAACAGCTTATACCAATTCTTCTCAAAGTTTCTACACAATAGAAGCAGAAGGGTCTTTGCCAAACTCTTTCTATGAGGCTTCAATAACCTTGATACCCAAGCCACACAAAGACACAACTAAGAAAGAGAACATCTGTCCAGTATCCCTCATGAACATTGATTCAGAAATGCTCAATAAAATACTGGAAAATCAGATCCAAGAACACATCAAAACAATCATTCACCGCGATCAAGTAGATTTCATCCCAGGGATGCAGGGATGGTTCAACATACGAAAATCCATCAATGTAATCCACCATATAAACAAACTGAGAAACAAAAATCACATGATCATCTCACTAGATGCAGAAAAAGCCCTTGACAAAATCCAACATCCCTTCATGATAAAGGTCTTGGAGAGATCCGGGATAACAGGAACATACCTAAACATAATAAAAGCTATACACAGCAAACCAACAGCCAACATCAAACAAAATGGACAGAAACTCAATGTGATTCTGCTAAAATCAGGAACAAGAAAAGGCTGTCCACTCTCTCCATACCTTTTCAATATTGTACTTGAAGCTCTAGCTAGAATAATAAGACAACAAAAGGAGATCAAGGGGATACAAATTGGAAAGGAAGAGGTCAAACTTTCACTATTTGCAGATGATATGATAGTTTACATAAGTGATCCAAAAAATTCTACCAGGGAACTCCTACAGCTGATAAATACTTTCAGCAAAGTGGCAGAATACAGGATCAACTCAAGAAAATCAGTAGCCCTATTATATACAGCCGATAAAAGGGCTGAGATAGAAATCAGAGAAACATTACCCTTTACAATTGCCACAGACAACATAAAATACCGTGGGGTAATGCTAACCAAACAAGTGAAAGACATGTATTGAAAGAACTTTGAGTCTTTAAAGAAAGAAATAAAAGAAGACATCAGAAAATGGAAAGATCTCCCATGCTCTTGGATAGGTAGGATCAATGTAGTAAAAATAGCAATCCTGCCAAAAGCAATCTATGGATTCAATGCAATCCCCATTAAAATCCCAGCACAATTCTTCACAGACCTTGAAAGAACAATAATCAACTTTGTATGGAAAAATAAGAGACCCAGGATAGCCAAAACAACTTTATTCAACAAAGCAACATCTGGAAGAATCACCATCCATGACTTCAAGCTCTATTATAGAGCTGTAGTCCTGAAAACAGCTTTGTATTGGCAGAAAAATAGACAGGTAGACCAATGGAATCTAATGGAACACCCTGATATTAACCAGTACATATATGAACATCTAATCTTCGAACATTTTATCTTCGATAAAAATATACAATGAAAAAAAGAAAGCATCTTCAACAAATGTTACTGGCATAACTGGATGCTGACATGTAGAAGAATGCAGATAGATCCATGTCTATCACCATGCACAAAACTGAAGTTCAAATGGATTAAAGACTTCAAAATAATTCCAGCCACACTGAATCTCTTAGAAGAGAAACTGTGCGGTAACCTTGAACAAATTGGTACAGGATACTGCTTCCTGAACATAACATCAGTAGCACACACAGTGAGGTCAAAAATTAATAAATGGGACCTCCTGAGACTGAGAAGCTTCTGTAAGGCAAAGGACACGGTCAACAAGACAAAAAGGCAGCCCACAGAATGGGAAAAGACATTCACTAACCTCACATCTGACAGAGGGCTGATCTCCAAAATTTACAAAGAACTCAAGAAGCAAGTCTCCAAAACACCAAAGGATCCATTTAAAAGGTGAGCTACAGAACTAAATAGAAAATTCTCAAAAGAGGAGTCTGTAGATTGTAGCCTTCCCCGCCATCTGCCTGAGCCCTGCCACAGTTGCAGTCCCCAAATAACTCGCAGGACACTATATTAATTATGAACCTGTTGGCTGTTTGCTTGGTTTCTTACTGGCTATCTCTGACTTAAGTTTTTAACCCATAATTGTTAATCTAAGTATTTCTCTTACCAGAGAAAGGGTCCAGACCTCTTACTCCTATGGCAACTACATGATATCTCTCTGTGTCTCTCTTTCCCAGAATCCTCCTCAACTCCTAGTACCACCTATCTTGCTTCCCTATTTGCCAACAGTGCTTTATTGACATATACACAGGACTTCCCCATCAGGAGTCTAAAATGACTGAGAGGCACTTGAGAAAGTGCTTAACATCCCTAGCCATCAGGGAAATGCAAATCAAAACAACTCTGAGATGCCATCTTACTCCTGTCAGAATGGCTAAAGTAAAAAACAACAATGGCAGTTTATGCTAGAGAGGATGTGGAGAAAGGGGAACACCCCTTCACTGATGGTGGGAGTGCCAACTCCTACAGCCACTTTGGAAATCAGTATGGAGGTTCCTCAGAAAAATGGGAATAAGCCTACCACAAGACCCAGCAACTCCACTCTTAGGCATATATCCAAAAGATGCACATTCAAACAAGGACGTCTGTTCCACTATATTCATAGCAGCATTATTTGTAATAGCCAGAACCTGGAAGCAACCTAGATGTCCCTTAACTGAAGAGTGGATAAAGCAAATGTGATACGTTTACACAATGGAGTACTATTAAGCAGAAAAAACAATGGATGGCACTAGAAGAAACCATCCTGAGTGAGGTAACCCAGTCACAAAAAGACAAACATGGCATGTACTTTCTCATATATGGATTTTAGACATAGGCCTGGGGAGTGCCAGTCTACAATCCCACAGCCAGAGAGTTTGAGAAACAGAACCTTCATCCAATGGATGATGGAAGCAGAGGCAGACTCCCACAGCTAAACACTGAGCTGAACTCAAGGAACCCAGCGACAGAGAGGGAGGATTGATGAGCAAAGGGATTAATACTGGACTGACTTAATCTCCAGAAACAGCTGACCTGAACAAGGGTTAATTCTTGAATCCCAGACTGATGGCCAGGATCAGCATGGGACTGATCCAGACCCCCTGAATGTGGGTGTCAGTGAGGAGGCCTAGGCAATCTATGGGGCCTTGGGTAGTAGATCAGTATTTATCCCTGGCATACAAATAGACTTTGGGTGCCCATACCACAGTGAGAGATGCACTCTCACCCTGGACTCTTGGGGGAGGGTCTAGGTCCTGCCCTGAATGAAATGACAGACTATGGACACCCCCATGGAGGGCATCACCCTCCCTGGGGAAAAAAGAGGTTGGGAAGGGCTGGTGGGAGGAGGGGAGGGAAAGGGAGAGGGACCTGGGATTGACATGTGAAGCAACCTTGTTTCTAATTTAAATTTAAATTTAAAAATAAAAATAAGGTATTAAACAATAAACATACAATGGAATGTTTCAAAAAAACTACTTTAAAGGGCATTTGGGTTGTTTCCATTTCCTAGCTATTATGAAAACCTAGGAACTACCTAGTGGGAAAACTTGGTATATACCCAGAGGAGATAGAGTAGTACAGAATGTAGGATGAATAGAGCCATCTTGGATGGTGTGTTGATTGTGAGAGCCCAAACTGCACCAATAATATCTGTAAATATTAACCACTGGAGACAAAACTGTCCCTCACTTTGCATGATGTTGTAACTGTATATGCTGCCAACTGGGCATGCTGTTCTACCTGTAGGTGTGCCTAGTTAGAAAACTTCCTTTGTATCTTGCAAGATTGCTTACACTCCTACCAGTAGAGATACAAATCAGAAAGATAAGGCTACCAGTGGGAAAGCTGGAGGAATGGAAAGAAGCAAGGTGCAAACTGGTAATTACTGTAATCATTTTTAGAAACTTAGGAAGTTAAAAACTGATTTAAAACTGTTCATGCAAACCACTGAAAACTGTATTAAAAACAGCCCAGGCTATCTGAGACCACTTGTTTGAACAACAGATGGTCACAATTTCTTAATGGTGCCAACTTCACACATCCATCCCAGGCCATTGAACTCATCTGGAGCAAGGCTCCCAACGAGAAATGATTATGGATGCTCGAGTTAGTACATCTATAACACAACCCCCACACCATCTAATGCTCAAGGAACATCTATGTCTCCTAGAAATGATAGGAAAACTACAATCATAAAATCTCAAAACTATAGCTGCCTAAGCAGGATCTAACAGTTACAACACCTATGGAGATATCTCACAAGTCCTTACTAGGCCACATCCATCTCCCTAATGCTATGACCCTTTCATAGTTAGCCGCTCATGTTGTGGTGACCCCTGACCACAAAATTATTTTATTGCTACTAGATAACTATAATTTTGTTACTGTTATGAATCTTATTGTAAATATCTGATATGTGACCCCCAAAGGGTCATAACCCACATGCTGTAAACCACTGACCTAGGTAAAGACTGCTGAGAGACACAGAATTAACATTTCTCAGGGATGAGACCCCTAATCAGTTATCCAACACCAAGTGATCAGCTATAAAAATTTATACAAGGAACACTAATTGGGCTCAGCAAGTTGTATTTATATATTTGATAGATAGATAGATAGATAGATAGATAGATAGATAGATAAATGATAGATACATACATACATAGATGGATGAATATGTATATACATATAACAACTAAATTAAAAGAGGTCATGAATTTGAAGAGTGGGAGGAAGCAACATAAAAGGGGATAAAAAGGAGGTGAAAATAATATAATTATATTTTAATTTTTAAAAATTACAAACAAAAAGTATTTAAAAAATACTTTGAAGGGAGGAGAGAAACAGGACATGATGACCTACCCAAGTAAGACATGATAGGGGCTGGGACCTGAACAGCAAGCATCAGGGAAAGTGGTGAGATGTAGCCCAATTTACATGTATTTTAAACATAATGTCAGTAGGATTTACTGATTGAATGATGGTAGGGAGAAGCATGAGAAAGAGGAGTCAATTGTGATGTCAATGATTTTGGCCGAGTACAGTCAGACATGTTATTGATCCTGATTCTTCTCATTATCCAGCATCCATGCTCATTCCATGGCCTCATCATGGGTAGCACGTTTTCTCACATAGGTTCACACACACCTAAATTTGTCTGGTGATCTATATGGAAGAGACTGCCTGTTCAGTCTAGGCCCAGACATAACAGGTATTTAGGTATTGCTTCTTGACCTCTTACACTTCCACTTTCAGTACAAAGAGGCTGCTTATTCTGGAAGATAAGAAAGTAGAGCAAAGCTGCTCCACTAACCCACAGTGGAGGCAGGGTCTGCCCTGGTCTCTGAAGCCTGCAGAAGAGGTGCTTTACCTATAGACAGTGAGTGAAGTCCTGAGCAAGGAAGACTTGAGTGACCAGAAAATGCAAAGACTAGATGGAGTTACAAATAAATGTCTAGTGTTTGACATGAGCTAGCTCATATCAAAGACCAAAGCCATAGAACCTACAGGGAATCAGCAAAGCCTTTTCTCTGGTCAAAGAAAAAATTTGTGAATGATTCAACAGTATGTGCACATGCTAGCAACTGTACCTTCTTCCCTCTTCCTGGCCATTTGCAGCTAGAAACTACTCACTTACAGAGACCTCCTACTGAAACCAGCTAACTCTTCCCCCTGGTGCTATAGAAAATTAATGAGCTGAGGATCCAGGCTGTTGAAATAGTTATACTGTCCCACCAGGGCAAGCACATCCTACCAAACCCAGATTTTCTATACCCATGCCTGTGCGCCTGTTCTTTACACATTTCCTTGCTACCCAGCCGGGTTAAGGACTAGCCACATAGGTTGCACAGTTGCCAAGTCCAGTGTAAATGAAGCATATCCAAATCAACCTTAGACATATGAGTAATGATTAACAATTGTTGCAAGCCTTTCATACTGGGGTGATTTGTTGAGGTAGTTGCTAGCTGATACATTGAATAGTTTAAAGGATAGTTATAGTGACGCCCACAGAAGAAACCAATCTAGTAGGAGAAAGTCATGACTTTAGACTTAAACATAGTACTTTGATTTTCTCATTAGACTGAAAGAGGAGCCTGAACAGGAGTTTCATTTACTAGGAAAATAGCCAAGGCCGAAATATAAATGATTCAAATAATATAAACATGGGTAGTATTTAAAGCCTCAGGATTTAGAGGTGACAGCCATTGACAGCAAAGTTGAAGTATGGCTTTGAGAGTAAAGAACTGTAGGATCAGACATACGTGAGAAAATGGGTGAAGAAAGTGAGAAATGAGAGAAACTATAAGATCCATTTATAGTCAATTGCCAAGAATCCGGTAGAGAAGTTAGAAAGTACCAACGACATGAAAGAGAAAAGTCTTCCATAAATTCAACTTTCTGCACATCTGTTTCAGAACAAAAATAAGATCATCACAGGAAGCACCCCACTTTCTTTTTTAATTTTTTTAATTTATTTTTTAAATTTAATTTAAATTAGAAACAAGTTTGCTTCACATGTCAATCCCAGCTCCCCCTCCCTCCCCTCCATTCCCACCCCCCTTCAACCCTCCCCCCAGCCCCTCCCCCAATCCCCACTCCTGGAAGTATAGTTGAGCTTCAGAACCCCTGCCAGTGAGCCAGCATGCCAGCTTGCACAGTGCCTCCCTTCCTCGGAAAGTTTTCTATGAAGGCAGAAGCCCCAGGCAGAGTACACCCTCTGGTTCCACAGCCACCATTTGAGAGGGATACTGGCCACAAGGCAGTTATGTATGTTCCCAACAGTGCTTATGCCTCTTTAACTTGTTTTTGTGGTTTTTTATATAGCCACGTAATTGCATGAAATAGTATGGACATCAATGATATATACATACAAAAGAAATGTAGCTTCTTTTTAAAGTCATCCTGGAGGCCAGGCAGATTTTTCTAAAGGTAAGTCACTAAGAAATATGTGGTCAGATTAGGTGTGAGTGAGACGGTCGTAAAGTGTCTTTAAAGACCCATAAAAAATGTAGAAGTGGGGAAACTTGGATTACTTTACTTGTGTGCTCGGGTTATTGCTCCATGCACAGGAGCTGAACCACAACCCATATACAATGAATTATAGGTGTGGCAAGTGCAAGAAATGGGAGGAAGAGTTCAATCAGGGGCCCGTGTTAGACATGAGAATGTTGGGACTACAGCAAAAGTGAGCGGATACAGAGTTTATGTTTTTAAAGTGAAATCGTCAAAGTGTCATCTTAAAATAATCCTCCACCTTAATCAACTTCTTCAGCTAATCAATTTAAACAGCCAACTATAGCCATGGCTAAATTAAAGAGCTTCTCTTGTTACTTTAAACTAGATCAGAATTTAGACAACAGGAAGAATGGAAGGAAGGAAGGAAGGAAGGAAGGAAGGAAGGAAGGAAGGAAGGAAGGAAGGAAGGAAGGAAGGAAATGGTGTATTCCCAAAGCAAGCCTTTACACATATTCACGTGTTAGAACTGGACAGTGACTTTGATATTTATGGCTATTTGTGTGAAGTGCCATCTTAACACTATTGGAACAGAAGCAGGTTGATGTGAGCATCAATCATACACTTGCCTTTAAGAAAGACTGCTCCTGAATTCCTAATTAGGTAAGAATATTTGCATCAAAGTCTCCCTTTGATTCTTCTACCAGGGTAAGAGCTTGCTACAGTAAAACATGTTATAGCATTCCAGACATCATCAATTAGTGTATGCCTCCTGAACATGATTCAGAAGCAGTTAAGCAGTTACACTGACCTGCTCTTGTTCAGGGAGATTTAATAGTACAACCATCATCGACCTACTGCGAAATTTGACCCTGAATTTGTACTCAGATTTAAAACAGTAGACAGAACTACACAAAGAACACAGGTTGTGCAGAGAACACTGCTAGCACCATAAGGGGTGGGTGGGAAGGAACTGGCAAGCAGTGTGTAGTTAGTTAGCTCTTGGCTTCGGGTATTATGATGGACTCTACAGTTTAAGAAGGAAGCTTAAAAATCGCTGCAAATAGTAGGGAATTTCCTGTATGGATGAAGTAGCCTTCAGTTATGGAACAAGTACAGTCTAAAATACACACAGAGAAATGACAAAATTCAGGTGGCACCGGAGGAAGAAAAAAGTGAAAACAAAATTTTAGCTCATTCCACAGTGAGGAAACTGAAACATTCATTTCTTTATTCCCATTTATGTTTTAGTATATGTAATTATACTTAGGTTAACTAGATGCTAAGCTTAAATATACAGCTTTCATATCATACCTTGAATTTCATCAAAATTAAAGTTCAAAGTCAAAGAACCCTTCCAGATATTGTAAGGGCTATGATTCAAGAATGAGTTGTAAGCTAGTTAATTACTGCAGGCAGAATTCTGGTACTCCCTGCCGAGGTCATGCTTTTCAAAACACTCTAATGATATGAAGAAGGTTCTATAAATTCCTCATCCCAGTTTACCAGTGATGCTGATCAGAATTTTAAACTGCTGAAATGGAAAGTGAACAAACATGTATACATGAAGCTATAGAAACAACTTACATTAACAACTTGAGAGAAATGGTTATTATGTTGCTTTCAAGTCTTTAGTGGGACAAGATAAACAGAAAAAAGGACAATGTGCATGTATACAGAGGAGCATATTTGTTATTTTGAGAATTTGGTGCTTTCTTCAGTCAAGTGTTACAAAAGATTGCAACAATCTGACTCAGATCTAGCGAGGACCACATAGCATCTACACAAACGATGCTGATGCAGCCAACAGGGTCTGAGCATGGGCTGCATATCTTCTGGTTGGTTTTTGCAGACACAGCTCACCATATAGGTGGTGCTGTGCTCTGTATGTAATGCCCTCTGATGAAGGGGGTCACTTCACGTTAACACAAGGACACAGAATGCCTTGTCTAACTCAAAGGGTCAAACTAAATTATGACATGGCTACTACAGTTGTGGGGCAGGCTAGGGTGTGTGTGTGTGTGTGTGTGTGTGTGTGTGTGTGTGTGTGTGTGTGTGTGTGTGTGTGTAGAAGTTTCTTGAGGATATCTTAGATAAGCCGGAACTAGTCAAAGGCTAGATACCCAAGCTACCTGCCAAAAATGGTAAAGTAGGCAAAGGCAGACAGAAGCTGGAATGGAAAAAAGTAACACATCAATAGAGGGAATAAGGCTAAGAACATGGACTTTTAAATATTCAATTCATTAACGCTTCCATTAGTATTCAGCAAAGTAGACAGTATACACAGATGCCTTGAATGGCAGTATTCGGGGGGAAAAAAATCAATGGATACAAGCTGCCTGTCCTTTCACTTGATTTAGTCCACAGAAGAAAGAACTCATCTAGGAGCTGACTGAGACACGAGAGAAGGATGCCATGAACACAGACACCCCAGGGAGAGACAAACATCATAGCTCAGGCTTGGAACACCAAATAAGGCCAGAATTAGTAAGCATATTAGGTTAACTCTACCCTGTTGACCCCAGATCAGTGGTTTTAAATGATAGAGATTCATTCTTACATCACATCCCAGTTCAGTTTACCAGAAGTTAGAGGTTAGGAGCTGTACTCCACATAGCAATCAGGCTAGCAGAGGAAGGGTGCAATGCAAGGGTTAACAAGTCAGCCTGCACATCCAGCTACTTCTGGCAAGAGGAGAGCATCATACAGAACATTTCTATATTACATATTCTATCAGCCATCACTCAACTGTATGACTATACTCAGCTGTAAAGAAGACTAATAAATGTGGCCTATATGTACACTCAAGAGGAAAGTAAGAATTTATTTTCTCTAAGTTTAAGCCAGGTTTACTTAAATTTAAACAGACTGGATGAATGGGTAAATGGGACAAAATTTCAAACATATGGTTGGAAGGAGAAAGAGAAAATTAGAGAAAGAATGAATCCCAAAATACTTATTGATAGGCTTATGTATCAGATTTGAGGGTGGGAGATGCATAATTCTGTATAGATTGCTACTTTGAATGCTTTGACCTTCTTAGTCTTCTCTCAGTGCCCCTGTGATGTTGCCATAATCCACAGGACCAACTGGGCAGCTGTGACCTAAGCAACACCGAGCAAAGCCCATTCACAAGAGCATTGGGCTATTGAATTAGAAAGTCACGGCACTGGCCATTCACTCATCCTCTTGGTTCATATCTATATCATCCCATGCAGGTTTGACATTTGCCAACCTCTTTGTGGCAAAGGAAATGTGGTTAAGAACTGTGGGCATAAGGTATGTGACAGCTGAATTATTTCCTACAGGTAAGCCCTTTCTCCTCTATGAATGCTCCCCGCCCTCTCTCATGAATTGGAAACTGGACACAACTGTGAACCAGCTCCAACCAGGCACAAGACAATGATCTAGAGATTGGAAAAGAAAAGAAAATATATGGAGGAGACCCAGATTACAGGATAACTGCATGAAGCAGACTGTTCTTAAGGCTCTGTGTTTTAGGGTCATTGACAGAGAAACTCAAAGTCCTGGGAGCCCAAAGCTACCAACACCAGTCCTCAAGAGAAGAGGGCTACCACAAACAACAAAGATAATAAAACTCTACCTAACAAATGGATGGCACTAGAAGAAACCATCCTGAATGAGGTAACCCAGTCACAAAAAGAGAAACATGGTATGTACTCACTCATATATAGATTTTAGACATGAATCAGGGGGAGTGCCAGCATACAATCCCACTACCAGAGAGTCTGGAAAACAGAACTTTCATCCAGCAACTGATGGAGGCAGAGGCTGACACCCACAGCTAAACACTGAACTGAACTCCTGGAATCCAGTGACATAAAGGGAGAACTAATGAGCAAAGGAATTAAGAGTGGGCTGGTTTAACCCACAGAAACAGTTGACCTGAACAAGGGGGAGCTCTTGGACCCCAGATTGATGGCTGTGTGGAAAGCATGGGACTGACCCAGACCCCCTGAATGTGTGTGTCAGTGAGAAGGTCTAGGTAATCTATGGGGCCTTGGGTAGTATTTATCCCTGGCGTACAAATAGACTTTGAGTGCCCATCCCACAATGAGGGATTCTATCTCAGCCTGGACTCTTGTGGGAGAGCCTAGGCCCTGCCCTGGATGAAATGACAGACTCTGGAGATCCACCATGGAGGGCCTCACCCTCCCTGGGGATCAGAGTGCAGATTGGGTGGGGGGTGGGGGGCCTGGTGGGGAGAGTGTGGGAGGAGGGGAGGGAGAGGGAGCTGGGATTGACACGTGGAACAAGCTTGTTTCTAACTTAAATTTTTAAAAAAAGGAAGGAAAAAAAACTCTGCCTGAGAGAGATGAAGGCAGCACACAGATACTGCTCAGTTTTCAATACTGGCCCCATTCCTTCCTGGTGCTCTTGAATTTCATAGTTACCCTTCAATAAATTGCTTAAGCCATTTTGAATTTCTATTACTTATAACTGTGGAAACTGTAGTTCAAGCTGTGGCAGCAGCAGCAGCAAGAAATACCTCGCAGAATCGGAAGTGCCATGTCTACACAGCAGGTCTGTATGCCACTCAATTGACTTTGTGATTTTGTTTTGAATTTCACAACCATCCTTAATTTAAAAAATCTTCTTGCACGGGAGGAGGGAAGGGAAATGGAGAGGGACCTGGAATTGACATGTGAAGCAACCTTGTTTCTAATTTAAATTTAAATTTAAAAATAAATAATAAAAAAAAATTTTAAATCTTCTCTAAAAACATCTTTCCTAATATGAGAAACAGTATAGTGAAAACTTTCTAATGCATGAGGTTGCTTTTGGGTTTGTTTTTGGGGGGACTGTTTGTTGTTTTTAATTCTTAAAATAAAATTCTTTGCCCAGGTAGGCTAGACATTACACAGGAATAATAGGATTCTCTCCAACACTAATCATGTGAGAGGCACTGATTTACAATTTTCAAAATGTTGTTTTACTTAATCCTTGAACCATACATATAAGGCAATATTATCATCTCCATTTTAGAGATAAGGAAATCAAGGTGCTATCAGATTAAGTGGCTTTCCCAGGGCAGAAGATCTAATGCCCTGCAGAGTTGGATTCAGAGGGTGTCAGTGTTTGCTCAAGTCTCTCTCTCTTCTAGCCACTAATGCCATTGTGGGAGCCCTGCCCTCATTACTGCTTGCAAGCCTGTGATACCTTCTATCAATTACGATGTATCCAATATTCCTCTCTAGAGATAAAGCAGATCCAGGTGCCATGCTTTTGAAACTTTCCATCCTCCAGAACTATAAGCCAAATAGCTTTATTGTTTAATAATTGCCTGGTCTCAAGTACTATGTTATTTCAACAGAATGAACTAAGACAAGGACTGAGGTGTTTACTCACTGTAATCCCCCACTAGAGTAAAGAACCTGCAAATTGGGACATTCACTTATCTCCACAACCCCAGGCCTACAAAGGCAGCTGTCCAAGAAGAAAAAATGACCTCAGGAAATAATGTGATATTTCTCCACTCTCGAAGTTTAATTCTGCAGTTTGTAATTTGGGGGCATGCAGATTTATTATTTATCAACTTAGCCATGGCAAGGAGAAAATTGAACGTCAACCTGAATAAACCCAATATAGGAAAATAAATGATTTTTGAAGTAATTAATGAGAATTCCGCAATCTCTAAGGTCATTAAGAAAGAACTCTGTCCTAATAAGTCTTGTGTTCTAAGAATCGTGAGCAGAAAGTAAGGAATTCCTTTCTTACTGGAACTGTTCCTCTTATGCCTAAAGGGGACTGAACAAAGCCTGCAGACCTAATGCAACCATGCAGGGACTTTCAGGGAATCTTAAGCCAGAACCGCTGTCAATGTCTTCAAAACTCTTCACTGTTTAGTCTTTTGAGGAAGTGTAAGACAAAGAAACAGCTGTGTATTAGGTCTATATAGAATGGCTATTGTTTTCAGTGACTCAGTGCATATCCTAATCCCCAAGTCCAAATACTTTAAGGAATAATGGAAAGGGGAACCAGAGTTACTGGTAGAATCAGGCTATGGATGGGACTAAGCTATGCTGCTCAGCTAGCCTTGAAATGGACAGCTGTTCAGTAGACACAGTGTAATCACGGGACTCCTAGAACTGAAAAGGTGAATCGTAAGAGTAAGAAAATTGATAAAGCAGGCACAATCAGAGCAATGCTGTGTAAGGACTTGTGTAAGGCCCTGTTACAGAACTAACAACAGAAAAAGAGAACCAAGTCCTCCCACGTTCTCCAGTGAATGGGTAAAGCAAGCAAACACCCTCCCTTCAAGTTTCTAGAAGAGGAAAAGCAGCCCTTTCAGCAGTTTGATTTTAGCCCAGTGGCACTGGGGTATCAGAGCTCTAAGCACAGGGACCTTTGGTTGATCAAATTCTGTTATTTTTAAACCACTGGGTGTATAGTGATTTGTTGGACCCTCAATAGAAAATAATGCCCTGTAAGTGCTAATGCAAGAGAACTACTTGTGACCATAGGGAGCTGAGCATACAAAAACAGAAAACAAGATAGAGTAAAGGAACATCTGTCTGAGTTACTCAAGTTGTGCTCTGGGGAGCTGGTTAGGGGAATTATAGCCAGGGGTTCAAAGGAAGAAGCTAGTATGAGATGTGACAATGACCCTGACCTCAGAAGCATTAGTACACCAGCTCTTTGAACACAGGGAAAGAAACTGGGACTCAGTGAAACGAGGCTGCTTACCCAACCTAGTTAATGTCACAGCCAACACAAGAACACAGTCCTCCAAACCAAACCTGTTTTTAAAATGTCTGTTTTGCATGGTATGGCCATATAGCTTAGTGTTCATGTGGGACTCTTACCAGTGGGGATGGGCGCAGGAGGTATCTCTGACTCTTTTGCCTGCTTTTTAGGACCCTTTTCACCCTACTGCATCCAGCCTTAATGTGAGGGCTTGTGTCTAGTCTTATTGTAACTTGGTATGCCTTGTTTGGTTGGTATCCCTTGGAGGCCTGCTCATTTGTAAAGCAAAACAAAGGAGGAGTGGGTCTGTAGGAGAGGGGAGGTAGAAGGGAGGGGAGGGACTAGAAGGAGGAAAAGGAAGGGAAACTGTAGTTGGGATGTAATACATGAGAGAAAAAGAAAAAGAAAAAAATTAAAAAACATGTCCACTCTTGGCTGCAACTCCATAGTTAGCACATTTCCAATAAACTCCAAAAGCAAGCTTTAGGGACAAAATACTTATCTCTGGATAGTAAGGAAGCAAAGAGCAAGTTTCAGGGGTTCAGCATTTAAGAGCATTTGTGGCTCCTCCAGAGCACTTGGGTTTAGCTTATAGCATCCACATATGGCTCGTGTAACTTCAATTCCATAGGATCCAATGCCCCTTCTGGCCCCCATGGTCACTGTACACATAGTACAGAGGCATACATGCAAACAAAACACCTATACATATTAAATAAAACCTTTTTTAAAAAAACATAAGCCAGACAAAACATGGAGTTTTAATGTTATCCTGGAAAGACACACCCTAAATGCCATTGGGTGGGGGAGAGGGAACTTTTTGGAGTCCTAGTAGCTAAGCACCATGAAAACCCCAGCTAAATGGCCCCAGTGAGCCACATTAATTTGACCACATTTGAAGAATGGCAGGAAGATACTCAGCATCCTTGGAATTAATCTTGTTCCTTCGGTGGGCACTACAGCCATCACCTTGAGCCACACTCAAGAGCAGGTAGCACTCCTGGGCACTTGATAATGTCAGCATGTGTACTGCCCCCAGTGTGAATGCCTTCCATCATCCCTCAATGTTAATCCTCAAAGCTGTTCCAGGAAGCATCAAATACTCAGATTTGTACTTTACACTGAAACAGGAGAGAGAGGTTGAGTAAGTGGCTCAATAATTAATTCAGTGAGGACTTGTGGATCTGGGAAAATGTGCTGGTTAGCTTTAACCATCAACTAGACACAGTCTACAATCACTGATGAAGAGTCTTGATGCTGAATTATCTAGAGTAAGTAGGCATGTGGGAGTGGCTCGATTGTTAGCTGAGGTGGATGCTCCATCCTGAGTGTGGGTGACACCATTTTATAGCTAGAACTTACACTGTATAAGTGTAGAAAAACCAGCCGAGCAAGCAAGGCAGCATGGGTGGATATGATACAACTGTTTCAACTCCCTTCCGTCTAGGCTTCTCTTTTCTGATGGACTGTAACCTGGACTGCAATCCCCTTTTGAGGGGGTATCAGAGTAACAGAAATGAAACTAGAACAGAAATAGTGAACTCTTAAGGTTGTGATCAGAAGCTGAGGTCCTTCATATATGCCACAGTCCTCCAGTGATGGGTGCTACACATCCCAAGAAGACACAAGATTCAGCCATTCCTAATCATGCTTATTGACATGAGAAAGTAAGTCTCAAATTAGATAGATAGATAGATAGATAGATAGATAGATAGATAGATAGATAGATAGATTGATTGATAGATAGATGTCTCTCAGGTCACTAATAGAAGCCATATACTGGAGTGAGGCTGTGGATAGCTGTGGAGTAGCTCTTGTCTTAAACAATGGAGCACATGAGACAAGAATCGGGTCTTATCTATGCAGCCCCATGCCTGGCATCTGTTCACCATACAAGGAAGGATAGTCCAAGGTCAGACACTACATTTGCAGTCAGTCATCAGGTTTCAGAATGTAACACCAGCACTTGGCACTCAGTGTGACCTTGGGAAAGTTTTATTTAACTTCTCTGAATTCCATATGATTTACTTAAAAAACAGGAAAGAGTACATAATACAGAGTTGTGCCTTGTAAGGTTGTTGTAAAGGCGAACAATACAGCACATTCAAGGGGCTCAGCCTTGCATGTGTACTCGATAAATAATAAACAACACAGATTTGCTTGGAGTCATTTTCATCTTTTCCCTGACTTTCAAAATATTTTTAAATGCCCCCTAAACTTCCACATCTCCTAAGTCCTCTCCCGACTATCATAGAAAATCTACTTAAAGGCGAGTTTTTAAATTAAAAAAGAAAAACACCATTAGAAAGAAGTATGACTCCTTGAAGCTCAGAAAGCTATCATTTGAACCATGACAATGGCAATGAGAAACAATGGGAAAATGTGTGCGTGTATACAGAGCATCATTAAGGGAAGTGAGCCACTCCTATCCACCCATTGGTAGTCCTTTATGCCCATATTTCTTGTTCTTCCAAGTACTACTCATATGACTTTAGTTCCCACAAGCTACCTTATCTTGGCCATCTGGCAAAGGATTATTCCTGAGTGTGTCCCCTGCACAAAGCATGGTAGTAGATCTTGTGAACATAACAATCTCCATCCTTGAGGAATATACACAGTTCACTTGGAAAGACAAAGCATCTCTCCCATGAAAAGCAACTAAAATAAGTACCATTGACAAAATTCAAAGTGGGTTTATGGGAGATTGTTAGGTTTCATATTTAACTACTTGTACAAGTTGAATGTTAGTAACTTTCAGAGATGAACTTACAGAAGTCTCTCAAGGGTAGCAGCATTTTTGCTGCTTTGGTGTCATGTAGAATGAGCGGGTGGGCTTGTGCTGATGTGTGTGTTTGTGTATGCATGAATACATATGCACATAAATATACTGCATGTAGAGACCAGAGGTCTACATTTGATGTTTCCCTCAATCTTATCTAATATTTATTTTATTATTTTTAATTATGGGAGGCACTGTATAAACATGTAAATCCAGGTGCCAGAGAAAGTCAAAGTCATTGGGTCCCTCTGGAACTGGAGTTACAGGTGGCTGTGAGCTGCCTGACATGGGTGCTTGGAATTGAGTTGATGTCACCTATAAGAACAGTCCGTACTCTTAACCACTGAGCCATCCCTCCAGCCACACAACCTTCATTTTTAGATACAAGGTCTCTCAGTGAGTCTGTATCTTCTCAATCCAGCTAGGCTGACTGATCAGCCAGTTTCAGGGATCATCCTGTCTCTATTACCCCAGTGCTGGGGTCATAGGTAGGCGTTAGGGATCCAACCTCAGGCTCTTACATTTGTCTGGCAAACACTTTACCAATTAAGCCATCTTTCCAGCTGCTCAGAAGCTACTCAGGGAGCAGGAGGAAGAATACAGCTCAGGAAAACACAGGAATTCATTCTATTCTGTCTAAGATCTCATTCTGACAACATTTACATTCAGCTCTGTCTCCCAGCCACCTTAGTCATGAGTAAAGGGAAGTGCCCACATTTTGGCACATCTCCCTATCACTTATAGAGGGGCTCAATTGACAGTGGTTGGATGACTATGGCTCTATAGCTTATGAGCTATAACTGACATTACTGTGGGAAGTTAAAGATTTTTATCATACCTGACTTCCGATAATCATCCCCTTTAGTCTGATAAACCCAGATAATAGGTGGATACAATGATTTGCTCACAGTGGGTGTGTTTTCCTAATTAAGCTACATAATTCTCAAATGTAATCCTCTGTGGGCTGGGGTGGAGGTGTAACAGTTAAATGGTAGATCACCAGCTAAGTTGGGGGGTGTCTCAGCATATCCATACAGTGTGTGATGATCAGAATAATGGGCACTCTATACTTCAGCTTCCTTCTGACTATATCCACTGTTCCCAACTTCTGATAATCACGTTTCTATTCTCTATGATATAAACACTTTCAGCTTCTAGGTAACAGTGAGAAGATATTTACATCTCTGTGCCTGATTCATCTCACTAAACCCAATGTCATCTGCATTTACCCAGGTTGCCACAAATAACAAAATTTTACTCTTTTCTATAATTGAATAATAATTCATCATGTACACGTATGTGTCACAGTGAATCCTTATGTTAACTCCATCCATACATTTAGCTACTGTAAATAGTGCTGTGATAAGCATCCATGTGCAGATAACTCTTCAATATTCTAATTTTCCTTCCTTTGGAAATATAACTAGTAAAGGGGGGCTGCTGGGTCATACAATTCTATTGCATTTCTTTCCTTTTCTGAGAAACCTCCTTACTATTTTCTAGATGACTGGAATATAGAAAGAATTTGAAACATTCAATTTCAAATAATAATGTTAATATAATTTAAATGGACAAATAAGCAAATGTCTAAAGAAAACAAATTACCAGCAAATAAATATCAGCAATTACTAAGAAAACACAAATCAATATTTTAAGACATCATTTCATTCCAGTTGGAATAGTAACATCCAAAACATAAAAAGAATGTGTTGGCAATGATGTGTACAAAAGAGAACTGTCACCCCTCTTCTGTTCACCATTAAGCTTGTACCACAGAGCAGTGACAAACACATACAATATAATATATAGAGACACATCTGTACGTGGGTGTGTATGTATATTTACATATATATATATACATGTCATGATACACCTATCCACATACATGACACAGTTTTATCTGCGACCTCTCTATCTATAGATGCATAATCAATGTCCAGTAAATAATTTATCCACAAATCATTAAGAAAAACATGGAAGTATGAAAGGTTCTTGCCCAGAATGACTCCACAGTCACAAAGCAGAGAAACATTTTCAACTGACTCCTCATCATCTTACCTTCTTCCCAAGGAGACATGAGATGTGACTTTCGAGCATCAAGACTTGACATAGTGATTGGAAGTCCATACTGCCAGTAAACATTGAAAGAATCGTAGAGTACATTCTACAGTTCATCCAGAGGCTAAAACAAAGGCTGGGGCTTAGCTCAGTGTGATAGAATGGTACCTAGCACACTTGAGACACTGGCTTTGACCCCCAGAATCACAAAACAGGGGGATACACATCCACTCACATCTGTGTGGCTCTTGTCCCTTTTTGGTTGTGTTAATTCACCTGGAAGCATCCTGTTATCATTCCCCTACTAAGTATAGTCCTTCCGCACTGTCAAACTCAACATCCCCCTGCCCCCATCTCTTCCTCAGTTCCTCTGTTTTTTGGTTTTGGTTTTGGTTTTCCTTTTTTGTTTGTTTGTTTTTTTTAGAGACAAGGTTTCTCTGTATTGCTTTGTATGTCCTGGAACACACTCAGTAAACCAGGCTGGTATTGAACTCATAGAGATCCACCTGCCTCTGCCTCCCGAGTGCATATGCCACCAACACCCGGCTGTTTTTGTTTTTCTAATGATGGACCACTCTTTGACCATGCACTGAAAACATAGGAAGTGCTCTAAAAAGTGGAGAGGAATTGGGTATGTTCAAAACCTAAAGACTGAATGAACTACACAGAGGTTTGTTTCCTTGGTTTTCCTGTTGCCTTATACATTCTCAGACTATATTCTGGTGGTGTCAGGAGCTGTGATACCTCAAAGCACCCACAACAGAATGTTCACACATGCCTTTAACTCTAGTTCAAAGGGACCACCCCCATTTTGGCCTTGGGATACCTGCACCTATGTGGGCGTGTACACATGTACAGACACACACACACACACACACACACACACACACACACACACACGAGAAAACAAACTGTAGCCATGCCCCATAGCAGGAGTCAAGGGGCAGCTAAGACTTCATCTCCAGAGTGAGGTACCTCAATCTCTCTAGTAAGTGACATTAGAGATTGATGAGTGAAGATCTAGGGTTACATTGCCAATAAGCACTGAGAGTCAGTGGCATCCATATGTGGACAGGGGAAGGACTGAACAGGCACTCCACCCTCAGAAGTAATAGGGAACCTGTTTTCATTGCTGTGTCAATGGAAGCCGTGTAAGGAATCTCACCTTCTACCCTCACCTGGCAGTGCCAGGATGGACTCCACCTCTGTGCTGCTGGAATAAAGTCAGAAGAAACATAAAATAAAATGGTATCTAACCCCAGACTCTCATGATGTAGTATTTAAAATGAGCAAATTTCCACCCATCCACTTATCATGTCAAGAGCCCAACAGAGCTCATCTTGCATGAGAAAGGCAATCTGTGCATCCTGACATCAATCCAAAGAGGTTAAAATTATATGACAAATATTTTAAACATTCTATCATAAAAAGGCTTCAAGAAGCAATTGCAAACGACTAAGACAAATGAAGAGTAGGAATTCTCAGCAGAGTTATGGAAGTCGTAAGGAGAAGCCATGAAATTTTTTCAGAAGTGAAAAAAAGTAAAAGACAGAAGATTGGCTCACTAGAGTGAGACAGGTAAGGAGGTAAGGAACCTGAGAGAAAGCAACAGAAAGTAACCAGTACAAAGAGCAGAGAGAAAACAGCCTGGAGGGGTGAAAAAAACCACGGGAACCCATGGAACTGTAGGAGATGGTTTAACACCCTTGTGCTTAAGTCCTGGAGGAAAAGTGGAAAGCAAGCAGAAGTAACACAAGAACACAATCATGGAAAACTTCCCAACTGCTGGCCGTGATTCAACTTCACTGGTAATTAAGAATTGAACATTAAAATAATGTTTCATTCTTTACTTCTCCAATGGGCAAATTATTTAGGACCAGTAACATCCAAGTTGGTGAGTATATAAGAAATAGGGACTCTGAAAAAGTCAGTAGCTCTCTCCATCAGTGACATGCTTATTAGGAAGGTTCTGGAAAGCAGCATTCTGGCTGTCACCATCAAAGTTACAGATGTACACATTGACGGATGTTGAAACGCTATTTCCAGAAATAAAATTATCCCCTGAAATAACCACATGTGCTCAGAAATAAATAGACAATGTATATTTCATAAAGACTATTTCTGAAAATGGGTGGGATAATGAAAAATTATACATAAAGATGTCTGTGAGATACAAATGGTTAATGATGGATGGTCTATTTGTCCTATTCAGTTGTGTGATATATATATATGTATATATATATATATTAGACTTATTCACTTTGATATGAAAAATGCTTGCAAAGGCACAATATGTATACTACAGTCCAGTCCCTTCAAGTATAATATGCAGAAAGTGGGCACAAAGATTAGAAACTTTTAGCATGGCACCTGACTTCAAACTGTGTCTACTTAGAAATCTAAACAATTGAAAACAACAGAAAGCATCACTATATTGGTTCTGCTTCCTGCACCTGCAATAAAATAATTGGACAGCAGCAGTGTAAGGGAAAAGAGGTTTGCCATGGTTCACAGTTGCTGAGGAAAGCAGTCTGTCATGATGCACAAGTGGTAGGAGTGACTTCTTTTGTGGTGATGGGAATACGCAGATGATTTTCTCCTATCATTGCAGATAGGGAAGCACAGTATGGGAAGAGAAAGAGACAGGGATAATGTGCCACCCTCAAAGTCACCTCCAGTGGCCTATTTGTCACAGTAAGATCCTATCTTATAAATGCCATAAACTTCCCAAAAGAGCACTACAAGTTAGGAACCATTCCTTCAAATACATGAACCTGTGGGACATTTTAGACTCCAACTCTAGCAAATAATATGCAGAATCATTTGTAGGTACAGATAGAGACTAAGAAGGGACTAAGTAAAGGTCTCCTAAGCTCTGGGATAGGTAGGATCAACATAGTAAAAATGGCAATCCTACCAAAAGTAAGCTACAGATTCAATGTAACCCCCATCAAAATCCTTACACAATTCTTCACAATTCAAAAAAAAATACTCAATTTCATATGTAAAAACAAAAGACCCAGAATAGCCAATAGCCAAAACAATCCTGTACAATAAGGGATCATCTGAAGGCATCATCATCCCTGACTTCAAGCTCTATTACAGAGCTACAGTAAAGAAAAGAGCTTGGTACTGGCACAAAAACAGACAGGTGGAACAATGGAATCAAATTTAAACCCCTGATATCAACCCACATACCTATGAACATCTGATTTTTGACAAAGAAGCTAAAAATATATAATGGGAAAAAGAAAACATTCAACAAATGGTGCTGGCATAACTGAATGTCAACACGTAGAAGAATGCAAATAGATCCGTATCTATTCCCATGCATAAAACTCAAGTCCAAATGGATCAAAGACCTCAATATAAATCCATCCACACTGAACCTCATATAAGAGAAAGGGGCAAGGAGACCACTTCCTAAATAGAACACCAGTGGCACAGACACTGAGAGCAACAATTAATAAATGGGACCTCCTGAAACTAAGAAGCTTCTGTTAAGCAAAGAACATGAACAACAAGGCAAAACAGCTCCCTACAGAATGGGAAAAGATCTTCACCAAACCCACATCTGACAGTGTGATGACCTCCAAAATATACAAAGAACTCAAGAAACTAGAAATCAAACTACCAAATAATCCAACTAAAATTGGGGTATAGATCTAAACAGAGAATTCTCAACAGAACAATCTCAAATGGCAGAAAGACACTTAAGGAAATGCTCAACATCCTTAGTTATCAGGGACATGCAAATCAAAACTCTGAGATCCCATCTTATACTGATCAGAATGGCTAAAATCAAAACACCAATGACGCTTATGGTGGAGAGGATGTGGAGAAAGGGGAACACTCCTCCATTGCTGGAGGGAGTGAAAACTTGTACAAAGCTGTGGAAATCAGTGTGCTGATTTCTCAGGAAATTAGGAATCAACCTACCTCAAGATCCTGCAATATGACTGTTGGGCATATACGCAAAGGAGGCACATTAACACCACAAGGACATTTGCTAAACTATGATCATAGCAATATTGTTTTTAATAGTCAGATTTTGGAAACAACATAGATTCTCCTCAATTGAAGAATGTCTAAAAACATGTGGTATATTTACACAATGGAGTACTACTCAGTAGTAAGAAACAATAACATCATAAAATTCACAGGGAAATGGTCAGAGTATTGGACCTGCTTGCATCCATCAAAAGAGAACCTTGGAACTGTGCCCAGCAGGAGAGGAAGAGACCCCACCTGGAACCACTGGAAAAAGTGATGGGAAGATGACAATATAAAAACTCATTCAACAACCGAGAAGCCAATATGACACCACCAGAGTCTAGGGATTCTACACCAGCAAGTCCTGAACATCCCTACTCAGATTAAGCAGAAGAGAATGAGCTTAAAATCAACTGCATGAAGATGATAGAGACCCTAAGAGAGGAAAAATAAAATCCTGTAAAGAAATGGAAGAAAAGACAAACCAAAAATTGCAAGGAACAGTTCAAACAGTGCAAGGTTTGAAAGTTGAAATACAGGCAATAAAAACAAAACACAGTCTGAGGGAGTGCTGGATACCAGCCCAGACTACTATACCCAGCAAAGTTTTCAATCACTATAGATGTGGAAAACAAGATATCCCAAGAAAAAACCAGATTTGAACAATAGATATCTACAAATCCAATACTACAGAAAGTACTAGAAGGAAAACTCCAACCTAAGGAAGTTAACCACACTAACAAAAACGTAGGCAATTGATAATCCCACTTTACCAAAAGACAAAAGAAAAAGGGGGGGGGGGTAAATCCACAAACAATAGCAACAGCAACAATAAATCAAAAACAAACAAGAATTAACACTCAATGGGCCTTAATTTCCCTCAATATTAATGGCCTTAATGTGGCTATAAAAGGACACAGGCTAACAGAATGGATACAAAGACACAATCCATCCTTCTGCTGCATACAAGAAACATACCTCAACTTCAAAGATAGACATTACCTCAGAGTAAAGGAGTGAGATAAGATTTTTGAATCAAATGGATGCAAAAAACAAGCTGGTGTAGCTATCCTAGTATCTAACAAATTAGACTTCAAACTAAAATCAATCAAAAGAGATTAAGAAGGTAATTTCATATTCATCACAGGAAAAATCCATCAGGAAGAAGTCTCAATTCTGAACATCTATGCCCCAAATACAAAGGCACCCATGTTCATAAAAGAAACATTACTAAAACTCAAATCACACATAAGACCTCACACAGTTATACTGGGAAACTTCAACACCCCACTCTCACCACTAGACAGGACCACCAGACAGAAACTTAAAGAAACAAAGGAACTAACAGAAGTTATGACCCAATTGGGGTTAACAGGCATCTATAAAACATTCCAACCAAACACAAAAGAATATACCTTCTTCTCAGTGCCACATGGAACCTTCTCTAAATCCACCACATACTAGGCAACATAGCAAACCTCAACAGATACAACAAAAAAAATTGGACTAACACCCTGTATCTTATTGGACCACCATGCTTTAAAGTTAGAATTCAACAACAACACAAATTGTGGAAACCCTACAAACTCATAGAAACTGAACAACACACAATTGCACCATTCCTGGGTCAAGGAAGAAAATAAAGACTTCTTGAATTCAATGAAAATGAAGACACAGCAAACCCAAACTTATGGGACACTTTGAAAGCAGTACTAAGGGGAAAGTTCATAGCACTAAGTGCTCACTTGAAGAAACTGGAGAGTAGTCACACTAAAGAATTAACAGCACAACTGAAAGCTCTAGAACAAAAAGAAGCAAATTCATCCCAGAGGATTAGATGCCAGGAAATAATTAAACTGAACGCTCTAATCAATAACATCAAAAAAAGAAAACATTACAAGGAATCAATGTAACAAAGAGGTGGTTCTTTCAGAAAATCAACAAGATAGACAAATCTTCATCCAAACTAACCAAATGCAGAGAGAGAAAATGCAAATTAACAAAATCAGGAATGAAAAGAGGGACATAATAACAGACACTGAGGAAATCCAGAGAATACTCAGGTCATAATTTGAAAACCTGTACTCCACAAAATTCGAAATCTAAAGGAAATGGACAATTTTCTGGATAGTTATCACTTGCCAAAATTAAATCAAGAACAGATGAGCAATTTAAACCCTTAATGAAATAGAAGCAGTCATCAAAAGTCTCCCAAACAAAAAAAGCCCAGGCCCAGATGGCTTCAGTGCAGAATTCTACCAAAATTCAAATAAGAGCTAATTCCAATACTCCTCGAAGTGTTCCACACAATAGAAGCAGAAGGCTCATTGCAACTCTCTTTAAGAGGCTACAATTACCTTGATACCCAAGCCACACAAAAACACAACTAAGAAAGAGAATTACAGACCAACATCCCTCATGAACATTGATGTAAAAATACTCAATAAAATAGTGGCAAATTGAATCCATGAACACATCAGAAAAATCATTCACCATGATGAAGTAGGCTTTACCCCAAGGATGCAGGGATGGTTCAACATACAAAAATCTATCAATGTAACCGAGCATATAAACAAACTGCAAAAGAAAAACCACATGATCATCTCACTAGATGCTGAAAAAGTTTTTGACAAAATTCAATACCCCTTCATGATAAAGGTCCTGGGAAGATCAGAGATAACAGGAACATATATGAATATAATAAAAGCAATATACAGTAAGGCCACAGCCAACATCAAACTGAATGGAGAGAAACTCATTGCGGTTCCTCTAAAATCAGGAACAAGACAAGGCTGTCCACTCTTTCCATATCTCTTCAATATTGTACTTGAAGTTCTAGGTGGATCAATAAGACAACAAAAGGAGATCAAAAGGATAAAAATTGGAAAGGAAGAGGTCAAACTTTCACTATTTGCAGATGATATGACAGTTTACATAAGTGACCCAAAAAACTCTGCAAGGGAACTCCTACAGCTGACAAACATCTTCAGCCAAGTAGCAGAATATAAGATTAACTCAAGAAATCAGTAGCTCTACCATATATAGACTGAGAAAGAAATCAGAGAACCATCACCCTTTACAATAGCCACAAACAACATAAAACATCTTGGAGTAATGGTAACCAAACAAATGAAAGACCTGTATAGCAAGAACTTTGAGACTTTAAAGAAAGAAATTAAAGAAGATACCAGAAAATGGAAAGATCTCCCAAGCTCTTGAAGAGGTAGGATCAACATAGTAAAAATGGCAATCTTGCCAAAAGCAATCTACAGATTCAATGCAATCCCCATCAAAATACCAGCACAATTCTTCACAGACCTTGAAAGAACAATTCTCAACTTTATATGGAAAAACAAAATACCCAGAATAGCCCAAACAACCCTGTACAATAAAGGAACTTCAGGAGGCATCACCATCCCTGACTTCAAGTTCTATTATAGAGCTATAGTAATGAAAACAGCTTGGTATTGGCACAAAAAAAGACAGGTGGACCAATAGAATCAAATCAAAGACCCTGATATTAATTCACATACCTATGAACACCTGATTTTTGATAAAGAAGCTAAAATATAAAATAAAAAATCATATTCAACAAATGTTGCTGGTATAACTGAATGTCAACTTGTAGAAGAATGCAAACAGATCCATATCCATTGCCTTGCAAAAAAACTCAAGTCCAAATGGATCAAAGACCTCAATATAAATCCAACCACACTGAACCTCATAGACGAGAAAGTGAAAAGTAGCCTTGAATGAAAGGGCACAGGAGAATATCTCCTAAATATAATGCCAGTAGCACAGACACTGAGAGCAACGATTAATAAATGGGACCTCCTGAAACTGAGAAGCTTCTGTAAGGTAAAGGACACAGTCAACAACACAAAATGGTAGCCCATAGAATGGGAAAAGATCACATCTGAGAGAGAACTGATCTCCAAAACACACAAAGAACTCAAGAAACTAGAAATCAAACTACCAAATAATCCAATTAAAAACTGGGGTACAGATCTAAACAGAAAATTCTCAACAGAGGAATCTCAAGTGGCCAAGAGACACTTAAGGAAATGCTCAACATCCTTAGCCATCAGGGAAATGCAAATCAAAACCATCTTACACTGATCAGAATGGCTACGATAAAAACACTGATGATAGCTTACACTGGAAAGGTTGTGGAATAAGGGAAAACACTCCTCCATTGTTGGTGGGAGTGAAAACTTGTACAGCCACTGTGGAAATCAGTATATTTGTTCTCAGAAAACTAGGAATAAATCTCCCTCAAGATCCAGCAATACCACTTTTGGGCATATACCCATAGGATGCACTCTCACACCACAGGACATTAGCTCAGCTGTGTTCATAGCAGCATTATTTGTAATAGCCAGAACCTGGAAACAACCAAGATGCCCCTCAACCAAAGAATGGATAAAGAAAATGTGGTACATTCACACAATGTAATACTACTTGACAGTAAAAAACAACATCATGAAATTTGCAGGAAAATGAATGGAACTAGAAAAAACCATCCTGAGTGAAGTAACCAAGTCCAAGAAAGACAAACATGGTGTGTACTCACTCATAAGTGGACACTAGATGTAAAGCAAAGAATAACCAGCCTATAATCCACAACTCCAGAGAATCTAGGTAACAAGGAGAACCCTAAGAGAGACATACGTGGATTCCCCTGAGAAAGGGAAACAGACAAGATCTCCTGAGAAAATTGGGACTGTGGGGAGGAAGGCAGGAGGGTGAAAGGGTGCTGCACCCTGCTGCACAGCCTGTGTCCAAGAATATGTGGAGGGTGTCGAGACTGATGACTCAGAGACCAGTTGGTGGTGCAAGGAAAGCTTCAAGAAGGCCCCAAGAAAACCTCAAGAAAGCTTCCCAAGAAAAGCTTCACTTTATTCTTACCCTGGCTGGTTATTATATGCCCTGACACCAGAGGCCGCAGTGGGGGCTCAGGAAGAGGCGGTTAGTCATTGGAAAAGGTCAAGGTCAGGGTGTTCCCGTGGGTGAGCCCTTATCAGGAACTTACTGCTCCAGTAAATATTTCTTGCGGGCACTGTATTGTTTTTAATAAACATGTTTTTAGTAAACATGTCTTCTCTGCGGTTACAGCTGTCTGCTCCCAGGCTGATGGGGAAGTGGGCCTCTGACCAAGATATCTTGTTCCCACAACTCCCCCTTTTTTATTTTCTAATGAGGCACTCCTGTCTTAGGTCAAGTATGGTCACCCACCCTTACCCATCTTTATGGGACCTGGCGATCCCTGTCTTAGGCGGGAGGTTTCTTCCCCACAGGTTGTCCGTCATCAGAGAACCTCATCCTGAATCATCTGTAACCAAACTTCATGGCTACTGGGATTGCCATGGGCTAAGCTGAGCAATACTTGGTGATGGATCTGTTGCCTATGGAACAAGGCACATTTGAACTCGGCATAAAGCCAGAATATCTACTGACACTACCATCATTCCCAGGAAAACCATTGACATAGCGCCTCCCCATTGCCGTACCCATCCCCTGATCTGGGCCTTAGCATTTTACTAGCCTTTCTCTGTTACAAGGGTAACCCACATGTGATTTACAGTTACAATTTGATGGTCAAAACAGTGATAAAGTTTGCAATAATTCCAAGATCCTCTCAGGAAAGCATTTAGAAGGCATACTTGCACAGATACATTAGATACACTCATGATGAAAATGTGAACAAGAGGCTTGTTGCACTATCCACAGAGCACCAATTTGTTCCTGTAGTGATGCAGTTTGTTGACTTAACGTCAGCAGCCTCAGCTGAATATGCGAATTGAGCACACTGTGGGTGGACAGCGCTTCGCTAACTCTACAAGCAAGGCTATTAACAGTTTCTGCTTTGGCGGAAGATTAGGCAATGGCAATTCTGGCCATGGCAGCAGCAGTGGCTGATATGGCAATGGCTGCGACAACAGCGGCTGTGATGCCAAAGTCTCTTTTTTGCCGCATTAGGACAAGTTGTATTTCTCCAGAAAATACACTGGCATAAGCACGATTCCAGAAACAGAAACCACCAAGGCTGATATTTCAAGTGACCATGTCCTGTTCAAATACTGAAAAGGGGCTTTTGCCATTCATCACAGTCCATACCAGTGTCCAATTGTTTTAAATGGATCCTTCTTTCCCCAAAGGAAAAACTGGAAAAATGAATTCTGTTGTTTCAAGGTGTGTCCAAGGGAAAACTGCTAAAGGGAAAACTGCTAATCTTCCAGTTTTCTGTTGGCTTCAGGATGAAAACTCATGGGTCCGGGAGGTTGATGCAGCAGGCCTGCTGAGAAACTGGAAATCTCGAACCAACTGTTTTCTTTCTTTCTCGGGCTGTAGATTTGATGACATCAAGGGTCAGGAACACTGATTTAGGAGATCTTACTCAAACTGGCTTGGGCAGGCTCCCACTGTCTCAGGTCCAGTTTTTCTCTGCTCCATGCATCTCACCAAATGTTCTGACAGCTGCCAAGCTTTATTCTTTTCCTGCAGCAAAACACAAACACGCCCTCGACCCCAAATTATGGTAGAATTAGGTCTTCTCCACTGTCTAGTGCATGGATGTCTCCATTTGACTTGAGCAAAAGTCACTCAAGTTCCATCATGCCAGAATCTGTCTGAAGCAGATTGCTCACTGGCATTCACATTTTAGAAATTTTTAAATGAGGAGTGTATTATTTAATGAGTCATGTGGGGACTGGGGACATTATTCCTCCTTTTTTATTTTTTTAAAATTTGGTTTGGACTGTTTGCTAACATCTGTTGATGCTGGACTATAACAGTAGAAGAATTTGTCTACCCTCCTTAGTTAACTATCTAGGTGAACTGAGGTCACTATCTAAATTACTAGTAGATTCCCTTTAAAAAGCACATAATCATTAAGTATTTCCCAAAAACTTCTGAGAATCACTTAAGGATTGTAAACTGTACTATGTCCCAAGGAACTTTTGAAAATTATTTGAAGTCTGTAAGCAGTCTTTTCCAATCTAACCAGTAGAGCTCTCACTAGCTGACAAGGCCTCATTTGTATCTACACAGACACCTTTGGGGTGGGGCCTGACCAAGCTGCAGTTCCCTGAAAAAACTTCTTTTTTTCAACTGGCTCTGAAGGCTTAAATCTTTTGACTTTCCTGTTAAGACATTAACCGACTGGCTGGATGTTCCTTTTGGCTATATCTAAAGCAATTTAGGTAGCTTTTTAACTATTTTTGAAGGGATTTAAGTATCCTTTTAATCATATAAGCAGTTCACATTCACGCATTCACTATCACATTTCATATATACCAGTGTGGCCACGCCATACATTCAGAACATACCTTTTTCCCTAGGTCATGATTAGTCTGTTGAAATGAAACTTCCTTAATTGAAATCTCTGTAACAGAACAACTCCAGCTAATCCTTGAACTAAAACAAAAGGTTAAAAAAAGTCTTGCATGCCCTTCATCATTCCTCCATTTGAGTTACAGTCAGGGGCTACAGCCGTACCCACTCCTTGTAATTCTTTAGATACAAGGTGGAGAGGCCAGGCTTTTGGCCAAAAGTTTTTAGAGATGACTCACAAAATTGACCTTAAATTTGTATCAATAACCAACCCGGTATAAATGTAAACAAACATTTTCTATTCCACATACCTTTGCCTTTTCCTTTTTCTTCACTTAATACCAATACCTTGTTTACCAATTTTCGCAATTCACCCATTTTCAATCCATCCTCCAACTGAGGATGATCCCTTCGGGCAAAAAAGCCTGGAGATTTATTCAATCCACCCTCCAACTGAGGGCAACCTCTCAGGTTCCCCTTTCTTTCCTGACCTCAGTGGATCAAGCAAAAGGCTGGAGATTTTTTATTTTATTTTATTTTTTATTTTTATTTTATCTTTTTTTTTACAAGACAGGGTTTCTCTCTATCGTTTTGGAGGCTGTCCTGGAACTCGCTCTATAGACCAGGATGCCCTCGATCCTACCTACCTCTGCCTCCCAAGTGCTGGGATTAAAGGTATATGCCACCAACACCTGGTGAACCTCCTCCCAGTCTGGGACATTTAAGCCTCCCTCAGTAATGAACCACAGACTCACTCGTTTGATCCATTTTAGAAAGCCTTCCAGGGTTTTGGCCTTGGCTGTAGTCCCCTGTTCTTCAAGTAACTTTTTTACTGGATACTGTAATTCAAGCTTCCTGGGACTATTCCCCATTGTTTCTTTTCTTATTTTCCCCAATCTGTCCCTGGCCAGCAAAAGGGGATGACCCTGTCCACTTACCTCGATTTCACATCTTGGTGGGACCTCCAATTGCCGCGCCCTGCTGCGCAGCCTATGTCCGAGAATGTGCAGAGGGTGTCGGGATTGATGACACAGAGACCAGTTGGTGGTGCAAAGAAGGCTTCAAGAAGGCCCCAAGAAAACCTCAAGAAAGCTTCCCAAGAAAAGCTTCACTATATTCTTACCCTGGCTGGTTATTATATGCCCTGACACCAGAGGCAGCCGTGGGGACTCAGGAAGAGGCGGTTAGTCATTGGAAAAGGTCAAGGTGAGGGTGTTCCCGTGGGCGAGCCCTTATCAGGAATTTATTGCTCTGGTAAACATTTCTTACGGGCACCATATTGTTTTTAGTAAACGTGTTTTTAGTAAACATGTCTTCTCTGCAGTTACAGCTGCCTGCTCCCAGGCTGATGGGGAAGTGGGCCTCTGGCAAAGGTCTCTTGTTCCCACAAAAGGGGAGGGAGGAAGAGAACATGAGAGAACTGGATGGTGGAGATGGGGGAAGGACAGAGAGGGAGAGCAAGGAAAGAGATATCTCGATTGAGAGAGTTGTTATGGGGATAGCAAGAAACCAGGCACTAAGGAAATTCCCAGGAATCCACAAGGATGACCCCAACTAAGACCCTGATCATTAGTCCAGTGGGTACCTGAACTGGCTTTCCCTGTAATCATATTGATAACTACCTTAATTGTCATCATAGAACCTTCACCTAGTAACTGATGGAAGCAGATGCAGAAATCCATAGCTAAGCTCTGGGCCAAACTCCCAGAGTCCAGTCAAAGAGATAGAGGAGCAATAATATGAGCAAAGTGGTCAAGACCATTTTGAGGATACCCACAGAAACAGCTGACCTGAACTAGTGGGAGTTCACTGGCTCTGAACTAACAGCGGGATTGAGGGGGCCTGTAGGGGATCAAGTTAGGCCCTCTAAACGTGGTGACAGTTGTGTAGCTTGGGCAATCTGCGAGGCCAGTGGCAGTGGGACAAGGATTTATCCCTAGTGTTTGAACCAGCTTTTTGGAGCCCATTCTCTTTGGAGGGATACCTCTATCAGCCTAAATATAGCAGGAAGGGAGATGGGAGGCCCTTGGTCCTGCCTCAAAGACTTGACTCCCCATGGGAAGCCTTACCCTCTGAGGAGTGGATTGGCTGTGGGGGAAGGGGGGACGATACAAGGGGAAGGTGGGAAGAGCAGGAGGAGAGGAGGAGGAAGTGGGAACTGGGATTGGTATGTAAAATGAAAATAGATTTAAAATAAAAAAAGATGAAAGAAAAAGAGTTTCCAAAGTCATGTGTCTCTTCACAGCAACAGAACACTAGTCCCTTTGAAAGCCATCACTTTGTTTGCCAAGCTAACTAAATTATACATAATACAGAACTTAAATGTCCACAAAGGGGTGGGGATATAGTTCATCTGGTAGACTGTTCTCCTGAGAGGCACAGTACTAGGCTCAATTTCCAGTACTTTAAAAAGGTAACAAAATGAATGCTTAAGATTGGGGGGAAGGTAAAATCAAACAAATTTTAATCGTAAATCTGCCATAATTAGGTAATCAGAAATATGCCACTGATTAGTTAGGGTTTCTATTACTATAAAGAAACACCAGGACCATAAAACAACTTGGGGAGGAGGGGGTTTATTTGGCTTACACTTCCACATCGCTGGTCATCTTTGAAGGAAGTCAGGACAGGAACTCAAACAGAGCAGGATCCTGGAGGCAGGAGCTGATGCAGAGGGTGCTGCTTACTGATTTGCTTCCCATGGCTTGCTCAGCCTGCTTTCTTATAGAACCCAGGACCACCAGCCTAGGGATGGCACCGCCCAACATGGGCTGGGCCCTCCCCCATTGATCACTGAATAAGAAAATACATGGAGGCATTTCCTCAGCTGAGGCTCCTTCCTCTGATGACTCTAGTTTGTGTGAAATTGACACAGGAAACCAGTCAGGACCACCCCATTTCTACATGGCCAGCCTAACTCTTCAGGTCAAGGCAAGCCACAGGGTAAATATTCTTTCCGAGGCTATATGTTAGAGTAAGAGCTCTTTTCAAAGTCATTTTATTTACAACAAAGACAAAAGGGAGGCAAGAATAAACCTCAAATTAATACTGAATCCAGTTATTATTTCTTCCCCTCTCAAGGTGTATGTGTGTGTGTGTGTGTGTGTGTGTGTGTGTGTGTGTGTGTGTGTGTGTGTGTGTGTGTGTTTCTGAAAGTGAATTCTCCAGAGAAGAGGACATCAGAGCAGGAACACTGGTCGCTCCATACTGCCTTCCTTCAAGAGGGAGGCGTTAAGCAGCCATGGTTATTCCTCGAATACATTCCAGCCATCCTGTTTATGCAATACAAAAGATGGACAGCTAATTGCATGATTGCACTACAAAAGAGACAACTGAATGTGGAGCGGAACTCAGAGATAGAAACTTTGCCAGTTAGTGTTATAGAATCATCATATGAAACCAATTGTTCACTTTCTGTTCAGTCCATTAGCTACAGGGATGAAAGAGCCGCTCTCCCAACACATAATATTCCAATTTCCAATTTCACTTCACACTCCCCTTTCCTATTCCACAAATAAAATAACACTTGTATTCTGGACTTAATTTGTTCCTTCCAACTAGGACTTTATTTTTGTCTGGGACAACCCTGAGTAATTGCTGTCTGAAATGAAACCTCAGGGGCACAATACCTCTGACACAGCTGTGACAAGTTGGGCCTTCTATTTAGTAGATGGTCTAGTGACTGGAATGCAATGTCCAACGACCACTTAGTCTTCTATTTACAGTTTTAAACAATTGTAAGGTGGCGCTTCCCCAACATGCCACAACTTAATAAAATGTATATGTGCATACTTAATACACATTTATGCTCTACATAGTGGCACTTCAGTCAATAACAGGCTGAAAATACAACAATAGCCAATGCTGACTATGATGGAGTTCAAAATTCCCTCACACCTAATGATGTTGTAGTCACCATGATGCCACAGCACCAGACATGACTCACACCTCCATGGTAGCCCTGGTATAAGCAAATCTACCAGATAACCAGCTGTATAAAAATATAACACATACAATTATGTGCAGTGCATAGTGTTTGACAACAATGTCTGGGCCTCCTCGAAACTGTGCCTTTTATCATTATTTTAGAAGACTGATTAAGTTTTGTCTCTATTCCTGTGATCATTTGAATGAGAAATGCACCCCCATAGGGGATGCTTAAAAAGTGTGGTCTTTCCCTAGCCCCACATTCTCTCTATCAAGGTATCTCGTTCCTTGTTCTCCCTCTGTGTCCCTCCCCCTGCCCTTGACCTTCCTGTTCCCTCATGTTCTAGAATCCACAAGGATAACCCCAGCTAAGACTCCTATCCATAGTGGAGAGGGTGCCCAAACTGACTTTCCCTATAATAAGATTGGTGAATACCCCAACTATCATCATAGAGCCTCCATCTAGTAACTGGGTCGTCTCTGCAGCACTGGGCCATCTCTGAAGCACTGGGAGAGAGGTATTTTGTTTTCTTTTTTAAATGGCCAATAGTAAAGAAAAACTGTAGTGGAAAACTGCAACAACAAAAGATCTACCCTGTTAGGGCAGCCACCCACAGAGACAGCTGTCCTGAGCTCCTGGGACCTCACTGATGCTGGACTGACAGTTAGGAAGCCTGCATGGGACCAACCCAGCCCCTCTGCATGTGTGGGACAGTTGTATGACTTAGACTGTTTGATGGGCTCCCAGCAGTGGGATCAGGAACTATCTGTACCTGGTGCTTGAACTGGCTTTGGGGAACCTATTCCCCAAGCTGGGTTTCCTAGTCCAGCCTGATGCAGGGAAGAGCTGTGTCCTGCCTTTACTTGGTATGCCATGCTTTATTATGCCCATGGGAGACTTATGAGATGGAGAAGTGGATTGGGGGCGGGAGCAGATGGGAGGCAGGGGAGGGAACCAGAGAAGAGACGTTCTGGAGGGGAAGCTGTGACCTGTAAGTAAAATAAATTTAAAATTTTTAATTAATAAAAAATAAAAGATTTACCCTTGTTATTGAGCTGCCTCAGTTTAAGTTGTGTTACTTTGGCACTGTCTTCACCATGGGACAGATCAATGACTTTCACACTGAAACTCAAATGTCACCTACAGCCCAGTTAAACCCTTCTGTTGAGCAGCTTTGCTGACCATGTCTTACTGGAAGAAGACTCATCATTCTCAGAATTGGGGGAGAACAAGCAGGCTGGACTGTCTATTTTTCCGTGGTACAAATCAAGCCAAAAGGACAATAGAACTTTTCAGGGAAACTCCAATTCCCAGAACCAAGGAGGAGAAAGTGAAGAAAGTGATGTAAGATCACCTGTTTTGCCTCCCATGCCTTTGTCCTGGGTGTTAGCACATTTCTGTTGCCAGTTACAGGAGTGAGCAGGAGAATGAGATCAAGGGAAAAAGGTCTCACACACTTTGCAATTCCAAATGTACAGCCCGAGTCAGTCTATGAACTTGACGGTGTCATTAAAACATGTGCTAACAGTCATCCCTGAAAACATACATACAAGTAACACTATACAGATCATGTAAGTTCTATTTAGCAACAAATATGTATATACATATACCCTATATGCATGTAATAACAATTTTAAAGGCTGTAATTTGAAAGAGAGCAAGGAGGAGTTGGTGGGAAGGTTTGGAGGAAGGAAAGGGAAAGGGAGATGTTGTAATTATAACCCCCCCCAAAAAACAAAGGAAAAAAAGACATCTGGACTTTTTGCTATTGGTCCTACTTTCAATATATAGGTATCTGTGTGAGATGCAGACTTACTCTGGCACCCTTAAATCACAGGAAAAAGCACATTTCTTTCTCAAGGCCTTGGTTGACCCAACTCAAAAGATGGCTACCACTGAGCCAGTTATTGTAAGCAAACAGAGCTCATCAACCAAATTCTGGTTAAAGGCTAGATTTGAGTGAAGAAATCAGCCCCACCCAGGGCATTAACCGAGTCAGGGGTGGAAATCACAACAGAGAAAATACAGAGCCAGACATGGTGACATAAACTTAGGCATGGTGACATAAACCTAGACATGGTAGCATAAACTGCAGTCAGGAGGCTGAGGCAGGGGGTATGTTAGGTAGATTTTATCAACTTGACATAAACAAAAGTCACAAGAGGAAGGAACTTCAGTTAGAGAAACTGACTCCATCAGATTCGTCTGTGGGGTCTTTTCCTGATTATCAATTATGTGAAAGACCACAGCAGTTCACAGTACCATTCCCATGCAGTGTCACCATGGGCAAGTGGTCCCTGGTTGCATAAGAAAGCAAGCTGAGCAAGCAAGTCATGGGAACGAGCCAGTAGACAGTGTTTTTCCACAGCTTCTGTTTCAGTTCCCGACTCCGGCCGGGTTCCTGCCTTGAACTCCTGCCATGGCTTCCCTGGATAATAGACTGTGATGAAGAAGTGTAACCCAAAGAAACCCTTCCCTCCCTCTAGTCCCCTTTGGTCAGTGTTTACTGCAACAACCATAAGCAAATTAGGACAAGGGAGTCTCCAAAAAGAATGGGATATAGTTATTGGACAAAGAAGGCAGGGAGCTAGGTAAAATACAACTGCTTGGTATACGCAGAGGGACAATCAACCAAAAAGACATATTTCCAACATGGAAAATGCTAGAAGTCTGCTGGAGCAATAGGGACTTCTCTCTCTCTCTCTCTCTCTCTCTCTCTCTCTCTCTCTCTCTCTCTCTCTCTCTCTCTCTCTCTGTTTCTAGGCAGTAGCTCAAGAGGCAAACTCAGGCTGGCAATTAGCTGTCAGCTGATCACCAATTCAAATGTCCTGGAGTGGGCCGGGCTGATGATCTGCACTTGCAGTAATCATTTGGCTGGGTGAATCAAATTATACTTTGCAACGGCACTTCAAATCAGGATCGCTCTGTCTGCATTCATTTCTGGCAGGAAGTATTACCATGCAACTTATTCTCTTTGATATTGACTCTATGTGGGCAAGGGAGGAATTCAGGCTTCTTTTTACAGTCTGCTCTACGGGAAAGACCAGAAAGTTTTAGAGATTTGTAAGGAGACTAATTAGGATCTATTCCATTTTAATGGCTAGGCTTTCACACTAAAATGGAGAGGGAAATGTGTCCTGCCCTTGCAAGGTAGAGATTTTTCTTCCCAGTAGCTATCTGATTTGGGAACCTCATTCTTTGATAATTCTATGTGCGGTGATCAATCAGATGTAATGATCAAAAGGAAGTTCACCTCAATCAATCCCGATAAACAAATAACCGCTATAGTGACAAACCTAATGTGTTTTTCACTTCGAATTCAGTCGGCAATAATTGGCCTCATTAACGTCTGTGGAGTTAGCTGTTCACTAAAGTTGGCCAAGCTGTACATTGGATGTGTTCGGAGGTTTGCAAACCTTTGGGAATACTAGACTCCTGAATCAGCAGCTCTCTGGTTCCATGGAAATGAGCAAGCTAAGAAGTGAAGAGGCCGAAGGGACATAGAAGGAGGGAAAGGGGATCAGGATATTCCCATAAGCCATCACCTTCCTATAAATTAAAATGCTTCTTTCTCAAACTAAATATGCATCTTTTTTTAAGATTTGATTCTGACAGAAAGTGAACTTGATTTCTTTGTGCCATCTAGTTTTCAAATTACCCTGCCCACATCTGTCAGATGCCTTGGTTGTTCAATTATAAAAACTGTACCCAGACTGGATTATGAGGATGCTGTTTGCTGGCACTACCACCACAGATGCCCTTGGGTTGAACATCAGGCTCACTGCAATCTTCCCAAAGAAGGAAATACACTTCCAGCTGTTACAGAAGACTCATCCTTCTCGGAGAGAGGAGGAACACAGCAAGTGAGCCCTTTGTAGAGTGTGTAAAATATGCATATGGGGAGACAGGAGGCAGCAGGAAGAGGGGAAATAGATTTAACAAAATCATGCACTCTCCTGTAGAAACAGCCAGGGTGGATGGGCTGTGTGTAGCATACACATTGCCTGGAAATAAAGAATGGTCTTGTCCTGAATTGCCCTATATGTCAGTGCTGTCCATATTTCTCAACAATGCCCATTCTCTCATTTATTATCTGCCATCAGTGTCTTTGAATTACATGGGTAACATCTCTTTTCCAGTCTATCTTTTCTTTCTTAAGGGCTGACCAGGGAAATTTCAACACCATGTTGTTTTGCCCACATTTTAAGTATTTAAGAAAAACAAGGGATCTCATTAGATAAGTGATTTTTCTGACCAAATGAGAACCAACCCAGGTACCAGTTGTTCCAATTTCATCTGGGATTTCTCACCTACCAGATAAGTTTAGCACTTAGATCCAGCAAGGTACTGGCTTTGCAGAAGCCAACACTACAATGACCTCCTAATTTATTTTCCTGTTTGGATTCTTATTCCCACACAGCAATGTTAGTAAGAAACCTAAAGTGTGTCTTGTCACTGACTTCCTGCTAAAGCCCTCCAGGATGACATTGCCTTAAGAGTGTCCCTGACTGCTATGGAATTCTGCCTTAGCTCAACATGGTTCCACCGGACCCATCATTCCACTCCAGTCTCCTGACAGCCTTGCTCCTCGTAGGATGCTCTTTTCACAGCTTCTTCCTTCTTGGCTGATATCATAGTTCTTGGTCAATGTCATCTACAAGTGCTCCATCTAACTTAATAGCCCTTCCCCATTACTTTCTTTCTCTTTATTTTTGAGATTATAGCATAATAATAATAATTTCTCCCTTCCTTTTCCTCCCTTCAAACCTTTCCATATATCCCTCCTTGCTCTTTCAAATTCACAGCCTCCTTATTGATTGCTATTACATGCATGTATGTATGTGTATATATATACATATATATATATATATATTCCTAAATATAACCTATACACAGTCTGTATAGTGTTACTTGTAATGTTTTCAAGACTAGACATTTGACATTGGATAACCAATAAGTATGTTTGTCCCATTGGAAGACTATTTCTCCTACTTTCAATATCCCTTAGTTGTCTGTAACTCTCTTATGTAGGGATAAGGCCCCATGGGGTTTCCCCTGTCCACTTTAGCATGTCTACTGGTGTCACCCTTGCCTAGGTCATGCTTAGGCAGTCATACTGGTGAGACTTTATAGGTGTAGCTTCTGACATTCCTAGGCAACAGAGTCTCATAGAAACCTCCCTGATCCTTTCTTACAATCTTCTCCCCACCTCCTCTGAAATGTTCCATCAGCTTTAGATGCAGTAGTAGATTTATCCACAGGACTGGCATCCACAACTCTGCATTTTGATTGGTTGTGGTTTTCTGTAACAGCTATGCAAGCTTCCAAAGGAGGGAAGTGACCAACAGTCCAATCCAGCTGTGACACCTATGAACCACAACACCTCCCAGCATGGCACAATAATCCTAACGGTACCATAGTGGCATGCATACATTGACAGTAATCATCAGCTTTTTAGGACTTAATGCCCATTCACCAGGAGGGAAAGTATGACTGCTACTGGAAATATGGTCTAGGGCTAGTGAAATAATATATCTTGGAGGAGAAGAGACAAGCACTACTTTACTAAACAAATATAATACCTACCTACACTCTAAATAATCTGCCCTTATACCCACATATAACTGTAGTTCTTACCCCTCATCGAGGAGACTTCTTATCACAAGACAGAGAACATTATAGAAACCCCATTACTTTTTCTTGGATCACAGTGATTACTTACTTCATAAAATATGTCATCCTTTTAAATCACATGGGTTGTTTTCTTACCTGTGTCTTTCCCACTATAATGAAAATGTGAAGTGGGTATAAACCTCCTCTGCCTTACTCCCCACTCCATCCTCACATTCCAAAATATGTCCTGGTATGGTCTAAGCTAATGAAAACAAATGTTTTGAGATGCTAAATAGTATAAAGACATCACCAGTTCATGTTTCATCAGTTATTCTGAAATTCACAAACCTAATGTTGAATAGCAGTGCTCCACTGTTAATTCTCTTGTCTCTTCCTACAATATGGCAATCTACATAAAAATCATTTCTCAGACTAAGACACCATCTTTGGAAATTGAAGAAGAAAATAACAAGTTGAAACACACCCGAAAACTCTAGGCTGCATTCTTTTTCATTATAAGTCAGACAAGGTTCACGAGAGCAAGCATCAGTGCCCGACACTCTCGAAGTTGAAAATTAGATCAAATGAATCGGAGGACAACTGCATCTCGTGTTAATGTTTTCCTCCTCGAATGAAGAAAATGAGATGATGTGAGCCATGACTCCATTTGAAAATGAAACTTTGTATTTCTATTTGCTTCTGTATTAAAGCACACTTTTTTTCTTCATTTTAGACTCTTTATGTTGGTAAATGTTTCAATATTTTACATTTATTAGGATCAGGCCCATTTACTATTGTGCAAGTAAGACAAGCACAGATATCGAGTCCCTCCAAAGCGTAATTTCTAAATTACACACTAAACAAATGAGACTAAGCTAGAAACCTACCTCACAAGCCTTCCACTAATGTGTCAAAAAGTATTAAAATGCTAGTCAAATTTCCTACTTTTAAGAGGAAAATTTATAAATAGTACACTGCGTTTTTACTGGTTCAAGTAAACAGAATATACTAGAAACCCTAGTTATCTCATAACATACAGAAATGTTCAAAATTAAGCCTATAATCAGATTTTTGCCTATCTTTCGCAAATAGTAATGCATAAGAAACTTGATTTTGCTCTGAAATATACGTTGATTTCTGATTAGCTGATTATAGAAGTCAGAAGAAATGCCAAAATGAAATGATGACTCACTATGCAATGACAGTGAGCAACTGTCTTTAAATTTATAATTGCCCTTGGATCTACTTAATTTAGCTTAAAGTCACGAGGCATAATTGAGACAAATGGCTTCACAGAGCAGGTACCAGACATGACAAGAGGCTGCCTGTGATCATTTTTGTTGCACTATTTCCACCCGAGGACTTTTTCAGCCAACACTTTTCCTATAATGGCTATTAAATTTTATAGGATTTTTCCCACCATTAGCTGTAATGGCACTTACATGTTAAATGCTTGCAACAAATGAAAACCATGATTCCATTGTTTCACAGGGTGAAAACCATGATTACTGCTATTCTAAATGGAGAACAAATCTAAAAAGCATCATTTAATTTCACCTCCTTGTATGGTACCTATGTAAGCTCTGTGGGAAAGCCTGTTTACTTTGCAGCTCTTCTATTTTTGAAAGAGGATAGATTCTTGCACATGCAAGAAAACTGAAGATTTCACAAGCAGCCAAGCAGAAGACACCTCGAATGTTATTTTTGTCTAGGGGACTTGTTTACCATTAAATATAATTCTTCCTCAAGTACATTTGATTGAGAAGTTGTCCTTTCACAGAGCTTCAAGCAGACAGTCCACTGGCTACTTATGGCTATGTGTTTGTCTGTTTTTTTAATGGTAAAGAATGGGACAACACTCTCCAGGATGTGTATCTGAAGCTACCCTCAGTCACAGGAACAGCAGGGATGGCAGATATTTAGGGTTTCTTAGCCAGTTTTCTCCTCCAAGAAAATTCAGCAACTTACTCTAAACACTTTGGACTTTATTGTTCCAGGTTATTATTCTGGGTTAATATCAGGAAATATCCAGGGCCATTTGGATCTAGTAAAATAAAGCATGAAAATCTGTATCAATGGCTCTGTAAAACTATTAAAATATACAGCTGCCTGATCATTCTAGAGCTGCTTGACTTGGTTTCCCGGGTCTCTGATCATCAATGCTTCACCACCAGTAACTTCACAAAGCACCCAGAGTAGCAAACAAGCTGCAGGATCTTCACATTCTGTAGACTAAATGTCTTCACAAGAGCCCAGCTGTTCCAAGGATACTTCTGAAATGATGGGCTTTCTGTAGCTATGAACCCAGTGGTCCAGCTTCTGAAATGTTTCTTTTACCCTTACCTGTTTGTTGTTGGTCTTTGGCATGTTTGGGTTTTTATTCTGTGGTGCAGTAGATCAAACCTAGGCAAGTGCTCTGCCAAAAAAAGCTAAAAGATACACTCCCAGGCCCTGAATTTTCATCTCAGATGAAATACATTTCACTGATATGTATTTCAACTATTTCTTATGTTTCTCTTCTATATATTGATACCTAAGTTATCTGACCAAGAGTCCCATATAAGAATCTTAATTGATTTTAAATTGTATGTTATTAATGGGCCATTAAAAGGACATCCTTGGAAATTGCTCAAGGCTCCATTCCAAATGGGTTTCCTACTGTGTTGATGTGGATGGTAATGGTCCCCATATATTTGAATACTTGGTTCCCAGCCTTAGTGGAACTGTTTGGGTGGGAATGTGTGACCTTGTTGGAGGACACGTGCCATGGAGGCAAGCTCCAAAGCTGCCATTCCTAGTGCACTCTATGCCTCCTGCTTGCAGTTTATGATATGAGCTCTTAGCTGATCAACCCAATTAAACACCTTATAAGCTGTCTTGACAGCTTGGTGTTTTATCACAGCATAGAAAAGTAAACTAATACAGAAACAAGTACCAAGAGTGGGGTATTGCTGTGACAGGTCTGACCATGCTTTTATTTTTAGGAGGAATGCAGAAGACTTTGAAACTTGGGATTAGAAAAGTGGTTGACTGTTGTAAGTGGAACTTAATGAGCCACCCTACTAAGAGCTTGGAAGATGGTAGTCCTGAGAGATGTATGGACTGTGGAAGCCCAGCTCAAGAGGATTCAGATAGAACAATACTAGCAACTGGCCTAGAGACCATTCCTGTACATATTCTGGCAAGCAATATGGCTGCCTTCCACTCTGTCCTAAGAACTTGCCTGAGGCTAAATTTGAAAGTAATGGACTAGTTTCTTCAATGGACATTTCAAGACAGCCTGGGACAGAAAGAAATATCAAATGTATAGTTTGGAGATGAAAAAGGCACTGGCCAGCTTACTGGCAAGCTTGTTGCCACAGCTAACACTTGTTAACAGTTAAGAGATTAGCTCCCATAAAGACAGCCAAATCCTCATTGGAATAAATGGAAATGTGCTCTCAGCACAACAACCAACCCAGCTAAACTTCAAATTATAAAGAACATGGCTTAAGGAATTTGCTGTTCCTGGAAGAAGAACAACACACACAAGCTTCTGAGAATATGATTCAAGGGGCCAGGCTCCATCCCAGCAGGTATCTAGACTTCTTAACATCATTCCTGTGGTGCTGGATTTAAAGTAAGTAAAGGGATTGTGAAATCTTCCCCCAGGGTTACAGGGAGTCACTGAGGCCAGGAAACGTGTATGGCAAGGATCTCCCTTCATGGAGGCCTTCGTAGGCCATTGCATGAAGTCATGAAAGTAAAAAACCTGAATGGAGTTGGGGACCCCAAGATTGTGGAGATGTCAGAACTGTGAGACGTCTGCAGACCACAAGTGGAACCATCCTGAAAGAGAAAAGTAGGCTGCAGGCAGCAAAGCCGGAAGGCAGAGCCACCTAAGCCCGCAGACATCAGAAATGGAACTACAGTATATGGAGTGTGCCTAGCTAGGTGTTGATCTTACTGGAACAGTATTGTTTTGCTGCCCTCTACCCCAAATCTTCCCTTCAAAATGGCAATGTATATTCTGTGCCACTGTGGGTTAGAAGTTTGTGATTTGCCTTCCGATTTTACAGGGGATAGCAATTAAGATATTACCTTGAGTCTCAGAAAAGACATTAGATTCTTGAACTAGAAGTCTGTGGGGACTTATAAAGTTGGGTTAAATGATTTACAATATGGCTATGAGCATATGGGGACCAGGGAGTGGAATAGCCCCATAGGCTCATCTATTTGAATACTTGGTCTCCAGTTGATGGAACTGTTTGGGAAGGATTAAGAAGTCTTCTGTGGGAGGAGGTGTGTCACTGAGGAGCAGGCTTTAAGGTTTCAAAAGACTCACGCCATTCTCTGCCTCCTGGTTGTAGTTTGAAATGTGAACTCTCAAGTGTTTCTGCTAATGTTCCTTTGTTTCACCATCATTTAACCATCCAGAATGTTAACACCAATTTAACACTTTTATATATTGCCTTGGTCGTGGTGTTTTATCACAACAATAGAAAAGTAACTAAGACACTAAACTAAAGGTCTCGTTGATATTCTTCCAGTTCCCATCCTCTCCCACTCCATCTAATCTCTGTACTACCTCCCCAAAGAAGCAGAGTCAGGGGGACTGTTCAGCGAGGGAACCCATCCGAAGACTAATTCAGTGGTTTTCCATTTGCTCACTTAGACATTTGATTTGTTAACCTTTTATAGCAAGGACCACCATAAATTTGTGTCGAATCACTCGTGTTTGCCTAGAGTTACCCAGACTTTGATAAAATAAACCACTCCCCACAGATAGGACCTTTTTTAGAGCTGGAAGATGAAATAATAGAATATCCTATTGGAGGCAAGCTTCCATTTATTGATAAGCATTAATTTTATAAACATTAATATTCATTCTGTGCCAACACATAAACACAAATGTATGCTACAGTGGAATTGGCAGAAGTCCAAAATGAAAGTTCAATGGATTATGACTGCTACACACTTCACTGTGCCAAACTGTACAAACCCCTTTGTTTCCAAATCTTTGGAATCGAAGATGGTACTTACATCCCTGTGGTATTCACGAGTCTTAGTCTAAAGAGATGAGTCAGCTGCCCAAGATGATAATTCATTTTTTTCCAACAATACGTTCACAGTCCCAAGATGTTTTTCCCCTTCTGCTTAAGCTTTCCAAATGGTCTCAAAGTGTTTCCTTCCAAATACTTCAGGAAACTTGCCACACATCAGTTTCTACAAGGTCACTGGAACCTATACATCCTGTTTGTAAGAAGCTTTCTTTTCTTGCATGGGATGAACACTCAGTTCAAAATCATGCCAACCACTGTGTTTCTGAACAACCCCTCAAGTAGAATACTAAATCTTTTGTGGCTGTGATGAGCAACTCTAGTTTGTGTCAAATAACACCGATATTATTGAAAATAGGCACTAACTACTTTGTGACTATTTTCATTTTCTCTAATGAACACAGAGGAAAGTCACAGGTCCAAAGACGAAAAGGTCAACACCTAGAATCATGACAGGAATTTCTGCTACAAATTTTAAAGACACAGTTTAAGTTGCAGTTGTTCACTAATCAGAAATGTCAAATCTATTTGAGATATTTTAACTATATCACAATCTTTCAAATGATGAATGGTTATCTGCATGGGTTTACTTAAGAGTATTTTTGTTTATATTAACACCATAAGTTACACAGAGGTGTAGACACACAGAATGGCATGCTCACTAGCCAACCATGACACAGAAAGTTCCGCTGTTAGATAACACTGACTGAATGGTTGCTAAGCCCCCAAAAGCTCATGCTGACAACACTGGCTCTAGGTATCAAATCCCCAGATATTGGTTCATTTTATTCAGGGCATCACACACGGTGTTCAGATCACTGCGTAGGTCTTGCACCACATTTTCAATACTTCTGGTGTCTTTCAGAATTTCGATGCTCTGTGTGTAGGGGTTGAAGTATACTGAGAAGGGACGGGTAATTGACTTTGCAAAGTCCCTGTAGAATAAACGAAAATAGAAGGATACACAAATCAACCACCATTGGTATGAGAAATGGAACAGTCAGGGAAATTTACAAGTTATTTTCTAGAAGAAAGAGAAGCAAGTTTACCTCATCTTTTCTTTGGCTTCTTCAAAACTTTCTGAAACAAAATAGGCATCCTGGAAGGTGGTGATTAGGCATTCCTGCAAGCAGGTTGTCTTTGGGTCAAAGACTTTTATGCACGCCTTGTCAGAAAGAGCATGCTGCAAAACATACCACAGAATCCATCATGTCCACAATGAGGCTTCCAAAATGCTATGCCATCACATTTACTAGCCCAGTAACCACAGAACTGCTCAGTTACTAGTCTACAATGGAACATAGACCCCCTCCCTGTGCAGGGTAAATTGGATGTTTGGGAAGGGTCTTGCTTTTAAGTCTCTTGGAAATTGGGGAAGAAAATGAGCTCATGTTATTATTTTATATAATATCAGGCAAATTCATGCTGAAGGACAGTTCAGCACTATCCCCTGACACAAATGGAATTTTAAATCTACACCATGAATAGAAGCAGGTACAGCAGAAATGTGCTCCTAAATTTGTTGCTATAAGCAATGTACTGAAATTTCTCTTAAATGGCAGAAGTAATAATTACCTGTGCAGAGAGGTAATTGAGACTCTCACCGAACTATTTGTGGACTCGTTGGGAGACATTTGGAGGCTAGGGACTGTGTATCAACAGAGATTGAAGTGGGCCTGTACATTGGAGGGTGCTTGCAAGGTATCATTTACCTTCCACAAAGTACAGCAGAGTAATATACAGCAAATAAATATTGCCAGTTGGGGGGCAAAGAACCAATATTAATAGTTATACTTAAGCCCAAAGCAGGCATTAGAAAAACAGGAACACCAGTATAATTACTCTTGGAGCTATCATTGGCTCCATTTGGCTCACCACATGCCTGGCACTAGGAACAGCAAGGAACCCTGAATAACTGTGTCTTCAAGATAAACTCAGTGATGTTAAAAGTTAGTTGTCCTTTCTGACCACACACTACCTGCCTTCTTCTAGACTCTTTATGGATGATTCTGAAACATAATATGCAGGAGAATCATTGAGGAGTAGTATATGAGACCACAGGTTCCCAGGCCATCATCAATCCAGTAAGTCTAAATGAAATCTAGACACAAGTGTTTTAAAAGCATCCAAGGTGACTGACTGTGATTACATTGTATACTGTACTCCTGTAGATTTTTGTCCTTAAGGGGTAGTTTTATTGGTACAAGGGGAGAAGGGAGATGACTAAGTTGCCTTGAACTGAGTATTAGAAAACAGAGGCTGTGGCTCACATACTGATGTATCTACTTGCAACCTTGGTAGGTCATGTGACCTGAAGGTCCTCTGCATTCCATGATTCATATATGAGCCCAGGGGAGACACTTTCATTGGATGATTCTAAAGATGCTCCTTGATCTGACCCAATGCATTTCACTGCCTCTTTGTCTTCCCAACCAAACAGTGAGAATTTCCTGAAAACTTACAAACCAATGCCCTCCCCATCAACATTCCTGGGGCATTCCCTCCAACATTGTCAAAGTGTACATGATTATTTACAGCTCTTGGTGAGGAAGGCTGTGACTTTCCATATTTGAAAATGCAACTAAGAAGCCATACTGACATGAACAGAAGAGGGCAAAGGGCTTATGATTTGTTTTTCCACAAAATTCTGTTGTCCAAGCCAATGCATATATGAATCATGGAATGGAGAGGACGTCAGAGTGAACTCATTCTTTTTCTGGACCGCAGACCAACACCACTCTGAGGCAAAAGTCATACACCTACAGAGGTACTTCCTCAGGCCTCAGCACAGCACAGTCACAACATTCCACAAGTTTGGTTCCACATGATCAATAAATCCTGTCCACATTTTCCAAACAACCACACAGCTCTACAAAACAAAATGTCTTTTGATGAGAGCTATTGCCCCTTTGCAAAGAACTGGCTTCCTGTTGGCTTGCTGTGGTTTTCAGAATTAGAAGTTGCTTTCTTTGCAGTCACACACTGTGATTACATTTAACTGATGTGTGTTACTCAAATTGTCCATTCATTCATGGGTACACATTGAAGGACGGACACAGGCTAACTCAATGTCCTCAGTCCTTCTACTCTCTTCCCTGCACTGGAGGCAGGGGCATACTGGTGGCAACACAGGCTGTAAGAACAATTCAGCCATGGGTCTTCAGGACATCTCTGCTGAGTCAAGAGATTTGAGGACAAGCACAAAAAGAAATGAAACTCATCAGTGAAACTATCAGTCTCCAATGCCTCTATAAGACTTTAGCAACCAGTGTGTGTGCAAGGGTACCTGCATAATGTGTATATTCAACAGCAGTGACTGACAATAGTGTAGGTTCTAAAACATTCATCATGGGGCTATTGCACTGACTCCCCAAATGCCTACATCCATTCATCAATAGGAAAAGAGGATTAGAGTAGATCAAGAAAATCCCCAGAGGACAGGGTGTCCTGCCTTAGACTTCAAGGAGGGAAAAAACCCAATGAGTACACAGCTTATAGTTTGAGGCAAAGACTGTTCAGTGATATATAAGGCACTTAACCAATAAAACACTTAAGTGATAGGCTGGCGAGCACTATCTTTCTGCCTCAGCATGCATAGATAGATAGATAGATAGATAGATAGATAGATAGATAGATAGATAGATAGATAGATAGATAGACAGACAGATAGAAGACAGACAGAGAGACAGAGAGAGAGATTATAGATTATAGATTATATGATATTCTGGTTCACAAGGGCCTCTCCACCCATTAAGTATGAAACCAGGGCTAGCTACCTCTTGTCTATTAACAAATGTGGGGGCATTATTAGTAGCCATGTATTGGCCCCAGTTGAGGGAACAGCCAGTGAATGAGATACCCATCCCTATAAATAGTCACATCCACCTAACAACCAATTCACATCTGTGGTGACTGGCATGTTCCAAGAGATGTAAAATGACATCCACGTCTCCTTTGATACAAAAGGTCATTGACTAATTAGGCTTCTTGAGTCTACCTGTGTCCTTGTAAGTCATCTCACTGTAGGGAAACAGCTACTATGTCCTCTTCTGTGTGTTAAGGAAGAGGTCTCTGTGAACACTGTCCAAGGTTTTTGGTTTTTGGTTTTTGGTTTTGTTGTTATTTTGATGGTTTTCCTTGTTTGGGGTTTTCGGGTTTTTTTTGTTTGTTTGTTTGTTTGGTTTGGTTTGGTTTTTCGAGACAGGGTTTCCCTGTGTCACTTTGTAACCTGTCCTGGAACTAGCTCTTGTAGACTGAGCTGATCTTGAATTCACACAGCTCCACCTGCCTCTGCCTCCCAAGTGCTAGGATTAAAGGCGTGTGCCACCACTGTCCAGACTGTCCAAGTTTTTTGATGCCCCAGGGGGACTCTGTGGTGAATTCTCTTCAAGGTATCAACCATCTTAAGTCCTACAGTCTTCAAGAATGAATTTTCTTTTCTGTAGGGAGGAACTTTATAATGCTGAACAAATCTGGCTGACAGTCTTTTATTCTCAAGCCATTGCAAATGAGCAAGAATACTTAAAGGTCATCTGCTCCTATATGAACACTCTGTAACAGTGATTCTCAACCATCCTCATGCTGCGACCCTTTAACACAGTTCCTCGTGTTGTGCTGACCCCCAACCACAACATTATTTTTGCTGCTACTTCATAACTGCAATTTTGCTACTGAAATGTGGGATATCTGGTATGGGACCCCTGTGAAAGGGTCAATCAACACAAAAGGGGCCACCACTCAGTTTTGGAAACCACTGATCTCTAAGAACCATTTTTGATTTTTCCCATAGTGCTAAGGACAAGGGAAGGCAATTAGAATCAGAACTCCTGGCTTCTTAATATGGCTATCTCAAAATATAGAGATATCAAGACTGGACAGTCACAAAGTTAGATGTAAGTAACCTAGGAAAAATTGCAGCTGGCCCTTGGAAGCCATGTTTCTTAAGGGTCCAAATGCCACATTGTGATTAAGCATCTTGGAAGCTACCCTTAGGTTCTTCCTGCCATCTTCAAAACTAAAGCTCCAAGAAAACCTGCCCAATTGTCATATGTGTACACTAACAAAGAATATGCATCTTCAAAAGATGCTGGCTTCCACATAATGTCATTTGCATCACAGATTTGAAACCCCCACCAACTTACAGTCTTTTCAAGATCATGGGAAGGAAACACCTTAGAGGAGATAAACAATCATCAAAGCTTTTGAAGCAATCAATTCATAACTCCCCCTTCAGTTTCTCCCTTTAAGGTCTTTTGTTCCAATCCCTCTTTAGAGTACTGACACTTAGCTTTGCTAAATAAATTTCTGCTTGATCTAGCTGTTTCTCAACTGAATTCTTTCCTTCAAGATGGCAAGAGTAGAAGAGAAAGCTTCACCAAGTAACAGTGTGATAGTAAATGAGGAACTATCTCAGGATGGCCTGTAGTTCCCTGTGACAAATCTAAAAGTCTGTTCTACATGAAGCTAAGAATCATCTTGCAGTATAATTTTATCATGCCCCATAAAAACATAGCACCCTCCATTTCACCAGTGTAAATTGACCAAAGCAGTTTTTCCTACTGGGCTTGAAGACAGCCTCGTCACCCTTCCCCACAGAGATGCCATGCACCAATTGATTGGCTCTAGTGAGCAAATTAAGACTTATTTTCCATTCTAGCTTTCATAAATACACTTTAGACATCAAAAATTTACAGTTGCTGATAGTGGTGCTTTGACAGAAAATGGCCTCCAAAGGGAATGGCATTGCATTGGAGTGGGTGTGGTCCTGTTGGAGTGGGTGTGGTCCTGTTGGAGTGGGTGTGGCCTTGTTGGAGAAAGTGTGTCACTGTTGGGGGTGGGCTTTGAGTTCTCATATATTTCAAGATACTACCCAGTGAGACAGACCACTTCCTCTTACCTGCAAGATGTAGGACTCTCAGCTACTTCTCCAGCACCATGTCTACCTGCATGCCACCATGTACCACCATGATGGTACATGGACTGAACCTCTGAACTGTAAGTGAGCCAACCCTATTAAACGTTTTCCCTAATAAGACTTGCTTTGATCATGGTGTCTCTTCACAGCAATGGAAACCCTAAGACATGGATGGGTAACAAAGCAAGATAATTCAGAGCATCCATCTTAACCTTGGAGTATAAATTTGGTTCCTTTTCTTCCTGTATAATTTGAGGGAACCAACTAACTCTATAACCCGAGGTTGTGGTCAGAATTAAATGGGGAAATGCATGAAAATGGCTAGCATGGGAGTGTTCAACGTACTTAGCTATTGTTCCTAATTCAGTCCAGACAGGATTACTAGTATTCATTCACATGTGCTGCCCAATAAGCTTTCTCTCCCTCACCCCTGGGGGTCTAGAACCTGTAGGGAAAGAATGGCCCCACATATGAGACTTGTAAGACTGAAACCACAATTGTGCCTTACTCATTATCCTGGCATCTTCCTTCCTCTCAGACACCCCTTTGTGCAGTGACACAGAGGTATTATCTCAAGATGTAAACCCTGTGATCCTCACTCTCTATATTAGGACTGGTTAAATTTTGAAAAGAGTAAAAAAAGTCCCAAGTGTGAAGTCAGATTTGTGGGTAGTTTGGGTCCTAGATTTCAAATAAGGGTTTTACAAAGACTCCTATGTTCACACCACAGTCATATTTTCCCCCATCAGAACAACAGACAGGTGGAGTTGATTATGTCTATGCATTCATGTAGGTAATAGTCTTTGAACCTCATTTACATACTCATCAAAGCTCCAGCCACTGGGTGACCAACATCAGGTCAACAGTTGCAGCAGTATAAAATATTTCAGTGCAATAGATAACTGCCTTCAAAACTACAAGGATGTTCACACAGGAATTATGATAATGCTATTAATTAAAGCCGACCCTACATGGGATCAATATCCCTATTGCCAAGTTCAGCAATGGTTCACTACACTTCATTTTTCTCGGTGATGCTAGGGCTTTCTTGGTTTGAATAAGCTGCATGAGCAAGGGAGGAGCCCCCCTCTTCAACAGACATAGCTGAGGAGTTTGCACCCATCAGTCCTCCAGCATTCACGCTGTCATTACTAACAGTGCCCACTCCCCCTTCAAGAAAGGAAGGGGACAGGAAGGGAGGCTGGAGCTGCCCAACCCAGTAAGGACAGAGAGCTCAGCAGCTCAGTCCTTACTCGGGCAGCCACACTGACCTTCTAGGTAACCTCAGAAAACCTTTGAAGCCCTGGAGGCTCTCCTCCGTATCCTGGCAGTAATTCTGACCACCTCCCAGCAACAGCTGAAAGTGGCAGTAAATACAAATGATCATAATAAATAAAAAGCTGTTTGGAGAATGCTGATTAATAGCCATATAAAGGTAAAACCAGTAATTCACCATGCAAGGACATCCTAAAACTAAAGTAAAAAAAAAAAAAAAAAAAAACAGGTAATCAAATTTGCTTACACCTGAAACACAAAAGAGATATTTATATGTAATATTCCAGCAATTACTGTAGAGTAGATGCTGAGGCCACCTAATCTGTGCTCTGAAGGGAATAAAGAACTGGAAGTCACCTTTTTCCCTGAAAAGAGACGAGCCTGCCTTTTGCCTTTGAAGTAGATCAATTTTTTTTAAAGGCAAGACTCACAACTTCACTATTAGCAAGGCATTTCCTTCCCACCAAATGTCGTTTGAATGTGCAGTGTGCCTCCATTGGTTCATGACTTCTGGTGTGGCACTATTTTGGGAATCATGGAACTTTCTGGAAGTGGAGCCTAGTTGGAGAAAGTAAATCACTGGGTAGCAGTGTTGAGGGTTGTAGCCAAGCACTGATTCTTGCTTCTGGATCAGGGGCAGATATGAGCAAAGCTCACCACCATCTCCCTCCACCATAGTCATAGGCCATTCCTACCACCATGCCTTCCCCAGATGATGGACTGTTTCTCCTTAAACCGTGAGCCAAATGAAAGCTTTCCTTCAGTTGCTTTAGCTGGGTGACAAGGAAAAATAACTACTACCCTTCCCAAAGTGAACAAACCTCACTGTTGGTTCTCCAACATAATAATCCCTTTTCTCAGGACTTTCCTACAAAATTTTGTGTCTCACAACTTGAACCATCAAAGAATATGAATAAACAAGGAAGTAGTACATGAAAAATAATAGATTATACTGTTAGGTTAACTGCACTGTTAGGTTAACTGTAGAGGGGGGTGACATGAAAGACACATACTTGATGGTGAGTAAAAGGCAACCAGTTATGCTGTTTTCAACCTTTTTTTCTAGTTGCTTTTCTAGATGACTCAGGTCACGATTAACCGTTCTCTGCAGTGATGGGACATGTAGAAAAGCCCCACCTTCCCAGGCTTTGGGCGTTCTGAGCAGTTTGTCAACCATTATGGTGTGGGTAGTTTTGAATCAAAGTTATGCTAGCTTTTATAACATTTTCCATATTTGCTTTATTTCTGTCTCTGGAAGTAAAATCAAGAGCTATTTCTATGAAGGAAAACAATGGAAGTCCTCCTCCCAACTACAGATACCCACACCCTCTTGGCCAGCTCTGAAGAGCAACATTGACGCCCTCAGGAAAATAACAGCACAAATATTAGAAGTTTTATGTTCTGAGAGAAAAGTGTGAACTGTGTGTACTTAGATAAAAGTCATGAAGTCTACACCAAAGCCTCCGGAAACTTATGGACCAATTGGAGCAGTAGAAAATACCTCACTGCAATAGATCAATTCATTCAAAATTGTATGGATATTTATAGAAGAATTATGATTATGATATTAATAAAGTCATTCCTACATTGGGTCTAGAACCATAGTACCTCTCTTCCAATAAAATAAGATGTTCAGGGGACTGGAGAGACAGACCAGTGGCTCAGAGCACTTGCTGCTTTTCCAGAGAGTGGGGGGACAGCTCACCACCACTTGGGAGTCTGATACCCTCCCTTCTGGCTTCCGTGAACACCTGCCCTCATGTGCACATGCATACACACACACACACACACACACACACACAAGCATAATTAAGTATTTAAATGAGCTGTGAAATGTTCTGGGCACTCACAGGAACAGGATGGGCAGGGAAAGAGGGGCTGCTAAGGAAAATTCCAGTGTTCTGTGTGGACAGTTAGAAGGTATTTCTTGTGAAAAGAACATCTAAATTGTAAAAATGGTCCAAAACAGCAATCATGGGGATGTTAGAGTGTTGAAATCTGAGAATGGAAGAATGCTAATGACCAGAGGTGATGGACCTGAACAGGACGTTGCACGGCAGACAATGCCCTTTGCTGTGCATATTTCTAGCTGATTTCCATTTCTAGACAATTCTGTCCATACCAGTAAAAACAAAAACAACAGATTTGCCCCAATGCTGCCTCCACATGCCTCATTAACCAGACCAGGAGACCCTATTATAAGTTGGGGGGCATGAGAAAGATTTGTTTCTTTTGTTTCTAGAATAATTTATAAACCATCTGAAGAGAATGTAAATAGATGTAGCTCAGGAAGTTTTGTTTTCTGACTTTCTCAGGAGAACCAGGAAGCAGTCTTAGAGAGCATGGTCTAATAGGGTAGGATGTCCTATTATTGCTGTAGGCTTTGGCCACTGCATTAAGATTAACACTAAATGTATTACTATTTTTTAAGAGCCTGCAAGATGGCTCAGCAGGTAAAGGGACTTGCTCTATGTCCCCGCAAACCTGAATTTAATCCTCAGAACCACATGGTAGGAGAGAAACAACTCCAAAAAGTTGCTTTCTGACTACACATGTACTATGGAATACACACACACACACACACACACACACACACACACACACACACACACACACACAGACCTTTGACTGAGGCCCAAGTGTTAAACCCACTCCCTTGGTCCATTGCTCATCTGTTCATTTTATGCACTCCTAACCCACTTTCCTGATTCCTCAAGACTCACTGTGAAGAACAGGACTCCCCCTAGAAAGCCTTCTCAAGCTTGGCCTATCATGAGCCAGACACAGTTGTCATACTTTTTAATATCTGCTTGGTTGTTTATCTGGCATTAGGTGTCAAGTCCTCTGACTGTTGAGTCTAGAGCACTGATACTACAGTCTACACTTGGCCTTGCTCATTAGTTGTGTAGTTTAGGCAAGTCCTGTAATGTCCACAACAGTTGTCTCATCTCTAACAATGACAGTATCAGGTTCTTATAGAGACTGGATTGATATGTATCAAAATCCTAAACTCTGTTTAAGAATTTGATAACCTCTGGTGTTATTTTCTTTTGATTCATGTTCCTCTTCATTCTCTGCCTTTTAATTCCTAGTGTCTGGCACAGTGCATACCACCTACAGGCATCCAATGAAGGTTTTTAGGAATGAATAAATTATCTAATTAATGAAGTTATAAAACTAGCAGACTCAATAAAAGTGCAACGAGATTGCATCTCTCAAGAATACAAATAAGCAAAACATTCCAGTAACAACGCATTCCCCAACTGTATTACACAACAGCGATCAATACTGAAGAGAATACCCTAAGCTAGTCTGTAATCCTGATCTTAGACTGAATAGTCAAAGAAAGATTAAGTTATTTTCAGTATAATTTCCAGGTTATATACCATATTGCCTTCCAAATGCATCAAAAACTTACTAGAATGTTGAAATGAAAATGCTCCAGAGCCCACCATTTACTAATAAATGGTCATTTTACTATTTAGGGAAAAAAATAATTTCTAAGCAAACACAACTACATTTTTACATGCCTCCTTGACACTATGCTCATTCAGCTTGTTTTCTCTTAAACTGTTGATGTGCACAAATATTTTAATTGCATTAATTCTGGAGAAGATGGGATATCTCTTCAAATTCCTCTTTGATAGGTAGAAGGGAAATCCATGGAGCCACGGAGGACATGGAAACCAGAGTAGAAAAGCCAAGCTCACATGCAAGTGTCAATCAAGAGTATCCCTGTTAACCCACTACCTACTTTTAGCACTAAATTTAGGTCAGCCATTTGTTTGCCAGTGTTCGAGCCTCCATTTGTCATTCCTGTTGATTTGGGCGCATGGCTGCTCATCCATTTGAATCAAACCACAAACCCGGAACAGCTTGACCCATTTTCAGAGGTGCAAAAAGTTAGGTCAGCACCCACATCTGAGGTGCCAGATCCTCTGTATTAAATATGTATGGGGAGCTGTAAGTAGAAATGCTCGGACAAACCAATCAATATCTTCCATGACCTTGAACCAGTTTGCCTGGGAAGGATATTTTCATTCACAGCTTCATACCTTCAGTTCTCCAATTGAGGAAAGGAGCCCCGCTCCATACGCCCGCAGTTGACCTTCTTGCTTGCAAAGGCCAAACTCGATTGTGAAGAAATAACACTGGGAGGGGAAAAGTGAAATAGACACACATTCAGTGAATTGGCCAACACGTCCCTTCACAGAATGAAATGGCACCCACAAAATACAAAATGTTGCACTGTACATAATCGCTTTACATTTTCAAATAAATTTAAATCACGAGTATTTATTGTAATCCATTATCTTTCTGAACAACCCTGCTCTAGTTTATATACCTCAATGAACTTCTATTTAATTTCAGCACATGACTTTCTGCATGTTTTTACGATTAAAATTTTAAATAATAATCCTTCCCTAAGTTGAAAGAATATGGGAAAATTGAAAATCCTTAGGAGTCTTGGGAATCCTATATTCAGAAACTTTATGATCAAATCATATCTCCTGTAATAATTTTACAATTATCAATTAATGAGTACATTTTAGTGATGCTCCATGAGAATATGGTAATTTTACCTACCAAATTGTGTTTCAGGGATATAAAGTAGTTCAAGAAATACAGGAAAATGAGTAGGAATCTAGTCACCTCAAACTTATTTTTTAATTTTTTACACATTCCAAAGATATTTATTAAGCTGAGGTGATGACTCAGAGGGTTAAGAGCTTCATGAACAATGAGAGACTCTATCTCAAAACCTGAGATGGGCAATAATATAGGAAAACATCCAACTTCAACTTCTGGCCTTCACACATGAGCAAGAAAGCCTGTGCACACAATGACACACAAAATACACCAAAAACTAAATGTACAAATAAATATTAAATGGTATTTGTTAAAAACCTACTAGGGCAGGTGAGCTTGGGTCCTCCTGGGGACCCCTTGCCCACCCATCACTCACTCCCGCAATTTTTGGGGGGAGGACCCACCCACACAGGAAAAGATGTAAGTTGTTCCAGACCCCACCCCTGGTGTGCCCAGCTTCAAGTGAGCTTGGGTCCTCCTGGGGACCCCTTCCCTGCCCATTACCTGCTCCTTCAATCTTCCAGGCTCTGCTCCTGGCATCAAGAGAACCCACCCACACAGGAAAGACCCCCTGGCTTCAAAGAGGAAGGAAGTGAGTCCTACCAGACCCCATCCTCCACTCTCCCCAAACCCGTATGCCTGGCTTCAGGGAGACCAGTGGAGACAGAGAGACCCCCACCTGCACCCACTGGAAGAAGAGATGGGAAGATGACAGTATAAGAACACACTCTGCAATAGAAAGACCAATATGACTCCACCAGAATCTAGAGACCCCACGCCAGTAAGACATGAAAAGCACAACATAGATGAAGCCGAAGAGACAGACCTTAAAAATTATTTTATTAAGATGGTAGAGACCCTCAAAGAGGAAACAAGAAAATCCCTTAAAGAAATAGAAGAAAAAACAAACAAAAATGCATGAAATGGAGGAAAAGATCAATCAAAAAATTCAAGAAATAAGCAAATCTCTTAAAGAATCTAAGAGAGTCAAGAAAAAGCAACCAAACAAATGAAGTAAACAATTCAAACAATTGAAGGCTTAAAAGCTGAAATAGAAACAATAAGGAAAACACAGAATGAGGGGATGCTGGAAATAGGAAAGCTGGGTAAATGATCAGGAACTACAAATGTAAGTATAACCAATAGAATACAAGAGATGGAAGAGAGAATCTCAGGTGTTGAAGACTCATTAGAGGATACACAGTCATCAACCAAAGAAAATCTCAAATCCAACAAATCCGTAATATATCCAGAAAATATGGGACACCATGAAGAAGCCAACCTGAGGATAATAGGTATAGAAGAAGGTGAGGAAATGCACCTCAAAGGTACAGAAAACATACTCAACAAAATCACAGAATAAAACTTCCCTAACCTAAAGGATATGCCTACGAAATTACAAGAATCTTACAGAACACCAAATAGGCTAGACCAAAAAAAGACATCCCCTCACTACATAATAATCAAAATATCAAACCTACAGAATAAAGAGAAAATATTAAGAGCAGATAAAGAAAAAGGCCAAGTAACATATAAAGGCAGACCTATCCAAATTACACTCAACTTCTCAATGAAAACTATGAAAGCCAGAAGATCCTGGACAGATGTCCTACAAACGCTAAGGGAACAAGGATGCCAGCCCAGACTACTGTACCCAGCAAAGCTTTCAATTACCATATATGGAGAAAACAAAATATTCCACAACAAAACAATACATATACAGGAATCCAGCCTTACAGAAAGTACTGGAAGGAAAACTTCGACCCAACGAATATAACTACACTCACAAAGACATAGGCAATAGATAATCCCACTTTACCAAACACCAAAAGAAAAGGGGAGGAAAACCTACACACCACCACCAATAAATCAAAAACAAACAAGAATCATCAATCAATGGTCATTAATATCCCTCAATGTCAACGGTCTCAACTTACCAATAAAAAGACACAGACTAACAGAATGGAAACAAAGACAGAACCCATCCTTCTGCTGCATGCAAGAAATATATCTCAAAGTTAAAGCGCTATCAGCAGTCTTTTACATGCCAGCATCCAGTTATGCCAGCACCATTTGTTGAAGATGCTTTTTTTATCCATTTTATAATTTTAGCTTCTTTGTCAAAATCAAGTATTCATTAAAATCAGGGTTTTCAATTTGATTCCATTGGTCTACCTGTCTATTTTTTATGCCAATTCCAAGCTGTTTTCAGGACTCTAGTTCGATAATAATGCTTGAAGTCAGGGATGGTGATGCCTCCTGAAGTTCCTTTATTGTACAGAGTTGATTTTGCTATCCTGGGCCTTTTGTTGAGTTGGGGGAATAACAGAGGAGAGCAGGATGAGAGATACCATAATAGAGGGAGTCATTATAGTTTTGAAGAGAGATCTGGCACCAGTGAGATTTCCAAAGATCTATAAGAATGACACCAACTGGCAAACTTAGCAATAGTGGAGAGACTACCTTAAATGCCCATCCCTGATAATGAGTTTGATGACTACCTTATATGCCATCCTAGAACCTTCATCCAGTGATTGATGGAAGCAGAGGCAGACACCCACAGCTAAACACTGAACTGAACCCCTGGAAACCAGTGACAAAGAGGGAAGAGTGATGAGCAAATGGTTAAGAATGGGCTGGCGAAACCAGCAGACACAGCTAACCTGAACAAGGGGGAGCTCTTGAACCCCAGACTGACAGCTGGGAGGCCAGCATGGGACTGATCCAGACCCCTGAATGTGGTGTCAGTGAAGAGGCCTGGACAACCTATGGAGCCCTTGGGCAGTAGATCAGTATTTATCCCTGGCATACAAATGGACTTTGTGTGTCCATACCACAAAGAGGGATGCTCTCTCAGCCTGGACTCTTGGGAGAGGGCCTTGACCCTGCCCTGAATGAAATGACAGACTCTAGATATCTCCTACATGGAAGGGAGTGGGGATAGAGTGGGAGGCTGGGGAGATGGTGGGAAGGTGTAGGAGGAGGGGAGGGAGAAGGAGCTGGGATTGACATGTGAAGCAAGCTTTTTTCAAAAATAAAAGTAATAAAATATAATGAAAAAAACCTCCTAGGTGCCAATGCTTGCTAAAAAAAATAAAAATAAAAGAGACACCAAGAATATCAATATATAAATACCAATATGTCAAAACTACAGTGTCAGTATGTTTTTATAATGAAACCTTAAATGGATACCAATATGCATATGTATATTTTTTAAAGAAAATACCCAGTTGGGTGGGTTTAAAAGGATCTGGGAGGAGCTGGGAAAGGGGTGAATGTGATTAAAATACACTGAACAAGATTTTCAAAGAAGTAACAAAAGAGGAGAAAAAAAAATCTGCAGTTGCTTCTGTTGGGTTCAAGAAATCAACCCAGACAGAAAAACCTCTACCCAACTAACAAAACTCACAGTGCTGTTGGCAAGTGGCTGAAATCACACTATTTTTTCTCTAATAGAAAAAGTGAGAAACTAGCAACACATAATAAGAATTGAATCAAATTAGCACTGTCCTGCGTCCGTGGTGCTAGGACACTGAAGGTGTTGAGGAGGAGAATTTAAAAACTCTTGAAATGGGGCAGAAAATAATTATAATTTCCAGCCCACAACAGCTTGCTCTATTTTTATCCAAGGGTCGAGATGTCCTTTGATTCTGACGGGCTTTGTTTGCTTTTTAATGCAGGGATAACCTCTGAGAGCGAGTGGCCCTATACTCTGCATAACTGAGCTGCACCCAAAGGACTGGCCACATCCAAGCCATGAAACTTCACACCTCCAGAAGCAAAGCCTCCTTCCAGATTGTTGCCAAAGAGGCCAAAATTATATTCCATGCCACCAACAACTCGTCTGTAATGTCTTCCAATATGCCCCTTACAATGTCCCACGTTTACTTTTACAGTCTTCTGCTTTTTGACGTCATCTGGGATACTTTTATGCATGATAGCCACATTAAAGTATAAACTCTGCAGCAAGTATGACTTTCCATTCCTTAAAAGCAATGGAAATTCCAGCACCATTGACACTTTAGACTACATCATTCACTGTTTGGGGAGGTTAGCCGTTGTGTTATAGAATGCTTAGCTGCATTCTAGGTACCAATAAAATCCCCCACCCTCAGGATTTTTAGCAGTTCCATAAAGTGGCCATTCTGCTTGGTTTTGTGATCTTGACACAAACCTTAAACCTATTTCAGAAGATGAACTTTTACTTGAGAACAATGCCTCCATAAGCAGATCAGTACCCATCCCGAGTATACACACGGACTCTGGACTCCCATAGAACAATGTGAGGTGCACTCTCACCCCGAACTCTTGGGGAAGGGTCTAGGCCCTGCCCTATATGAAATGACAGACTATGGACACCCCCATGGAGGGCCTCACCCTCCCTGGGGGAATGAGGGGATAACGGGGGGGTGGGGGGAGGGGAGGGAGAGGGAACTGGGATTGGCATGTAAAAGAAGCTACTTAAAACTAAAATAAAAATAAAAAACATTGTTGCAGAAAAAAAAAGATTGGCCTGTAGGCAAGTTCGTGAGGGCATCTCTTGATTGGTGACTGATTGGGGTTAGTGTCACTCCTTGGCAGACAGCCTCAGATGCTGTAAGAAAGCAGGCTGAGCAAGCCAGGGGGAGGAAGCCAAGTAAACAGCACCCTCCATGGCCTCTGCATCAGCTCCTGACTCCAGGTTCCTGCCTTGAGTTCCTAGGCTGCCTTTCTTAGAAAATAACTTCAAGCTGTAAGATTAAATAAATCCCTTTTCTCCCCAAGTTGCTTTTGGTCATAATGTTTTATTTCAGCAATAGAACTGCTAACTAAGACAGTAGCCTTTTTATTAAAACTTTTTTATAAAAAGTTTGCAAATAAAAACATCACATACTGAAATTAACAAGATCCAAGGTCTGCTGTCTCAACAAGCTTCTATACAGTTAAAATAGCTGTGGAGCCTCTCGCACTGGATTTTGCACTTTCACTATTGGCTATATTGTTTTAAAAGATTTGTTTGCTCATGTATTTTATGTGTGTGAGTGCTCTGTATTCATGCACATCAGAAGAGGGCATCAGATCCCATTACAGATGGTTGTGAGTCACTATATGGTTGTTGGGAGTTGAACTCAGGACCTCTGAAGAGCAGCCAGTGCTCTTAACTGCTGAGTCATCTCTCTAGCCTCCACTATGAACTATATTTTTATGCCCAGTTCACCAGGAAATTTTAAAAGCTACATCAGAGCATGCGTTTTCCTGCCCAAAAAAAAAAAACAAAAACAAAAACAAAAAAAAAAAAACACCACAGAATGACACCCTGATGCCCCTGGAAATAGAAATGAATAAAAATAGAATAGAAATGACACTGTCTTCAGGGCCTCTGTGCTTGCGGTCCCCTCTGGTAGGTAGTACACTCTTCTCCCTGGGCATTTATACACTGATCATTTTCATTTCTCAGTCAAAAGTTGGTTTGCTAAAAGGATTACAAATTAAATGTCAGCCGGGCGTTGGTGGCGCACGCCTTTAATCCCAGCACTCGGGAGGCAGAGGCAGGCGGATCTCTGTGAGTTCGAGGCCAGCCTGGTCTACAGAGTGAGTTCCAGGACAGCCTCCAAAGCCACAGAGAAACCCTGTCTGGAAAAACCAAAAAAAAAAAAAAACAACAACAAATTAAATGTCAATCTAGACATAGAGGACTTCCCTGACCACAAAAGAAGTCATGCTTTTCTGTTTAGTCTGTCTGACATGTTACATGACAAACATCTTGCCCCTGACATCCCCTTATCGGTTGACTTTTATTGCTGTTGTTACCTCTGTCACTTGGTAGGCATGAGCTGTGATCGGATAAGAGACTTGCTTCCTTCTGCAAACTCTTAGCATTTAGACCAGAGTCTAGCACAAAATAATTGCTAGAAATATCTGTAGAGCCGGTGAATGAGTCCACAGATGGACAGCACAGTCAGGAGCTAAGAAGCGGGTTCCAGGCTGCAACTAGGGTTCCTTTGTGGCTTTGTTTTATTTCATAGAAGACACACAAATCTAATTTATGCATTCATTCATTGATCCATTCACTATGCAGCCAGCGAAACTCAGCAAGCTTCTACAGTGTTTCAGGAATTATTATAAATCAACCAGGGATGATACTGCATCCCTACACACATTTTGTTTGTTAAAACTGAGCTCTGGCCTCAGGAACATGGGGTGGGGGAGCAACAAAGAGAGGAATATCAGGACATTAGAAACCACTCTTACCAAGGACTCCTGAAAACAACAAACCCAAACCCTCAAGTCTGTCAACCAAACAACTGTACACAATCCTGGGCACAGTGGGGTAAAACGCTCATCTATGCCCAGAGAAACCCAGAAGACATGTGAGAACCCAGCCCTTCTAGTTCACAAAGCAGAGAACTTAGGCAGTTCAGTGATCCATCCGGGCCTCGTCTAAGCGGTGACATTCACAGGATCTCGAGCTCTGTGTTTTCCAGAGCTCCACGTCAGCATCTGCCACCGTTTAAGGCCTCTAAATAAAAAAATTGGTAGATGTGAGATTTTCCTTTACAGCCAAGTGATGGGGAAATTCGAGTCCAAGGAAAGGAACCTGGACGCTCACAGTGTCTTCTTAGAGTGCCTTTGGTTTGCCTCCCTGATTCGTCTTGCACTTCAGCTTACCACATAGCACCCTCGGAACCCTAATGCTGAACACAGAAAACTTCGTAGGGAAGTGTCTTGCCATATCCAAAGGCATCCAAAACGCACATATGGCCCCAACGACGAGCACATTTCGGTCAGCTATTAGGTCCATTTTTAACGTCCCTCACACTATATCACTTGCATCCATAATGGGTGGCGGCAGTTATCATCCAGATTAAAACAGGCCAGAGAGCCTCGGAGAGAGAGAGCTACTCTCCCAGACACAGCTTCTTCCCCCGGACCTGGCCTTGTTTCTGATTTTACAGCAAGAATTAAACAACCTGCTTTGATTTGACTAGAGACGCGGAAGCTGAGTGATGGATTATCCAGTATATCTTTAGCTAATACGCTTCTAGAAGCAGTACGGCCTCCAAGGGAGGTGCCTGTGCACCTCTGTCGGGTGGTTCTATTCCCTCGGGCCCCTTACCTCATCTGGGAGTCCCTCCAAAAGCTCTGCCCTCACACACTCCACGTGCGCCCACCTTTCCCTTTTGGCTTCCCTGTGTCCATCGGCAGGAACGCCCTGGATGCGGCTTCTGCAGCCTGCTTTTCTCACAGAGCCAGAACTCTTGCTCTGAGACCAGTTTCCACGTCCGGTTCCGCGTGTGGCTGACAGATAATAAACAATGGTGAGCTACAGCCAAAACGCGAAAGTGTTGGCAAAATGTGAATTAGGGTCTTTCTCTGGGTGTTTTCTGTTTTCAACAGTGGTGAACACCTCGGTCAGATCCCTGGCTGAAGGAGGTACTGACCACGCACGTCTGCTGCCTGGCTTGGTGTGCAAAGCCAACTTCTGGTTGAATTGGTCCCCTCCCTTTCCCCCCCTCCCGAAAATGTCTTAGAGTTCAAGAATAACTAATTGCTTCTGGAAAGTTTAAGAACATATTTATTTTCCTCATAGAACTCTCCAGATGTGGTCTGTAATACAGTCCCTTGAGATTTTCCAAACAAATATCCTACCTATTATCAGAAAATAAATATGCAAAAGGTGAAGGGGAAAAAAAAAACCACTCTGAGCCTTGTAAAAACACCTGCAAAAGAGAATTGCTGATTCTTGGCTGCTAATGTCTTTTAAACAGAAACAAATAATAGTAAGACTCACACCCTCCAAATTGAAGGGTACCTTTCATCAGCACTGATGTTCATGAATTCTAAATTTTATACGCTCTAGTGATATATAATTATTTGTAAATATTTTATTTGAATATAATTACATATAATCATTAGCTTAAAACCAAAACAGGAATGATAGATGGGACCTCTTCCGCAGAAGAAAGGCAGAGTCATTTGCATACAGAGTCATTAAGCAGAGAAAAGAAAGCCTGAGCGACAATTGAAATCCAAAGGGATGAGGAACACACCTAAGAGTGCACAGATAGGTCGCACAATGCTGCCATCTTCAGGTCACTGTTGGTAGTACTCCATTCTCAAACCAGATCTGCCCAGATGGGTGGCGATCAAATCACGCCAACAAAATACAGAATAGCTTCATGAATGACTGAAAAATGACTCTCTGCAAGTCTCTCCTTATGTTTAGTGTCAACACCCTGGTCTTGCTGCAGTCACATATTCCAGCTAAGGAGAACTTGATGACGGAGACATTTTCTCTCCTCACTTCCCTATTAGAGTCTCTCTGCCTTCTACCTCTAAAATCCCTTGCATTCTGTGAAACAATTATATTTCCCTTTTCTGGGAGCCATCCTGTACCAATGAATTGGATTTAAATAGTGCATAGGAACTTCTAGGACAAGGATGTTATATTTATTTCTCTAGAAAACAAACCATTGTCTCACTTAACAAATTCCTGAATGGATAAGAACATGAGTGACACATTTCCTGTCACTTTTTCAGAAAGTCCATTCTTGCATAGTAGTCGCATGCATTTTTATTTAATAATCACAACACCATCTCACTATCTAGAATTCTAGTATCCGCTTTATCCAGGCAAGGTGTAAGAAGTTCATGAAGAAGGAGGAAAGAGAGACTGATGGTCATGGAAACTGCGCAGTGAGTTCTATATTCCTCACTTAACAAGACTCCTTTTCACGCCCTTATTCCTCCAACCCTCGGTGTCCTTCTGCAACATTCTAACCGAGCTTTGTTAAAGGGCTCCTAAATGCACCTAAGATAAGAGAACAAGAACAGTGCACTAGAGGGAAAGCCAGAAACTCCAAAGGCACAGAGGCAGAGTATCAGAGATTGAATAAGTGCTTCCAAGTGTGGAGTCATCACTAGACAGTAAAACTTACCGATGACTTGGGCGTTGACAGGGAACCTAGCCTGGCTTAGCTGAGCACTCTCATATACATTGTCTTCCTACATACTAGTGAAGCAGGCAGAAGTTACTGGCTGCATTGTTTAAATGAGAAAACCAGGACCTGGAATTCTGCAACTGCTGGTAATCTAACAAACTTGAGTTTGATTCATACTTTAGACTCAGCAACTCCTCTCCTCACTAGTGACCAAGATTCCATATGCAAAGCTATGGTGACCAGCCTCAGGAGAGTAGAAGTACTATTATCCTGCACTCTGAAAGGGCCCTTGGCAACCTGTCCACTGTGGCTCCAAGGAGGACTCTCCCCTCCCCACAGCCAGGGATCCTGAGAACTCTCCCCCAGGAATCTGACTGGTTAAATAAAAGGGGGGGGATTGCATGCTTTATTGCTTTTTGGTGGGTTGGTGGTTAGGGTGTGTAAAATATGAAAGTAACAGAAACAGTTTCAGACTTGGGCCCGTGTTCTAGGTCCCAGTATCAGAATAGATCTGTAAATAAAAACCCGCCATTGCACTAGCAGGTCACCATTTAGACCAAACTTATATTTGGAGAGGAGGCCTGGGAATGTGGCTCAGAGGTAGCCCATGTGCCTTATATGTACAAGGCCGTGGTTTGCATTCCAGCAACCAAACCAACAAATATACATGTGTGGATGTGTGTGATGGGGAGGGGCATGGGGGTAGGGGTGGACGATCTTGGGGAGTCATGAGGGTGGGGGTGTTAAATTATACTGTGTCACTCTTCAGTTGAAATCCAGGCAAGAGATGCCCTCTGTTCTCATGGATGGCATAAACACTACAAGTGAGGAAAAGCAGACTACCAGTGGGAATCTTAAAACTTCCTGAGTTTGATTCTCCCACAAACTTCTCACTCTGTCTTAAAAGTATGGGTGTTTCCTGGCTTGGGTCTAGGAGAATATGAAGCCTTTGTTGGGCTTTGAACGGTTAATGGTTTTTAGATGAGCTTTAAGAAGTTACTAGAAAGAGTGACACAGTTCTTCCTGTAGAACCATGAGACTTGAGGCACCAGGAGAAGGGCTTCTGAGAACCCAGAAGTCCATCACAGGAAAGGATATTACAAAAAGGTCTCAGGTCCCAGGCCCAACTGCAGCCACAGAGACACAGTTTGGGGAGAGGAGAGTTAACTTACTGGCACTGTGCTCACCCAACTCGCACAAAGCCCTGGATTGATCCCTGGCTCCACATTAACCAGGTAGGATAATAAACATCTGTAACATCAACACTGAAGTAGAGGCAAAAGGATCCCAAGTTCAAGGCCAGCCTTGGCTACATGAGATTGTGTCAAAGACATGGGACAAGGGGTTGGGGAAGGAAAAGGAAAAAAATTTTTTCTTTTGCCAATAGCCGTTCTCCAACCAAAACCCAATGTAAAGAAAGAGAAGGCCCGGGATTTGAGTGCTACTCTGTCAGCTATGGATGACCCTAAGTTGTAAAAACAACAAATATTGTCTTAGCTGCAAGCACTCGTTGAATGAATTAAAATGCAAAGTCCTGAGCTCTGAGGAAGCATTATGGCAAACCTTGTGGAAAATTGATCATCAAATGTAAGAGGCACGCTTAAAGAGGGGAAAAACATCAGCAAAAAAGAAAAAAAACTTTATTGAAGAATACAACCACATGGGGCTTTTTCAGCACCCTATGTTAGCGGGAGTTTTTGTGTTTAAGTAACTCCTCAGAGCTTTTTCAGTGCTTTTGGAATAAATGCAGGATTTTTTAAGAGCTCTCTGGTCATTTCAGTTTTACTACCTCGTCTTTGGCTTATCTGAAAGAATTTTCCATTTCAAAGGTGGCAACCTGACTTATTTTCATTTAACATTTACTTTTCCTATACCAGAATTTAATGCTTTTTTTAACAAAAGAAGGAGGAGAAGAAAGGAAGGAAGGGAGGAAGGAAGGAAGGAGAGAGGAGAAGGAAGAAAAGGATCGAGCCCTGGCTTCTTCCTCCCACTCAAGTATTAATGGGAATGCCATGCACTTACCTAACATCAGGACTACATAAGCAATGGGTCCATCCTAATGCTCAGACAAGACCCATTTAAGACACTCCCACACATCCAGAGCTCACTGTCAAAGACCAGTTTCCACAGGACTCCACTAAATAGTGTAGAGTCCTGTGGAATGCTATGATGCAGTCCTGTGGAGTCCTGTGGAATGCTATGATGGAGATAAAAGAGAGACACCTAGCCTGGAGAGTAGCAGGAATTTGACAAAGGGCTGTGTGATGACAATGGCCAGGTGGTGACCCAATCACACCTCATCACTGTACCACTGGAGTAAAGGTCAAAACTTACTCAGATGGCAGCAGAGACTCCATGTCCCTGGCCCTGTCTTCTCCAGGCACTAGATAGTCGGCATTCTCATGCCTATTGCCCTCAAGCCAGTGGCAACTGACCTTCTTGCTTCTGTCTTGATCTTTACATTTGTGCTTTCTCTGCCTAGAAATGTCTCAGTCACCACATGGCCCTGTGTTAAACTCCTGCTGGTGTCCATGCTAAGTGGCTCTCCTTACATCCCCCAACATAGCATTCCTATTATGGAGTCCTACTGAAACCACTGGTCTTTAAGCCTGTCCCCTCCCACACACTAAGCTTCATGAAGTGGGGAGGACAAGATTTATATTTCTGTGGTGTTGTTTCTGTTTACTGTCTGTCCTGTCCCCTTAGATGACACATGGGTCCTCAGCAAATATGGAAGCTAAGAAGGGAGTGAGGTTAAACTAGAGGAGTTTTCCAGATGGCCGTGCCTACAAAGCCAATGCCAGTCAACCTGGGGCTGCAGTCACTAATCTTAGCCAATTTTTCTAATATTACAATCTTGAAAACATGACAACTTCTCTACAGTAGCCCTCAAATAGGTTTTCACTTATAGGTTCAGAAATAGATCTACCCACTGGTGACCTCTTTTAATGGTTTCCCTCCAAAGTAGCACCCCCATGTAAGCGAGGAAGGGAGGAGCCTGCTTCCCTGCCACAGCCAAGCCCTGCACATCACACACCCTGGGCAGCAGGACTGGAGTCTAATTGGCAGGCATCCCCTACCGAAGCAGGGAAGCACGGCAGCCTGGTGTTTAAGTGGCTTCTGGCCTCCTCGTTATAAGCAGTGACTCTGAGCTCATTGATTCTGACATCTGGATTCTCGTCTGAAACCATCAGGGGGAAACTTCCTCAGTTTGCTCTTTCTGAAGCTTGTAGCCAACTGAAGCCTAGCCAGGGAAAATGCTACCAGTCCTTGGTCAGAGTGTGGAGGAGTTTATGACGTGACAGATTCAGGCACTTAAAGTGCCTCCCAGCCCAGACTGTTCAGAATTAACTACAAGGAATTACCAACAGCATCACCACCAAGACCTCCACTCAGCGGATGAGAGCACACAAGACCAGACAGGCACTATTTTCTCCTGGGTGAATCTCTAAGATGTCCATCCATCCAATTCTACTTCCCACAACATCCATGACTCCTTAAAAAGCACATTATGAATACAGATTGGCTTCTCTTCATGCTCCATAGGCCTGGAAGTTATTTGAAGTTTCACAAATCAAATGCTAGTTTTATATTTGTAGTGTTGCTTTCTGGACCCTAGATGCAGTGCATGAGCCTTGTGGTAACATCTCTATAACACAGAAATTCACAGAATCCAGCTATGAGTTTTAAAGCAATCCCAACATCCTCTTCTGAAAGACTTCACTGAAATCACTACACACCCAGCTGCCTTGGAATGACTAAACTTTCCAGGGAACACGCACACACACACAAAAAATCTTATCCCCCATCATTTTCCAACCAGATGCGTGGCTCAGCATCCAATGTACAGATGTGCTTAATCTTCCTTGCACAGAAGACCTACTTAAGCATAGGCTACAGGTTTGGAACTACACTAGAACCTAAGCAATTCTGCGCTCTTTGAAGGGGAAGAAAACTGATGAGCATACCCTCAGCTATCCATCCTTAGGCACGTCCAAAAAATGTTCTGCATCAAATCACACATTCTCCCCAGATGTGATTTGAAAGGTCACGAATGCTCATATTTTAAAAAATGAGGTTTTTACTGACCTACAAATGAGCTGTGTGTAGCCACTACCTTAAGAGGGTCATTTTAATTTTATCCTTATATTCATAAAAGCAACACCTTCCCAGACATTAGGGCTAACAACCTTACACTTATTCACTGATTTCTTTCCAGGCAAGACCAGGAATTCTAAAAGGAGGGGTGTTGTGTGTGTGTGTGTGTGTGTGTGTGTGTGTGTGTGTGTGTGTGTGTGTGTGTGAAATTTTGTGTTGGGAAGAGTATCTTTAAAAGGAAAAAGCAGTTCTCAGCACTCCGTTGCACTAAGCCTTCTACTTCATGATTTACTAATGAGGGCCTGTGCTTCCCTTCTAGTCACTAACCAACACCACTGGCATCATGAATCTGAGCCCCTTGCTACATGAGAATCTACAGTAACTTAAACTCTAGACCGCATTCAGGTTCAGTTGCACCTCTGTAGAGACAACAATCACCACCAGTTACTGGAGCCTACCCTCCACCAGACACAGGATGGAGGACTTTACATCATGCCCACAGCAGCCCTGAGCGGAAGGCGCTATGGACAATATCATTTGGGAGTCTGAGCACACTGACTTCAAAGTGAGAACCACAGTTCAAGGGTCACCGCCATATTAACTCTAGGAAAGTTACCATTCTGTGTCTTAGGGAATTTGTTTAGGAGAGAAAACAACAAACAAAAAAACCACCTAATAAACTCTGTTTCAATGCTAAACCCCCCATTTTACAGACAGAATAACTGAGACTTAGGTTGAGTAGGTTTGCAGATTTAAGAGACAATTAAGATTAATTATAAGCAGGTGAATGTGGCCCCTAACTGCGTAGCTTGCATTATACATCAATGTCTTCTTTCCATTCCCAAAGTGACAATACTGTGAGATACTAGAATTGAGGTTCTTGACAGTAGGGTTCACAGCAGCAGAACAGGTTAAGGTCTTCTAGCCTGCCTGCAGCCATCCTTCGACAGACTAACTGGGCTAGGGGCACTCACTGTCTTTGGGAGATCCCTAGATCAGCTGGGTATGACCGCACAGACCGGCTGGAAGCCAGTGAGAAGCATACACTATAAACGGGACATGAAAGAAGCTGAGTCACCTGGGCCTCACTGAGGGGACACGGTGCTGAAAAGAGTGTAAATTCAAGAGACCCAAGACTATGGCCAATGAGGTCAGGTCAGAAGTATAATGCACCATTTTTATCGTTTAAAAGTCATATTGTAAAGCACAAAATCAAGTAAAACATAGCATTAAACTATAGCAATATGTGCTTGCATTTGAGTTAGATGCATTACTTTACAGTCACAAGATTAATTCTAGATCATTGAGAATTCATGAGACAATAAAGAATACCATGACTTGAAATATTTCGGGTGCTCTGACTAATGATTTTGCCAAACTCTCTCTGGCTACTAGGAAAGTGAATTTTTTTACAGCTGCCTGGAATGACAGTTCCTCCACTGGCCTTAGAAAGGAAAACAGGTAATGATCATGAGATTACCCTTAGCACTGTCTAATGGGACAAGAACGTCTCAGCTCAGGCCAATTGTCCCATTGCACAAAGATGGTCAAAACTGCCATGAAGCTGTTCTTATTGGGTAATATGGGAATCAAGGCATTTGTATGATAGCTTCTGATGGCTAAACACAATTTTAACAAGATGCAGGTGTGTGTGTGTGTGTGTAAGAAAATAGTTACAAACACACATATGTATCAGCTACTTTTGGTCTACTAGAACACCTTTGTTAAGAATCAGAATCTGGGGCTGGAGAGATGGCTCAAAAGTTAAGAACACTGACTGTTCTTCCAGAAGATGCTGGTTCAATTCCAAGCACCCACATGGCAGCTCATAGCTGTCTATAACTCAAAGATCTGACACCCTCACACAGACAAACATGCAGGTAGCACAACAATGCACATAAAATTGGGGGGGATCAGAATCCAATACCCTTTTAGCAGTTATATATAGCCTTGACTTTATCTTGGAAAAATCATGACTTCTTAGATTCGAGGAAAAAGTAAGCAATTTCAAAAAAGACGTGCCTTTGCAATAAATAGCCCAGTGTTTAAGCATTTCTAAAGTAAACCATTTAAAGGCACTTCCCCTTGGTTCACTACAAAAGAATTTTTAAACCTTGCTGGCTGGGCATCTACATGGGACCCCTGTGTGTATGTGTGGAGCTGAATCCAAAGTCCATCCAACAGCAGAACAAAGCTCTTTTGGCTCCCCTCCAGCAACTTCTTCATATAGTTTTATATTAAATTCAGTCATCTCCCAGCCAAACTACAAACACCTGGACGGGGCTATCTGAAGCTCAAGCTCATGAGAAGCCGCCAAGATCTGAGACCCCAAATTCATTGCTTTGTTTGGTTATTGAGGGAGTGTCGCATTGATGAACAACATCACTCCTAATCTGCTTGAGAGGTTCCGTCAGGAATTCATATTTCACATGCTTTCTCTGGCACAAACAATATTTTCTCATTTATTTTTCCCAGGCTGTTTCCTGTGACTTGCCTTTCTGTGTTTGCTCAGGGGAGGTGTGCTATTAAAGTCCAAGGCAGCTCCTCCATCTCTAAGGAGAAGCTTGACATTGTTCGGGCAAGGCCTTCCTTCTATTATTTATAGATAAAAAACACTTTACATTGTAAAATAGCAGAGCAGCCCCCCATCTAAAACCCTTTTATGCAATAAACTCAACGGTCTGCCTTTTCGGAAAGACAAAGCTGGAGTGCTGAAAGTTAGATGACCCCAAGGTCGCACGCCAAAGTGGCAGCTCTCCGGGGGCCTTCCCCCCCCGTGAGTGAGTGCTCATGGATATGACCACCTGGATCCCTGGGAGCACAGCGATGTGACATGGACTCGCTGGCACTGTTTTAACACTTGCCAGAGTGCCAAACAGCTTCCCAGTGTATTAGCTCACCGATTTCACCACGTCTCTATGACTTTAGATAGTAGTATTAGTCTCACTTTAAAGATGACGGAATTGGAATACAGGGAGGTTATTAAGATTCTTTCCTTGGCTGGATGCTAGTCTTTTTCAGCCAGGCCTTGACTTGGGGCCTTCATGTTCATCTCTGCATTATTCAGTTTTAACAAGAAACCTGTTAATTCGCTATAGCCAGACTCCCCCATGCCCAGGATTAACCAGGCTCCTTTCTCTTACCATGTCCTAGGCAACCTCAGCAAGTCCTATAATATCAGGAAAACCAGAACCCCCCACCTTATTCCCCAGGATTCTCTTAGGAATTTTCTATGCAGTGACCACCACCCCCTTCTGCTCCCTGGCTATAAATTCCCACTTCTTGTTGTTTTAGAAGTTGAGCCAAACTATTTCCTTCTGCAAAGCCCATCACAGACTGACTAGGACACCAACGAATAAGTTTGCCTTTCCATTCCTTGGCGAGGATCATAAATAATATTGACTTTGATGATATCGGTCTGTGATTGATAAAGCCTAGATTTGGACATTAATGCCTATCCTCTGGATTGCCAACTACACTACACTGTCTCACTTGCCAGTCCCTAAGATGTACAGGCTTCCCTTAACTTCTACTAGTATGAGCATCTTGGGGGCAAGTGCTATGGAGAAACTTGAGAACTCGTTAGCTATTGATAGACATTTTGATTATACAAAAAAAAAAACCTGACAATTAATAAATAGGAACTCCTGAAACTGAAAAGCTTCTGTAAGGCATAGGACACACTCAGCAAGACAAAATGGTACCTCATAGATTGGGAAACGATATTCACTAACCCCACATCTGACAGAGGGCTGATCTCCAAAATTCACAAAGAACTCAGGAAACAAGTCTCCAAAATACCAAAGGATCAACTTAAAAAGTGGGGGACTGAACTAAATAGAGAATGCTCAATAGAGGAGTCTAAAATGGCTGAGAGACAATTAAGAATGTGCTCACCATCCTTAGCCATTTGGGAAATGCAAATCAAAATAACTCTGAGATATCATCTCACTCCTGTCAGAACGTCAAAAGCAACAATGACAGTTTATGCTGGAGAGGATAAAAAGAAAAAAAACCCAAGAGGTAGAAACAAGAGGTAAAGATTGATTAAAATGGACCAATTATCACTTGCTAGTGGAAACATGACTGATGAAAAGACTGACAAAATATGTATGGAAACAAGGTTTTTAAATAAATATGTATCTGCTTATTTTTGTTTGAAGGCAGAGAGAGAGAGAGAATAACACTAATCAGCCCCATGCGATGGTCACAGTCACACTCTGACTTAGCTGGATGGAAAGTTACAAGGCCTGACTTTCCAGGGTTTTTCTAATTCTTTTTCCCCAAGTCTTTCTGCTGTAGACGTAGAAGGCAGGTTCTCTCTAGGCAGCACGAGTATTTGATAAATGGATGAACACCCCGTTGCTCCTTCCTCCAGAGCCAGGAGTCGTTTACATTAAGTTCTCATTTGATGTGGCAAAATGACTTTTCAGGAAGACTATATGCCAAAGGCTATATGCCAAAATGCTAAGTGTGGCCATTGCCACAGAGATATTACAAATGGCCTGTATTTTCTTTCCTTTCCCTGTCCATTTTTTAAAATTTTCTATAATGAGCATGTGTCACTCCCATAATAAAAAGGAGAAACTATGGCTTTCATAAAGACTTTTCAGTGGAGGAATCGCTAAGACAGCCAGCACCGGCCCCTACTTCACTGCTGAGAGAAGGGTGTTTTTATGGACATTGTAAAGGACAGACTCTCAAGCCCTGGGAAGAATAATGGTCCTTCCACTTGATTTATTCCTTCCAACCCTAACTGCATTGCTCCCTTACACCTAGTCTGGATTTAAGCTTTCACATGACAGTGTTTCCACACCTTCGGGAAGACCTGTTCTCCTGAAGCTGCAATCCACCCACCAGAATTATTTCCACAGACGGCAGTCCTTATAGAGACAAGCATGTAAAACTTCGGGCAAATGGTGACATTTCTAAGAAGCAAGCAACGAAATTTTTAATCACTGTGGGTTCAAGTCTCAAATCACATTTCTTATTATGCTACCATTCATGGCAGTGCCTGGTGATGTACAGTAATACGTTTTACATCTCCTAAATGTACTCTGAGTTTTTATATCACAGTGCAGAAGAATGGCTTTGAAAATCCTTTTGGCTCCTTTATCTCAAAGCTACATTTATGGAATGGGGTAATTAAATTCCTATAGTTTGATATAACATTACCTCCACTATTCTAGCTGATAAAAGAAAAATCCCAACCATCTTCCTTCTGCTTTTGCTAGAAATGGAATTATGCCACAGATATTTCTGTTAATGCAAGTTAAGATCCTGAGAGCCTATACCATTGTACTTAAACCAGAAACCTCTTTCTCCAGCATATCTTCATGGAAATTAAAGTCACTACAGAAATCTTCTGGACTTAATGAATGCATTCAAACTTTGAGAAGAAAAAGAAATCCTCAGGGTTAAGACTTTTAAGCCATAGTAGGATCTGGAGAACTAGGAGGCTTGAAGTGGCTTCAAAACTCTTTAACCAACACAGTACTTCTTAGTTGGGATTCCTCAGGCAATGATGAGAGCAAGTGTGGATGTGCCCAAGTAGGGTACAAATGATGTCATGGTACCCAAGATAGGGTAGGTTATCTCATTTGTTCTTCACCACACACTAAGTGATGGAACAATATTCCTTCAGGGCATAAGTAGGCAAGAGAATTTGCACCTAACCTGAGGACAAGTTAAGTAACCAAGCAGCCACTTGAACCCACCTATAAAAACTAAGTTTAATGTGCCTAAAGTCACATGTGGTAGTTGAAGGATAGCATTGTGGAGCTGGGTCATGTTCTTTGACTTTGACATGTTTTTAGAGATCACTCTCTGATCATCAAGGTTGCATGGTAGCCCCTTCCCTACAGAGCTGTATATCATACTAACACCTAGACTGATTACTAGAACATTTGCTACATCAAATATTAGGTGTTTCTTCTCTTTTCTTTTCAGTTTGAAATTATAATTGCATTATTTCTCCTTTCCTTTTTCTAGAGGTGGCACCTCCCATGCATCTTTCATTGATCTCTTTCACATTAATGGCCTCTTTTTCACTGATTGGATTATGTGCAGATGGTTTACATAGAAATTACTAAATATTACTGGAATGCTCTGTATAATATTAATTACATATATGTTCTTCGGGCTGACCCCTACGTATTGAAGGACATATTGGTATACTCTACTCTGGAGAAGATCATTTCTCTTTCTCTCGGCATTTCTTAGTTGTGTCCTGTTCTTTATGTATGTCTGAGGGCCTGCGGTCATTCTCCTGATCACATTGGCATAACTGATGCCATTTTCCCTGATTCTTTCCACACGTTTAGGCAGTCATATTGGTAAAACTTATGGGTTTAGCTTTTGATATTACTAGTAGACCCAACTGAAGGAAAACTCCCTGAACCTCTGATTCTTAAAATCTTTCTACACCCTATTCTGAAGTGTTGCCTGAGTAGGTTTGGGAATGGATTTGAAGATTTTTCACTGAAATGCATTTTGATTGGTCTGTAATGTTCTCATCTGTTGTGAAGAGAACTGTCCTTGATCAGGGCAATAAACACTACAATTGTTTGTGGGTATCAGGACAAATATTACAGATTATTGTTAGGAATTATGCTGGTTTAGTACATTAGTGGCTGCAGATTCTTCAGTAACCATGAGTTCACTAGCACTGAGTACTTAGGTTTCAGGCAAAGGCACTGTTTCCTTATTGTTGAGTGTGTCTTGAGTCCAATTTGAAGAGCTATTGATTACTGTCAAGGAATGCATGACACTACTGCATCCTTAGGGTTTTGTGTTATGATGATATTAATGTGGCTCATAGTTGTCATAGTAGGGTATGAATGTTGGTTGTTATCATCATTTTGAAGTTTTCATGATATCTTCTGTATCTTGGAAGCAAGGCCTCAAGGAAATGGTATCCATATCAATTCTACCTCAAGGGTGGCTGGGCCCAGCTTCTGAAGTATATGGTATCTTCAACAATACAGACTCACATTCCAATTCTGCCTTTTCTTTTCATAAGTCCTATTTGTCAATTGTTAGTCTAATTCTTAGGCAAATGGAGTCTTATACATGAAGTCTTTTCCTAAACCTACATCATGGAGGGAATTGCCTAAGTTTTCTTCTAACAGTTAAATATTTTAGGTTTCAGGGTAAGGTGTTAGATCCATTTGGAGTTAGAATTTATAAAGGTGCTATACATGGGTTTAATTTCATTGTTGTACTTTTAGAATTCCAGTTTTCATGACATTATTTGTATTATATGTTGTATACTCAAGCTTATATTCTTGGTGTCTTTATTGAATATTAATTGACTGACCTAACATGTACTCATATTTGGGTCTTGGATTTTGTTGCATTGGTCTACCAATTTCTTTTTCTGCAAGGGCCACATTATTTTTGTGGTTGCTTTTGTTGTTGTTTTACTAAGGCTCTGTAATAGGTATTAAAATTCATAATGGTAAAAAGAAAACTAAGTTTAGGTCCTCTCCTCTCCATTATGCCATGCCTCTTACTGCACTTAAGGCTCAGAAATTAATGTTTCATATTGATACTTGGAATTTCTAAATATGGACCCAGTGCTTGTGAACATTAACAAATTTGTATGCATTTGTCTTGTTAATCTCTATCATGACTGATCAAACTCCAATTCAAATTCAAGGGGAAAGTGTGGGGGGAATTCCATCCTTTGTTAGGGATTTAGTTCATAGGGGTAGAGCTCTTACATAGCAAGGGCAAGATCCAAGGTTCAATCCCCAGGACCAGGGGAATTAGATATCGGTAGATTTCCCCATGCCACCTGCCAGACATTCCAAATATCCTCTTCATCAACATCTATGGAGCACTGAGAGGCCCAGCTGTTGACTTTGGGGTAGTGTGGGGACAATTTGATGTTCCTATAGAACAGATAGAATCAGTGTTCTCTCGGTGCTCAGGGAATGGTGTGACCACAGCAGCTTTGTTTTCATGGGTTTCCAAATTTCCAAACTAGGTGTTCTGTGTTTGTTTTCTTTTCTCATCTGTTATATGATGGCTCTTGGAAGCCCCTAGGATACAGTTATAAATGACCAAGAAAGATTTGAGTTGCTAAAGCGTACAACTATTTCATACTACAAATAGATTGGTTCCTGAACAAGGTGAGCAACACAGGGCTCTCGGAATACGAATCGATGACAAATGCCTCATAATAGTAACAACGCATATCACAAGTAAAACACGAAGGGATAGAACAAGACAGCCTTGGCCAGAATAGTAAATGTTCTCAGAAGAGAATTAGTCCAAAGAAAGCGTGGCCTCGGGGCATCTGGACAGAAAGAACGATGAAGACAGACAGCAACAAAAACAAGTTAATGAATTAAAGCATTGCTTACAAGATGACTCTACTTTTCTATATGCGCAGCAGATATAAAAGTGAGTGTAATGAGTTGGAATAGATATTATTAACTTTTAATTAAGTTCCTTAGTAATAACATACAAACTGATCGGCCACCCAAACATCTCAATTAAGGAAGTAGAAAACCACTTTCCTCCCAGCTCTTTGTCAGCTTTGTATCAGATGATTCAAGCAGCTGAACCAGTGCAAGGACTCTACGAGGAATAAATAAGCCTGAGGCTTATTCAAGCTTTCTGTAAAGATACGAAAGTGGTCATTTTTAATGTCATCCATGTTCAGAAAGAACTATAGCTGGACACGCGTCTTCTTGCACTGAAAGTTTCTCCACCCACAGTCAGCTATGAAAAGACAATTCAAGAAATAAGCTGGTGTGCTCAGCAAATAGGAAATATCCATAGGAACTCCATAGATGAAGACTAGACTTATAATTGTACTTATCATGTGAGCTGTACTTGGTTCTCAGCTTAAGACTAATTATACATTTCAATGCTGCTCTCAACAGAGAAAAGTCGAGGCTAGACATAGAAATTCAAACAAAATTTGATGATACTCATTAAGGCTCTGGCCAGTGCAAAACAACGTTAGAAACAAACCATTTGTTTGATAGGGAAAATACAAATAGAACTCAGTATGGTTAACATCATTGATTTTTACTAGAAAATAACTTTGTTGGTGGCCAGGCCTCTGCTTAGAATGAATTCTACCATTTCTGAAGGCAGGCTAGACTTTCATCTCCTCAAACTGTGCTTCTGAGAATACCAGTCGAGTGGGACGCTAGCATGCAAGAGGGCAGCCGCCTAATGACTTTTCTCCATTCTCAAGTTCAGCTTTCTCATGCTTTAACTTCTTCAAAATGGACCTCCATCTTTCAAGTAAAGTCTTCTGAGATCTCCCCCTCAACTAACAAAATGAAATCTACTATTAAATTAGCAGCACGTGTTACAGTCAGTGGTATCTCAGAAGGAAGGAAATGTGGCAAACTTAGAATATTAGCTTCTCATCATTTATGGAGACTCACTTTATGTATTATATCTTATTAAAGGTCCTAAAAAGTCCTATGATTTAAGTCAAAGCATTTTGTCTACTTAGTGTTTCCCAAACTGTGCCCATGGGTGTTTCTGTTTCACGAGGCTTACATTCTGGGAATGCATCCTGGGAAAGACTGCTTATTCCTTCATCGCCCTTGGCTTCGACTCTCCTCTCATCAGCATTATTGAGAGCCAGCAATAAAATCCCTTCAATCAAAGAGTGACAGTAAACATGTCTCAGGGTCAGCAGAATGGAACAGATGACCTCAAACCCCATATAGACAGAAAATTCCAACTGGGCCAGCGGCCAACTTACTCTGCTTAGGAAACATCTGTGTCCATATTGATTGCTTTTCCTACAGATAATGTGCCACTTGGTCTGTTGCAAATGCCTTCATAATGTGAGGAATGGATTGACAAAAGAAGCCTTCTGCAGCACAGGATGGGGTGTGCCCTTTGCTGACAGATTCCCCCACCTCCATGTATTCTAACTCTGGGTGGAAGGGACATCCGTATACTTCTAAGGCTGGTCCCTAAGTCCCCTTCATCAGTACATTTCTGCTTGCACATGATGGTGCAGGTGAGTCATTGGTCTCAAAGAAGAATAGTATGGTACAAAACAGAACCACCTCACGGCTCCTGTCATTCGGAGTGTCCATTTTCAGGATACGCAGCAGGACATCCCATAACAAAGAGGCTATCCTATGCAGCAGTGTTTGCATATACAGGATCCTGGATATACAAACGACACTGAAAGATCACTGTGTGGCTTCAGGAAGTCATAATGCAGCATTGTCTGACTAGCCCCTCTCTCTCTTCAATGTCACTGGTTTCTTCCGCTACTGAACGGTGACGGTTACTATCTACAACTTGACAGATCTAAAATCAACTGGAAAATGGACCTCTGGGCATACTTAGGAGAGATTATCTAGATTACGGTCAGCCTCTGAGAAGGTCTATAAGGGATTATCTTGATTAATTGACATGGGAAGGCCCATCCAAATTATGAGCAAGACTGGTCCCTGGGCAGCACATCCTGAACTGGAGAAAGACAGCTGGGCACTGGCACACATGCATTCCCACTCTGCTTCTGCATTGTAGATGCTAGGGGACCTGCTGTCTCAACTTCCTGTTGCTTTAACTTCCCACCATGATGGGATGTACACCCTTAACCTGTGAGCCAAAATAAACCCCTCTCCCTCTTCCACTATTTTTTGTTTGCTTGTTTGTTTGTTTTGTTTTTAGTCATGGTATTTGTCCACTGGACATGCAAAAATGATTTCTGGCTAGCAGAAAAAATAACCTCGAGATTGTGGTTATTTTAGCAAGACATTGTAGTGTATTCCTATAATCTCAGAAGTTCTGGAAGTAGAGACAGGAGGATGAGGAACTGAGGACCAGCCTTAATTGTGAGCAGGACCAGTTTCTGGGCAAGAAGATCCTGAACTGTATATAGTGAATTTGCTACATAGTAAAGTCAAGGCCAGTCTGAGCTACATGAGACTTTGTCTTGAACAAAGGAACTGTGGCTTTATTGCCTACAGAAACAAATCATTTTATACCTAACTGTGGAATTCTTCCTTTTAGTGCCTATAATGTCTCAGAGTGCCTCAAGTTGCACTTGCTTCAACTACCATCCTAGTGTCTGACTTTCTTCAACTACCATCCTAGTGTCTGACTTTCTCCACATTAATGAATTGAATTGCATTGTGAAACATGCTCAAGACTTACGTATGAAAATCATGTTTACAACCATTTGACGTTATAATTCAGGGCCTGTGAGACAGCTCAGCAGGTAAATACACTTTCCATCTGAATCTGACCCTCTGAACCCACATGGTAAATAAAAAGAAAAAACCAACTCCAGTAAATTATCCTCTGACTTGCACATTTGTACAAAGGCACACACATGCACACAACACACATAAAAACAAATATATAAGCAGATACAAGAAGTTTTTAAGTTATATTCAAATCAGCTTGCCTTTCAACACAATAAGATACTTTACTTAGCAGCCATCTTTTCTCAGAAAAAAAATTCTGTTGTCTACCAAACAGAACTGTAGAGTTAGGGATAAGTGGTATAATGTAAAAATAAATCTTATATGATCTTGTCCCTTAAACATAGTGTATTCTAGCATAAAATCTCACTTCCAAAACAAAGGCCAGCCACTTTGATTCTACAGTTTTGTTTCTGCTTATAGATGTGATTCATTGCCAATGGACCTTTAAGTTTTGTTTTAATTTTGCATTGAAAGGCCTTCAGGTATAATATATTTTCTCCATTTCTCCACAGACTCAAAGGCTTTGTATTAGTTTATACCAGGCTGTTTCATAGATGTTTGCTACTTATCTGGCCATGGAAGGTATTTAAGTTTACAAATCCCAATATACACACTAATGTATTAAATCCACTTTAACCAGCGATGAGAAGTACTTTATCTCAAACTTGTAACACATGCCATGTAGCCCTTATTGGAAATATTTTTTACGTATCTGCCACACACAGACCTGGGACAGTTATGAGGAGTAAGAAAAGACTCTAGCAGCCAAAACTAATGGCCTTATTCATTATCCACCAGAGGGCAAATTATTTACATGTATAACAATGCATTTGAAACACATTTTCCAAGCATCATCATCAATTCCTTTAGATACAAAAGAGGCTCATTTAAATGGTTCTCGGGGCATAAAAACCATTGCCCATAGAAAGCAGCAGAGATAGCTTCATTCTCGAAACTGAGCATTATTAACATGTCAAAATAAATACCAGGCAGAAATATAGCAAAGGAATACACTGTCTACAGGCAATGTGGCCTGAACCCTCCCATAAACTAGATTCACATGTCCAAAAGTAGCCTTGGACTAAACCAAGTTTGGCAGTGCCAATTAGCCTGAGTGGATGTTGCTTTCCCCCTCGGACAGATCTGTTGACAGAGCATCCCAGAAAGTTATTAAGTGTCTTCTTTCATGAGTCATAATTTTTATATGTGCTTAAGTTCACTATAAACAAGGAAAAGTGTGTACTATATAAACAGAAGCATTAATAGTATAAAGCTCACCTAGAGTACAGGAATAATATAGTATGACTCATGGTCTACATAAATAGCAATGGCAGCAGTTTGCCATCTGTTTCCTCTGTGGATTCTTCTCCTTTGGTATGTTACCCCTCATCCTCACCTACTGTTTCTTCAGGGAACTTGATGCAAACAAATTTATGGAAGGGACTAATAACAGCTCCCTTTCTCATCAGGTGTAGCCCAACACAACTCTCACTGACCATAGACCTTCTTGCCCATGCTAGTAAGGCTTGAACTCTTAAGCTCTTACAAATGAGTCACTCAACTGGCCTTCTAGCTTCAGTGTATGGTTTGAAAGTCATTAATATGCATGTTATCCAGCAGGTTGTTTATCCATCTTGTACTTTGCAGTGGTCTGGTGGGACTCTGCTATCTTCCAAGACCACTTTCCAGTCTTTTCCCACGCACTTGGTTTTTCACTGAGAGATGGGCAATAGCTCTATGTGTCAACAGCAATTGCATTACCCATTTCATAAAAGTCACCGGCTTTACCACAGTGAGTGTCCTTCTCCACAGTCTCCACATCACTTTCCAGACCCTTCCTTGAGTTTGCCACACTTCAAAATAAACAACCAACTTACAAAATTAGAACTTCAGTGTTCGTATGAAACTGAAGGTAAGAGGGATTTTTTATGTGAGGTCAGGCAATATCAATAAAAGTGAATAAACCAAGCAAAACAAGGGGATTACTGCACACATGCATGCATGCATGCACACACACAACCTATATTGGCAGAGATGGAAAATGCTCTTCATTCAAGTCTTTTATAACCTTACATTCTGCTTCTTTTTAACAGGTCAAAACTCCTGCAAGCAGGCTGCACTTCCCAGTGGACACTTAATCCTCCCTCATCTGTCAGGAGTGATTTCATAGTTAGAAAATACCGTCTTTTCTATATTATGCCCCTTGACTAGGAATCGTAGTCTCAAACACTGTACTGGTTACACACAAACTTGAGTCACCAGGAAGAGGAAGTCTCAGTTAAGGAGCCACTCCATGACACTGGCACCTGGGCATGTTAATAGGCTATTTCTTGATTAATGATTGATGTGGAGAGCCCAGGCCATTGTGAAAGGTGCCATTCCTGGGCAGGTGGCCCTAGTTAGTCCTGGTTGTATAAGCAAACTGAGCAAGCCATGAAAAGCCAGCCAGCAAGCAGCATTTCCCCACAGTTCCTGCCCTGACTTCCCTCAATAATGGACTGTGATAAGGAAGTGTAAGCCAAATAAATAAAGCCTTTCTGCCCCAAGTTGCTTTTGCTCAGCATGTTTTTATCACAACCTAGAAGCAAGCTAGGTGAAATTCGAGGAAAAGAAAATGGAGGCAGGGGAGAGAGAAAAAGAATATTAAAAACAGCATAATGAACTCTACCAATTACAAGTGTTTTAATGTATGGAACTAAGACAGCCAAGGATATTAGAAGCATACTAAGAAATTTCCTTATAAAAAAAAAGCCTCCCTGCCCTTGGTAAAGAAGGTTTCAAATTGTAAGTATCTTTTCCCTAGAAAATACAAAAGTAGAAACAAAGAATACAAAAGTAGAAACAAAAGCTATCCAGGCCCTAAACTACTCCTCAGAACCTTTAAACATGTTGCTCTTTTAGATCTTATTACATGTATGGACCTTTTTTTTTTACCAGGGTAGTCATGGTTTCTTATAACTCATTCTGTAGACCTCTAGCCTCAAACTCAGACAGATCTACCTACCTCTGCTTCCTAAGCACTGGTATTAAAAGCCTATGTCTAGGTCTTCAGATGGTGAGATTATCATAAATGAAAAAAATAGAGCTACTTCTATTCTGCCTTTTCTTTTAGGAGAGAAATATATTCCGTGGTTTCCACCTCTCTAAAAAAGTAGGCAACAGAAGAAAATTTAAAGAAAATTAGGAAAGGGTTGAGGAGACATCTCAATCAGTAGAGTCCTTGTCTTAGAAGCACAAAGATTTGAGTTCATTCCCAGAACCTATAGTTAAAGAAAGATAGTGAATATATAAAAATAATGAAAATAATTTAAAATAAAGAGATGAATAAAGTAATAAAAATAGATTAAAGTAATAAATGAAAATAAATTTTAGAAGGTCTGGGTATGGTAGTACTTGCTTGTAATACCAGTTCTGGGAAGATAGAAATGGGCAAACCCCAGTTAACTGCTTGTTGAGTTTCAGACTGGTGAGAGATGCTGTTTCAGCAAAGATGGACAATGCCTGAAGAGCAGCACTAGAGGCTGTCCTCTGAATTTCTACTCACATGCATAAACACACATGCATGTGCACACACACATATACATATACACAAGAAAATGTATTTCCATTTTTTATTTGTATATATTTGTATTTATGTGTGTACCTAAGTGTGCCTTTTGAAGCTCAGAGGTCAATATTAGAAATCTTCCTCTATTGTTTTCCACCTTAGCTTTGGGGACAAGATCCCTCACTGGACCCAGACCTCATTGACTGGCCAGCAAGATTCAGGATCAGTCTGTCTCCCACCACCACCAAGCTGAGATTACAGACATGGGCTAATAGCTGGATGCTGAGGATTTGAATGCAGGTCCTCATGCTTGCATAGTAAGCCCTTTCCCCACTAAGACATCTCCCAGCCAAGAAAAAAATAATTTCTTGTTGGGAGTAAAGAGTGTTCCTTCGCTATATAACTGTGGCAGACACTCAACTGAAGACTGCCTTTCCTTACCACGTGGCTATATTCATTTAAGCTTTCTGTTCCTACAGGTCGGTGAGCTTCTAAACATCGTTCTATTCCTAGTCTGAAATCATGAAAAAGTATAGTATGTAAGCTTTCTAGATTTGACTCTTTAACATCTTCAACACAACATTCAATCCTACCTTTCCTCTTACATCACTTGTCTGGGGAAGACCTTTCCTGATATAACATCTAGCCAATCTCTTCTGGGTTTGTACTTAGAATAACTGTTGAGCCTAAATTTCTTAATGCTGTCTCAAATCATATCTGATTATAACCATATCAACATGTCAAAAAATATTACTAGCTGTAATTCCTACTCTGCTACAAATATACAGCTTTTACTATGACAAATATTTCCACAGGATTCAGTAAAAAAAAAAAAAAAGTACAGCTACAGACCAAATCTAGCTCAGCTCTGGCTTTTGTGAATAAAGTTTTATTAAAATACATCCATAAGGATTCATTTATGTATTATCTATGGCTACTTTTGTTCCACAGCAGCTGAACTAATTTTGACAATCATTACATGGCTCTCAAACCTAAAATACTAACACTTTATATCTATCCAGTCAACCTCTACACAGGAAGGCTAAAATACATATTTTGGTAGTTAATAAACCAAGAGTTCATTATCTTTTGTAAAATGAGGACACTGCTAGGGTGAAATCATGCTCTCCCCAGAACATTTGCCTAGGATTCACAGTTACTGGCCATGAGTTTTATTTCACCATAGAATTAAGGCACTGAACAGATTTTTTAAGTTGAAAATTAACTCACCGTGGCTAGTTTCTGAACATCATCATCTGATGCTCCCAGAGACGCTAAGCCTATTTCTTGTGAAAATTGAGCAAATTTAGGATCTGCAAGCAGTGGAACGTGTCCCAAGAGTTCATGGCATGTATCTCTGTAAGGAAAAAAAGCATCATGAAGGCATGTTACACAAGAAATTTTAAACTACCATCTGTAGACCAAGACTCAAAACCCTAAATACTATTTTATTCTATAAATAATTACCGTTAATCAGACCTGAAATGCAGATGCATCATATGATTGCTGAGAGCTTAAGTTGGATATGTATGTCATACATACATTTATTTGTAGGGAGGGTGGGAGGGAGGGGACGGTGTGAAAGTGAGAGAGAGAAAGCACGTGTGTCCGTGAGAGAAAATGTGTGCATGTGCCTGGGAAGGCCAGGGACAACCTTGGGTGTCATTCCTCAGGTGTCACATGCCACTTTTTTTCTCTTTTGAGACATTGTTCCATTGGCCCGGAACTCACCTAGTAGACTTGGCTACCTAGACAGTGAGTCCCGGGATCCAGCTGTCTCTGCCTTCTCACCACTGTAACCTGACTTTTTTCTTAACATTGGTTCTGAGCTCAAATTTATGTCCTCATACCACCTCAGTCATTTCCTTAGGCTGGGGTACATACTTTTAAGAAACACAATAAAAGCCATTACTTTTTTGGAGATGTGGCCCTTCCATATCGCCAGTGAAGAATGCAAGCCTGGAACTTGCATTCTTCCCAGTTCTGCTTCCTGGGAAGCCTACCCAACAGGCATGCGCTACCACCTGGGGGAAGCCACGTCTGTTTTTGCATGGTACTACATGCTTAGCGCATAGTACTTGCTTTACATGACATCTTGTCATTCTCCACGCAGCCTTAGGAATGGAACTTCTTGGTGTGAGACCTTTCAGGCCAGGATAGACAAGCTACTAAATCACTCCCAATTTGGCCACGTTATAAACAAAATTTGACTGAAACACAGCCCTGCCCATTTATAAAGGTATTGTCTACAGTCATTTTTTGGTCAACAACGACAGAGTCAGATAGCTGTGACTGAGATGATATTTTTGCAAATTCTAAAATAATTGCTGGCCCTTTAGTAGAGAAAGCTTGCTGATTTTCGGCATAGGTAGTAATAAACTAAATTAAATTTAGGCTGGAGGATGCCTTTGAAATTGAGTCTTTGTGTAGCAACTGTGGCCTAGCTTGGTAGAAAGTGACTGAAAGCCTAATTTGGGAGTAAAGTCTTTTAACAAATAGCTGTGTCTTAGCCAATTCGAGTGTCTCAATTCAATCCCAGGTGGCTAGCTGATTCAAATAAGGCAATCACCCAGGTATCATCAATTAAGCTGTCCCTATGGGTCACTTCCATTTTGTGCCCATAATTGTTCTCTGACCACCTTGCAGACTTGGCTCACTGCGGTTTTAAGGTCCAATTCAAGAATCACAAATAAAAACCAATTAAGAGAGAGAGTTGTGTGTGAGAGAGAGAGTGTGTTGCTTATGATTGCACTAATTATAGTTTTTAAAATAAATGTTATCTTTTGGCAATAGTAATAAACCCAAAATTGGGGTTCAACTTGTCATGATTTTGAAAATCCTGTGCTCATCCTTTAATTCTTTTGTGCTCTTTTGTGCCCTTATTAGACTTCACAGAGCACTGAGAAGCACCAGAGGATCATCAAAGTCACTGTCCAAGGGGGCTGACCCTGTGGGCATACGCTCACTTCCTTTTAGAAAGGCCCCTAGGAGATCCTCCCAGTTGTCCGATCTGGACATGAACCTGGAAATAACAAAGGCCCGCCATGTTCTCATTTGCTTGAGCTTCCATTTGGAGCTGGGTAAGTGGGCAAGAGATGGGTGTGTGTCACAACTGAATGAGGCAGTTGTCCTCCTAGGTCACTGTCATGAAGAACAAACTGTTTCCTGAGAGCCGGTTACATTGAAATTAATTTTCCCATGACACTCAGCATGGATCGAGATGCAGAAAGATTTATGTTCATGATTAAAAAAATAGGTTTCTATGTAGTAACTGAATGATATTTCTGAATTCACCTCTGAAATGTATCACTTCATAGGTGCTGTAAGACCAAAGTCTGGTGCTACTGCCATTATTACAAAAACAAAGTTGGGTGACCATATGAATCATGGTAAGTGGTATGAGCTTGACACACACACGAAACAGATGTCACTCAAACAAATAATTTTGTTCTCACAACTCAAACCATATGACCAACCTTTACCAGGCAGGTCAGCGGTGTTCTTTCTTCTCTGTGCTGGTTTAATTTAATTTACAGATACCGTATAAATGAGGAAGTCCATGTCTTAGAGCATAGACAGAGAGCGTAGCCAACATAGTTATCATAAGGAAAGCCATAGTTAGCATGAACTGCGCCCTCTCTTCTGCCATTATTAGCCCAATGCTTCCAAATCACTTGAGGGCCTTTTTAAAGATGTCAAGTGTCTAGACTCCACTTATGACCAGTTCAATCAGACTTCCTGGGATTGACCAGGAAATCATTTTTTAAAGCTCCCCAGGTGAAAGAGACACATACATAGTGAGAACTGAGATCCATTCTCACAGCTAATGGCACTGGACTCTCTTCCAGCAGGCTTACCAATAAATAGTGCTTCAAAAACAAAAGTGCTTATATGATTTGAGGATACTGTGCATTTCCACTAAAGTTGCATCATGATCCTGGAGAATAATGAAAAGCCATGACTGAGTAACAGGTAACTAATTAATGCTTCCATGGTATTCTGTTCAGGTGCACGCCTACCATTCCCACACTATGGGGACTCTGATCTGATCCTTGTGATCTATGATCTACACATCAATGCTGGGATGAAGGTCAAGTGGCCTGCCCTGAAAAACTCTAGGCACTCCCACTTTAGACTTTGATATAAATACTGAAGCATCCCTTCTGATCTTGGAAGAAATGCAGCAACAGTAGCTCCACATCAGACCAGATATCTAGCACCTGGAAAAAAATATTGGGACTGGTATCAGCCTGGTATCAGTAAACCATGGGAACAGAAAGGAGAGTGCCAATTATGGTCAACACTAAACTGAGCCAGGCATGGTCCTGGCTGCTTTACAATGTAACAGAGTAAGTCACAGCTGCAGTAAAGGTTGATTCTTGGGGTAACTTCAAATAAACCTAAACTCTTGCTTTATTGTAAATTTAAAGCCTGACATAGGACAGTCTTCCAGGTAAAACTGTACGAATGGAGTTCAAAAAGTTGCTTTCAAGTAAAAGTCAGTAGCTACAAAGTAAAAAGAAGCACAAGTTGACCAAGAGCATGGAGGAATCAATTCTCAGTGGAAAAGGGCCGTGACGTGGATCTTAAATTAACGTGTCACTATCAGAAGTCAGTAACAATGTCCACAATCACCACAATGACAAGATAAGCAAACTGTACATAGGATAAAATAAATTACAAATTTGGAAGGAGCCAAGTCACACAATACAACAGAGTTAAGTTATATTGTTCCATTAGAGATAAAAGCCTGAAGCAAGATGTCTAACAGAATCTTCAACAGAATGTTAGGGATGGCCTTTGCTCTGTTGTGGATACAAATGATTGCTCCGTATTTCACTAGTCTGTGCTCTCAGTTTCATCTCCATGCAGGAGCCCTGACAAATATTCCTGAAGAAATTCTGGATGCATAATACACAGCACCCTTACTTGTCATGAGCCAATGCTACCAGGTTCCATATTTCAAGGCCAAGAGCAAGGTTATTATCATTAGGGCTAGTGGAACATTGAAATGAACACTGCATTATTCTGTCTCCCAGCCTTTGACGACAAAGACACGTGCAGGCACAGAAGGAAGGGGCCAGAGACAAAGACCAATGAGCAAAGAAAGATTTTCAACATTTCCGAAAAAAAAAATCCATTAGGGGCTGCAGAGATGGTTCCACAGTTAAGAGCGTTTGTTACTCTCACAGAGGATCTCGGTTCAATTCACAGCACCCACATGGCAACTTACAGCCATCTGTAACATCAGCTCCAGGGTATCTGATTCCTTCTTCTGACCTCTGTGAGCACCAGACGCTGTGCACATGTAGACATACATGCTGTGCACATGTAGACATGCAGACAATCATCTCAAATACATGAAATAAATCTGAAACCATTTTTAAAGAACTCACTAAATACAAAAAGTAACATTTCCTTTAGTTTCTTTCTGGTGGACGTAAAGCTGAAGTTGATCGCTTTAGAAGTCTGGGAGGCATGGGAGTGCCGACTTGTATATCTACTATGGAAATCAGTATGGAGATTCCTCAGGAAAATGGGAATCAGTCTACCACAAGACCCAGCAATTCCACTCTTAGGCATATTATACCCAAAAGATTCACATTCATACAACAAGAACATCTGTTCCACTATGTTCATAGCAGCATTATTTGTAATAGCCAGAACCTGGAAGCAACCTAGATGCCCCTCAACTGAAGAGTGGATAGAAAAAATGTGGTACATTTACACAATGGAGTACTATTCAGTGGAAAAAAACAATGGAATCTTGAAATTTGCAGGCAAATGGATGGCACTAGAAGAAACCATCCTGAGTGAGGTAACCCAGTCACATAAAGAGAAATATGGTATGTACTCACTCATTTATGGATTTTAGACATGAATCAGGGGAGTGCCAGCATACAATCCCACTTCCAGAGAGTCTAGGAAACAGAACCTTCATCCAGTGACTGATGAAAGCAGAGGCAGATACCCACAGACAAACACTGAACTGAACTCCTGGAATCCAGTGTCAGAAAGAGAGAACTGATGAGCAAAGGAGTTAAGACTAGGCTGGTTTAACTCACAGAAACAGTTGACCTGAACAAGGGGGAGCTCTTGGACTCTAGATTGATAGCTGTGTGGAAAGCATGGAACTGACCCAGACCCCCTGAATGTGGGTGTCAGTGAGGAGGCCTAGGTAATCTATGGGGCCTTGGGTAGTATTTACCCATGGAGTACAAATAGACTTTGAGTGCCCATGCCACAACATGGGAGGCTCTCTCTTGGGGGAGGGCCTAGGCCCTGCCCTGGATGACATGACAGTTACTGGAGATCCACCATGGAGGGACTCACCCTCCTTGGTGATAGGAGTGGAGATTGGGAGGGGAGCTGGGGGACCTGATCGGGAAGGCAGAGGAGGAGGGGAGGGAGAGGGATCTGGGATTGACATGTGAAACAAGATTGTTTCTAACCTAAAGAAAAAAAAAAAAGAAGTCTGGGAGGCTTCAGGATATAGCACATGGGAGTACGGAGGACCAGGTCTCCTCACCGGCCTTCCTGCCAGTCAAGGCCTGTAGGGCTGAAGCTGTGCCACTTAGCCCTGTTTTGCCGATGCTATGGCCTGACTGTAAACCAGACCAAGGCAACCGTGGTAGTTGAATTCTCCACAGCTGGACTCCTTGCTATCTAATGAACAGACTCCCATTGGGAGACGACGACGACTGCTTCGTCTCATCTTATCTCTCTTAAAAGATTCAATTATTTGGTCATAATTGCGACTGCCAGCACAGGCTGCCTCCAATCTCTACATCAGCAAACTTTCCCCTTTTTTTCCTATTCCCTTTGATGCATTTTCTCTTGAATAATGCTTTTCAGAGCCCTTCACACAAAAGCACTCTATTCCCCGCAAACATAGGACCTTTTCAAAACTTAGCACTGTAAAACATCGTGTCTCTTTAAAAAGAAAAAAAAGAAAGGCTGGCACTGATATCAGACACTAGACTTTTGCTGCTCTAAATTGGAATCTTTTCTGATAAGCCCAGTTAGAAGATTCTAAAGCCACTGAGACGGGCCCACAAAGGGGCCCAGGCAAAGTGTCTCTGGGGGATTCTTAAATCATTCCAAGAAAGTTGTGATCATTGTGCCGTAGGGAAACGGGGGCCCTGGAGGGGAAGTTCAAGTTCAAGATGAGTGCAGCATTTTTCTCCTCTTATCAGTGCTCAAAAGCCGACTCCTCTTGTTCCATGTTGAACAACTGCTTTTTATTTTTGCCATAAATTAAGGCTTTGGAGAGGAGTGAGCAAGCGTGTGGCATTAGCTCCCCAACCCAAAATCAGGGTGTCCAGTCTTTTTTAAATGCATCTCCCAGGGTTTTGTTAGTTCTACATGACAGGAGCCAACACACTCACTAAATCATAAAAGAGGAGGAAAAGACGATAAGCAGGAACGAGAGTCTGCCTTGATGAAAAGAAGCGGGAGGGTGAGCCGGGAGCCAGAACAGAATATTTCTTCAGCCTTCACACATTTGGTGGGGAAAGCAAGTGATGTGGGAGAGAACATATCTGGTGCCGAACAAGCAGCCGGCGGGCGAGTTGCTTTGTTTTCACGGCCCGACGATGATAACGGGAATTCATTTAGTATTGAGGCAATTTGTCCTCCGTGCTTGCTTGAAAGCCATAGAGCTTCTTTAGTTTAGATTTAAAACGGCATATTGTGAAGCCACACTTGGTGGCACACACCTAAAGCCCAGCACTTAGGAAGTAGAGGCCCGAAGATCAGAAGTTCAAGACCAGCCTCTGCTAGAAAGCAAGTTCCAAGACTGGCTTTGGGCTACATGCAATTGTCTCAAGCAGCCAAGATATAAAATAAAGCCCACATAAGCTTTTTGGCAGCTCTTATGAACACCTCTATATCTCCATTGCAGCATATATTTAAAAAAGGGGGGGCCCTCTTTCTGCAAAGTTACTCACTCCCTGCTGACTGGGAGAAAGTCTTTACTTTCTTCCCTGAGGAATCATACAGGAGTCTAATAAACCTATTCTTCACCATATTATTTTAAAAGCGTAAAATATTAGAGATCTGTAGGCATCTGTATGCAAGGTGTCGTCTGCATGCACATCTGTAAGAGTGTGTGTCAGTGTGTGTCTGTCATCTGTGTCCCTGTCATTTATGTGTTTGCACGTCTGTGTCTGTGCTATGTGTGTGGGTTTGCATATGTCGATGCACGTGTACAAAGGCCTGAGGGGACATCTGTCGCCATGCTCTATCACTCTCCCCCTATTTCCTCAAGGCAGGGTCTTTCACTACACCTTGCTGGCTACCAGGAAGTCTCAGTGACCTTCCCCTCTCTCTGCCTCTCAGGGCTTGGTTTGTACACAATCATGCCTCACTTTTAAGTAGGTATTGGGATTTGAACTCAGGTTCTCATGCTTTGTACCAAGTGCTCTTGCCTGCTGAGTCATCATCCTTTGGCTCTATCTTTCTTAAAACTTACAAGTATGTCTATTTCAGAAACACTTGTTGCATGTTTCATATATACTACATACTATTTTAGGAACCAAAATTTAAAAGTAAATAAGGCATAATTTCAGCAAAAGGCCTTGCAGAGGTTACCTTATGGTGACTATCCAAAAAGGCAGTGACCAGAAAGTACTCTTTTCTAACAAAAGAAACAGCTTCCAGTTCTTACAAAGAATAGAAGACTGCAGTGACAATTCATCTATGCCACTAAGTCCCCCTCTATTTCTAAAATATTCTATTTTCCCTGTAAAAGCAAGAGAGACTTAAAATTCCCTAATTTCACTAAAATTAAGGCAGTAATAAAACACATTGTGTAACAGCATACACTCTTGGAGTTGAGAGTGGGAGAGCTTGAGTAAGACCATGAGTTTGCTCTCCCACAAAAACAAATGTTGTCTTAATTACTTTTGTATGGCTATAACAAAATTCCAATACAAAGGCAACTTAAAACAGAAAACATGCAATTTGAGAACCCATGATCCTATGATTATCATAGCAAGGAACGTGACATTAGGCAGGCAGGCGTGGTGTTGGAGCAATAGCTGAGAGCTTGTAGCTAATCACAGGTACAAGGCAGAAAGAGAACATTAACTATCAATGAGATAGGCTTTTGAAACCTCAAAGTCAGCCCCCAGTGACACACCTCCTTCAACTAGACCACACCTCCCATTCCTTCCCAAACAGTTCCACCAAGTATTCAAACATGAGCCTACGGGAAGTATTCTCACTCAAACCACCACATTGCTGAAGATTTAAAATGAACTTTTAAAAGCATGTATTATAGAGTCAGTCTCACAGGTTGAGTCCCCAAATTCCCATAAAGGCAAGTGATTTAGACAGCCCTATCCAACAGGACACTCTGCAGTGATAGACAGTTCCTCGATGCTATTCAGTGAAATGGCCACTTGATACTATAGCTACAGAAAATTTGAAATGTGGCTAATGCAACTGAATATTTGACTCATAGCCATAATTAATTTCATTTAAGTTTCAGTAAGCACATTTTACCATATTGGCCAACAGAAGCCTAGTATTTTCTCATCTAGACAAATGGAGGTTATGAGTCATTTTCACCATCCATCTTTACAAAATGTAGAAATATATATATAATATGTTGAAAACATAAGTTTCTATAAGTTAAATATTATTGCTCATATTGCATTAAATTGAGCTTATGTCTTGGTTTTCATACTTGAGTGAGTTTAGCCTTCTCAGTATTTCATCACTAAGGAACTGCAAGCATATCCAGGATGCTGCATTCCTTTTGAGTTGCTAGTGCTTGGAAAAGCCTGGTGCATGAGAAATGCCCAACTCAACAGAACACAGCAGGTGTCAAAGACACTCCCCTGCTCCACTCCAGGATGAATCCAAGTGAAACTCAAGCCTTTCCTAATTTCCAGTCACATTAGGGCTCTGGACCAAATCATGGTTCTGCTCTCTCTGGCTGAACGACCTTAGGGAAATTACCTGGCTGCTGTGAACCTTAGAATTGCCATCTGTAAAATGGCGAAGGTCTTGCAGACCCCTCCAAAATGAGCCAACTGATGCCAGACAAATGTGGAATGAATGGGCTGGGGGTAGGGAGAGACAGTGGTGTCAGCTTCTGTTTCTCTCTTTCTAGAGGCAGTGTCTGTGACGGGCCTAACCATGGATGTCATTCTTCACATAGCAATGAAGAGGCTGGAGTGGCAATTACGTCTTTTTTTTTCCTAGAATTCAATCATTTTGAATTTCTCCTTCTGAACTTTCAATTTGAAAAATGCAAATATTTCTGGGGAAAAAAAGTGCTCCCTGGTCATCACTATCCTCCACACCTGAAGATTTGTAATGAACTTCTCCCTGACTCCAGCTTGCCGGGGGAATATGAATTTTCATCCAGGTGTGGTTGCTTGTCAATGCCCTCACTTTGGATCATGGGAACCATGGACAGAAGTCAATCCTAGATGTGGGGGCAGGGGACATGGAGGATTGTTGTTAGAATTCAGTGTGAAAAGGAGGAGAAAAAGAGGGAACGAGACTAGAGTTTCTATCCCAAAGTCACTGAAGATAGTTTCTAAGAGCAAAACCCAGGTCCCAGTGAGCATTTAGGTACAAATTTGGTTTCACAATGCACAGGCTTTAAATAATGGAGAGGACTTCGCAAACAGCAGGAAGAACTGTGAAGAGTGTCCACCCAATGTTCTGCTCCTGAGATAATGGGCTCTGTAAAAAGTCTTAGGGGACTGTTTGCTTTTAAGGCACGCCACAAAACAAGGCCTAATACTGTCATAGAAAAACATGGGAGTTCATGTCTAGGAATGTCACCATGTCACGAAAAATGGTCTGGAATTTTCTGAGAAATATCAGTCTCCACATGACTTTTAAGAGGGTCAGAGGATGAGTTTAAGAGGTATAGAGGACCTGCTTGGTATTTATGCCAAGCTTTCTCTCTCCCAAGATCAAAGCATTATCCCATCTCCTGCACACAGGGAGGTTAAATGGCTTTGCCAGCTTCACACTGAGAGCCGGTGGTGGGGCTTGGATGCCACAGCCTGAGGACAGAGCACAGTGGTTTACTCTGGCTCAAGTATGCTGTCCCGAGGAGCTGTGCCCTTCTTTCTCCCAGTGTCATGGGAGGTTTGCCTCCTTGTAATAAATGAGAAGTGTTGAGCAACTTCAACCCCATGAAGATCAAAGGCAAGAGCCACCTTCTAGCAAGCCTGGTAATTGAGTCAGGGTGGGACAGAAAAAGAGCTAGTCTTTCCAATAGGCACAAAGACTATTCAGAGAAGAACCAAAAAGAAAAAAGTCATCTCTGAGTCCCGTGCAAATTTTTATAATTAAAATTTGAGAAAACTGTTCGATTTCAATATATGTGGACATTTTGAAGGTTTTGTCTATTTATCAAAAAAGAGAATCTAAATCCACAAATAATGACATCATTCCAGGTCGGATCCTGGCTCCCCTATTTACCAGCTATGTTACAATGGAAAATTATTTCACATTCTTCTGCCTCATTTCCCCACTCATAAATTCAAAGCAACTCAGGTAGGTTTGAGTTTTCCATGAGTGCCTTCATATTCAATACATAGGAGTTCCTGGTACTCTAATAGACTCTAATAGACACAAGCTGTACATGCTTGATATTACTAGAAAAAATGTCACCACTCATGGCATTGGTAGTAGTGATAGCTGTTTAAATCACTCAGATTCCAGGATGGAAGGGGTGACAATATTCTCAAGGCTCTACCATCTTCACTGGCCCCGGGTGTATACCAAACCAAATTCCTCCTGAGAGAGAAGATGGTAGTGGGTTGGACTTGTAAGCTCTGGGTTAAGCAGCAGCAAGGGGAGGCCAGATGAATTGGACTTTCTGAAAACACACCATCATCTCAGAATCACTGCTGCAACCTTGAACACTAAGAGTGATAACAGTCACATGGCTGGGTAGACTTGGTGCCCAGCTCGTGTATCCTCTGGAAAAGAGAAAGCCAAAAAAGCCAAAACGCAGGCTCATCAAGGCAGCTCTTCCCCTGAGATCAGGCCCAGACTTGACCTCAGGAAGAGCCTATCCTGAAAACACTCATGGTGGCCAGGGCTCATGCTGGACTAGTGTGAAGACCCAGAGACTCCAGCAGAGAAAGATGGGAAAGGTAAGATCTTATCTGCGGTCTTGTTACAAACCTAGCAAGAGGCATCTATTTGATCAAACGGGACCAGCCGACCTTTATATAAATGTGAAAGCCAGCATCCTCACCTGCTGCTATTCTCACTTTAACAAGGATTCACAGCTGAGCCCCAAGGAGAGGAAACAGACCGCATCTTCTGCCAGCCCTGGGAGAATTCGGTTGTAATAAGCAAGGGTTAAGCTTAAACTGTACTCCCTTCCCTGAGACAATGAATAATATGGTCTCGGGTAATTCACTTTTATTTTTCCTGTAAAGCAGAAACACAGCAGTGATTACAAGGGGGTGGGAGAGAGGGACCTAAAGTGCAAAGCCTTTTTCAAACTCCGCAACAGTTATATTTAAAACTAGCATTACCTGCGCCTCAACCGTTCAACTGTGAGCAAGAAAGATTGTACTTAACACACATGCACTTAGGTGTATTGTGGCCGTAAACGCTGCCAGGCCCATCCATGGTGTTGTGACTTGCTCCTAACAGTCAGAGGCTGCTTTTGATTTCACAAGCAATGGCACCAGGACAGAAGCTATGCCCCATGAGTACATGCCGAAGGAGCAATCATCCCAACACAGCAGTAAACACAGCTCCTTGGTTTAATGAGCAAATGCTGTGGGGTACTCAGTATATCTGCATTGCCAACATGCTAAACATGGTGTCTAAAACACATACTTTCTAATGCTTTCATTAAGACGGCTTTAAGGAAATTTCTGGTGCAACTATGCTTTTCTTTTTTCCACTCCAGCTACATCTCTTATCCTGGTTAGGTTTTTGTCAATTTGACATGCTAGAGTTGCCTAAGAACCACCTCGTTTGGAAATATATATATCCATCAGATTGCCTGGAGGCAAGTCTGTAAGGCATGTTGTTGATGAATGATGAATGTGAAAAGGCCAAATTCACTGGGACAGTGTCATCCCTGGGCTGGTATTCCTGGATGGTAGAAGAAATCAGAGAGAGCAAGCCATGAGGATCAAGCCAGGAGCACTCCCTCCATGGCCTCTTCTTCAGTTCCTGTCTCCAGGTTCCTGCCTTGAGTTCCTGCCCCAATTTCCCTGGATAATAAAACTGTGATCCGCAAGTCAAAAAAGAGAAAGCAAAACCTGCCCTCTCCAAGTTGTGTGGTGGGTATTTTATCATAGCAGCAGAAAGCAAGCTAAGCTAACTCTTATGGAAAGGTACATTGCACAGGCTTGAACTCAGAATGGTGCTGCAAGTGCTGCAAGTGTTTGTAATTGCCAGTGTTCAACATCTACTTAGCATAGGACACATTAAAGAAAATTACAGGAACTCCAAAGAATCAAGACCACAATCCACCAGAAGAAATTACCCCGGAAAGGAAAGTCAAATGAACTGAAAAAGACACTAGGGAGTAGGATCAATGGAATAACTGAAAAGCTAAGAACCGGAAGCCTGGTATCAGACCAGACCCAACTAAGCTGCTTGGGCCTGTGGGGGAGCAAAGGCCCCTCCCCTCCAACTTCTAATTTTTGCACATACAATTCCTCAACTGAATCAACTCCCAACTCCACCTCCTGCCCCACAAGGATCTAGAGACAAATCCGGAATTGTCCCTACCTCCCTCAGTCTCCCTGGGGAAGACGCCTCTGCCTACTTCAGGGTCATCCACTGTGGTGGTTTGAATGAGAATGGCCTCCATAGGTTCCTTTGTTTGGAAGCTTGGTCCCCAGTGGGAAGAATTAGGAGATGTGGTTTTGTTGAGTAGGTGTGGCCTTGTGGAGGCGGTGTGTCAGTGAGGGTAGGCTTTGAGATTTCAAAAGCCCATGCCAAGCCCAATCTCTCTTCTCTGTCTCCCTCTCGCTCCCTACTGTGTGTGTCTGTCTGAGTCTAACTTTCTTAGCTTAATATTTGACATAGCTCAGATATAATTTTGAACATAGCATGAGGTGAATTATCTGTAAGAGATGGATTATTTGTAAGGCAGGCAAAGCTCTTTTCTACTTCATAGCCTCTCTAGGTATTAAAAAAAACAACATTAAAGCCTTATGGGTTTTTCTGAAGAAACGAACATGTTAGAATTTCTGATTCATGGTAGAATGGCCAGCATCAGTCCGTGATGTCAGTAAGGCTGTGGGGGTGAGTGGAGGACACATCTGATATGGGATGTCCTTCTGCATGCTGCAAATATGTGTTGCTTTTATTGGTTGATGAATAGAGCTGTTTTGACCAATGACCAGAATATAGCTAGGTGGGAAATTTGAACAGAGTAATGGAGAGAAAAGACGGCACAGTCAGGGAGACATCATGTAGCCACTGAAGGAGTAACACTCCAGAGCATTACTAGTAAGCCACACAGCCTAATAAATATGGGTTAATAAGAGAGCTAGCCAGTAATATGTCTGAGCCATTGGCCAAACAATTACACTTAATATACTAGCCGTTGAGTGAATATTTCATAAGTAACTGCAGGGACCTGGTGGGCCGGAGAAAAACTAGTCCAGGGGAACCAGTGAGACAGAGAAATACTTCCAACTATACACATCAGTATAGGACTACAGCCATCCAGAAAGAGGGCCTGCTACTGCAGAGTACCTGAGACTCAGCTGGACCCGCAACCTTGGCTTCTCTACAGAGCTCAGGTCTGAGACTCTGGGAATCTCCTGGAGGCTCTGCTACCCATGGATTGGAGCACTCTCCACCCAGTTTTCCCACCTCAAACCTGGCATCTCCTGGAGGCATTGCTACCCATGGCTTAGAGTACTCTCTGCTCAGTTTTCCCTTTCCATGTCATGTTTAGAGATCCACTCCACTTTAAGTTTGACTCTTCCCATCTCTAAACTACCTCTGCCAGCTGGCCTTAAGTTCATGAGAGTTTTGCAGAACAAAGAGCATGTGAGCAATTAATTGTCAGGCAGTATTGTAAAGACTAACATAGAATTAAGGCAGGGTGCTACAGACTGGAAAAGGAACTGAGCTGGATCCAAGAGAGTTTCAACAGAGCTGCTCCAGGCAGAATAAATCACCTGCTATGCCTTGCATGGAAGCATGGAAGGTTGAGACTCCTCTCTCTCTCTCTCTCTCTCTCTCTCTCTCTCTCTCTCTCTCTCTCTCTCTCTCTCTCTCTCTCTCTCTCTCTCTCTCTGTGTGTGTGTGTGTGTGTGTGTGTGTGTGTGTGTGTGTGTGTGTGTGTGTCTCCCTTTCCCTCTTCCTCACCCTCAACTCCCTCTCCCTGCTCATGTGAAGAATCTCATAGGGGCTAGTTAATGATTTCATAAGATCAGATCTTCTCATCTATATGTAAGAAGGGACTTTCATATGTTAAATGAAGGCATGCCAGTGTTTTAAGTCAGGAAAAAGACAGGGATCTACAGGCAGCTTCTGAAGAAAAGGCTTACTCGTTGGCAAAAGTCAGATTTCTTACTCCCTTGCAGTGTTTAACCCAAGTTAATATTGTCCTCTAGGGAACAGCTTAGGTTTCTGCAAATGGGATGGGCATCCAATAAAGACACTCTCGACAGCTAATGGGTGGTGGCTACCGATGCTCCTAAATGCCTTATAATGCACAGGATATTTCCCTATGCACAACAATAGCAGCAGCCACTAAGTGCCAAGAAAGTCTGTCCCAAAAGAAGATGGGGTAGCCAGGGATACAGCATGGCAAAACCCACAGACAAAAATCAAAACAGGAAACTTTAAGGACGTTACAAATCTTGTTATCAGCATATAACTGAATTATGTTCCTATGTCCATGTAACCTGGGCCCCTTTGAACCCTTCTCAGTCATTCCACTGTGGGAGATGAATGATCTTACTAAAATAATATTGAATTGAAAAGGAAAAATCATTTGTTGGAATCGATACTTGATTAATCACAAAATTATTTGGGATCACAGCTGATCAAAGCATTCAACTAGCCTACACTGAGGTATAGAACCATAGCCTCAGGCGCCTCCAAGGAATAAACAGCAAGCACCTCCTGTTTCTTGTATATCAGTGACCTTCAATCCAGGCATGGCACATGGAAAAGTATCTCTAACCAAAAATCCAGGAATCGCCAACTCACTAGACTTCTCTACAGGGCTACAGGCTCCAAAAGTTGCCCCCAAGGAAGCAATCCAGTATGCCATCACTTTTTAAATTCAAGCTTTACTGGCTGCCCAAGTTCAAAGAACCCAGAGTCTTTAAAATGCAAAATCTGGGGCTGAGTATATAGCTCAGTTGGTGGAGTGCTGGACTAGCATACATGAGGCACTGGGTTTGATCCCTAGCATCACATAAATCAAGCAATGTAATGCATGTCTATAATTCCAGCACTTGACATGTGAAGACAGCATTAGACGTTCAAGGTCACTCTGAGCTACAGAGTGAGTTTAAGGTCAGAAACTAGGTTACATGAGACCCAGTCCCAAATAAATAACTCAGATTTGTTTTTTGGGGGGTAGGCAGGAGGATTGGGAGTTCAAGGCCATCTTTGGCTACATAAGAAATTCAAAACCAGTCTGGGCTACGTGAAAATCAATCTCAAAAAAAATAGGGGTTCAATATGTGTGCTATAATACATATAACCATAGAGGTTAGGTACCCAGAGTAAGGGACAAGGGGGAAAGAGAGGTTCCTCCACAGAAGTGGAAATAAAATATATTGTTACGGAGAGAAAGGCATTGGGAGACTAGAGTGAGAGACTTAAACAGGGAAGAGAATGCAAGAGAGGGATAAGCAAGGGAACATGGAAAGGGGACAACACTACTGTGCCATTGGAGAGCCCATATGGAAACTGATTACTAAGAAGATTCCTAAAATATATAAATGTGTTATATAAATCTGAATACAGTCACCAAATAATGGGGAGACAATGCCCCAATTAGACATCTTATGCCACCAAGTGAAACCCCTCAGTGCCAGGCCAGGAACGAGTTACATATAGTTAAGGTTTTGGCCAAAGAAGTCCCAAGGAAACCCCCAAACATCTCAGGCTATTGCCAAAGCTATTGGTTGCTCTCCAAAAACTGATGATAAGTCCTTATGACAGAATACTTATTTATCTCATTGAACACAGAAAAACCAATCTTTAACTAGAGGATTCACCTCTGCCGACTAGCATGAATGGTACTGGAATGTACTCTGCATGCTACTGGAAGAAAAAAGCAATTATCAACCCACCTGCAAACTTTGCAACCTACAATGGTTACCTGCCTATGAGATATGCTAATGGTGGCACAAACGTTGTGAGGGTAACCAGTCACTCTGATTGGATTTAAGGCCCACTCCATGAGATGGATCTCATGCCCAGTACTGCCAGTGTAATCAAGGACCTGGGACTAGATAGACCATGATCCTAGGGGAAAATCTGCTATTATTGTTTTGCTAAAGAAATTTAGCAACAAAAGGACTCAATGACATTCAGCTACACCCATATAGCAGCGCCTTGCTCGACCACCATCAGAAAAACTGAAGAAACTGAAAGGAACAAATGTGAAGAGAGTGAGAGATATTGGAATATTCAGTCTTAAATGAAATTTCTTCACCAAACTCTCCCCTCAGGGCCAGGGTAGATGGATGACTCCAAAGAAACAGTGTCCTCCAGACATAAAAGGACTGATTTCAAATGTAAACTCATAAGGCCTACACAAGCCAGAGAGGTTCCTGGAGGCTGATATGGGCTCCCACCCATAACCAAGAAGTGATCTGAAATTGGTACTCACTTGCGAAGGAAAACATAGTCTTCTTCAATGGAGTCTCAATGGCCCTGTTAACCACACTCCAGGGCAGGCTCCATGCCTAGGAGTAGACAGCTAACATAAAATGAACTCAGTAGTATTTTTGCAAACTTGGTCTCATGTAGGTGTGCTTGGTCATTTTTTGTCTTATTGGTATTTTGCTTGTAAATTTTGGGTTCCAATTTTGTGTTGTATATGTTTCTTGTTTTTTATGTTTATCTTTTTATTGTTTGTTTAAGGAGGGGGGAAAGGAAGGGCATGGAATTGGGTGATTAGGAAAAATCTAGGAGGAGCTGAAAGGGGAAAAAGTGCAACCAGAGTATATTGTATGAAAACAACTTTTCAATAAAGTAAAATGAAAATGGAAACTGAGGACAAGGCAGAGGAGGGTTAGAATGACTTAGTGGTCAAGAGCACTTGTTGCTCTTGCAGAGGGCAGGGTTAGAATCTCTGCCCCCACATGGTGGCTCACAACCATCTGTAACTTAGTTCTCCAATAGATATGACGCCCTCTTATGGCCTCTTTAGGCACCAGGAGCACAAGTAGTATATGGACATACATGCAGGCAAAACACCCAATACACATAAAATATTTAAAAACTTAATAAAAATACTTTAAAGAGGAAAATATATAAACAATCCAAAAACATGGCTTTAAAAAATCAATATATATTGAAATTTGTGACAGCAAAATGAACTCTATACCTAGACTGGAAGAGAAAATAGTCCCTTTGTCAGATAATGTCTTTTTTTATTGCTTTCATTTCTATTTCTACCCTGGCCTCAGCAGTTCACCTCTGTCTCATTAGTGCTCCCTCCACCACAGTTCAACAACTGGGAGCTGTAATTTAGAGGCGAAGAACAGGCACCAAACACAGTAGCCAAACTGAACCTCACAAATTGGAGGATCTGCCCTTCTTGGTGGTTTTCAATTGAGAAAATGGGATTTCATTACAAAGACAATAGCTGTAAAGTTGTTGGGCAAGAAAGGGTATTCCTAAGTACATGTTTTATGAGTTCAAACCATGTGGCTAAAAAGAGACTGGATTTTGTAATCAGCAAGAATTAAAGGGATCTCTACAGAGAATTTATTCTGCATGGCGTATTTCCAGAAGGATATCATAGAAACCAGTATCAAGAGTGACCTCTGGAGAGGGTGAATCAAGTTTAGAAGGAAGAAAAGGAACTCACTGTTTACAGCGTACCCTTTGAGTTATGCACCCTATATGTACATCATTTATAACAAAATAATTTAAACAAATAAATAATATTAAAATTAAGGTTGAATAAATAGATTAATCCCTAAAGTCTTGCCACACAAAGCATTAGAACCCAAGGTAGATGACACCTGAGGAGGAATGACAAAATCAAGGTCATCCTTTGCACATATACATCTACACCCACACACATACATACACAGAGAGAGAGAGAGACAGACAGACAGACAGACAGACAGACAGACAGACTACACAATCAAAAAATGAGTTGGTAAAAACACCAAATTAATGAATTCCCAGGTTCTCTGCTGTGACCCAGCCTCCTCTTGTCTGTATGTTCACAGACTCCAATACTTGAAAGGGAAAGTTCTCCAGAAGAGTCAGGACAGACAGATGTGAGACAGTGTCTTCTGGACATGACAGAACTGCATCACTCATGAGCTTGTAGTACCTGTGGCTACATGCACAAGTCAAGCCAATCAGCATTCTCCCATTGAGGGGGATGACGCTCAGGAATCATCCTGGTTATGGGTGGGAACTCGTGCAAAACTGGAGATCTTTGAATAGCCTATGAATCTGGGGGAGGGAAGCTAGTTTTCTTTATGGGTGTGGCCTCTGGTGTATCAATCATGCTCTGGTCGATAGCCCCCAGACCTAGAACTATCTAGGCAGCACAAATTGGATTTAGGTGGTTATAAATACAGAGAAAAAAAAAACAATGTTAGGGAAGTAGAGGGACTGGAGTGGATTTGAGCAGAGTTATGGGGAGAGACAACAGGGGTGAATATGCTCAAAACACATTGTACTAAATTCTCAAATAATAAAAAATTCAAGTTCTCAATTCTTTATAGTACAATCTTCAGGTTCACTTCTGAACTCCAGAACTAAAGTTTTCTTTATTGGGAAATCCCAACCCTGTGTATCTCAGAAACAGCATATTCCAACCCAAATCTTCCTCTTGATTTCCTCATGCCCCCAAGCTCTGTATTCTTCCAGTATTCTTAATAATTACTAAAAATAACAAGCCATTTACTTTCTCAAAAAATACTAGCGTAGGGGCCCTCCCTCTCCTTGTCTTTAACTGCAATCACAGAAATATCATTAAACCCTTTCCTATGGGGTTCAGAGAATATGAAATAGACACCCCACTAGGGCACTGCTTCTCCCTAGCTCAACACCGGATGTGGAGCACGTCAACAGCCCAGCTAACAATCCATCCTGATTATTCTCCACACTTCCTCAGTAGCCAGTCATCTTTCTCAAACACAAACACAAATGTGCTTCAGAACCTTGGACAGTCCCCAGCGCCTCCCAAAAACCAAAACCCCTTTGGCCTATGCAGACAAATGACTGATGTACTCGATGACTCCCACCTCTGATGGAAGCTGTGTCCTGGCCACTCTGCTCTATGAAACCGGCTGCTAAAACCTTCTGCTTGCCTCCACAACTTCGCATTGGCTCTTCCCTTGACTTGGAAAGCCCTCTTTTTTTTTTTTTTTTTTTTCTCTTTCCACCAGATCTTGTCCGAAAATGAGCTCTCTGCTCACCATTCCCAACTTCTATTCTGGGTTCCATTCCCTCTGAATAGTTCTATCCTCTGGGATCCTCTTTTAAATTCTTTGTGTGTACCCAAGAAATAGCCCTAAACAAACTCTTTTCTGATTACTTGTGATTCTATCTCCTTTGCCAGATGTCAACTGCCTTAAAAAAAAAAAAAGCTAACTATATTGTATTCATCTTTAACTTGGCTGTACCTCCTTGCTAACACTGCACATAATATTGCTGAATGAATTGACCGTAAGTACTTTGGTAAAAACATAACACATTATCCCAAGATGTTATTATAGGCTTCTGTGGCTAAAATCTCTCTCTCTTTTTTTTTTTTTTTTTTTGGCCCTCTCTTTCTGCATACCTATTGGCACGCTAGCACAGTCTCAGGAGGGCCAGTTACTCAAAGAGAGCTAACAAAGTGCCTGCTATTTGTAAACAGGGCCATTTGTAAACCCTCTGGGCTAGATTTAGAGATTGCCTTTCTAACTCTGACAACACTCCTTTGAGCTTTCTACTAAGAAGCATTTCTTTTCCAAATGTCTGGAGTCCTATAAGTAACCTTTGTTTACCCTAAAACACTTTCAGAGAAGCTGAACAGAACTAAATATATATATATATAGTGACCCTACCGGGGCCCACCTGGCCAGCCACACTCGTGCCAGCATAGGAGGGGGTGGGGACGCTGGAAGCTCAGCTCTAATCCCTGCCCACCTCTTCAGCTACCAGCCACTTAACAGCTCAGACCTCGAGGGCTCTCTGCTCCCCAGTGAAGACCTTGGCAGCCCATTAATCATGTGCTTATTCAAGGAAAGCAGCATCATAAGCAAAGTGATAACTTGAGTGCCTTGAAGAACAGTGGGCAAGAAATTAGTCTAAAATTGGGGTGAGGCATTCATCTGAAGGGGGCCCAGGAAGGCAGACAACCATGGCAGCTTGAAGCCTCAGGGTCTTTCCTTCCCTGCTCCCTCTTCTGACTTGGAATTCTCTACCCTGAAATATTTGCACTCAGAGCTCTGCTCCAACATCATCTGCCAAGGTCACCCTGGGGACCCACAGCAAAATGTCAAACAATTGATTCTCCATATCTTCCTTCTGCCTCATCTTCCTTCACAGCACCTACACAGCACACGCTGGTGCTATTGACAGCTCATGTCATATTATCACTTGTCTGTTTACATACTAACCATTGCTCCCTATCCCATAAGCCCAGGGCAGCAAAATGTGGTCTCTTTCCCAAACTACCCAAGCACATAGGTGTTTCCCAGTAAGTACTACACTTTTAAGTATAGTGAGTAAAATATACGGCATCTGGCACTTGTAGACTATACAATCCCATTTATTATAGAGTTAACTGTTTTGTTTTGTTTTTGTTCTTGTTTTACAAGACAGGGTTTCTCTATATTGTTTTGGAGGCTGTCGGTCCAGCCCAGCCTCGAACTCACAGAGATCTGCCTGCCTCTGCCTCCCGAGTGCTGGGATTAAAGGCATGCGCCACCACCTCCCGGCTAGAGTTAACTATTTAATCATTGGGGTTCATAGTTCACCATGACCACCACCATCCCTGCTGCTAACCCACAACCATTATATGACTCAATCTTTATTTTTGTTTGGGTTTTTTATTTTGTTTTTTTATTTAAATTGGAAACAAGCTTGCTTCATGTGTCAATCCCAGCTCCCTCTCCCTCCCCTCCTCCCCTGCCTCCCCAACCCAATTCCCACTCCCTTTCCCCAGGGAGGGTGAGGCCCTCCATGGGGGATCTCCAGAGTCTGTCATTTCATTCAGGGGAGGGCCTAGGCCCTCCCCCCAAGAGTCCAGGCAGAGAGAGCATCCCTCATCATGGGATGGGCACCCAAATGGCTCAATCTTATAACTTCTCTGTCTACTTAGCCCTCCCAATGGCAAGGAAAGAATTAATATAAGGGCCACAAGATGAATTTTTTTAGGAACGTTGATGGGAAAAAAGCTCAAATGCTTCATTGCTTTCTAGAAGTGATGAACAGAATGGAAGAACATTCAAGAAGCTAAGAATGCCAGGCAGTGGTAGGGCATTAATCCCAGCACTCAGGAGACAGAGGCAGGTGGATCTCTGAGTTTGAGACCAGGCTGGTCTACATACTGAGTTCCAGGACAGCTAGGGCTACACACAGAAACCACCACATCTCAAAAACAAACAAACAAAAAACTAAGGAAGAGGAGGGGATAGAGGAAGGTAAGAACTGTAACAGGAACATAACAGAATTTTGCATTTGAGAATGACCTAAAAGATGAGAAGAGCTTAATTAGGTACTGTGACATATGCAGGTGAACCTCAACCTCCTGACCCATGGGGAACCTCCCAACAAGAGGCGCATGTGTCCTGGCTATGTGCCAATAGTTCCCTTTTCTCATCTGCAATGAAGACTCCTAGTAACAGGGGATATGGAGGCTGAACTGGCCATCTTCTGGAACCAGGCAGATTGGGACATCAACCCAGACACAAAACTTTTAACCTACTTGTCCTGCCTGCAGATGTGCTGGGGAGTAAAAGTGGCTCAGAGCTAGTAAGAGTCACCAACCAATGACTGGTCTAACTTGAGACTCATGCCACAAGAGGAAACCCACACCTGACACTGTCTGGAGGACCAGAAACCAGAGGCTGCACAGCCTAGACACCCAAGTTAGAGCCACGCACATCCAAGGAAAGGAAAGCCAGTGATACTTTGCTATACTTGTAGAGTGAACCAACAATCAGAGAGCCTGTATGGGTCTGAGTTAGGTCCTCTGCATAAATGTTATGCTTGTGTAGTTTGATGTTCTTGTGGGACTCCTAACAGTAGGAGCAGGGGCTGTCTGACTCTTTTGTCTGCCTTGGGGACCTTTTCCCTAGTACTGAGTTGCCTCATCCTGCCTTAATATGAGGAGAGGTGCCCAGTCTTATTGCAACTTGATATACCGTGTTTGGTCGACATCCTTGGAAGGCCTGCCAATTTTCTTCAGGGAAACAAAGGAAAAGTGGATCTGGGGGAAAGGGGAGGAACTTGGGAGGGGAGATGGCAATCAGGATATAATATATGATGGAGGGATGGGGGCAGTCTGGCCCAAGCACAACGTTAAGTGTTGCAATAAAGTGAGAGAGATGACCTGAGCTAGATTATCAGAGGCCAGGGTACCAGCTGAAGATGCTGACCTCCAGGCCTGCTCTCCTTTCTCCAGACAAGTGTTGCATTCTCACTGCTAAAAACATGAAATCAAGTCAAGTAAGCATTGACCAGCTTACACGGCAGTGACCCTCATATGCAGCTTAGCTGAGAACACAGTACTCACGGTTCTGGGGTGTAGAGGGGATCAGAGCCATGCCTCACATACTGAGTACAGTGGAACACTCTATAGGCCAGGCCAGCCAGGAAGTCTCTTGGGCTCAGGTAGCCAGCCACAGGTCTCACTGTGAAGCCAGATCGCTCTAGAGAGACGAGAGAAAGAATCAACTAAATTCAAACCTCGGGACCTGAGGGCCCAACACATGAGTTGTTAGCATAAAGATTTTCAATTTTTTCTTAATCTTTTAAGAACTAGAAGCTCATTTACCATTTCTTACTCTTGCTGTGTATGCTTTCACCCTTTGAAAAAGTCTTTGGCAATGACAGTCATTAAATAATACATTCATGCATGATGAATTTTTAGGGTCGCTTATTTGCAAGGATGTTCCAGAAAGAAAATCATCCAGGTTTTAAAACTCCTGATGAATGGATGACACCTCCTATTAACAGAAATCATGTTTGTGGACTCTGGTGACTAAAACATGCTTATGCTCACGCGTGATGGTTTCCAGGAAAACAAGATTGTTCGTTAAAAAGGAAGGATAAAAGCATTTTTAGGGACTTAAATTCAAAAGCCAAATCAGGGTAAGAAAACTCAGGTATGTAGGAGGAGATTATAGCCTAGAATGGTGCCTATTACATAGTCCCCTGGGGATCCACTCTGCATGCCAGTGTTGAGGAACACACAGCTGAGGCTCTTCCTCCACTAGCGTCCTGGAACCATTTCCTCTGCAGCTTTTGTGCAAGTCCCTCCAGCATCATTCTGCATGGTTGCACAAAGAATCACTGTTTACAAGTGGTACTGAAGCACTGTATACTACAATGCTTTAGGGTAGAAAGAAAGAAAACAAGAATATGATAAAATCAGAAGCTACCATGAAGCCGCAGCTCATCAATGGTCTTAATGCTATTTAAAAAAAAAAATATATATACACACATATATATGGTTTATTGAAATACTGTTTTAAAATTGTAATTTTGTGTTGATTGTTCTCTACTTGAAAGTATAGTTGTTTTTAGTAAAAACATATATGTTTAAAATATCAAATGTTTTTGTAAACATACACAAACTCAAATGATTGAAACAGTCAACCTAATATACCTATCTCTGCATAGTTCCATGTGTATGGTCAGAGCACCATAAAAATCTACTCTTAGCAAATTGTCATTATGTAACAGTGTGCTCAACCAGTTATGAGTAAGTTATGTCTCTAGACTTACTCACTGTGTACAACAGCAACTTTGTATCATTTGCCTAACATCTTCCCCACCTTAGTGCAACCCCTGGTCTATTGTCTAGTTCTGTATCTGTATATTCCATGGTTTTAGATTCCATGCACAACAGGGACATCTGTTCTTTGTCTTCCTAGCTTTGGCTTTTCTCTTAGTGTGATATCCAGGAGGACTTTCCCCAGATGTAAGCATTGTAGAGCCCCCAAGCCCCATTCTGAAAACTTTGTTATTATTAAAGTTCACCTCAGGATGGCTGGGAATAGCAACGTAAAAATAATACTCTTCTCAGGAGCCGTAATTCAAAGCAGCATTATGTTTATGCCAAAAATTCCCAACTTGGATTGTATTCCTGGGTGTCAAAAGGATAAGTATATCTTCTTCTTTCCCTATATTACATCAGTATGGCAGCATATCCCACATGTGGGACATGAGTTCGTGTATCCAGAAACATTTTTTTATTTTAATAGCTTTGTAATTTATTTCATGTAAATTAGAAAAATACAAAATTTTGCCATTCAGAACTTTGACTCTATATATTACTGGCTTAGAAGTTTCTGCTTTATATAAAGGAGGTATTTTTTAATGAGTCAATTAAAAGAAACTCAAACCCACACACATGAGCTTGCCTCATTTCTGCTATGAGCCAGAGAGTGATTCAAACTGAACTCTACTCTGTCTTGCATGAAAATAGCAACTTGGGAGAACGATATGGCAAAAAAAAACTGTGGGATAATATTCTAATGACTAAGGCTGAGAAACAAGATGGCAAAATGTGAATTCTATAGTATGAGAAATGGATCCGACTGTAAACATACAGATTGCATGCAGTTTCTGTGGGAAACAGAACTACGAGCTGCAGGGTTGTCAGGAGAACAAGCTAGCTACACCACAGTAGAATTCACTGTGTAACTAGGTGCTAAGTGCAGCTGATGAGTGAGGGGCTTCCTGTCTCTTCTCAATCACAAATACAGTGTGTAGTGGACAATGTTCACACACTCAGGCTCCTCCTCCACGGTCGGGGCCTCACTCTGGCTCTCAGAGGCCCAACTATAAGGCTATCTATCATGCATTCTGACCCACATATGATATTGAAGGAAAGCCGAGGAGGAGTCCTGATAGCTGTCATAACCAGGAATGACAGGAGACAGAACTTTGAATCCTGAAGAATTAAACAGTAGAGTTTGAGCAAACGTATGAAGAGCCCACAGCAAAAGCAGCACGTATAAGGATGATGTAGCATGCTATGCAGCAGGAGATGCTTGGAGAGCTGGGTCAGAGTCTTCACTGAGGGTGAGCAGTTCAGACTCCTCCAAATTCAGCTCCTAGTCATGTCTGTGTGTCTCCAATGGTCGGTGGTGTGCAGTCTGCATGTCCCGGTGGTATGCAGTAGGGTAGGGAGATATTAGCAAGCTTGGAGGACACAAAGATCAGACACCTCCCTCTCAATCAACAGCCTATAAACCAAGACCTGGACCGAACAGCCGGAGTCTAATCTCTTATCACAGGGACGAGATTAGAATCATCTCTCTGATCCTGGGAGGAAATACAAAGATCCTCAATACCCCAGAAGGTCATTAATAGATAACTGTCTGACCTGGCTCAGGGAGGTCACACCCTTGTCAGATCTCTCTCTAGCAGGGGGTATTCTTTTACAGAACAACAACAAAAAATACACATCATTGTCCCCTCTTGTAAAAGTCTATCCAAACAGGCCTGTCAATCACCTACCCAGGAAAAAGTCCCACAGGAAAAGCTGTTTGTTCTAAAGAGTTTGGAAATAGAAAACCTACCTAAAACATAGATTGAGGCAATCATCCCTTTGCCCATTAATCTGCTCTCACCTCTTGAGGGTGTACTTTGCTTTGCTGTATAGTAAATTCTGTTTTCTACACTGTTCTCTGCGTATCTCATTATATGAACTCTTTTGATGTGCATCACATTTGCCAGAGCAAAGGGGGAGTCCAGACTGAGATCTTGAAGGTACTAGAATAGTTTTTGGACTTTTTAATGTGCACATTAAAATGACCGTGTAACTGCCTTGATTGTTTTTCAGCTCAGACCACAAAACTCAAAATACTTATTAATTTAGTCCTACCCTTAACAACAACTTTGTCAATCCCAGTTTTTTTAAATTTGTTTTTTAAGTAGATGGAGCTTCTGAGAGCTTCTAAATCAATATGTGAGGGGAAAAGTAACATTTTAGGTCCTGTTTTGGAGAGGGATGTTTGTGAGGAAGCAGCGGGCAGGGTAGTCAATGGGGGAAAAAAGCTTAGGAATGAAGATGGGGAAATGGTGGAAACCTTAATGTGGATAGAAGGGGTGAAATGAGGAGGGTTGGAGAGATGGCTCAGCAGTTAAGAGCACCAGCTGCCTGATCCTTCCAAAGGTTCTGAGTTCAATTCCCAGTGCCCACACGGTGGCTCACAACCATCTATAGTGAGATCTGATGCCCTCTTCTGGCATAAAGGCATACATGCAGAGAGAGAGCACTCATATAATAAAAATAAATAAATATCTTTTAAAGGTAGAATGAAAGAAAAGGCTAAGTATGTAGAGGTTCACAAAGCTAGAAGTGGCAGTCTGGCAGATTCCAGGTAGAAACAATGATGAAAAGCTACCTAAAAGCCTTCCAAAGAGGCCCACAGCCTTATCACCTTGAGTCTGTAAATGTTGTCTCGCTTGGAACAACAAACTTTAGAGATGTGATCTAATAATGCTTCTTGAGATGAGGAAACTATGGGAATTTTAAATCATAAAGGTCTTTATAAGAAGGAAGAACCAGGTAGTAGTGGCACACACCTTTAATCCCAGCACTCAGGAGGCAGAGGCAGGCAGATCTCTGCGAGTTCAAGGTCAACCTGATCTACAAAGTGAGTTCCAGAACAGCCAGAACTCTTACACAGAGAAACCCTGGTGCCACCCCTCCACCCCCTCAAAAAAAAAAAACATGAAGCAGCCAAGTTAGAAATGGCATGGTGAAAATTGAAGTAAAAGCCTGGAGTGGATAATGCAGCAGCCATGGGCCAAGCAGCGCAGGTGGACGCCAACAGAAGCCCCCCAAAAGAAATAACACCCCTCAGCTGCTTGGTCATAGACTATGAGCTCCAGTGGTAAGTGTAAGTAATAGTTCGTGTTTATCAGAGGCTCAGCGCTGCTATTTTTGGTAGCTATCCTTTGGGGATTACCATTTACAACAGCAACCAAAAACAGACCTTAGCAAGCCCATAACTGCACAAAGAGCTGAATCCTTTTCTCCAGCCAGGAGTCCATCATTGAGTCAATGCTCCTTTTTTTTAAGCCTCTACTTTTCCCTTTTAGAGAAGGGGCTATCGGTGTGTCGGTGCATCCTTGAAAATCAAATGGGGATGGGGAATGAATAGGGAAGGGCGGCCTGCCCAGTCTTACCTTTCAGGAAAGCGGAGACATCTTCCAGTTGAGGCACATTGTCTTCCCGATAACCACAGTACTTGGTCAGCAGGGGGAAGTTCTTCAGGTACTCTCGGCAAGCATGGGTGGGGTAGAGTTTGGAGAGCTCCCGGAACACAATGCCCCAAGTTTTAGTTTCTTCTTCTGTGTACTCCACCCTGGGAATGGGCTGACCGCTAGGCAGGTGGGAAGAGAGACCAGTGAATCTAGCTTTATACCACTAAGCAAAGAGTTTGACATTAATGCAAGCCAAGTTACACTTTTATACACAGAGACACACACACACACAGAGACAGATAGACATATAGACACAGACACACACACACACAAAGCAACAACTATGTGCACAAAAAGATTCCATTAAGCACTGAAATAAATGCCAACCTTCAATTCCATGTGCCTATTTGCATCTTTGTAAGTTTTTAATTGTCACATCTTCACGTGTCTGCCTAGAAACTTGACAAGGCATGTTTTTGTGTATGTGTGTCTGTCTTTCGTGGTGAGAGGTATGAGGGTGTGTTTGAGGGGTATGCACATATACATGCAGAGTTCAGAAGATGACCTTTAATGTCCTACTATCATGCCCCACCTTCTTCCTCTGAGGCAGGATCTCTCACTGAACCTGGAACTCAGTTTTCCAGCTAGCCTGGCTGATCGCCCATCCCCAGGAATTTTCCTCTCTCCCTGCAACATGCCAAGTACTGAGGTTACAGACATGCAGTAATACCCAGCCTTTCACACGGGTGCTGGAGACCCAAACCCAGGTCATCATGTTTGCCCAGCAAGTGCTCTGCCCCACTGAGTCGTCTTCCTAGGTCCAAGACTCATGTTCTTTAGCTGCAGTGGGTAACAAGGAATAACCCTGTATTGGAAAGGGGTGGTTTAGGTGCAAAACTCCTAGGAGGGTCTTTTCTGCAACCACAAGACAACAATAATAAATGTATTCTGTTGAAAATACAATTGCTTCCTGAGTTTTCTTTGTTCCTTGCCCAGACTCACCTCAATTTCCAAGTGTAATTTTGTGATTATTTGTTCAGTGCCCAGAATGTCTGGCAAATATGAAAAGTCTATGCTGAATTTAAAAGAGTTTTCATAAACTACAAACTAAGAAACATTTATCGCAGGTCATACTGAAGAGCAGACATGTGAGGCCCTCTCTTAGTTCAAGATGGGTGTTAACGAGTAAATAGTGTAAGCTTTCAGGTCACGTGATCTCTATCACAATTATGCTACAGTATCTCAAAAAAAAAAAGCCATAGACAAACTGGATAAGAAGATCTGCCTGGGTCCTACTAAGCTCCTCTTTGTGGGCCCCGTGAGCAACAGTGTGCTGGTAGCCAGGTTTATTGGCAGATTATCTTGGATCAGCATAGTCATGGAATGCTCCCCACAGGAAGCACAGCTTCAGCCAACAAAAGAAGACTACATAGTACCAGGAGTTCCCCGATAAAAGGGAAACAAGAAGGACTGATTTAACAGTACATAGCAGCCATGCGCAGAAAACATGGCTCCCAAAATCAACTGAGACCTGTAAAAAATAATGGGACCATTGTTGTGTATGTTTGCAAGCTATTGAGTAAGGGACTTAATTAGTTTAGCATTTGACTATATTATCTATTCTGAATTCAGATATGTCTGTAATCCCAGTACTTGGGAAGCTGAGACAGCGAAATGCTCAAGGAGAGCCTGGGTGCTATCACACTAGTCTGGGTTGCATTAGTATTTTGAATTCAGCTTGGGAAAATCTACTGTGATGTGCTTAATAGCCTCTCCCCCAAACCCACCTTGACCCCCAAAGAGAAATTCTGTTCCTACAGTTAGGGCGAGCTCTCTCTCTCTCTCTCTCTCTCTCTCTCTCTCTCTCTCTCTCTCTCTCTCTCTCTCTCTCTCTCTCTCTCCTCCCTCCCTCTCTCTCTCTCTCTCTCTCTCTCTCATATACACACACACACACACACACACACACACACACACACACACACACAGACCACCTGGCAGTTCAAATGCAATCTACTACCGCAGGTGGTCACCGCAGGTACCAACCCCCAAACAAGATAGCCCCTGCTACTTGGGTCACTGCAGCAGCAGGGCACTATCAAGGAGCTGGGGTCATTCTGGAGAATCCCTGAGGTTATAACAAAGAGGAATAGGATGAGAAGAACAGACTCCCAAACAGATGATCTCACTGGTTCCCAAACCCAGCCCTCTACACATTATGTTCCTGTCAAAATACATTCTGTTTAACATTTAAGTCCAAATGCAGTCCTTACTGCCCCCAAATTGTTTATTTTTTTAATTAAAATGCATGAGAAATGGAGGATAGCACCTACCAAAGAAAGAATTAGAAATTAACATTTGCCTTCTCTAAAAAGCAGGGTTTATGCAAACCAACTTAGAATAAGATTGGCCATGTTTAAATTTGACTGTTGACAACAAAAAAAAAATTATAGCCTGGCAAATATTTGCTGGGGAGCTCGAGTGCTCAGTTGGAACACCCATGGTGAATTTAGAACAAATGCTTGATATGGAAAAGTTAGAAAAGACACAAGGAATAAATGGATAATTGGGCTGCCTCTCGATCCAGAAATTCATCTGAACCAATCTGTGCAGGGAAGGCCAATAAACCTAATGAGAGTTGTGCATGAGCAGAAGGTAGGAAAGCGATGAGGCCGAAACAATCGATGAAATATTGAAAAGCCATTTGAGAAGAATCGTTAAGTCAAACTTTCCCTTTCAGTCTTAATCTGCAGACACACAGCCCTTCGAAAGCAAGCTGATGCTGACAACTGAAGCCGACAGGGGACAAAAGAAGACTAAGTATGAATTAGGGCAGGAAGAGAGACCTGCACAGGTCTCCCACTTGATGAATTTCCCGCAGCGCAATCTCGGGAATATGGATACCTGCAGATATGCTCATCTGTTTCTGAATGCCTGCCCCGCCAAGGGAGCTCATTCACCTGCCCTCTGATATCCTGACTACTTAAAGCACTGTGGTACCTGGCACCTGCATGAGGCGTCGCTAGTCCTGAGGAGCGATTTCTCACACCACGTGGACCTCTGCTCTGGATAATTCTTTAAATCGCTTGAAACGTCATCAAAAAGAAAAGGCTAGTTTCATCCATTTCATAACTATCAGAAAATATCCAAAATATAGGAAAGGTAAGAAGCTCCTATGTAGTCCCAACAAATACATGCTAATAACCATTTGTGAGCCGGCTACCTGCCAGACCCTCTTTTAGGTTTAGGTACTTGTCCATGAATTAACCCATTTGATTCTCACAACTCTATAAATAGGTACTATTATTATCCATGTTTTCTACATAAGGAAATTGAGACTCCAAGAGACTGTCTAAAATCTTAGAACCAGGCTTAACATGTGGCTTAAAATGGTGGTGTTCCTTATGCCGGTGAGATTAAAAATGCACCCCAGACATTAACTCATGTTATATACCAACAAAAATAAGGTGTTTAGGTGCATGTGCACGTGTGTGTGTGTGAAAGTATTACCTATACTCGTGCCTACAATATTAGCATTTGTGTTCTTAGAGATCACAAAGGCATTTTCACAAATTTAAGTTTCTTACTGAGACTAGATGTCAGATTGGGTTCCTCAACAGAATAAATATGCAGTTTGGGGCTCCAGGACTATAAAGCCATCCACACGAGTTTTTCGGATTTAAATTATATCATTATTTTAATAGCATATGGGTGTTTGGCCTGAATGTACATCTGCACACCTCATGCAATGAAAGCCAGAAGAGAGCAGCAGATAGCCGGGAGCTGAATTTACAGGTGGGTATTTGCTGTCAAGTGGGTACTCGGACTCAGTTCCGAGTTCTCTAGAAGAACAGACAGTGCTTAGTCTCTGGTCTATCTCTGCTGCCCCATGTTTCAATACCTTGAATTTGACAGTCAGAAAAATAAAACAGTCATAAGAAAAATCCAAGTGTGTTGTATTTATTTGCATTTGCTGTCATTTAGCAGACAGCTACTCGTTTGGGTTTGTGTAATTATTCCACCTGAGAAGAGTACCAGAGGAGTGGACTAGACTTTTGGGAGTCTGGGATACAATACATATCCATATATTCTTATTCGTCTCTCTCAGTGGGTACGTGTTATAATGAGGGCATAACTGTCTCAGCACCCTGGACTCTGCTGCGGACTGACAATAAAATGACTTAATCTGCATTCTAGAGAGAACACCCAGCATTTGAAACCAAGCATTCCATACGGGTCCTCTCTATCAAACAACTGCCCCACACCACCCTTTTCACCAGACCACAGACCTCACCGGCCAGGAGGTTATGGTTAGGACTGTGGGCAATGTTTGATTTTTTTTTATGGAAAAGGCAGATTCTTTCCTCCTCCCTCTGTCAGAAGGTTAGGACATTTCTAAAGACCTGAGATTCTGTCCAGTTTTCCTAACTTTCCCAGGGAAATCTTCAAGCAGTAACCTGGCAACCACCATGATACTGCCACTCAAAGAGAACGGTCCCGGAGCCATCATTTGGAAGCCTGGAGATATAGTACCCTCTTGATAAGTGTCCTCTGGAATGTAAGGCTAATATGAATTTATAACCTAATGCCCAGAAAGCTGCAGAGGTCCAGTGTGTTGCACATGGGAAGAAGCTAGAAGAGTCTGCCCTATCCAGTTCTCTTCAGGCAGAAGACCCTACCCAGATGTTTTCACCCCTTGTGAAGAGGCACCTCGGGGTCCCCCAAAGCAAAAGTATGCCTGATCCAAAGGAAGATCATTGGTGTGAATGCTGAAAAGGCCAGAGGAACAGATCCTGTTTCTGCACACAAAACAATGAAGAGAGAGTGACAATACCTTCAGAAAACAATGTACAACACAGTGCAGAGACCAGCACCTCATCAGAAAACACCTTGTCAGAGAGAAGCTGTCTGAACCAGGATAAACATACCCCAAGACCCACCCTGGACATTCTAACCATCTTATGAAAAAAAAATATGGTTGCTTCCTCCCTCCTACCTGACAGACAATAATCCCTCCTTAGGATCTAGAATCAAAAGGAAAAAAGGTATTTCAGAACCCTGGCTCAAAGACACCTCCAAACCAATAAAATCACATACATATTCAATCCAAATAACTGTGAGGGAGAGAGGATGCTCTATGAATCGAGTTTGAGATTAATCTTTTTCAAATGAACAGGACCAGGTCTTAAATACCCAAATGAGACTTTCCTAATAATTGGAAATGACAGGAAATTAGATGTTGCTAAGGAACTTGCTTCCCTGCAAGTAAGTGGGAATCAACACAATACAGTTGGAAGCGAGGAGAAGGAAAACAAAGTATTTCGTGTTTACATAAATCCCAACAATATGATACTCTTCAACAAGCTAATTACACATAAATATTTAATTGGATATCTAGAGAGTCTCTTCCATTTTTTTAGAATTAGCTGGGATTGTGGAATTCTCAACAACACACCAAATTATTATTCATGGCTTCCCAGTTCTCTGTAGCAAAGCTGATGTGACTTTTGATAGTTTTTAGTCACTGTAGATTCTACACTCTTGTCACAGAATGACAAGCCATGGCTTTTTCAACATCGAGGGGACAGGACAAGAAAAGAGTTGATGGCCAGTGTGGAGACTTAGCTTTGACAGTAGGAAGAAGATAAACCCTGATAGATTACTCAGATGACAAAGTCTCTGGAAATATAGAAAGCTGTGAGAGAAATCTTTCTTCTTGTATGTTTAAACCCCTAGGTGCACTGAGGAGACAGTTTAGTCACTAAAGTAACTTCTGTGCAAGCATGAGAACCTGGGCAGAAATCTCTAGAACCCAGGTGAAAACCATGCACAGTGGAGAGTATCTACAATCTCAAATCCTGAGGGAAGGGGCAACAGAGACAGGCATGTCCTTGGAGCTCATTAGCCAGCCAGTCTAGACAATGAGAGAACATGTCTCAAAAGACTAAAGTGAAAAGTAATGAAGACATCTGACACCAACCTTTGCCCTCCACGTGCATGCTTTCACACATGCGCACATTCACACACACACAGGTATGCCCATGAAACACACCTGCACAAGCACACACACACACACCACACACACACACTCAAAACAACCACACACATGTTTGCATATGCACACACACATATGCACAAAAGAACACAAATGCATACATGAAACACACACTTATTCACAAATGCACACACCCACATAAATACACATGTACACACACATGTTCACACATGCATATGTACGCACATGAATAGATGGGTGTCTGGGAATAAGCACTTGCCTAGTATGCACAAGGCCCTGGACTCTGTCCCTATCATAGAAGAGATTTGGAGGAAAGGATGAAAAGGAGAGCTGGAGGAAAGAAAAGAGGAATAAAAGAGAAACCCATTCTTCCCAGAAACCAGGGCATGATCCTAGAAGTCCTACCCATTTCTACAGAAAGGAGATTGAAGGGGCCACAGACAAACTGAGGTGTGGGCAGCTACAGACAGTAACTCTACAAGTTCTGAGCTTGCTAGAGGAAAGGTATTGACCGAAAACATTTTGACCCAGACATCTAGGAACCCACACCCCTCAGTGACTAGAACTAAAAGGAATCTTTCCATGAGCCAAATCAATAAACAACATGGTTTTCACTTAACTGTTTGTTTGATCTTCTCCAGCATTACAAAAAGCAATGTATTTTTCTTACACTTTGTTTTTTAATTTGGAGAACTGGAAAATATCTGCTTGCATGTGGGAATACTTCCAGGCCACCTCCAAGAGGTCTTTGTGCTAGAATTGCCAATACAAGGTGGCCTTCCTCTGCCTGTGTTATCTTACAGGAGGCTCCAGTGTGGAGAAGCAATTCAGTGATTCAGCAGTGGAAGACACGGCAGCCTGCAATCGATGGCATTACACTGAGATGGCAAGACGGGATGAAACACAGAACAAATCGCATTCTTTGAAAACAGCTGTGTTTTCTCAGAAGCAAGAACCAAACAGAGCAGAAGGGAAATGGAGAATTAGTTAAGGAGACAGGTGAATCAGATTTAAAAAAGAAAAAGAAAATTCATTATTTCATTCCGTTACACATCCCTTAGGGCAGGAGGTGTCTCACTTATTCAGGAGCTATTTATCCACATGGAATAGACTCTGCCTCTTAACTTTTCCTCATCTTTACTCTTTCCCCATCTTCGCATGTCTCAGTTGATTGACACTTCTACCTGGAGTTATAGAAGGGAAATGAGAAGAGATGAAATGAAAAATGCATCAGCTTTGCAGCTCATTAGCAATTAGTCATCCTCTAAGGATTTGGAGGGGCCTGTGGAGGAAGTTTACGGGAACTTCAAGGCTAGCGGTCTCCATCTTTGTTCTTCTCGACTCTTGAGAGGCATTTGCTCCATAGCCTGATAGCTGCATACTCTCCTGGGAGCCAACTTTAATGTAGCCCTTTTCCTTCCTATCCCAGAAAGCTCACGACAATATACAACGATAAGACTATCATTTCCCAATCTTAATAGCCTGCTTTTTCCCAAATATAATTTTTATTTGACATTAATAACATTCACTTGTCATTGTTATTAGGCTTTTATTACACTTCTCAGAATCGAGGGGATGCCAGAATCCAGAAATGTCAGCAACACATGAAGACCCTTCTCCTGAAAGTCAGTGATCAATCATAACATTTTGTGAAATCAAACCTCCTGCATCCAGGAAATGCAGAAAAAGATGGATGTGCAATAAGATTGTATGCAAGTGAGACTACCCAAAAACAAAAAACAAAAAACAAAAATGTTGACAGAAAAAAGAAACACCCTGAATGAGTTGGATAAAATCCAATAAGGTTTAGCAAAATAGAAAATGTTACTTTTCACACTGATTTCCAAGGATATATATAAGAAATTCCCAGGATAATTTGGTAAAATTATACTTCGATGAGGTTAGAGGGATGACTTAGTCAGTAAAAGAACTTGTGCTCTTGCAGAGGACCCAGGTTTGATTCCTAGCACCTGCATGGTAGCTCACAACTGTCCATAGTTCCAGTCCAAAGAGATCCAACACCCTCTTCTAACCTCTAAGGACGCTGAATATACATATATGCAAATAAGGTATTCACACACACAAAATAAAGTGCAGAGATATAAAAAATAAAACTGGAGGACAGAATATTAAGTGAAATAAGCCAAACACAGAGAAATAAGAACCACATGTTCCCTGTCATATATGGAAGTTTAAAAAAAAAAGTCAGCTTGGAAGTAGAGAAGCATGGATAAAGAGATAATGGGTTTTATCAGGGCACATAATGTGCATGTTTGGAAAAATCACACTGAACCCAAGTAATCTGCACAATTAATACATAATCAATAATTTTAAAGTAATCACAGCAATGTATATATTAGTATTCTAAATCTGTCGCTCATGAGAAAATATGCTTCTTCAATATAAGAACTTTTATTTGCAGTAGGGCATCAGGCAAGGCTCCTGCAGGCAGGTTACTCCAGCACCACCCCACTGGACCTTGTAATCTACAAGTTCCACTCTGACCCCAAGCCCACATAGCCACCATGATCTCAGCAGCTCCCTGAGACACAAACTGCAACTGCACAGAGGTGACCCAGAGCGGGGACCCAGAGAGGTGACCTAGAGACAGCAACTTCAATGATCAGTCCAAGAGAGGATCCCTGAGACACAAACACTGACTGCAAAGATTGGACCAATTAGAAGAAGAGATGGGTAGTTGCCAATGCAGTAATACATTCAACAACCTAAAGATCAATAAGGCAATACCAGAACACAGACCTTAAATATAACTTTATGAAGATGATAAAGACCCTTAAGAGGAAATGAAAATTCCCTTAAAGAAATGGAGGAAGCCGGGCGGTGGTGACGCACACCTTTAATCCCAGCACTCGGGAGGCAGAGGCAGGTGGATCTCTGTGAGTTCGAGGCCAGGCTGGACCAACAGCCTCCAAAACAATACAGAGAAACCCTGTCTCAAAAAACCAAAAAAAAAAAAAAGACATGGAGGAAAAGACCAAAAAATGAAAGAAATCAATAAATTTCTTAAAGAAAGGCAAAAAGACAATCAACAGGTGAAGCAAACAGTTCTAGACTTGGAAATTAAAATGGAGGCAATAAAGAAAACACAAACCAAGGGAATGCTGGAAATGGAAAATCTGGGTAAACAAACAGGACCCATAGATGCAAGCATAACCAACAGAATACAAGAGATGGAAGAGTTGAAGATACAACAGAGAAAATAGACTCACCAAAGAAAATGTTAAATCCAAAAAAAACTGTTAACAGAAAACATCCAGGAAATCCGGGACAACATGAAGAGACCAAACCAAAGCATAATAGGAATAGAAGAAGAAAAGTCCAGCTCAAAGGCACAGAAAATATATTCAACTAAATAATAAAAGAAAACTTTCCCAACCTAAAGAAGGATATGCCTATGAAGGTACAAGAAGCTTACAGAACACCAAATACACTGAACCAAAAAAAGATTCTTCACCATATAATAATCAAACTCTAAACATAGAGAATATTAAGAGCTGCAATTCCACTCTTAGGCATATATCCAAAAGATGCACTGTTCAACTATGTTCAGAGAAGCATTATTTGTAATAGTCAGAACCTGGAGGCAACCTAGATGCCCCTCAACTGAAGAATGGATGGAGAAAATGTGGTATATTTACACAATGGAATACTACTCAGTGGGAAAAAACAATGGAATCTTGAAATTCACAGGCAAATGGATGGCACTAGAAGAAACCATCCTGAGCAAGGTAACCAAGTCACAAAAAGACAAACATGTTATGTACTCACTCATATATTGATTTTAGACATATAGCAAAGGAAATGATATGTACTCACTTATATATGGATTTTAGAAATAGAGCAAAGGATTACCAGCCTACAATCCACACTGACAGAGAAGCTAGGAAACAAGGAGGACCCTAAGAGACATATACATGCCCCCCCCGGAGAAGGGGAAAGGGACAGGATCTCCTGAGAAAATTGGGAGCATGGGGAGAGGGGAGGGTGAGTTAGGAGAAAGAGAAGGGGAGAAGAGGAGGGAAGACGAGTACATGAGGGAGCAGGAAGGTTGAGTTGGGGGAAGAATAGAGGAGAGCAAGAAAAGAGATACTATAATAGAGGGAGTCATTATAGGTTTAAACAGAAATCCGGCACTAGGTAATTTGTACAGAGATCTACAAGAATGACAGCAAGAAACAATCTAAGTAATAGTGGAGAGGCTATCTTAAATGTCCTTCTCCAATAATGAGATTGATGACTTATATGCCATCCTAGAGCCTTCATCTAGTAGTTGATGGAAGAAGAATGGACTTTGGGAGCTCATTCCACATAGAGAGAGATACTCTCTCATCCTAGACACACAGGGGAAAGCCCAGGCCCTGCTCCAAATGATATGACAGACTTTGACGATCCCCCATGGAGGGCCTCACTGTCCCTGGGGAACAGAAAGGGGATGGAATAGGAATTTGGTGGAGGGGGAGGGGATGAGGGGAGGGAGAGGGAACTGGAATGGCATATAAAACAAGCTTGTTTCTAATTTAAATTTTAAAAAGGAAAAAAACAAATTAACAATAAGCATATAAAACTACCATAAACTTAACTGGCATATTGAAATTAAATGTAGAAGCATTTACAAATATATATATTTGGACCTAAGAAACAACTGGTTGTAGCTATCCTAATATCTAACAAAATAGACTTCAAACTAAAATACTCAAGAGAAGGAGAAGGTCACTTCATATTCATCACAGGAAAATTCCATTAAGATGAAGTCTCAATTGTGATTATCTGTGCCCCACATACAAAAACGCCTACATATGTAAAGGAAACATTACTAAGGCTTAAATTGCACAGCAAACCCTACACACGAATAATAGGAGACTTCAAACACCCCACTCTCACCAATGGACAGGTCTGCCAAACAGAAACTTAACAGAGAAATAAGAGAACTAACATATGCCATGTCTCAAATGAACTTAACAGACATTTATAGAACATTCCTCCCACAGACAAAAGAATATGCCTTCTCAGCACCTCATGGAACCTTCTCTAAAATTGACCACATACTTGGTAACAAAGCAAACCTCAACAGATACAAAAAAAACAATGGAGTAACCCCTGTATCTTATCAGGTCACCATGGCTTAAAGTTAAAATTCAACAACAACACTAATTGCAGAAAGCCTACAAATTCATGGAACTTTAATAATGCTCAATTGAATCGCCCCGAGGTCAAGGAAGAAATAAAGAAGTTAAAGACTTCCTAGAATTCAATGAAAATGAAAGCGTGACATACCTATGACACTATGAAAGCAGTGCTAAGAGGAAAAGTTCACAGCACTAAGTGCCTACATAAAGAAAAATCTCACATTAGTGATGTAACAGCACACCTGAAAGCTCTAGAACAAAAAGAAGCAAATTTACCAAGGAGGAGTACGTGCCAGGAAACAATCAAAATGAAGACTGAAATCGATAAAAATAGAAACAAAGAAATTAAAAACAATCAATGAAGCAAAGAGCTGGTTCTTCAAGAAAAATCAGAAGACAGACAAACCTTCATCCAAACTAACCAAAAGGCAGAGAGAGAATATCCAAATTAACACAATCAGAAATGAAAAGGGAGACGTAACAACAGACACTGAGGAAATCCAGAGAATCATCAGGTCATAGATACTCCACAAAAACATAGATACTCCACAAAATTGGAAAATTTAAAGGAAATGGGCAATTTTCTGGATACCACATAACAAAATTAAATCAAGAACAGATAAATAAAATAGATCCATAACCCCTAAGGAAATAGAAGCAGTCACAAAAAGCCCAAACCAAAAAAGCCCAGGGTCAGATGGTTTCAATGCAGAATTCTACCAGAACTTCTAAGAACTAATAGCAATACTCCTCAAATAGAAACACAAGGAACATTACCAAACTCTTTTTACAAATCTAGTTACCCCAATACCCTAACCACACAAAGACTCAACTAAGAAAGAATTACAGACCAATCTCCCTCATGAAGATTTATGAAAAAAATGTTGGCAAACTGAATCCAAGAACACATAAAAAAAATCATCCACCATAATCAAATAGGCTTCATCCCAGAGATGTAGCAATGGTTCAATATACAGAAATCTGTCAATATAATCCACCATTTAAATAACTTAAAGAAAAAAACACAAGATCATCTCATTAAATGCTAAGAAACTTAGACAAAATCCAACACTCCTACATGATAAAGGTATTGGAGAAATTAGGGACACAAGGAATATATCTAAACATAATAAAAGCAATATACAGCAACCTGACAACCAACATCAAATTAAATGGAGAGAAACAAAGTAATTCCACTGAAATCAGGAACAAGGCAAGGCTGTCCACTCTCTCCATATCTATTCAACTTGGAGTTCTAGCTAGAGCAATAAGACAACAAAAGGAGATCAAGGGGATACGAATTGGAAAGGAAGAAGTCAAACTTTCACTATTTGCAAATGATATGATAGTATACATAAGTGACCCCAAAAATTCTACCAGAGAACTCCTACAGCTAATAAACACCTTCAATAATGTGGCAGGATACAAGGTCAACTCAAACAAAAACAGTAGACTTCATATATACACATGATAAAAGAAATCAGAGAAGTATCACCCTTTACAAAAGCCACAAATAACATAAAATATCTTAGGATAACTCTAATCAAACAAGCAAAAGACCTGTATGACAAGAACTGCAAGCCTTTAAAGAAAGAAACTAAATTGTATTGGGATTTTGATGGGAATTGCATTGAATCTGTAGATTGCTTTTAGTAAATTACCTTTTTTTGTTTGTTTGTTTGTTTTTCAAGATAGGGTTTCTCTGTATTGTTTTGGAGGCTGTAGGTCCAGCCCGGCCTTGAACTCACAGAGATCCGCCTGCCTCTGCCTCCCCAGTGCTGGGATTAAAGGCGTGAGCCACCACTGCCCGGCTATAAATTGTCATGTTTATTATGTTGATCCTCTCTATCCAAGAGCATGAGAGATCTTTCCATTTTCTGATGCCTTCACAGTTTCTTTCTTCAGAGAATTAAAGTTCTCATCTCCACATTGCTGGTGGGAATGCAAACTTGTACAACCACTTTGGAAATCAGTATGGTGGTTTCTCAGAAAATAGGGAAGCAATCTACCTCAAAACCCAGCAATACCACTATTGGGAATATACCCAAAAGATGCATACTCATACAAACCACAAGGACATTAGCTCAACTGTGTTCATAGCAGCATTACTCATAATAGCCAAAAACTGGAAACATAGATGCCCCTTAACCAAAGAATGGATCAAAAAAATGTGGTACATTTACACAATGGAATACTACTCAGCAGTGAAAAGAAATGACATCATGAAATTTGCAGGAAAAAAACTTCCTGAGTGAGGTAACCCAGGCACAGAAAGAAACACAGTATGTACTCACTCATAAGTGGACATTAGATGTTAAGCAAAGGATAACCAGCCTAGAGTCCACCACCCCAGAGAAGCTAGGTAACTAGGAGAACCCTGGGAGAGACATACATGGATCCCCTTCAAAGGGGGAAGAGACAAGCTCTCCTGAGAAAATTGGGATAGTAGAGGTGGGGAGAAGAGAAGGCAGAGGGGAAGGGGGAGAGGAAAGGGGAAATGAGAGGAGAACATGAGGGGAACTGGATGGTGGAGACGGGGGAAGGGACAGAGAGGGAGAGCAAGGAAAGAGATATCTTGATTGAAGGAGTCATTATGGGGCTGGTGAGAACCTGGCACTAAGGATCAGGATTTACCCCTAGTGCTTAAACTGGCTTTTTAGAGCCCATTCTCTTCGGAGGGTTACCTTGGCTCAGCCTAGCTATAGGGGGGAGGACCCTGGTTCTGCCTGAAAGATGTGGAAGGCTTCACTGACTCCCCATGGGAAACCTTGCCCTCTCTGACAAGTAAATGGGGTGGGGTGGGGGGAAGGTAGGGAGAGCAGGAGATGGGGAGGGAGTGGGAACTGGGACTGGTACACAAAAATGAGAAAAGATTGTTTTAAAAAATGTCAAAAAAAGGAAAAACAATTTTATTTGCTTTGTTCACTTTTAGTTTTTGGTCTTATAATTTCATATATGAATACTGTGTGCACATTATTTCTGCCCCTTCCTCTCCCTCTTCCAACTCCAACAATATATATTTATAAACATTCACACCGCATGATGATTCCATTTAGTGTTTCGTGTGTGTAAATATGCGTGCATGTGTGCGTGCGTGCACACGTGTGTGTGCGTGCGTGCGTGTGTGCGTGCGTGTGTGTGTGTGTGTGTGTAAGGCTGACCACTTGAACTGGTGATTTGTTCATTTTTATGTCTCTGACACCTAGAGGGAAAGCTGCAATATACTGGTGTTCAATAAACAATATTTGTTGTGTGAGTAAATCAACCAATCGGCATAAAGCAAGCTGTAATTTTAAATGCTGAAAAAACTATAACTGTGTTCCAGGAAGGTCAGGCACATAAGTATTTGTCTCACCTCATTCTTGCCTCGTGTATTCTGAGCTATGGAAAACGCAACTAAAGATATTGAGATCTCAATAAGCTTTCTGGTCACTCTTCACTTGTCACGCCATGGTTTCTTTTTCCCGATTCTCTCCATACAGTTTTCCAGCCCCTGTCTAGACATTGCTACCCAGACACTGGTAGGCATCATTTTCACCAAGGAGGAAAACATATGGAAACCCCAAAGGACAGAACAGTCTAAACATGACTAAATGCAGAGATACTTCTCTGGCTAGATGACCTGATGAGTGAATATGCCAAAATACATTTAAGGACATGGGGCACAATGTGATGACATCTCCCACGAAAAGAAACTGGTAAGTCTTTGCAACAACTCAACTCAACCTCCAGCTGAGTTATGTCAGGATCCCTACAGGTAGGTCCAAGTAGTCTGGCCTGGCATAAAGCTAACTTGGCCCGGGAGGGGGCGGGAGAGCATGGCTACTAAGCCACACCAGAGAATAAACATAAAGGCACAGACATTTTCAACTTCCCCCTTAGGCCTGTCAGGTAAAGAGCATTTGTGATCACATATTTTATTTGCTTTTGCAAATGAATTTTTCACACATGAATTTTCAAAAATGAGTCTATGAACCCTAAGGAACTTTTATACGATTGCAAACAAAATCGCTGGTTTTGCTTTGTTCACATTGTTAATATTGGGGCTTCCTTTAAAAAAGACATAATGAAAATAAAAACCACTTCCCCTTAGGAGCCTGGGGAGAGGGAAGATTTAAGTTCTGGAAATTGTGTGGGGTTTTTGTTTTCTTTTGTCCTGTGCACCATAGGACAGGGCTTCCTGCCACTTTCTCACCCTGAAAAAGGTCCTCTTCACAGTACAGAAGAGGGATTTGAATCTACAGAAACTACCATGCAATTAAATATCAACAGCAACAACTATGAACTTCAACACGCTAGCGTTCAACGTGCACACAGAGGCTAAGCTCAAAGATCCCAACACAGAAAACAGCTAAAGTGCCCAAGTCACTGATGGCAGGCAACCTCAGACCACTAAAATGAAGGTACAGAGCTAGACTTCCTCAGAGCTCTAAATTCAATCTGCTTTGTCTTGTAACCTGGCCAGCAAAAAGTAAGTGTTGCTGACTTTTCTGTTTTGTAGATGGAGAGTGGTTAATATGACAGTTCACAGCCTTAACCAAGTTTATCATAGCAATCATCCACCCTCTGTCCATTTAACTGAAACAGTAACAATAATCTGGCAGTTCATTACATAAACTATGCTTATTTTAAAGGAACCTATTAATATCCCCATTACACAGTTGAGAAAACTGAGGCCAAACATCTCATAGATGGCACAGCAAGGACTCACAACTGGCGAACCCAGCTCTATAGAACCTATTTTCTCTCACACACTCTCCCCTTTTCTCCCTCTCCCTCCTCCGCTTGGGTCTTACGTACTGCATATACCAGTGTCAAATCCTGATGTTTCATCAAAGTTGAAGATGCACACTTCAACTTCTGATCCTCTCTCCTCCTCCTCCTCCTCTGTGCAATTTCTTCTGTGGTGCTGGGGTTCAAACCCAGGCCCTGTACATGCTAGGCAAGCACCCTACAACTGAGCTACATTACCAGCCCCAACACTCACTTTTCTAAATATTTTTTGTTTTATATGTGTGTGTCCCTGAACACATATGTATATGTACCACATGTGTACAGGTATCTGTCAAGGGCATTCAGAGGGCATCAGATCCTCTGGAGCTGGAGTTGCAGGCGGTCGTGAGCTTCCCAGTGTTACTGCTAGGCACTAAATCCAAAGATCCCTCTTAATCAACACAACTCGGTGCAAGGTGACCGTCCAGTACTTACCCAGAATTGGGGTTTGGTTTTCTGTTTCCACAGTTGCAAAACGGAAGCCTGGATTCTGTTTGAAAAGCACAGGCACCACTACCTAGTACCTAATAGATAGTCAGTGTAGCTGACTCCGTCCCTCCAGGTATATAAAATGAATAAAATTTCATCACTTCCCTGCAGGGTTGGGAATAAGTCTAGAGATGACAAAACATCCCCATTCCATATAAATTCTTTCAACTTTCAGACAGGACTTGTGGAAGCAATTTGAATCCTTTGCGTTCACAGAAATCATTTTAAAGTAAAAATATCCCTGCCTCTTTCTCTGTGAAACGCATGAGATCCTGGTGCACCATCTGTCATTGAGTGACACAGGGCCACACTGAGTTAATGTTTTCCACAGCCGTGGGAACCATGCTATAACCAGACAACATCCCACTGAGGCATTCACACACACACCTCAAAACCCACCAAGCCCCCAAAATGGAAAAGCAAAGCCTTTTTCCAAATTAATCTCCGCTTTTGTCTTTCCTTGCAATTCTCAGGCTCCCTTCCCTTTTAGTCATTTAGCTGAACTTCAGGTAGTGGGGAACGTTTGACATGAAAATGATTCTCCCATAAAGCCTACCATCGTTTAAATACTTGCAGGAACTGTGCGTTTGAAATAGGCTGAGACGTCTATAAAAAACAGACTTTCTACTCTGTGCCTGGGAGAGTTTAAAAGCCCGGGTCATTTGCTTGCGCCGCTCTTCTCAGCCTGCATGAGGTACCACCTAAGTCAAATGGAAGTCACTCTGCAGTTTAAGAGCGAGAGAGAAGAGCGGCCTTGTGAGCAGAGACATTGAGATGTGAGACGCTATGAAAGAAGAATTCTTGAGCCTCTAATGTGACCCTCCCTCAGAAACGAGCCTTGTCATCAGGGAAATGACCCCAGAACTACAAATATTTGGGTTTGTTCTACTTTTCAATTTGCCGCTCCATTTCAGAGAAATTAAAGCATCAACAACTAGTGTTTATGCAGGAGGCAAAAAGGACCCAAACCACCACATACATCTCAGTTTCATTCAAAACCTGGGAAAGCAAATCGATGAAGGATAATGGAAAAGGATAAAATTAGCCCAGGCAGGGAAGAGACACATATTTGTTCCTAAGGTAACTCTTCTCCCCTCTCCCCACCCAAAAAAAAAAGGGGGGGGGAAATTTTTAAAAACTTTCTCTCATATCAAAAGATAGCCCACTGTTTCTCAAGGTGACCGTCTGCCGGTAAAACTAACAAGGAAAGCATTAAGGATAAAAACTTGCGACCCCCAAATCAAGGTGATACCTGTTGAGAATGCTGAACCCACCCACGACCCCCTCAGCCCCTGCCACCTTCCATTCTTCCCATCTTCTATGTGTTATATTTCCAATTAAGATTCACCTATCTAAAAATAGGTAAAGTGGCACTCATGACTCCAGTTAGTAATGTATTCCTTGAAGATACGTTCTGAAACCAAGCAGGATCCATAAATCATGCTGCTTCTCGAATGAAATGAGAAATGCTAGGGTCAAGCGAAATTTCTGGAAAATGTAGAAAGGGGAAGCCACCCCAGTTAGTTTCCTATGAGTTGCAATAATCGCAGATGCCCCTCAGGAAAGGCATATGGGAATTTTCCAGTCCCAACACGAAGCTCAACTATCAGAGCTACCTGGAAGATCCCCCCCCACCCCCACCCTTCCCACCCCCTCTATGCCGTCCTCAGTCCCTGAGATGGCTTTGCCGCTCCAGGTCTGTAGACTAAACCCTCCTTTGCCTCTGATCATCTTTCCTTTAGAAACTGCAGACTGCCCCCTGCTGAACTGTGTGGTGAATGACAAGATTTCAAAGACCGGAGAAGGGAAAGGAAAAGCTAGCTGGGAAGTCCGGCATGCTCGTTCCAGAACACAGCTCTCTGGATTCATGCACCCGTTCAAACTCTCACAACTGCCTGCATATTACTGAGCTTCATTTCAACATCCCGTAGTATTTGGTGGTGGTATGGATAAGGTGACTAGAAGATTTCCCCCTCTGATTTGCTGTGTGTAGATGAGAATCAACACACCCCATGTTAAAAGAGAAACCCTTCCCCTGGCTCACCCCAGCTGAGCTGCGTGCCAAGTGCAGGGGCTCACCCAAATTGAATGTGTCTGCTGGGGTGGAGATAGTGCACTTTTCAAATACACTAGTCTCCATTTGGGGCTGTTTTGTTTTAGGGTCTGTTTTACTGGGTATTTAGATGCAGAGCCCATCACAAAGGTTGCATTTTATGAATCAATCATGAAATAAACAGGATAGTGGCTAGTGAAGAAAACATGGAGAGACAAGTTCCTGGCAATTGTTTCTGAAGACTCAGCCCAGCTGTGTTTATTTCTATTCATTCTCTATTGCAGGATGGGAGGAGAAACTCTCACAGTCTGAAGATAGCTGAGGAAAAAAATCACTCCATAGGATTGACTTGTAGGCTAGAGCAAGACAGATATCCTCCAGCTAACTACCAAGGACCATGTAGCCTTGAAGTTACCTGGGCTGATTGGAATACTGGAGACAGAAAGTTTCAAGTAAACTAAGTTCTGCTAAGAAGGGTGCATTTCAACTTTACTGTGACTTTCGTAAACAAATGAGTAACTTTTCTAAATGCCAGGTCACTTGGTGCTGCTGATGTTGTTTTCAGCATGTGTCAAGTCAAGTGGAAGTTGCCACAGACACTTCAAAACAAAATGAAAGAAAAAATAAAGGTGTGGCCTTCTGAACAAAACTAGACACTTAAATTCTACAAAATACTCCCAAAGGGGTTGACCCTTTTTTTTCTGAAGCTATTCCAGACAGCCAGAAAATTTTCCTAGATGCTGCAAACACTTGCTTTAAGTTCTACTACTTAATTAGCCGGGCCGTGGTGGTGCACGCCTTTAATCCCAGCACTCGGGAGGCAGAGGCAGGCGGATCTCTGTGAGTTCGAGGCCAGGCTGGACCGACAGCCTCCAAAACAATACAAAGAAACCCTGTCTCGTAAAAACCAAAAAAAAAAAACGTTCTACTACTTAATTTAGTGCTCCATTTATGAGAAATTAAAACACCAACAGCTGGGGCTTGGTCAGATGTTATGATCAGGTATCTCATCTTTAGTTCTTGATGTCTCAGAACCCCCTCATCTTCAAAAAGTATAATGACGACATCTACCTCAAAGGCTACTTGAGAGGTTAAATGACAGAATACCAAGTGAACTTGCTTTACACAATGCCCAGTGCTTGATAGGAACTGAATAAAAGGGAGCAAAAGATTCCTGAACATGTGAGCTGAGAAGCCAACCTATAATGAACATCTGCCCATCATTAACCAGTCAGTAATGAGTACAATATGGCCCAGTCTCAAGCCAAATCCTCCAGCCTGAGAGGGAAGAGAGACTTCTTCAGACTGAAGAAGCAATTGTATATTTATTTAAAAGAAACTAAAATCTGTTCCCACATGAAAATATTATTTAACAACCCTCCTTAATTCAACCACTTCAGAACGTCATTTATTCATTTAAGATGAGCCTTAAAATTGATTACCTAGAATCAAGGAATGGTTAGCAATTAACATATGATGATAATAACAATATCTATCACAGAATAATATTCCTTGAAGCCTAACAATTGAGAGCCTCTCAAATATACAAGACAGAGATCATGCCCTGGGACTGAGAGATCGTTGCTCATGGCCACAGTACTTGGTGTCGGGTGGGAATTCAAACACGGTTCCGAAGAACTCTGAAGTCTACACGCTCTGACACCCTCTCAATGATTTTTTTCTACCACTAGAGCACTCTAATAATACTGTAGCACTCGCCATGGCAGAGCAACTACAGAGTGTCCTGAAGAAATGGGTTACAAGCTAAATGTGTGGGGTACCAAACCCCAAAATTGTCCCCAAAGAACCTAACATCTAGCCATTCCATTTTCAGGGTTCATCTGTGAAGCCAAAAGAATGACAGTGTCTCTCTCCCAAGACTGGATTATAAAAGGCATCACGGAATCGGAATGTGGGTCAGTCGGTGCAAGCTTACCTAATAGCCCAGGCTCCTAAATTCTATCCCTAGAAAGCATGTACCCATAATCCCAGGGAGATGGCAACAGAAAGTCCAAATTTTCAAGGCCTGGTTAATTTGACCTCTGAAATCCCCATGGTGGAAGGAGAAAATTGATTTCTATGAGTTGTCATCTGACCTCCACACACACCACATACTATAGCACACCTATGCCATACATAATAATTACCCACATATAGCACAGGCACAAAGAAAATAAACATATTTAATTTTTTTAATTACAAAAGTCACCCTTAGCTACATTCAAGACTAACCTGGGCTTCATGAGACCCTGCCCGTCTAAAGCAAACAATCATAAGCTTTAAAAGACATTGCACATTCTGGCTTGTTCTCTTGTTCGGAGCACTTGATTTGGGGACTGTCAACTGAAATATCATGAAGCTGTCTAGGCAGCCCAGTGGACAGGTCACATTTCAAGAAACCGAGGCCTCCCTCAAGCCATCCTTTGGAGACCACGCTGGAAGCAGAGCCTCCAGCCCCTGCAGGGCTTCAAATGGCTACAACCCTCTCTGACTCTGTTAGAACTCCTGATCCAGAACCACCCAGCTAAGCCACATCCCAATGCTTAGCACTTACAGTGTGGAACAAGAAATGTCTCTTTTAAGCTGCCAAATTTGGGGGGAATTTGTCACGTAGAATTAATACAGTATAAAAAAATCAAATAGAAATCAAGACATAAGAGAAACCTTCGTCAAGAGAAAGAGCAAACAAAGGGTTTTGGCACATTGAGCCCAGCAAAGGCAGAGAATTATTGTATGGACACTAATATCAGCAAATCCACGTGCCAGTCTACGTGTTGATTCTACATTAACTTGTCTAAGCAGCCTAACAATCGTAGGATTATTTACATTTTTCAGAAAGGAAACTAAGGCAGAAAAATCCCAGGCCAGTCAATAGGTGAACAGTAAAGCTGGGATTCCCTCTCAGGTCAAAAAAGAAGTGGAAAGACACAGCCAGGGCCCCCAGAGTGGCGCAACTCTGTGTAAGTCCCAAGACTTAGGTTGGGTTTGAAGATTATTATAATGTATGTATGTATTAAATGTATATTTCATTTAATCATTAAAAGAATACTCCCAGAAGAGAAGTGGTGAATTTTTTATCTCCATTTTACAGAGGAAAATTTTAAGATAAGAAATGTAAGAAACCAAGTGGTGATGACACGTGCACACCTTTAATCCCAGCCATCAGGAGGCAAAGGCAGTGGATCTCTGTGAGTTCGAGGCCAGCCTGGACTACAGAGTGAGCCAGGACTATGAGAAATCCTGCCTTGAAAAAAAAAAACAAAAAAAAGGAAGGAATGAAAGAGAGGAAGAAACGGAAAGGGAGGGAAAGAAAGGAAAGAGAAAGGATGAAAAGATGAAGGAAGGAAGGAAGGAAGGAAGGAAGGAAGGAAGGAAGGAAGGAAGGAAGAAGAAAGAAAGAAAGAAAGAAAGAAAGAAAGAAAGAAAGAAAGAAAGAAAGAAAGAAAGAAAGAAAGAAAGAAAGAAAGAAAAAAGGAGGGAAGGAAGGAAGAAAGGAAGGGGCAGACAGATTCTTATTGGGAAATGGGGCAGGGGTTCCATCTGGAGTTAGGTCTGGAACTCTGACATGCTGAACCCCTCCTGCTAGCCTTACCTGGGGCATCAGCTGTCTACCAACTGACTTCTCAGATTCCTGGGGTGTGCAGGGGGCAGTGCTAAAAAGGAAACAGCCCGAGCCAGTGTGTCACCTTAATTTCAAGCAGGAGGAATCACATTTACATCAAGGCAAAATCAAACTTCTATTGGAGGTACAGTTAAGCAAACAACAATGGTATGATTAAAGTCAAAGCTTGGGGGCTCCTTCCAAGAGAATAAAATTAAAACAACTACCACTACCCCCACCAAAAATATGACTTAATTAAATATGCATGCACATTGTTGAAGAGTAATCATTAAACCTGCCTCCAAGGGAAAAAATGAATTTGCTGGTTAATTTAAAAAAAACTGTGTTACTGATTTCTCTCTTAATCTAGCTCCCCAACAATTCAGTGTAGAAATTCAGCTGGGTTAAAGATGAAGGCACCATGGATAGAAAACCTAGAGGTTCTGACTCCCCTGGGAGTCGCACCACCAAAGCCACCCTCTTTTTCTTCCTTTACATGCTGTCTGCCTCTACACACACGTCCACTTCCTTGGAACTAGGAGTGTACGCTCCCATCACATCACTGAGGGACACTCCCCGCTTTATACTAGAATTCTTTGAGCTGGTGAGGACAGAGTATGATCTGCATGTCAGAGGCTAGTATGGTGCCTTCCCCCGGGCTGGGTGTTCGTACAAAGGTCTGCCATGAGGAGTACCACTTGTACTAATGACTGTTTCCTATGCTATTACTGGTGAGGCAATTAAGCCTTGCAGACACTGAGCGGAGGGGCCTGTCTGCAGGTGGCTGCGGGCCTCTGGGTAATCAATCAACTTTCTCAGCTGCACTGTCAATCAGAACTGTGCCTGAGTGGCATCTATTGACAGTTCCCAGCATGCAGGCGCTTTTCCGCTCCTCACCTCTTTGGAGTTCACGGTAATATGGACTTTGAGCCTGCTGTTTTTTCATCATAGAGTGGAATTTTTTCATTTTTCTCTGCGTGTGTCAATTCCCACCCCCACCCCGTTTTAGCCTTTCAAGACTATCATAAAAAAAAGTATATATAGTATTCAACACAAATCCCCCAGAGGGCTTCTTGGGCTGTGGTTTCAATAGATATGGTTCTGTATCTCATTTCTCTTTCTCCTTATGTGAGACCCCCTCCGTCTACAGCCCGGGATCCCTTCAGCAACCTCAAAACACCTGTAGTACTCCATCTCTTTCAATGCTTCTGACTACGTACCTACCACCGCTGCCCAGAGTCCAGCAGGCCCAGCCTAAATCACCAACAGTAAAATGTTCTCCCCATGCCCGACGGTACCTATTTTTATTTTTAATTGGATATTGACAAATTATAATTGTGTTTGTTTATGAGGTACAATGCAATGCTCTAAGTCATGTTTGAATGCTTTTCCTTTATTCCTTCCGCCAATCAGAAATGACTCCCCTGACCAGTATTCCCCATCTCCACACCTCCCCCAAAGGTCCTAATTGTGTCAATCTATTGGCAGGTATTTCAAAGGCTGAATTTTCAGTTTCAAATAATATGGTCCTCAGACCAGCACTCCCCATTCTGGGCTTGGGAAATCTGGTCAAAGTACACTAAAAGGAGCTTGTTGTAAGTAACTTGAGTATTAGTTCATTTCAACATTGCACACTCACAAAGGCATCAGCGTGAGAAACCATCTAGCTCAATGAGAAATCATGTCTTCATTTCCCGTAAACAAAAAAAGGAATCTTAGGCCCATTTGGAATGTCTTAGTATCTGTGCCCCTCTTCCACCTGGCTTTGCAAGTGTGGGAGCCCAAAAGCATGAGCTTGTAAACACAGACACACGTGAGCATGCGCTCACACTCTCACACGCACCAGCTTGAATATGCACGTGAGTGGGCTACCCTTTACCCATCCTCAAACTCATGCCAACCTTGGCTGTACTAGTATAAGAAAATGCAGTACTAAAGTGAAATCTTTTGCTCTCTACTTTGCACAGGTCCTGGGGTCATGTTCTCCTGGCTTAACAACTCGTAAGTAACTTCTTTACTCGATCCATTCACAAGCAGCACTCACAACAACTGCCAATTTGTTACCAGGATCTTGACAGCTTCTTTCACACATGAAAAATGGGAGTATAATCTCTTTTTATGAAATCCCTCCATGAAAAGGACTGTTGTCAGCACAAAAATAATAAGTTTACCCAACAGTATCTTAATGAGCAAGCAAAGCGTAGCAGAAAGACAGTAATAACAACTGACACAACTGAGCCCAGATCAGGGTCCAGGCATGATGCCAAGCACAGCGTATACAATCTCTCTTTACATCCCTACTACCCCTCGGTCAGACAAGGCCTTCTGATAGACACACTGCAAAGACACAGGGGCTTGAGGATCCGGCAGAGCCAGCTCTCCATCCCAGACTGTCCGGCTCCGCTTCACAGCACCTTGTTAGTCTGCCTACACCGTCTAGCCTCGGCGCACTGCCCCAGGAGCAGGTTTTGATGTTCCTAGATTACAAACCCTCTGAGGTAAACACTCCTGGACTGGTGCCCTACCCTACCAAGCATGCTCAGACACAACATGCCCCCTCTCCACCCCCTCCCCTCTGAAGGGGAAAAAAAAAAACCCTCTCATCCCCTGGGACAGCAGAAAGGGTTCTCAGAGGCTGGTCTCTGAAAAGCGGTGAGTTGGCAGCTTCCGGGCTAGCTCAGTCGTAAGCGTTGAGTCCCTTGGGCCTGAACTCTTCGCCCAGCACTCCAGACTTGTACTAGGTTCTGAGAAGCCCAATTTTCCCAGTCCTCTATTTACCATGAAAACTCCACCTGGTCCAGACTCCAAGTTCTACTTTAGTCACAGATCAGTGTCCTCTTTTAGCTATGGGAGGTGACAGAAGCAAAAACGTTGTGAACCCTTTGACCACCTCACCCGCCCCTTGTCCTCTCCTCCTGATAAAAATGCACTTCCTTCAAGCCAATGTCTGTTACCAGTGTTCCTTGGGACATATGGCCACCAAAATCAACTTGTCTTTCCCCAGTGCCTTAGCTCTTCAAACAGGAGGTAACATTTAAGTAACCCTTTAGTCATTATGCCTACAAAATGCTGCATTTAAGTCATATGTAGCTATATATATAAAATGTTATACATGGCATCTATTATAAAATCCTTGAGATTTTGGAGGGAGGGCTTTAGATGCATAGTTATTTTACCCTGCATGTGTGTCGTGCAGTGCCCGTGGAAGACAATGTCTTTTAGCCACCTATTTTCTCTAAGAGAAAAGTCGGCCCAGCATTGAGCTTGGACCATCTCCTGGACAGATCATGCCTAAAGGGAATACCTCCCCACCCACCCCCAAGGATCTGTGATCCTATTCCATAGGCAGTCTGCAAGCCAGAGAAAACCCATTTGAAGGCCACCACTCCGTGGGGCTGCCTCTGAACAACGCCCTCAGTCCAGCACGGTCCTCTCCCGGCTAGGCTATCCGTCTCATACTCTGGGACATGGGGTTAGAGAGCAACAGAGGGCGTGAGACTGGGCATGGGCCATGGCAAGTTGTTTGTTGTTAAAATAAGTCACGGCATGGGGGAAGACACTGCCTGGCACAGAATACATACTGTAGAAAAATGTTGATTTTCTTTTTTTAATTAATGCTGCCTTTTAAGCTACAGCTATTGTCTTCAGCAACTGCCACCCCACCGCTACCAGCGGCGGCTAAACCGCAAGATTCGAAGCCTGAGGGAATTCTGTTCCCTTAGACACCGATTTTTTTCAAAGCTACTAAGGAAATTTTTAAAAATCTGTCACACTAAAGAACTCAAGATTCAAAGGTTGAGGTAGAACCCAGCTTCCCAGAGAGGCTGACAGCAAGCAGCTCACCTCTTCGTGTCTCCCAAGAAGTCCTCGAACACCTTCTCGCCCCTCCTTCTAAACCCTTCTCCACCTGACTCCTCCCTACAACTTCCGGTCGGCTAGTTGTGGAACCAGTCTCCTGAATGCAGGTGAATTTTATTTACCCAAACACATCTTTGCATCATTAAACAAATGTTCCAGAGCGTAAACAAAAGTAACACACCTTACATCTCAACTAACGTAAGGAAAAATTCTTTCCCCTACCAGGCATGAATTTACACTTTGTTCAGAAGACAAACTTCATATTGCTGCTGATCATAGGCCAGAAAAAGGAAAGCGGTAATGTGAGAGTTAACCCGAGGAGAACAACATGAACAAGGACCCAACACCCCTTCTGTTTTTCCAAGCAAAGCATACAGTAAACATGCACACACTGCTGCCAGTCACACACTCAGCCGGTCATCACCACTGATCACCATTTGGGATACAGTACTCCAACTTCATCCCAACCCTATTGTCTCTGTTTATCAAACTCCCTAAGCCATCCTATTTGTAGGATAGTTTCCTTTCCATGTAAAGCAAACACATTTTAATTCTATGCTGGCTGTTTTCAGAATTCCTTTGCCCATTTTTGCCTAATTCTCTCCTTTTATGGGGAAAATCAGACACTGAAATGAGTTACTGAGAAGTCAAAGGGAAACAAGAGCAGAGTTTTGTTCAAGCCTTTCAGAGCGAACGGAAATAGTTCCTTGCCCTAATGGAGCTACAAATACAGGGGTGTCAATGTAGGACTTGGCACATAGCACATGGGTCTCATTATGTCACAACGGTACATAGATGTCAAACATCAGAGTTGGCATTGAAAGCCCAGGAAGTTGGAGAATGTTTTATATGGTTCCTGTGTCTCTTCTGCAAGAGTTAAAGTGAGGACAGCAGTGTGTATCCACAGCACTTGTTTATTCTTAACTGGCCACGGACAAGAAAGAGTTATACAGTTACTTACTATTTATAACCCATGGCCACATCCACAAAATACTTCCTCCTCTGTCGATAGACATTGTCCTTAAATCCCTTAAAGAGAAAAGAGATTAAGTTATTTAACAAAGTGCCGGAAAAATTAGCCGAAGAAGGCCTAAAAGAAAATCACTGTGGTGTTTATTGAGTGTTCCATTCAAATGTAAATCTTATCCTCAGATGACCGACTGGATGACACAGGCTTACAGTAAAACCTCTTTCAACTTGAATCTACTAATTTGGGATGTGTGGGAATCAGGCCAGAGTTTACCTTCCCACTAGGCAAGTAGTATGGCTTAGCTAAGTAAATGATTACTTTGCACAGTATATCTTTAGGGTTTCAAGTATCATTTACAAGTAATTGATCTTAACAAGTTAATCTTAGCCTATTCATTAAAACAGGTTTAACCTGTTTAACCAAATTTTAATTGCTATGTGTAAACAACTAATAAATACAACATTTATTAAAGACTCAGTCACTCCGGGTAATTATCAGATCCCCAAATTAGCGTGAATTAAAGAGGTTTTGCTGTGTTCATGACCACACCAGGCAACACTAGGAGGAGTCCCATTCGCTAAGGGCAGGCCAGGCCCATTCATCCCACTAAAGGACTCTCAGTCACTGTCTCTTAACCAATTGCAAGATTTGTATCTAAACCATAAAATAATAATTTAAAAAATACTTTCATATGACCTCATCCACTTGGGAAAGTAAACACTGAGTGTCACTTTTCAGTCTTGTGGACTTCTGAGAAGACTTCCTGGCTTAACCATCTCTCCTCACATCAGTGGGCTTCTCTGAAGCCACGAACCACAGGGGACAAGCTAGAGTGTAGACTTCAACGGTAAAAGAGGTGTCCACAAGGATTTAATACAGACATTTCTGCAAGGTGGGTTGTTCAAAAGAAACAAACTCACTAAAAAAAAAAAAAAAAAAAAAAAAGCCCGGTTCTCTTGTCTGACTGACAGAAAATGGGTATCAAGAACAGGAATCTCCATGGGGCTGTGTGCTGGATATAACTGAAGAATTACCTTTCTTTTTGGGAAAGCAAAAAAGTTAGTAATGGAGGAGGGAGAAACACCTCCTCAGATCACTCTAACACCCCAGTAAAAATGAGGTCACCCACACACAGTAACCTGCATTTCCCCTTCCTTGAGCTTAGACTTCAGATTGTTTAAACAAAGGTTCTTAGGTAGCCTTGCAAAACCCTAAACTGCCTACAGGCAAAGCTGTTGACCATAGTTACCACATTTACAAATGACTCTCCTGCTCTAGAGGGTAGACAGAGACGCTAGAAAGTGGGCTCTTCACCCACTAGTAAGACAGGCTACCTGGGGTGGGGAAGCTAAAAAATCCTAAGCACATTTATGTTTCAAAATGAAAAGTAGGCCGTGAAAAAGGGAAAGAGTTCCATGAAAAGCATAGCATCTGTCCCCTGGCTCCTGCCAGGCTGGACACCATGGCAACTGCATCATAATCTGCTGGCTTCCAGAAGAATCTCAACTACTCTCCTCAGCAAGCACCTGCACCTTTTTCCAGGGACGAGATTCGCTCATCACGCCTCATTAGCCTAGAGTGGCAGTGATTACGAAAATGTTGTGGAGGATCCAGGGACTGGCAAAGTAAAAGGTGCTAGTTAGCTGAACCAGACATTCCAGACACACAGCAGTTTTTTGGCTACCCGTTCTGAACTGAAGTCAGGGATAGGGTACAAAAAACAAAAAACAAAAAACAAAAAAACAAAAAAACAAGATGCCCAGTTAAAATTTCAATTTCAGAGAAATCACAAATTTTTCCAATTTTACTGGGCAACATTACATATTTATTTGTAAAAGTCCCCAAATTAAATCAAAGTAAACCCTAATGTGCCCAAATCTATTTAGACATCTCAACAGCTCAACCCTGGTGTGATATTAGAGCCATTAAGGGAATTTTAATGACACTTCAAACCTGGCCCCTTCCCCCAGAGGTTCTGATTTAAGCTCTGAAGAGTGAGGTCATAATTTTTAACTTCCCGGAAGATGATTGAAGTGGAGACTGACTGAGCTAGGATGTTAATTCTCACCCTTCGAGCAACTGGAATCTTCTACAGGCCCTTTCCCATGCAGGAAAACCTCCTTCCCTGGGCTCCCGGGGAGCACCTTGATGTCTCTTTTCTTTCTTTCTCTTTCCTTCCTTCCTTTCTTATCTGAAGAGTGGACCTTGAACCACACCTTGGGAAACCCACCCCCCAAACACACCAAGTTCTAAGCCCTGGCAAGTCAAAAACATGGACCCATATCCCCCAGGGGAACTCTCAAGAAATACACTCTTAGGCCGTTGGGAATCACGGTGCTTCTCAATTTCTTTGTCTATTAAAATTTGAGGGCCACGACCACGTCCCTCCCTCTCTCCTTCCTCTGCTTCCTTTCAAGCCTAGTGTTCTCTCTGCGTGCCAGCCCTACCTATCCTTTCATTAAACAAATGTAGCATAGACAAAAGTTAACACACACCTCTACACAGTTAAAGCAATATTCTGCAGCATGAACAAATGTGACACATCTTCCCCTCGTTAAAATAATACTGCACAACACAGCATGATTTATATTCTACGCCCTCTCTGAACTGTCCTATGGCAAGAGTCCCTGTGTCTGTCCTAGAACTGTAATCATTCTCAGACGTAAAAAATTCTTAGACAACGCCCCCATCCACATCAAATACAAACTCACAAAAGCACCAACTTGCCCATATCAGATTTTTGCATAATGAGCATTTGGTATGCTTGTAAACGTGAAGATACATGGTTTTAAAATGACAAGAGATGTAGGGGATTGCTAAGTACTTGCAATTATTTCAAGTGGCTGCACAGAAAATAAGTAAAGGTATCATAAAGCAGGTGTAATTGGGAGTAATGGAATAAAATTAAGCACAGAAAAAAAATTTACTCTTGGTGTTGGTATACATTTTGTTCACAGCAGGGTCAGTGGCTCCTGCGGTGGTTTCGGTCCAATGGCTGTACCCCTTCCTCCATCCAGGTTAAGTAATTTTTAAAACGTCACTAAGGGAGGAATGGGAGGATCTCAAAGCGCCTCTTCTGTCTACGTATTGATCTAGATGGTTTAATTCAGCATTTAAGTGCTTCCTGTTGCCAAATTGCCTTTCAGATGCTTTATTAACTGAGCTTTTCAAACACCCCATTGAGGTCAATAAGAATTTACATTTCCACTTTTTACTTTAAAGAACGCTGAGAGGCAGAGAGAGGTATGTGGACCTCACCAAGGTCGCTCTGCAAGCTAGCAGCTGGCATCCTGCAGCCTCCATCCTCCTAACCATTTCAATCAGCTTGCACTCTTCCAGCCTGGACGAGACTGGGAGAGAGGGGCAACAACTAAAATCTTCGGTGAAGATTACTAAAGTCACTGTGTAATGGGTTTTCTGTTGCTGTGGCATGAATTAATGTGATTTTTTTTAATGCTATGCTGCAAATACAACTGTGTCCATGTTATTTCAGCTTTTTACAAATAATGCAATACTCTTAGGTATGTTGAACGGTATTTATTTGAACGGTATATTTGAGTTGGTTTGAATTGGTATACTATGCCAAAAGACTACTTTGAATGAAATTTTGTTCCTGTTGAACTTGTCGTGGATCCGGAACTGAAGAAGTATGGACTGGTTAAAGCAAGGTCCCAGATGCTGTTGATACTGCAATCCTATGCTCACACTTAGGTACCACTATTCAGAGTACAGTGATTCTCTCCATTGAAATAGGGTGAGTATCTGTAAGCCATGTCCCTCATAACACAAAGGCTTCGACTAAGCATGACGGATCTGCCTAGATTTCAGTGTTCTATCCACCCACTTCTAGACGCTGGGGGAGGGAAAAATGCTTATAATGAATGTGTATATTGCTTACCTCACTGTACTTCATTCTGGCCATAAAGAAGTTCCAGGTCTCTTGTGTTAAATAAAAAACTGATAAAAATGGGGCGGGGGAGAAAAATGGGAAATGCTTACCCAAGTGTCATATTTCTCTGAAGATGGTCACTTTTATTGGAGTAGAGGAGGAAATGGTGGTAGATGGATGTGGAGAAGATGTGGGAAGGGATGCCTCTTCCATCACAGCCTTATTTTAAACCCTTCTGCCTTTCCATTGAGACTGAAGTCAAGCACATAACTCTACTCTTAACTACCTCCAGTCAAGGAAAATGGCAGGAATTTTATTCTCCCTCCAAGCCCCATCACATCTAGTCCTCCCTAGTTTCCCAAAGGTGTGATCAATTTCAGTTCCTCGTTCTTCCAGGGGTCACCATCTGCAAGTATATTTTAGGCTGTCTAATTCCACAGAAATACTCTCCAGGGTATACAATCTCCTCCTCTACCCAACCATTTTATAAATAAACGCTATGTGAAAACACCATCTTTCTAACCTCCTTCTGGCCAACACATGTACAGGGAAGCTTTAATCATCTGAAAGTCTGCTCTCAGTTGTGGAGGAGAGATAGAAATTGCTCTCCAATGAAGCAGCTATGGCACAGAACACCGGACAGCATCTGGAACATGGCATGGCCTGGAGGGGACAGGTGGACGGGATTCTACTAGATACTTACTGGGTGGTCAGCATCGAGCTCAGTACCGTACATGAGAACTCTGTGAGAGCACCTGTCTAACTCAGAGATCTTCCGAGGAAACCACAGCACATCCTCCAGTTCTGTTGAAGACAGGGCAGGTTCAGTAACATCAGCTCACAGGTTACGCCTTCCCCTTTGCAACGTTTGTCAGACTGCAAAATCTCACAACAAGCAAAAAAAAAAAAAAAAAAAAAAAAAACCCTTGCCTTCTTCCTCTGTCCAAATGTTCTCGGGCGGATTCAGTGTCACAATGCTGGTCTGAAATTTAAGCGACTGGATGAGCTCATTGAATTCTGTCTTGCCACATTCGCAGTCCACGAAGATTTCAACTTCAGAACTTCTTCGCCGGGACCTCCTGGATTCGATGTGAACCATGTTGACATGTTTTTCCTGTGGATACATGAGTAATATCTCTGCATCACACTCTGGTCACAGTGAATGAAATGCTAGCTAGTATCGTGTGGTTATCAGAGGTGAAGGGCCAAGTACCTACAGAAGAGGACTGACTATGCTTTGGCTGATTAAGATGTGAGAGCTTTTCTAGCAACTGTTTTTATTAATAGAAGAGACTAGTTGCTATGCTTCCGTGTAGGTTGTCCTCTCTCATAATAAGAAGGGGAGGGCATTGAAAACATATAAAAGACACTATAGAATATATCCTGGTTGTTTGCATCGTTTCTTAGAGGGGTCCACATCCCACTGCTGCTGAGCAATGGTTGACAAGGAGATTAGACTGCCTATTAGACTACCATAATGTAATATCCTAAAATTTTTATTTTCATACTCTAGAAAAACACAAAACTCAATCTTACAATAATAAAAGGCTTGCCTTTAAAGTAAAATTTAACAATAAAGCAGTCATGTAGAGTCAAACATGATGACTCATGCCTAAAATCCCACCACTCAGATGGCAGAGGGTTGCAAATTTCTCTAGACCACATAGCAAGGTGCTTTTTACATATAACAACAATTTAAAAATACAAAATAAAGCAACTCTTTTTTTAAAAAAAAAAAGCAAATAATAAAAATGACAGGCAGAAAACAGAGTGTGTGCAAAAATGCCTAAGATTTGGAAAATAATGATCAAAGTATAGCCTAAATTTTAATAAAAATGACAGGCAGAAAACAGAGTGTGTGCAAAAATGCCTAAGATTTGGAAAATAATGATCAAAGTATAGCCTAAATTTTAGGGAAACAGGAAAAGCATGCATGAGAGGATCTCCCAGGCAAAAGAAAAACAACTCAAGTGCAGTGAAGAGGCAGAATACAGTAACAATACCCCCTAAATAGGACCACCTAGTGGCTCTCTTTGGCATCTGCTGAACTAACTTTATATTCCGCAGCTGTCATTTTGTGAGGCTTGTTAGAACAGGCTATTCCGAGAAGGACAGGAACTTTCATGTAAAATGTGGTTTAAGTTTTCTGTTGGTACACCTTTCTCCTTTGTGGACTGTAGATTCAGGCCTTCTTTTCATGCCCTGCCATAAGCGCACAGCTCCCCATCCCATAAGAGGCTGCACTCTGGATTTCAGCACAGTTTCGGACACAAGACCAATTCTCTTTCTATTAAGCTTTGCAATAATGCTATATTTTATAAATTGGCTAATATAATGAAAGTGGGGTTAATATTAAGTTCAATGCCCGAGAGACTCCACATTCATTGCACCACTTTGGGATTTTAATGTTTGGTTCAATCAGACCAGATATTTTTAGACCAGGGCACTGAGGTCCCAGTGGGTTAAGGGGTTTATCTAAGGCCCTGTGACTAGCTGATGGCAGAGTGCAAATTCAAAGTGCAAACTCCTTCTCCAGGGATTTTTCCACTGCACCCAGGTGTCTAATTGAATTGGCTTGCCTTTGGGCATTGTATGGACACAGCCCCACACAGCATAATTATGTGTAAAATACTACTCCAGATTTCCATTAATACTGTTTATGGTCCCTGATCCTTTCTTCGAGGCCAGAAGGGGACGAGGAAACATGTTCTGAATCAGATTAATTCCCCATCTCTCATCATCTAGAGGCACCACAAATGATGCCTCCTGTCTGCATTCAACAAAGCACTCTCACATTATTTCATCTCAGCAACCCAGTTAGGTAGGAATTATTATTGCCATTTTACAGATGAGGAAATTGAACTGGGGAGCAGGTAATGGTTAGCCAACTAAGCGAGCACAGGTCCAAATCCCCTAACTATGTGTCTACTATGCAACAGCCCAAGGCAGCAGGAAGTGTCGAACTCTTCATCTCCCAAAACTGCCTACCAGCTGTTGCACCCAACAAAACATTTGTAAGGTTTTTTTTTGCTTAAGATGGAGGAAACATCAGGTGTACAAGGCATTACTCTTCACCCAAGCTCTGTGTTTAGGACTAAAGCAAGGATTTACACCAAAGACTATGCTATACCTTCTATAAGAAACTCCTTCATTTTATATATATATACATATATATGTATATGTATGGACAGGAATTCACCTTTACATAACACGCATTATTAAGGAAGTGCCTGTGTTCATGTATCTCACTTTATGCAATCAATATGCTCTCATTACACGAGTACAGTTCAAATTTAGTAAATTAAAGCAGGGGAAAGATGGTTGATATTTTGAAGCACCTTGGATGTGAGCGTGTGTGTGTGCGTGTGTGTGTGTGTGTGTGTGTGTGTGTGTGTGTTTGCATGTTCAACTGCAAAGCTCACATTTCTGAATTACAGACTTTCACACCTGGCAACAATGTACAGGGTCCTAATGGGCTAACTCTGAATTAATGAATCACAGTTCACTTGAACCTGCTTATGTCACTGTTGGGCAGAGCAAACTCCCCTTGAAAAGCCTCATGATACTTTGTTCCTTTGAATGTTCCAGACACGGATTTCGGAATGCCTTCAGAGCAGGCCACAGGTCTGTAGTCAGGCTCACAGCCACCCGACAGCTGCATGAGGGTGTTATGGCTTTACCTGAAAGAGTCGCAGTGCTTTCACCAGCCCACCAACTTCATTCTTCAAGGAGAACACAACTGCTGTCCTGCCGCTCTCTGTAGTGTTGCTGCTGCTGCTCTCTTTGCTTCCTTTCTTGTCCTCATTTTTGCCAGTAATAGCTTTATTTAGCTTCAAGGCAGTCAAAGCACAAAAATCAGTTAGGTTCCAGAGGTTTCCGTAAATACTCTTTGCACTGTTTCGGGGCAGTGTCTAGAGAATTAACTTAAGGCATATCAGGTTTCCTCTAGTTTGATGGTGACAAAAACCTGATTATCAACTACAGTGGCTTTCAACCTTCCTAATGCTATGACTTTTTAAAACAGTTCCTCATGTTGTACTAACCCCAAACCACAGAATTATTACCATTGCTACTTCATAATTTTAGTTTTGCCACTGTTGTGAATCATGAAATAAATATCTGATATTTCTGATGGTCTTAAGCAACTCCTGCAAAAGGTTTGCTCGACTCCGAACTCCAGAGGGGGTCATGACCCACAGGCTGAGAACCACTGAGAAAGCTTAAAGTAATATATGTGGATAATTCCTCCTTGCTTTTCAGGCTAATTTTGCAGCATAAAAATCTGATCTTTTGTCTTAGTTGGTGCATATGTAAACTATATTCATTAGTTAATATACCAAGCATAAGACCGTTTTGGCAAGAGTAAATGTCACTTCAATGAAGTCTCCAAAAAAATGTTTACTGCATTCTGAAACACGTCAGCACATATATGGGAAAGGATAATTTCTCCATTGAGACCCACATTACCATCACAAACCATGAATCTGAACCTTCCTGCCCATTGAGGAAGTCCATGACAGAACAGTATGCCCAGCGAATCCCTCTGTAGAAAATTGATTCTGGAAAGTGACTAGCACATTTCAGTCACAAACAAAACAGGCAGTTGGAATGGCAGAAGAGAGAAAAAGATTCAGTTAGCTAATCATTAGGAACAAACCAGAGAATCTGAGTGATAACTAAGTTCTTCTGGCTAAAGATCAGACTCTAGCAATTCAGAACGCATCGCAGAATTGGAGAGACAAAGCTGGGAACTTTTCATTTGACAGACAATGTAAAATGTTTGTACTCATTATATATGAATGCAGAGTTGGGCAAACAAAGAATTGTCTCCCTGCCTAATGGTGGGATAACATAATCACACCAGTCTACTACATCCTCAAGGAACAGAGACCCGCACATTTATATGGACCCCAGTGAAGTGATTTGCCGCTCTCTTCCTTCAATTTCTCTACTGGCTTTATTTTCACGCATTAAGATTGCCTCGCTTGCTGAATTTATATATAATAGGAATGGATATTTTATTATTTATGACTTGAGGGAGAGAAGAAGTTTATGCCGACATTGGTATTTGACAGTATGTTTAGTCATTAAAAGCTCAAATGCCTTCATAGTCTCAACATCTGCTTCAGCTTCTCACATAATCCCCAGATCTCATATGTCTAAGGAGCATTTTTACAGTGAAAGGGTCATACATTACCCGTAACTGAGGGGTGTGTGTGTGTGTGTGTGTTTTCTTCCTAGCAGTCTGTTATGACTTAAGAATTCCTCAATGTAACATCTCATCCAAATATTCATGATACTTGAGTGCTAGGAAATCTGTTTTGCATTTTGGCCTCATTTTCTCAAATTGATTTAAATAGTGCTAAGAAAGTTGCTGGGACTATTTTTCAACATTTGTGTAGTAATAAGTAGAATGCACACATTTGGAACTAAGGCATTAACCTTGATTTTTTTTTCTCTGACAAGCAGAAGAGACAACAGTGAAGCATCACCTAAAATGTTTAATGACAGAAGCCTGGATATGTTTTCATTTCATGTTAGTAAGGCAAGAGTACTTTTTTATTAACTCTCATGACTATTGCTCAAATTAGGATCTAAACCTTTGCAAGAACTCTATCTTTACAAATACTGTTTTTATTGTCAATATTTTAAACACAAGAATATCTTGCAAATATTGAAACAACTGGAGTATTTTTTTCATTATTCCATCAATTAAACTTTAAAGGGAGAGTGATGTGGCATGCAGGAAACCCTCTGAAGGGCAATGGTTCCTCTTTTACTCCAAAACCTGCACTTAAACTCAAGAATGCGCATTCTGTGTTTAAAAACAAGTTTTGAGGGGGATATAGGAGACAGTACTGTCTTATAGAAACCATAGAAATATATTTAATTTTTTCTCCCAAACCTTCCTTATCAGCCTTGCAATGTTCTATATTTTGAGGGAGGAGTGGATATAAGACATTGGCTCACATAATCTTTCATTCTTCATGACAGAAAACTTCATTTTTTATTTGAGGGAAGTTTATCTCCCAGCAATTCGCCCACCTGCTTTCCTTTGTGAAGAGCTAAGGCAGACAGAAGGGAGATAGTGAGACAAGACCACAGAGGAGGGAGTTGAACTGCATGCTTGCTCTACAGCAGGTGTCCATATGGTGAGGTTAAGACAATTGCTGCCCTAGAGAACACTGGAGAGTGCCAGATACTCACTGTTAAGCTGCCAACTAGCTGATGCTCTTCGGGCACTGCTGAATCCAGGGACAACCCTCTCCTGGCCCAGTATTTACTGGAAAACATCATCATTGCCGGCTGCATGGATCCCGATGTAATTTTCTTTCTCAGCAGCAGGGGGGACCAGAGGGGCAGTCTTGGCAGAGACAGAGGAGAGAGAGGCCAGGGACAGCAGACTGCTCAGGGCGCTGTCCAGAACCCTGGTGCTGAAGAGCAGTGCGCTTCCTCCCTCCCTGTGTTCCTTTATAGGAGCGACTGGGGACTGATGGAAAGCTGATTAGAAAAAACTCATTTCTGGTTGCTGATGGCCACAGTCAGATTACAGATCTGCAGCCTGGGGTTATCTGTGCTCATGATGAGATTTGTTTGTTTCGTAGGTCGAGTAGCTCTTTGGGAGGAGATGATGGAGAACAATATATCAGGGTTTTGTTTTGTTTTCCTTGCAACAAAACACCGGCCCTCTAATGTTAACTCTCAAGCCTGCTACTGGAAAGTCAGCCTCAGTCTTTAACTATGAATTTAAGGGCTTTGCACCTTCTAAAAGTAATAAAGTGATTTCTAAACCGTTTTTCTGCAGTCTACATGTTATGATAGGCAAACTTTGCATGTGTGCCTATGTGCAATGGCTTTCACAAGAGGTTTGTTTCCAAAACCTGTGGTGTCTCCATGTAGAAGGAAACTCAGGCTATTTTACTAAAAAAGAATGAGAGGCTTGGACTTAGCCCAAACACTAACCCTCTAGCGTGCTCTTCACTGAGAATTATATGGAAACCGAATGCCCATAGACCCGTCACTCCCTTGACACTTTCAGTGACTGTATATCTCCATCTGTGACTTGATCAGATCCAGCAAATTGACAGGCAGAGACAAAATTATAGTCTTACTTTTCCAACGTTGGAAAGCTAGCCAATCCTTTGGAGAATGGAAAATTCTTAACCAAGTGTAAGCTGAAGAACTAAACAAAATCTGGGACTTGTACAGTTTATATAGAAAACAAAATGAAGACTCTTCAAAGCAAAACTGTGTGTGTTAACATTGACTGGGTTTTAATTGTTTCTGGAGATATGAGGCTTTATAATCATTTGATCCAACTCTGGGAATAATCATCCAGCTTGTGTTTCTACTGAAAACCAATGTTGAAAGGCTAACAGAAAAAGTGAGTTTTAACAAAATAAATATTAATAAATTAACTGAAGCTGGGTGATGGTGGCACATGCCTTTAATCCTAGCACTCAGGAGGCAGAGGCAGGTGGATCTCTGTGAGTTTGAGACCAAGCCTGGTCTACCGAATGAGTTCCAGGACAGGCTCCAAAACAATACAGAGAAACCCTGTCTCTAAAAAAAAAAAAACTAAATAAATAAATAAATAGATTAATTAACTGAAGTGGTAATAAAAATCATAGCTGACATTGCTGAGTGCCTAATTTTTGCCAGTTTCTATCCTGAACACTTTTTATGCCCTTTTATAGGTCAAAACGTGATCAGTTATAACAACACTTACAGGGAGTTACTAAACTCTCTCTCTCTCTCTCTCTCTCTCTCTCTCTCTCTCTCTCTCTCTCTCTCTCTCTCTCTCTCTCCCTCCCTCCCTCCCTCCCTCCCTCCCTCCCTCCCTCCCTCCCTCCCTCTATCACCCAACCCTCCTCAGAGAAGCTTCTTCTTGTAGTAGATGGTAATTAAGCCAGAGAATGAGGAACAGCCTAAATGTAATGTCTTTATTAAACCCTTCCCTTCAGTGTATCAATGCAGAAGAAGCAGAAAGAGTGTATGAGCTAGAGGTGATGAATGTCTCCACAGAAACAGGGTCATCCAGTCACTACAGAACCAATGCCTATATAGTCCCACAGAGACTGTGACAGCGCACAGGACCTGCACAAATGCAAACCAGACAAGTCCCAGCCCACAATTCCTGTAACTAGCCAAGAAACTATTTGCAACTGGTATTTGCTAAGAAAAGGAAAATCTGTTTTCATCAATCAAATGTCATTGAATATATCAATCACACTCCAGACAGGCCTCATGTGCAGAAGCAGTTGGCCAACACAACAGACACACACACACACACACACACACACACACGTATGCATGAATACTTTTTGTTTTATTTTAGCATTTTTTTCATGTTATTCTTTAATTTATTTTTCAGTTTAAATTTAGATTAGAAACAAGGTTGCTTCACAAGTCAGTTCCAGGTCCCTCCCTTTCCCTCCCCTCCTCCTGTGCCCTCCCCCCCCAACCCGCTCCCCATTATCCCCTCATTTCCCCAGGGAAGGTGAGGCCCTCCATGGGGGTGTCCATAGTCTGTCATTTCATACAGGGCAGGGCCTAGACCCTCCCCCCAAGAGTTCAGGGTGAGAGTGTATCTCACATTGTTGGATGAGAGTCCAAAGTCCGTGTGTATACTCGGGATGAGCATTTTAGTATTTTTTTAACTTACTGTTTTTGTGCTGGTTTGGTTCTTTTTTTGGGGGGGGGAAGGGGTGTTGATTTGGTCTGGTGTTTGTTTTTGAGAAGGAGTGGAAGGGAAAGATCATGAAGCAGGGTGGATAAGGAAATGGGATCTGGGAGGAGTTGGGGAAGAAAAATATGAGCAAAATAAGTTATATGGAAAAATAAGATGCCAAAAAGTTATCTATTTAGGCTTTTTTTAAATTGTAACTACTTTTGTTCATTTAAAAAACACGTGGAAGCAACATAAAGGGTTTCCTTTTCTTTTTACAGTGTACAGAATAATATGAGCTCACAAGCTACAGCACCAGAAATGGAAAGCTTAATGGGATATAAAAGAGTGATCAAAGTCTTTGCAGACTCGAAAACTGCTTTATCAAATAAAGACTGAGAAGCAACTCGTTTATACTTTGATGCCCCCTAAGTGCTCCGTATCTCTGTAGCTGTGGGTAAACAGCAGTATGTGAAAGAGTTGTCCGAAGTCTGTAAACAGTAGTCAGAAAACTCCAAAATCTACAACAAATTTAGTCATCGGTAGAGTGTGGTACTTCGTAAAGACAGACATCAATAAATGAACTAGTGATAGCCTGTAAATATCCACTGCATTTCTGATCGATAATTTTCAAAGAAAGGCTCCAAGATGAAACAATAGGAAAACAATAATCTGAACAATTATCATAGGATGCCCAATCCCAGTTGACTCATCTACAATACAACCCTTAAATCTAAGACTCAGGGAAAGCCCTGGAAAAGAACAGAAAAATATTAGAGCCAGAGGACCAGGACACCTGCTGCTAAATAGTGTCTCTAGACTTGAAAGGGAAGCTGCACCCATGGAACTTCAGCAGCATGGCTGTCTACGCAAATCTGCATAATGAAACATGCCAATGTGGATGGGGGAAATTTCCTAGCCCCCCCTCACTCCTAGATGAAAAACTACATATAACCAATGGCTACTGGAATGAGCCCCCAATACATTACTCAATCCCAATGGATCAACCCTAATCACACAGACAAGCAACAATAAATGGACTATTAGGGTGTGTGTGTGTGTGTGTGTGTGTGTGTGTGTGTGTGTGTGTGTGTGTGTGTGTGTGTGTAATTAAAGAAACAGCAGCCATGGATTTGGCAGGGCATGGGGGAGACATGAGAGGAGTTGAAGGGGGAAACGATGTAAATATAGTACTCATATGAAACTATCAAAAAATAAAAATTTAAAATAAAGAAAACAACCTTTACTATAGGAGAAAATATTTATTGTATTTCATCCAGAATTAAGAACTCTCACAATGCTGCAACATTTAGTTAAGATTGAATAGAAATATCACCAAAGATATGGTTAATGGGCACATGAAAAATGCTGTACATCATTAATTGGAAAGTTACAAATCATGTAAAAATGAAATACTTCAGTCTCAGTGGAGGTAGTTAGAATAAAAATAACAGATGATACCAAGCATTGATGAAGAGACAGAAAATCTGGACTTTTCCTACATTACCTGTGGCAATGTAAAGTGACATAGTTACTCCAGATAATAGTTTGGTGGTCCCTCAATATATGATACCTAGAGTTACCATGTGACCTAGATGTTTTTACCCCATGAATGTGGAAAACAATGTAGTTTTTTTTTAAGACTATCTGGCAGTTTCTCAAGACTAGGGTTAACTAGAACTCAACAACTCAACTCCTAGGTAGACATTCTTGCACAAAAGAACTAAGAACAGCTAGTTTGTACATGTGTAGCTTAAAATGGCTATCTACCTATGCCTACATGAAAACGCATGAAGTGCAACTGGATACAGTCAACCCTCATGACACCTGAGCATGTCCAATAATGTTCTGCCCTTTCCTTCTACTTCCTTAATTCTTTCCTTTGAAAAGTCCTTGCTGCCCTCGGAAGGAAGGTGGGTTTTGGACAAGGGTCCCCCATCTTCTCCTTCACTCTTTTCAGATAATCACATTCCTTACCTCTCTCGACATACCTAGCCTATCATTTGGTAAACAGATGGACCTGGGTTTGGAAACTTACATACAGTGAATGTTACTATGGCTGTTCTTGGTTGATAACTTGACTAGAATTAAAATCTAAGCAACTGGGCACACATGTGAGGGACTTTTCTAGATTGGATCATTTGACAACGGAAGATCCACCTAAATCTGGACCACACCTTCTGGACATGGGAGGACGCAGCTTTGCCTTTTGCCTGCCTGTCCCCACTCTTGCTGATAAGTTCATCTATCCTGCTGCTAAGGCATTCCTTCACTGATATTAGAGCCTACTGCTCCAGGATTCCAGCGTGGAAGATGACTAGCTGAGACAGCCAGCCTCGTGGACTGAGCAACTATTGAATTCCTGGACTTTCCATCAGGAGACCGCCATTGTTGGGCGAGCAAAACCACAAGTCTTTCTGTGATGCTGATCTGCATCACATTGGAGTTTAGATGAGCTCACTGCTGTTCTGTGGTGGAAACAGGCTCCCTCTGACTCCCAGGGCAGTATGGTTTGCCCATCTTGGAACTCAAAGAATAAATCCAGCATGCCACCAATGTATTCTCTAACCCTGAAAGTGAGGAACTATTGATTATGAATGAAAAAGTGGAATTACTTGGCAAAATCCATCTTTGTGATAATGTAGAAAACCCAACTGCCAGTCAGGCAGTGGAGGCGCATGCCTTTAGTCCCAGCACTCAGGAGGCAGAGGCAGATGGATTTCTGAGTTCAAGGCCCGCCTGGTCTACAAAGCTACACAGAGAAACAATAATAATAACACACACACAAACACACTTTTGATGCTAGTTTCAGCACAGGCAGAAGACTGCAATTTCCTAGACTAGCCAAAGAGTAGCAAATATTTTTCGAAATCAGGGAGAGTTTGAGAGAACCAGGTGAAATAATGAGGACAACAGCTGCAAATCCTAACCAACTGATTAAGCTACTGTGTTCAGAGTACCTGTGTGTGGCTCTGGCCTTATTCACATGCATTTTATTCAATAAATGGAAACAAATCCCCTGTGATGAAGTCTTAAACAGTGTACATGTTGTTGGTTCTGAACGTCTTTATGGGATTGGAGAAAAGCATAAAAGACATATACTCTATCCAGGAGGAAGAAATAGAAACCAGGCAGGGCAAAAAGTTGTCATGGCTGTTTGGAAGAAACTTCCACAGCTGTTCAATGGTCACGGGAAACATGAAAGGTGACAGGCAGATAGGCATCCAAAGGGATACAATCTTGTGAAAGATGGAGCCACAAATGGCCAGAAGGATGTCTTCTGTGGGGTTCTAGTTGAGGAATGATCAGGTTAAGGCAGGCTGTGACAAGTTCTATACATCCAATGCACATATGAACTGCATATTCATGGGGGTGAAAAAACAGGCTGTGGTCCAACAAGCAGCTGACTTCCCGAAGAATAGACACAATGGAGGCCAAGCAGTCTTGTCAGAATCCCAGGCCATGAGAGCTGAAATTATAGACATGTTGGGGCATGTTTGAAAGCATAGAGGACAAGAAATGGAAGCAGAGGCAGAACGAGAAATTGACAGAATTCTGTTTGAAATCACAACAGGGGCTTTGGGAAAAACACTCAATAAAATGGCTAATACCTTCTGTACCTTAACTTCCAGGAGTGACAGCTGCTGGAGGAGGAAGAGGAAGTTCAGGGAGCCATGCAGTCTCCAATGGCCTTACTCCAGGGATAGCTACACCCGGGCGGGCCCTGAGACTCTGTCTTCCCACTAGGTGTACGCACCTCTCTCTGAGGTGACATTTCATGTTCCCCTTGCACTACACCTCTGTTGTGAGGCAATGCATTTCGGAGAATGTTGGTATTTTTTAACTCTTGCAGAGATTTTGGGATCACAAAAAGATTGTTCTTATGAAGGTGGTATAATTAAATGTACCATTTTCAGCAATATAAGCTTAAATATCTTTCCATTTTCTCATGATGCAATTTTAGAGACTAGTTGGCTGAATGTTGACGACGCTATATATGAGTGTAAAATACTATGTAACTATACTTTAATACATTTCTACTTTTACACAAATCAATATGAACATTTCCATAAAATAGGAAAACTGTCACTTCTTTCCTCATGCTGTGGTAACCCCCAACTGTAAAACTATTTTCGTTGCTACTTCATAACTGTAATTTTGCAACTTAATGTAAATATCTGTGTTTTCTGATGGTCTTGGATGACTCCTGAGAGACAGTCATTCAACAACCCGGTTCAAAGGGGTTTCAACCTACAGGTTGAGAATCACTGCTCTAAGATTTTTGAATGAAAACTCTGAAGTGAAAATGTCCATTACATCAATGCACACAAAGTAAGCCCATAAACACCATGGGTTATGTTATACACACCATGCTAGGAATGGACACATGGGGCTCCCTGTAAGATTCAGTCAGGACCCATCTCAATTCTGGGCACCACCAAGTTCAACAACAACTACTCTCCTGTAAGGACTACTGAAAAAGATTGTTTCTATTAACCAAGACTAAAGTTTTCTGCATAGAAAGAGATAAAATCTAGAAACAAACAAAACAGGTTCTTAAAGGTAAATGTTTCCCATACATTCACAAAAAAACTGAAAATATGCAATTAAAATTAGAAAATATTTAGATTTTAAAATTCTTATGTATCACATAAAATTAATCATCTTCTACATGCTACAGGGGTATAGGTAGAACATTTTGTGAACACTAAAATTATCTTTTCAAAAATTACACCAAGAAATTTTCCTGGGCTATATATTCTAACAATCCCACTAGCTCAAGCTTGCATTATATTCCTAACTGGATTTTGTCTGCTGATTAAGAGTTTACCAACTCCAATGCTTTATCATTCTCATGTAAAAAAAAAAAAAAAGGAAATGTGATTGACAGAAATGCAGTTTAGTAAAAATACTTTAACAAGCAGTCATAACAAAACTTGACAAAAGTTCAACTTATGAAACATATTAAATTTTCTTTAATCTGAAGCAGATATCATATTACGTAGAGAGAAGTCCTAACACCCCCCCATCCAGGAAGAACAAGGAGGACATCAAGATGTTCTGAACAATTTCCCGAGCAGCAGGAAATGAAAGGCTGGGGTGGTGGCTTGTGAGCAGTTTTTCTAGACAGGCTTACTCATTATTAACTGATAAGAGATAACACTCAGATATTAAAAACTTCAATCTAATGGCTCTAGTGCCATGACTGTCAGTTAATACTCAACTGGGGGAAAGTTCCTTTGGTACCTTTACTTTCTGGGGACGAAAACAACCAATCTCTCAACACTACCACTGCAGAGCCACTGCTTCACTGACTCAGATAATCATACTGTGACTGTGTATACTGATGAAAACGTGTTAAGTATAAAGGAGGTGCTTGTTTATCACTTCTGCAACTCAATGGAAGAATTAGTTCAATAATGAAAACCTGGTATACATCCATGTCCACCTTGAGTTAGTCTGATGAAGAACCAGAAGTTTCTAGGTGTAATTTAACTGAAAACACTATTTTAGCTTTCAATTTATTTTAATGATATGTACAAGAGTTTAACAAATTACAATTAAAACGGAACCAGTTATGTTAATTCCACATAACTTAAAATCATGCAATACTGCATGGTAAAAACATCTTCATTCATATACAAAAAATATTACTTTGAGACTCATGACAGTGCCTGGAAATCTTTGACATAAGCTATCTGCAAAGAATATTTTATAAAAATTTAAAGATCTGATTAACCAATTAATGCACTATTAGGAAAGATAATAAACATTATTAGTAAAGTGAGGTTACAGTGATTAATTTTAAAATTATGCCAGGTATAGGTAGGATTGAATGTAGTCTCATTAAATAAATGTCCAGTTAAGAAAATAGTTTTGAAAAAGATCTTATATTGAAGCCATGTATTAACTTCGTTGAATCAGCTTATATAAATCAATAGTCAAGTTTATTCAGTTACAGAAAATAGGACTATGCTTTCTTATACTCATAAATAGTACTTATATATAGTCTATGTACAAGTGAAGAAAAGTTCTTTGTAAAAAACATACTGCCAATCCACTTGCTAAGGCTGAAGTAGTTCTTTATCCACACAGTAATTACACTGGTGAAAATGTCTAATTTAAATCACACTCAACCAGCATAAATACTTAAGCTGAATATTGTTGTAAACAATGGAAAAACTGAATCTGTTTGTATTTTTAGATCTCATCACTGAGTAACAATCTCCTCAGCTTAGAATGCTTTTTATAAAGGCTCACCATTTAATTTCATCAAGTCCACAGTCACTAAGGAGTACACCATGAATGCTTTCAAATTCCCAAAGCATCCACTTGTAGTATTTATTCAATCCCAGATCATCAGCCACAAATAAAATGCACTTCGCTATAAAAATACTAAGGAATGTTATTGAAAAGGAAAGGCTATTTGGTAGAAGTAACTACAAAAATAATTAGTTTAAAACTTCGTAAAGCTTTAATGCAAGAACATCAGTACACTGTCTTTCCATAAAACTTAAAGCATGATCAATACCAAGACTGTAAATGTCTACCTTTCATGTATTAAAAAGGAATTGCAACAAAGTATCTCTTAAAAAATGTAAGACAAATGATCATGCAGGTGTTAATCTGCAGGCATTTGGGGATGCTAATGTCTGTGCTGAGCTGTCTTTGGCTTCACTGGCAGCAGGGATGGACAAGGTGTTACTTGGAAATGAAGATGTGGGACAAGCAGTGCCAACATTTTCATCTTCACCGGTGTCTGAATCTGGAGTTGTAACTTCACTGTTCTGAAATCCCAGGATCTCACAAACTGCTTGTGGCAATTCCTGAGTATGAAAAATCAAACATAAAACAATTTATTCACTACTGAGGAATATTCACAAAGTAACCCTTTGAAACTACTTGATTTCTGAGTCTGAACACTTATTTTAGCAGTGTAAATGCCACGCACTGTTCTCACATCATCTCATCTTTCTATATTCCAAATGAAATTCTAGCCATCTATCTTGTCTCAAATTTTTCTAGTTAGCGTTAAATGCTAACATGACACAGCCTAGAGTCATCTGAGAAGAGAGTTTCAATTGCAGGACTGCCCAGATCAGATGGCCTGTAGGTGAGTCTATTGGGGATTGTCTTGATTGCTAATTGATGTAGAAGGGCCCAGCCCACTGTGGCCCACACCATTCGTGGAATAAGAGGGGCTTCAAAATAAAACTAGGTAGAGGGCTGGAGAGCAGGCTTCAAGGACACCTGCACTCATATGCTCATACACACAGAGAGACAAACACAGTCAGTCAGTCAGTCCTCCCTCCCTCCCTCCCTCTCTCTCTCTCCCTCTCTCTCTCCCTCTCTCTCTCTCTCTCTCTCTCTCCCTCTCTCTCCCCCTCTCTCTCCCCCTCTCTCTCCCCCTCTCTCTCCCCCTCTCTCTCTCTCTCTCCCTCCCTCTCTCTCTCCCTCTCTCTCTCTCTCTCTCTCTCTCTCTCTCTCTCTCTCTCTCTCTCTCTCTCTCTCTCTCTCTCACACACACACACACACACACACACACACACACACACACACAAAATCTGTACTAGCTAATAAGCATGAGCCTGGAGTGAGTCATGAAGCAGCACTCTTCCGTAGTTTCTACTTTACGTTCTTGCTCTGACTTCCCTCGATGGAATGTGACCTGTAAGTGGAAGCAAACCCAAGCCTCTTCTAATTTGCTTGCAGTCAGTATTTTGTCACACACCAGAATGAAACCAAAACAGAAGCAGTTCGAGGACTTTAATTTTAAAATAAAATTGTCTAAGTTTTAAAATAAAGCAGGGGGAGCTGAACTATAGATTTGGTTTAAATTCGGCTAAAACATCAAATTTGTCTTTGTTTTTAGAAACAAGACCTGATGACAACAGAGTAAGATAAACTACCACCCACATGCTTTTGGTCAGCACCTCCCTTTGGTGTTGGATGCTGTGCATAAGAGATCCTGTTCTGTATTCATTAAATTGGACGCCATTTAAAATTTACAGCCTCCAGTTGTAGGAATATTTTCATTACTTTTGTCATTTTGCCAATTAAATGTTTCCAATCTGATATAATTAGTCAACTGTTTTCAACTAAGCAAGGTAAACTTAAAATAGTAAATAAAACAAAAGCTTTGCATCTGCCTTCAATTTTCTGACTGTAATTTACTTTCCTTATATGAAAATCCTTATATGCAAATCTTTTCCTTAGCTGATAAAAAGGAGAAAAATACTGCAATTATTTGCAAGATTGTATACCTTGCACTGTGCCATCTGTAAGGAAATTGCTTCCGCTTTACATAGTATATCTTCCACATCAATTTTCATGGACAACTCATTGATATGCTGGAAAAAAAAAAAACAGAAGAGAACCCGATAATCAAAACAGAAAGCTCTAAAACAAACTATTTATAACCAATTATGCTGCACTGCAGATATTAACCATAATATAAAAATATTCACATATTACAAATCCACAGAAAATCCAATATATCTCTCATTAGACTCTTTCAGGTTTTAAAGTCAAGGAATTAGCTAATAAGCTTACAGAACATTAAACCTGCACCCATCTCAAGTCTACTATCTCAACGTTTTAAGTAAAAGGCAACTCATTTTTTAAAAAAACTAAACTACATTAAAAAATTGTTAAATTTATTTTCCTTACTAAAGAGCAACCTGAAAAGAACTGAGCAATATGCATTTGCTAAAGTGTCATTCTCAGAAATCCAGTCCAACACTAGGTGTTAAGGACACAGTGAGACTCATGAGATTCAACAACACCCCAAAAAGCTGTTTTGTGCATGAAGACCACCAGAGAGAAGCACCAGGGCGCCATCATCTACTGAGAGAAGAACCACCTTAAGTATTTCATTGAAGCCATAATGCTTTTCCATTATCTGCTGCTTTTCTGATTCCAGGATAGCACAGCATAGAAGAAGATGAAAGTTCTTACAAGGCAGTTCTGTCCATATGACCTACAAAAAATATAAGTTGCTTGAAAACCAAATCAATTGTAAATTATCTCCTCAGAGATGCATGCTAATTCTAAGGCAATAAACATGTCTGGTGGGATAGCCCAGTTTTTCTACCTAACAGAAGAGAAATGAAGGGGTCACAAAAAAGTTAAAATCAAGTTTAGTATATACTGATATACTTCCAGTGTGACTCTTCAACTACTACAGCAAACAGCTCACTGACTATTGGCCACATGCATAAGGTGAGCCTTAAAATCTAAAGGTTAGGTCCACTTGCAGTATTTGTCTAACCTAGAACAATCAGGGAGGACAAATTCCTACAAATTAAAACAGACCTAGTTATGGACAGAAGAGTAGAGACAGCGAGAGGAACTTCTACACCATGTACATCATCACATCATGCAATTCAAGGTCAAGAATATCCCTGATTCCAACAAAAACTGGAGGGACTGCACAAAATGAGCACCCCCACTGCATACACATTTGAGCAACAGTTCCACTTAAACCTAAATGTATCCCTAGTAATGTACTTATGACATCTTTTCTGGTAAGAAAAAGAAACCATACAAAAATGCTAGTGTTGCATAGCAGAAATGCCTCGGCTTTCACAGGGAATAAGACAAGTTCACCCAGTTCTAGAAATTTCATTATAAGGCAATTAACCTCAAAGATTCAGGAGTCCGTCCACTTAAGTGGTAACAATATTTGTAAACTATCTTTAAAGAGTTCATGTTCCCATTTCCAGGACAGGCCTCATGCCCAGGAGTAGCAGCCACCACAAACAACTTTTTGCTTTGTTTAGTTTTATAGGCCTTTTGTTTCCTTGTGTTTTGTTTTTGGAGTGAGTGAGTGAGTGAGTGAGTGAGTGAGTGAGTGAGTGAGTGAGTGAGTGAGTGAGGTATTTGTGTGTGTGTGTGTGTGTGTGTGTGTGTGTGTGTGTGTGTGTGTGTGTGTGTGTGTTAAGAGATTGAGAAAGAAAATAAGGTTGGGTGGGTTGGGAAGGGACACGGGCAAGGTCTGGAAGGAGTTGAGGAAGGGGAAAACATAATCAAAGTATATGGTATAAAGACGAACTGTAATAAAAGATATTCAGGGTTCTATTTACACATATTTACACAGTTAGGCATGAGTCCATGCAGAATACAAGTGCCACAAAGCAATATCCTTCAACTAGCAGAGCCTTCTCTAATGGTAATGCAGGAATCAATTCCCAGCTGTAAAAGGAGTTCTCTTACAGGTGGTTCTTAACATATGTATTACATATTCTTTCCTTGGTAGAAATTCTATCATTCCTTAGGTTTCTTTTATACTTTTTATTGATTTTATGTATATGACTGAGTGCTCTATCTGCATGTACTACTTTATTATGCCAGAAGAAGGCATCAAATCTCACTATAGATGGCTGTGAGCCAACATGTGGTTGCTGGGAATCAAACTCAAGACCTCTGGAAGTAGTCAGTACTCTAAACCGCTGAACCATCTCTCCAGCCCCTGTTTCCTTAGTTTTTATAAAGACAAGACATTACACTAATATTGTACAGAAGAAAAGAGATGTCCAGCCTTATGAACTGAATAACTACTAGATTCTTATCCTTCCCATTGGGAGGCAGCCATTACTGAACTGGCTGAACTTATAAGCCACTAATAAATCCTCTTTTTATATACACAAATTCTGTCAGTTCTATCCTATAAACAACCCTAACGCACACCAAGAAAGGTATATGCTGGATTACATGGTAGATCTATTTTTGGCTTTTTGAGAATGTCTACAAGATGAAACCCATACCTAGCACATTATTAGGCCAAGAAACTGCAGATAGATCCAGATGTGTCTAGGCCCTCAAAGAGAACCTACTACTATCAGTCTACTAAAGTACATAGTATAAAACCAACTCCTAATGATATATTGTTAAACCTATAGATCAATGTGTCTCTGAACCCTCATCAGTAAGGGTTCTATTTGCAGTAAATGGCAATTAGCATAAACACACCAACTGGCCAAGGTGTTGAGAATGAACCAGCAGAGTGCTCAGCCTTAAAGGGAGCAGACATACATCCTGCCCCCTTCCAAGGGGTAGACAATTGTGGAAGAGGGGGCGGAAAGAATGCAGAAGCCAGAGGTGGTGGCTGACTACAAAGAAACACTCTTACGGACACAGCAGAAGATGCACTTCTGAATTTGGAGTGGTTGTGACAGCACATGTAAGACCTGTGCAAGCCCAGGCCAGACCAAATCCCAGCAAGTAGATGGGTAAGGAAGAAGGAGTGGACTTGGGGAAAATGGGGAAAGCATGAATACAGTTAAAACATTATATAAAACTCGCAAAGAGAAAAAACTTAAAAATAAAACAGTGAAATCAAATAAAGGATACAGGTAGCAAATGATCTAGAAAACTTTCTCTGGGATAGCTGGTCTCTTTTGAAGAGATAGTCCAAGAACCAAGAGTTGTATCTGAAGTCACTAGTTGTTAGGGAAGACTACAAATGCATTTCAAATGCACTTGCTTGAGAAAGTACAGTGAACCTATGAGAATATACTTACAACTCTACACAGAATAATCAATGTAAGAACTTACCTCCCATAATCGAAGAATATCTAGAAAACTAAATTCCCTTTTAAATCTTATTAAAAGCCATCTGAAGCAAAAATACAGATATCCAGAGTCCTGGGATTCTATAAAAAAAAGAAAGAAAGAAAGAAAGAAAGAAAGAAAGAAAGAAAGAAAGAAAGAAAGAAAGAAAGAAAGAAAGAAAATAGGGCTTATTCTTATGCTAACATGTCAGAATGGATGAATCTTCCTCAAACTCAAATTTATCTATGCATTCTATGTAACAAGAAGCCTCATATGTCTGACTATATTCTGCCAACTCAAGGAAGCAACTGAATGTATAGTGCAACATTTTTTAAAAACAACTAAACGAGTAAGTGTGTGAAGTCAAGTGGTCTTAACTCTTCTCTTTAAAAGAACTCAGGCAAAAGCAGTGGAACATCCTTGCCTTTAAGAAATTTTTTATGCCTAGCGGTGGTAGCACCCGCCTTTAATCCCAGCACTCAGGAGGCAGAGGCAGGCGATCTCTGAGTTTGAGGTCAGCCTGGTCTGCAGAGCAAGTTCCAGAACAGTCAGGGCTACTACACAGGGAAAACCTGTCTGGAAAAAAACAAAAAAGAGATGAGTTCTTTTATGAGGCCTGGAGAGTACTTGTTGCTCCTGCAGAGGAACTGGGTTCGATTCCCAGCACTCACATGGTGGCTTACAGCCATCCATAACTCCAGTTCCAGGCACACATATGGTACACATACATGTATGCAGGCCAAACATCACACACAAAAATAAGTATTTTTTAAAGTTGAAAAATCAGTACCTTTATATTTTTACAGGTATTATCCTATAACCTGCTGTGTATACTTGCATTCACTCAGCTTACCTAAATAGCTACAAAATCCACTGTCCAATAATCTCAGCAAGGTGCTCAGCTGGATTAACTGGGTCTTCATGCCTTGCATTTGTTCTTCAAAATTTTGATGCTTTAAAAGAAAATAATTATTACCACATAATATTTAGTATTTCAAAATACATTATTACTGATAATTAAAAATATGACTCCTAATGATAAATGCTGGACATCTACTGTACTGGTTATGATAAACAAACAACTAATTGAAAAACTAAAGCATCACTAAAAAGGGAGAAAAAAACAAAAAAATACCATAGCTCTCCAAGGTTTACTTTCTACTTCTATTTATCTGACTTAGATCAAGAAGAACACAGGGATGGGAGCAGACTGACCAATCGTAACACTCCTTCCTTATGCTGCATAAAGAATTTAGAAAAGAGCATACGTTGTGGCACATAAACAGTTATCAAATTATTCCCATTATTAAACATTCCTTTAAATAAGCATATGAAACAAAATTAGCTTTAACACAAAACTCATTTTTAAAAACTAATTGCTTTTTAGATTTGCTAATTACAGGGCATTTGGGAAATCAAAGTTGTGATCATGACCATAGTAAAACACTACCTATCTAGCACAGTTTTCTCACAAGTGCATAGGCTATACATCATGATACTTCCATAGATTGAACATGGGAGCAGATATGGAAATCTGTACTGCATTAAATGTCATTGGAAAAGAGGACTTCTTAAAAAACATACATAAGGATTATGGGAAGTTGTTCAAGGCATACAGCTAGCTAAGTATTTATAAATGTTTAACAGTATTAACTTTTCATATGATCAAACTTGAAAAGAGTCCACAAAGAAACAGTTCTTTGGGAGTGGAAGGCTTGAAAACTGCTGTGGTTTACATGCTCAAACAGTCTTCAAGGTTGACAAGGCTCCCTAGCAACACTGAGACAAGCAACTGAAGAAGGCAGAACAAATACTCTCAAAACCCTTGGACAGAATTCTGACCATCCCCTCACACTTTTTCAATAGTACTATAACAGTACTCTAGCCAAACTATTAGTTTAGAAGTCAATCTTTTTGTTTATTTTGGGGGGTTTGTTGTTTTGAGACAGGGTTTCTCTGTATTGTTTTAGAGCCTGTCCTGGAACTCACTCTGTAGACCAGGCTGCTTGAACTCAGATCTGCCTGCCTCTGCCTCTTGAGTACTGGGATTAAAGGCATGTGCTACCAATGCCCGGCTAGAAGCCAATCTTAATAGTAAAATTTTCCCTTCAATGAATTAAGGAATCAGCTTAATAAAGTCAAGCCTCTAGAATATAGTTCCTCAGCTACAAGAAAACTATTAGGAAGGACAAAATTAATTCGCCAATCCACAGGATTTTTGCTTTAGCAGTCAAAAATTACAGTTGGAGTACAACATGACTAAGGCAAGCTATAAAAAAAAGCATCTAGAAAATGACAGAAATCCACTCTGAAGGAGTACCCATTCCTGGAGTCCTCTGAGAGAACAACAGGTAATAAAGGACTTCTGATTGTATCCTGGGAACACAGGGATGAGAAAGTGGGAGTAAACCTATATAGTAATATAGATGACAAACACAGCAAAGTTCATTATGTTATTTGTAGTTTGCAAACATTTCCACAAGACAAAGTCTATGCCTTCAACTACACATAAACTAAAATAATCTGTAGGCATTAGGTTCAGCAATCACAAAAGCAGTGAAATGTTTACAGTGAGTAAAGCAAATAAACACAAGTTTAAGTGCAGGAAGCAGTAGTAACACAACAAAACACCGGGCAGGTCCTCACTGCCACACACTGCCCTTCCACAGGAATACCACATTGTAAAGAAAATTAGTAGACTAAAAAAAGGAGATCTTTTTTAGAATAAAGACTAGATCAACCCCCAGGATTCTTCTATGTAAAAGAGAAGCACAGAACACTTACTGTAGAGAAGACAAAATGAAGAAATTCAAACTCTTGGTACACAAAAGAAAGACTGTAAATTACAGATGTATAGAGTAGTCTTTATGTATCAGACCTAAATACATGCACATGTACATATGTTGCCATCTCAACTTATATGTCAATAAATTTGAATATGTCAATGTTGGCTGTTTTGTTGAAAATTATTACAAGAAAATAAGCACAGTATGTTCACATTAACTGGGGGGGATATATACTGTAAGTAGAGGTTTGAACTGAATACCGAGGAAAGATTCATGTATTCATTCTACAAAAATCAGTTGAACCACTTCCACTATATTCTGCTATATACAAATATATGTTCCTGTTACAAGGAACATACTAGTTCTAGTAAAATAACAACAACAACAACGGCACAAAAAGGACAGACAATTTTTATGAAATTATCAGTTCTACAGACCTTTATAACAAATGCCTCAGGTTTCTAGAGCACTTGGGAGTAATTGGAACTAAGAAGGTAGGCATTCAATCAATCAAAAAGGTAAGGAAGACAACTAACTATATGACTAGGTTACTGCAAAGCTAATAACCTTTCCAAATGATCCAAAAGCAATTCACAGCAAAGGACTAACTTAAACTAACTTTAACAATAAAAGAACATTTAAAAACTATAAATCTTATCAAATAGATTTGGAAAAGGACTAAGAGAAATGAGGATAAATTCAAAATATAGACAATAGATTTAAGGAAATAAAGATAGAAAAAACGGTAAAGAAGAATAGGTAAATAATAGAAGGCAGGACATATACTTAGCAATTTTACATCTGAAGCCTTGAATTAAACTATATTACAAAGAACAACTACAGGTGACTAGATTCAAAGTCTTTATCCCCATTTCAGTATGTACCATAAAGACTTAGCATCAAGTTTGTTGTGGTTTTTTAAACAATACAGGGCCCTCTGGTCAGGGCTTTAAATTTCATATATGCCTTTGTCTATTCATACTCCCTCATCACTCACCTACCCCAAATGGTTTTCTAACTGATTGCTTGAGAAGGCTTTGCTCCTTAGCTCTCCTAATAGCAGCTCTGTACTACCATCCTAGAACTGTCTCAAAGATATATTAACAATGACAGATAAAATGTCGTTATGCAATATGTATATTTAAACACTAATGCCCACATATTTTTTTAGAAAATAACAAGGAATGGATTCTAAGAAAGTGTCAGAAATACCAACATATTAACACACATGTGGAGGTTAAGTCCAGGTATTATGACAAAATCCAAGACATTCAGTAAAGATAAGACTACTTAACATAGCACTAAGCTTTATATCTGAAATTAATATGAAGTTCACAAAACTGAACTTATCTATTCATCAATATTCTATTATGACATATGGCTCTCCTATAGAGCATAATCATTTACTGAAATTAAACCCAATAAGTACTATCCTATCAACAGGTATTATCAACCTTTTCATACTAAAAAACGATTCTAGTATTTTCCCAGCCTCTTGAAAACTTATTAAAAAGTAAAAAAAGAATATACAGTAACAATTTCAAGCTCCATCATAGAAGCTAGTTATTAAAATCAATCTTAAACACTAATAAAAGTGAACTTTTCAGATTCAGTCTAAATAAAGGAAGGAATCCTCTGCTTACCATTTGGTCCATGTAAGAAGCAAAACACCAAAAGGCATCCACTTCATTCTCCATCACATATAAAAGAGGGGAAAGTAAGTCACTCATTCCTTGTATATATCCTGAAAAAAAGGGAAAAGTCTCTGAAAACCTAAATTTTGTGCTCTGTGGTCCACTACAATGCCCTTCCACACAATCTTACTACATCACCATGAGGCTGCACTCTATCATCCATGACAATGCCTTTACATACAACCTTATTGCCATGTTATATCTAATCTCTACATTGGGTGAATAAGATGCTACTCATTAGCATAAGAGAATACCTGGTTCCTATAGAAAGACAACTAATTATTGCAGTTCCAAGCAAAAAATTTAGAGAAAAGAATATCATATTTAAATATAAACATGTCTACAGATTTATGTAGGTGTTTGGAAAATAAGGCAGAATTTCAGGAAACGAATAAGACGAGTAAACTGTTATCACCAGACTCTTTCCAATCTGGCACTGACAATGAAATAAACGCCAATATTAAACTAAGCCAATTAAAGCTGAAGGAAATCTAATCTGGCCTGAACAAAGTACAAAGGAGTGTAATTCCACTGTGCATGCCAGTGCAGTCATGGTAGGAATCTTCAAAATGTGCTAGTCAAGAGAATTACAATGTACCTTTCCTCTAGGGGGAAGTGCTTTGTTATTAAGTTAGGAAAAATAAAACTTTCTAAAACGCTAATTTAATCCTTTAAGGTCGTCAGCTCTGATATGAGATCACTAACCTATTTCTTCTGTAAGTCTTTGCTGAGACAAGCCATCAAATTATTCCTTATCTTCAGGTAGTCTTTAAACTATTTCATTCTTTTAGATGACATTCTTTAGGGTACAAGTTGTGGGGCAGAACGAATGTATAAATCATTATTAATTGAGGCCGGGCAAAGCTGGTTACCATTGTGTTCACCTGCGCTTGGATTCTGTACTAGTGCTGACTGACTATTCATCTTGATCAGCAGCAACACAATTCCTAAAGTATTTCCCTAAAATTATCTTCATAGCTGGAAACATGGGAGAAGTAACATTCCTTATAACACTAGTACATTTTCTTCAACTGAAAATAAAACCTCAGTCTACTCGCTGGTCAATTTTTCATTCTAGCTTATATACTAGAGTTAAAATTTTTAAAATCTTGTGAGTTTTTCTTTGTTTTGGTTTGGTTTTTTGAAACAGAGTTTCTCAACAGTTCTGGCTGTCTTGGAATTTGCTCTGTAGACAAGACTAGCCTTGAACTCACAGAAATCTGCTTGTCTGCCTCCCCGATTAAAGGTGTGCTGCATAATCGCCCAGAAAAATTATTTTCAAAAACCCTAGACACTTCCCTCTCCACCCTCTGGTAGAGCGAAAAGCTAGCAAGTGTCCCCTGACCTGCGGGGGCCGCCAGACCCTTCCTGCCACTGAATCCTGCAGAGGGACCTGGAGGCAGTCAATCCTGCCTTCCCCCTCTCTACCCTCCGATAGAGCTAGCAAGCCAGACTTCATTCAGTGGCTGATAGAAGCAGAGGCAGACACCCACCGCTAAACACTGAACTGAACTCCAGGAAACCAGTTGCAGACAGGGAGGAGTGATGGGCAAGGGGGTCAAGACCAGGTTGGTTAAGCCCACAGATGCAGCTGACCTGAACAAGGGGGAGCTCATGGATGCCAAACTAATGGCTGTGAGGCCAGCATGGCACTGATCCAGAGCCCTGGAATGTGGATATCAGTGAGGAGGCCTTGGCAATCTATGGGGCCTCTGGTAATGGATCAGTATTTATCCCTACTGTATAAATGGACTTTGGGAGCCCATTCCACTTGGAGGGATGTGCTCTCGGCCTGGACACATGGGGGAAGGCCTAGGCCCTGCCCCAAATGACATGACAGACTTTGGGGATCCCCCATGGAGCTCCTCACCCTCCCTGGAGAGCAGAGAGAAGATGGGATGGGGAGCTGGTGGGGGATAGGGGAGGAGGGGAGGGAGCTGGGATTGACATATGAAGCAGACTTCTAATTTAAATTAAAAAGAATTAAAAAAAACATTAGACACTGTAGCACCTTCTTGCACACAGCACTTAACAGAGTTTAACTTGTTATTGGATATTCAGGATCTTCTTTGTGAACATCCACAGTACAAAACAAAAGGCCCATGGACACTTCCTGAAGCACAGTATTTGTGTTACTCTTGAGCTTTCTGTATGCTTTTCATCACTTTGATCTATTTCCTCAATAACAAGACTGAGTTTGGGGAAGGTGTATCTTACTCATTACTTATCTGTGAGTTAGGAAAACAAGTCAATATGATGGAGCCAACAGAAGACTAAATTTACTGCCTGAGTAAAGGGCAGGAAATGTGGCCCACTGATTGCAAAATGACCTATCTCGGCTTCTAATAACCCCAGTTACTCATGGAAACCTTAACTAAGTTTCAGACACTTGAAGTGTCTGCTGATGGTATAGACTATTAGAGATGGCAAGCTGATACACTTCTCAAACTGTATTCCTGGCAGAATGCACAGCCATATGTAAATTCTTATTTCAAAATTGCCATGGCAAAGAATGCATGGATGCCACCTGTTCTTGGGAACAACACTCCCATTCTCTACAATAGTAAAATGTTAAATTAAAATGGCAATGGATTGCAGTGCCTGAGGTACAGAGCAGTGGTTCGCAACCTTTGTAATGCTGTGACCCTTTAACTCAGTTCATCATGTCCTGGGGACCCCCAGCCATAAAGTTATTTTCATTGTTTCCTTATAACTTAGTTTGCTATTGGTATGAATTATAATTTATATATCTGGTATGTAGCCCCAAAGGAGTCATGACCCACAGAGTTGAGAACCACTGGTAGAGGTAAAAATGCCAGCCAGTAACAAAGATTAGATTCTATAACCCTGGACCAATTATCTTCTTCTTATTCAGCCTTGAGTCTCTTTCTGAACCAACACATTTCATTGATAAAGTGGGACTAACAGCCTCACTTCTACAAAAAGCTATTATAATTTAAAATTAAAGTCAAATCAAGTATGACAGCACTTTATAACCTGAAAATCATTTCATATGCTTTCAACAATCCAGTATGAAGTTCACTATAGGTATGACAGATAGAACTAGCTATATTTTTTAATAAGAGCTCTGTAATTTTCAATATATTACCATTAAACAGGCTGATACCTTAAGAACCATAACCAAGAGAATTAGTAGAAATACAAACAATGAAGAAAATTAATTTAAGGTTCACTTGAGTTTACATGTGCTGAGTATCCAATCAGCTACTCCAAAAGATGCCCAAAGCTCGTCAAGACCATGCTGGTGAACCCACAAAGACAGCTGACTGGAAAAGGGGGAGCTCTTGAATCCCAGACTGATGCCTGAGAGGCCAACAGGGGACTGATCCAGACTCCATGAATGTAGTCTCAGTGAGGAGGTCACAGAAATCACTGGGGCCTTGGGCAGTAGATCAGTGTTTACCATGGTTTATGAATGAACTTTGGGAGCCCATTCCAAATAGAGGGATGCTCTCTGCCTGGACACATGGGGAAGGGCCTAGGTCCTGCCCTGGATGAAATGACAGACTTTAGAGATCTCCCCAGGGAGGTGAGGCCCTCCCTGGGGAATGATGTGGGGATTGGGTAGGGGGTTGGGGGGGGGGGGGCAGGTGAAGGGACAAGGGAGGAGGGGTGGGAGGGGGGAGGGGGAGCTGGAATTGACATGTGAAACATTCATGTTTCTAATTTAAATAAAAACATTACAAAAAAAAAAAAGATGCCCAAAGCTCTACTGAAATAATCTGGAAAACACTATGTCTGACAGTCTCTAGCTGGGAGCCATTCGAATGGTAGTAATTCAGGAATGTGCATTACTTACCATTTATAATGGGTTGATGCTTAGGGAGAGAACCGAGGTCCCTTAGCAAGGTCTCTTGCTATTTACAAATCCTGGCTCCCCTTGAGCCTAGTACTCAGGAGGCAGGTGGATCACTGTGAGTTCAAGGCTAAGGCTTACCTGATCTACATATCAAGTTCTAAGCCAGACAGGGCTACAGAGTAAGCCCTATCTCAGAACCAAAACAGTTGTTTTCTTCCCTCTAGTGTCCCTTCCCTATATGGTTTCCCATTTCACATGCCAGTCCTAATAACATCATTTTTGTAGGACTCAAATAATCCACTCAGCTCTACAAGGCAAGAGCTCCAATCAGAAGTTTTCTTCCAAAAGGAGGAAGTGTAAACAATGGTTCTAGACTTTCTCCACAAATGCATTGTTAATTAATGTCTTCCTAATCTCCAAGAAATAGCTCCATTTATTACACACTTATTCCAAATAGTTCACCAAGGGCCAAGGGTTTCAGATTTTGATGGATTTCAGATTTCCAGATTAGGGATGCTCAAAGTAACATATATACACATACTCAAATTCCAAAGTTTGATGTGAGGGAGACCTGACTGACTACATTGGTCACACCATTGACCACCAGAGTTGATTCAGCTGATCTGGCTAGATGTAAGGGAGTCTGCTTTCTCCATTATCACTCCTCAAAAGTCATTCTTGAAGTTTTGCACTCACAGGATAACCATCTCCAAATATAGGAAAATGGTCTCCAGTCCTAGGGATCTCAGTAGCTTCCCTCCCCACCTAGAACCTCCAGATAAGCTCTCAAAATCCAAACACCTGGTTCAAACTGTTCAGGGAAGAGATGTTCAGCCTGAGTTTCCATGTGTTGGACTAATAAGCACCTGTTGAGCTCTTCACCCATATTCCTTGTTTGTTTTTACACAACAAAGCCAAACAACCAGTCTTACAAAAGAAATAGAGCAAGCTACACTATTTCAGCTAATACAGTAGAGTCCTGAAGGGATCACTACAATTCTCTCAAAAAATAAAAATAATTCCATAGTGCTTCTGTGACTTGCTGTGGCAAACTAGGGCTCTCCTGTGGAGTCACAGCTTTATAGGCTTCTAAAGCAATTACCATTTCCAAACCAGCTAATAAATTTAAATTCTAAAATAAACACACATTAAGTCTTTATTTAAATCAAAACTTTATAGAACTCACCTAAATCAAAATCATACATACAGTAGGTCATCAAAATGTCATGAAGCAATATAAGTCCTGGGTTATCTTGGCCTTCATAAAACTTATTTGTTCGGTCTGTTCTGTTAACATCTTTTTCTAAAGAAGAAAATCACACATTTCAAAAAACAAATTCTTACATAAAGTATTTATCTAACAAGCACAATATTTCTTATTAATTAATTTCACTTCTTGACAAGCTTTAACTACTGGGAGAAAAATTCCCAGAGATCTGACTCTCATAAAGTTGTCCTCTGACACGCCCCCCTACCACACACACACACACACACACACACCAGCCTGCATGGGCATTCAGTCTCACCTCCCCTCTCCCCTACCATGATGAATGAGCTTCTCTGACAAAGACTAAGGCCAGCCAGTCTTCCTATGCATGGGCTCCATCACCAAACGTTCAGGGCCTAGTATAAACAAACAAGCTTAGACTGTCTGTTAGCCCGTCTGTTGCCTCTACTCTGTCCCCCTCACTAGGGAGCTACAGGAGGCACCCACACTGGTTTCAAGGGTCCACACAAGCCTCCTGCCCTTAGGTCCATGGCCTCTTATCTGGACCTTAGCAGCTGCCCCCAATGGTCTTCCTTATACGAATTCTGCTCCTCTAGCACTATTCTACAGGCATCAGCCAAGTGTGCTATAAGCCGTAACTGAGTATGGCTCAAAATCTTCTCTTGAGTAACCGGCAATTCTGAGCACCTGGTGTCTCAAGTCTTCACTCAAGATTCAATACACCAAAATTCTTGCACATTCTATCAACTACATGGGGGTCCTCTAGTCTGCACTATCACCATCTCTTGCTTAGACTTCTATCTCCTAACTAGCTTCATTAATCCTACTTGTAATCATGGCCAGCTTTCTTATTACTACTTACAACTTGATAGAACCCATTTTCACACAGAGAAAAAAAAAAAAAATAGAACATGCTCTTACAATGCTCCAATAGCTTTCCATCATGCTTCCTCATATGATCCACAAAACCTACAGTGTCTTAAGCAGAGGTGTGCATGAATACATTCTGCACGTGTATACGTAGGTTATAAGTGTGCATGACCCCAAAAGTCAATCTTAAGTGTTTTTTTACCACTGCCCCGCCCAACTCCTTTTGAAACAGCGTTTCTCACTGAACCCAAACCTCACTAAATGATGAGAGACTAGCTGGCCAATAACATCCATCTATTGTGTGTGTGTGTGTGTGTGTGTGTGTGTGTGTGTGTGTGTGTGTGTGTGTGTGTGTGTGTGTGTGTGTGTAGACAGAGAAAGAAAGAGAAAAGTTTATGTATATTAGAGCTATATAAACCAAAACCAATTAGCCATAATTAACTCCAACTAGTAGAAACAAATGTTTATTTTCTTTTTGGTTATCTAGTTTCTAATTTTTCAATAAGTAAAACATCACTTTCATAGGGAATACATAAATGATAAATATTTTAAATCAAGGTCTTGGGTGATTCCAAAGTTACTATAGAAACATACCGATCAGACTTCTGTAATCTCTCAACCTGGAGTTCCTCTTTTCCTGCTCCTCACTGACAGACTTCCATTGCAGTTTCATCCTGAAGTACTCATCGCTGTGGAGACAATGCACACCAAGAACACCACTGAGACTTGTGCAGTAACACTGTTTGCTAGAGTTCTCTATTCACAGTGTACCACAGTATTTATGACATTAGTAGAATCTAGTTTATAAACGTGTCAGAGAAACATTTAGACATACGTGAAAAACAGAAGAAATGGATGGGATAAAACAACTGCTAGAATTTCAGATACACTTTAAGAAAAAACAATTCTTGATATTTCTAAACTTATTACACTTAATATTTTAGCCATTAAAGCTTTTGAAAAACAATAAATAAGAATTCAAATAACTTTTTAAACCCAACTTTAAAACTTTGTTTTCCTACCATTTTTCCTGGAAAACTTGTTAATAAAAGACATAAGAAAGTCTGACAAAGACTTTGGACATGCACGTAATGGCTGAAAATGGTTTCAAATCAAAGGCTGCACTGAAAACTGGACATAAGGACACCTGGGAAGCTGGGCATGGTAGCACACGCCTTTGATCCCAGCACTCGGGAGGCAGAGGCAGACAGACCTCTGAGTTTGAGGCCAGCCTGATCTACTAAATGTGTTCCATGACAAGCTCCAAAGCTATAGCAAAATCCTATCTCAAAAAAACCAAGCCTAACCAAAAATAGTAATAACTTACAGATAACCTAAATAGCAAATATATGTATAACCCAGATTATAATTTCATAACTAAATTATAAAATCAAAAGAGATGCATGTTATACTTGAATGTTTATCTACACTTGTCTTTAAGTATTTAAAGGCTGATATAAAGTTAGCACAGGAAGCTAGGGCAACATTCTACTGTATTTTTACAGATTCACAAACACAGCTCTAATGAGATCCTTCTAAACAAGTGTTTCTGGCATGAAATAAGTACATTCCTTCTAATATTTAAATTGAAATGATGAAATCTAATTGTTCTACCACTTCCTAGTCTATTCCAAATCCTATATAAAGTTAATTAGTATGGATAGGTTACTTCAATTTCTCTGATAAACATACAAAAGCATCATTTACTTACGTTTTTTGTTTTTGTAATTGAGTTCTTTCCTCTTTGGTACTATCCCAAGGAAAATAACCCAGAAGAAATTTCCATGCTTGCTTTCTTAATGAATGACTAAGACCCTGAAGAAAGAATTCATATTAGTTTAAAAAGGAAAAAAATATCCTAAGTTCACAGAACTTAAATATAAATGAAAACTTAGTACTTAAATTTTATACCCCAAAATAATTCAATTCAGTGAATACTATCTTGTTTCTTATGCCCAGACTCTGAGAGTGAAAGCAGTTGCCAAACAAGAGTACAACTGACTCTACTGTAGACAGTGGGGCTGACGCATAAGCTCAACCTTACTGAAGAAGAACACCCTGTTGTGAGCCTCTTCATGTAACCCACAGAAGCATCTTCTCCTAGACCTATAGACATCTCAAACTCGGGGAGGGAGGGAGGAAGCACGCAGGTGCAGGACGGTACACTGTAAGCACCCACTCAATACAGAAACTTTAATGTATCTTTCATTAAAAAAAGAGAGTCAATTCTTCCTGCAAAAGAAGTCACTAACAAACTTAACAGAAAACTGATACATCAGAATCAGAGCTACAGTACCCCTCTGAAGATCCTCTGCTTCATGCTTTCCACGTTCAAGAGTCTTCCTTCAGAGTCAACGCTCTTGGTCCATTCTTCCAGGGACACCGGTTCTCTCCTCTGAACGACAGGTCGCTCTCCCAAATCAATCTGAAACAGAAGAGAAGTAACAGCGCTTCTCACACACCTGTGAGGTGAAATGAGACATATACAACTTCTGAGGACTGCTTCTCAGGCTGAGCTCTAATGCTCCTAGAACACTTCCTCGCTCCCCAGGGTAAGTCAATGAGCTTTACTAGCCTGCATTACACACATTCCCCCTCCTATGAAACATAAATGACTGGGACACAAGTTCAGAGATTCCAAAGGCTAGAAGTGTTTGTCATTAAAAGGGTTCTGCCATTAAATTTTCAACTACATGAGTAAAAGCATGCGATATCAATTCTATGAAAGCCTCAAAACAAATGCTGTATTATTAGTAAGAGATGCAATGTATAATTATTCCAATAATCACACTCTAAAATAGCTTTTCTTCCAAACTGAAGTTCACAGTTCTGAAAATTGATTCATGATTCATTAGTTCCACTTGGCAATTTCTACTGTTTTTATTCAATTAATACATGCTGGCAATTTAAAAATACTATTTAAAGATAAAGCCTTTAATTAAGTTCTACAACTTAGAAATTTATAATTTTTTAATTATGAGCAAGCCTAGGATTGCAGCAAATCCAAAAGCTTTGCCTTAATGAAGGGCCCAAACCCATCAATCTCTGTAAAGACTTATTAAGACAACAAAAGTCCTGTGTCATGTTAAGCTGCCTCTGGTACCTACACAGAAATGGGCAAATTACAAACAAAACTAACAGGCAAACTTGGCACTCCTTTTATTTCTCTGCACTCCACAAAACAACTTCATTATTACAAAAAAAAAAAGCAAAAAACAAAACAATCACAGGATATGCAACATTATTCAAGAGACATGTAAGAGAAAAAAAAATCAAGAATTTGGTGGCAAGCTGGCTTTTATCACAGACACTTACTAGTCAGCAAAAGGCTATTATGAATGGGTTACAGGGAAGTAGATATAAGTAGAATTAGTTTCTGTTTCTATTAGAATGTTAGGAGGTACTTAAAATCTCCACTCACTCTTGTGATGACTTCAAATCCTGGCTCTTCTTGCTGATTTATCTTCAGACCTGGAATGGCATCACTAAGGAAATCTGCCATTTCTGAAGGTGGCCGTTGATGTGTAGAGGGATCACTTCCTCTCAAACTATCAAAAATGTAGTTTGTAACTTTGGAAAATCCTACCATAGTTGCTGTATAAGGATCCTTTTTAATTTTCTATGTAGTAGAAAGAAAGATATTAGCATTATTAATTAAAATAAGGAAACATCTATCCCACTAGTGGCAAGCAGGCAAAGCTTTAAAAAGGAGGGAAATCAGAGCTAAAACAGAGCACTCTATGATTATCTTAGTTTTTTCTCTAGAAAGAAAAATTTAAACTTAAACCATTTGGTTAAAATTTCATAATAAATGGAAAGTTAACGCTACTGATTGAATTGCAGATCAACAAATGCTTTGCAGGCTTCATTCAATCTGCATACAGAAATGTACACAGTGCTTACTTTCCAGTGGTGAATGGCCCACAACAGCTTTCTTCTGTCTAGCAGTCCTGCCTTCACGAAAAAAATATACACATTGTATTTCTTGAAGTGTGCACTACCACACTAACACAAAACGTGATAATCTTAAAAGCTCAATTTATTTAGGTAAGAGCTGATGTTTTCAACTAACCAGATTAGCTGCAAAATTCACATCAGGAATCATTTCTTCTATGGCAGAGCTGTCCTGGAAACAGCAAAAGTGTTTCCGTGTCTAATCCTAGGATTATTTCTAAAGCCAAAAGTGCCTGCTAGTTTACACTTACTAAAAAAGCAGTTACTTATTGCCTAATGACTCTCAGAAGAACTTTTTACTTTAAGGAGCAAACCCTCTCATCCTGCTCCTTTCTAAAGTCTCCACCTCACGTGGTGAATCGTTACATTCCCAAGTGAAGGGAAAGTGCCAGAGACAGATGAGCAAGCACTCACGCACGTGCTAGTGAAGATAGGAGTGAAAACCGTCAGGGACTGCACAGACTGCACATCTTCAATACACGGTTTAGGCTGAAAGCAAGACCAGACCTGAACTATTTAGAGGAGCAAGATGCATTCTAATACCCAAAACGACTACTGTGATGGGAAACAAAGTCCAGATCACTTGTTTCTAAACTAATCATTAATTTGAAATAGCTTTACTCTGTGATCCTTTAGATAAATGAAAAGCTTAATTAAAATCTGTTGCCCTATTTCAGCATTGCGATAAAACAGAGACCTGGCTTAAGAGTAATTAAGGGTCAAGGGAATACCCGGGTTTCATATTACGCTATAAGACTACACGACAGTATCATAAAGATCACACACACTTATGTTCATTTTATGCTCTGAGAAGGCCAGGGACAAGAACACAAAGGACAGAATCCAAATGATATATAAATAAAAGATTTAAGGACTAGAAAAGCATACTTGTATTAAGCCATATGCTGGTTCATCAAGAAGATTTTCAAAAGACTGTGAAAGACTCTTATTCTGACAATTGACAAGAAGTGTTCTATTATCTTGTGATGACCTGTAATTAAAAAGGGGGTTTTAGAAAATACTACAATACTCCAATTATCTCAATAATTACTACTGCATACTTTTTCTAACAAAAAAGTCTAGCTCTAGAAATTTCCTAGTAATCTCAGCAAATACCTTGTACTATAAGCTTGAAAACTTCATAAAATATGAATTGTTCAATTTTAAAATGTAATACAGCATTTTAATATTTTTATTTCGAGGAAATACCAATATGTTTATGTTGCATTAAAACTGAATTCTTGGATTCATTTTACAACAAAGTTTACAGTATATATGTCATTGTCATCATAAAAATAGATGAAACCAAACAACTATAGGATTCAAGCATATAATATGTCCAAAATAGAAAATACTATTTTGAAATAGTTTCCAAATTTGTTTCACAGCTTGTTAGTATTACAATACAAAATGTTTAAAAATACAAGATATCAAGATTCTTTGGTAATGATGCCAGCACTAATAATAAATTCAAGATACAATAGTATTTAAAATTGCTGGGCGGTGGTGGTGCACGCCTTTAATCCCAGCACTCGGGAGGCAGAGGCAGGCGGATCTCTGTGAGTTCGAGGCCAGGCTGGACGGATAGCCTCCAAAACAATACAGAGAAACCCTGTCTCGTAAAACCAAAAAAAAAAAATAGTATTTAAAATTATATTATATATCTATACACTTTCAGTGACCATATTTTTAGTTTTCTTAAAGTTCTAGGAACAGGTATCTTTCCACACTTCTTAGTAGCCAAAGAATAAACAGTGTGCTTTTCAAACAGACAATGAATTCCACAGAATCAGACAAAAGAACCACTCTTTTTCTATTACAACTTAGTAAGTCAGTTGTAATAAACCTATAATGTTCTATGTTTAAAATAAAAAACTATGTTTTCTGTTGCAATACACCTCTAGTGCATTGCAAATGTCTGAGATAAGATCTTTAATAACAGTTATCTCAATTCTAACCTAACAGAATAAAGCAGTTATGGTAGAGGGGATATGAAATCCAAAACAGGACCTTTTCCTTACATGGTCACAAACACTGGATCTGTGAAGACAAAAAGAGCCAATAGATTCTTGACTTTAAAAAAAAAGCTGTGGTCCAATTATTTGACATGGGGGATGCAGGACAATCAAAACATTACATTTTCAATGTTTTTCTGGAATTAGGGTGGGTGTTTAAAATGCAGAGCTAAGGATTCTCTTCTCACAAGTCATGTTTACAATAGGCCAACTTTTAAATGGGCACCAAAAGTAGGTAGTGCAAGAACTGTATTTTCTAGTACAACACTGCTGGTGCTAGAGTGACCTTGTCTCTAAAATCAAGTTTGCAGAGTGAATTCTAATTGGTCTCAATAAAGACTCGGAGTCAGATATCAAGGTAAATGCTGAAAAGTCAGAGAAGCAAAGGAGCCAGACACTCAAGTTCTTACCGCTATGAAATCCTCAGATGGGAAAAGGTTGAGCTCCTGTCTCTCTGAATCCTCAGACTGAATGGGCACCCACCCACTTTATATTCCTAGTCCACCTTCCTGTGCTGGATTAAAGGCTTGTGCCTCCTAAGTACTGGGCCAAAGGTGTGTGACATCACTGCCAGGCCTCTATGGTTAACTAGTGGCTAGCTCCACCCTCTCAACTTCAGGCAAGCTTTATTTGTTAGAGCACAAACGATTATCACCACACAAGTTACTTAAAATCTAAATTAAAAACAAAGTAAGAGCACTGTCCATTCAGTAGAAACAGTGAACAAAATGTACACTCTTCTGCTTGTTAGGGCTCAGTCAACTCTACAATGACCAAATTAGCCACAGGAAAATATGGAACTGCATTTCCAATAAGCAACAGAAATCTTTCACTTTTATACCGCACAATGCTGGCTACTGCAGCTATGTCCTTGGAGGAAAGTTAGCAAGAAATTTAAGGCTCAATTGCCTTCAAACCACTCAAAAATACACTGGACAAAGGACAGAATACTATTGAGCAACTTCACTGGAAAAAGGACAGGTTTCCAGAACATGTTTAAAATTGCAAAGTTATCACACACTGATTTAATCTCAAAGTATGTACTCTGGGAAGTTGATCTCTTATGCTAACATTATTCAAGATTTGAAAACTCAATGGAACACTAAAATGAGCTTTAAATGATGCTAGCACCAGCAACTCCACCACTACCTGCTAAAAGAAAAAAAATCATATTAAATATATCACCTAAAAATTCTGAAGCACTTCCCAGCTGGACAATGTGCATGGAGATGATCCAGTAGTTACATTATACTGTTATTGAGAATGTCCAATAAATATTTATGGCTAAAAAAATACATAAAATAGCACTGCAATCAACATCAACAAGACTATGAACTTAAATAAAAAAATCATTTCAGAAGCTAGAAAGATAGCTCATCCCTTAAGTGTGGCTGATCCTCTAGAGGGCCTGGATTTGATTCCCAGCATCCAAATGGCAGCTAACAAGAGTCTGCAACTCCACTCCAGATGTGATGCCCTCTTCTGGCCTCTGCAAACACCATGCATACATGTGATACACATGTACACATACATACATGCAAAACATCAAAAAAAAACCCTGTTTTTAAATCCATGTTATAGAATATTCACAATAACAAAACCTTATATATAAACTAATCTGTCTGCCTCTGCCTCCTGAGTGCTGAGATTAAAGGTGTGTGCCACCACTACTCAAGTTTATGAATTTTTCTGCTGCTAACTATTTGGAGAATCTTTTTTCCTGCTACTTGTAGTCATTGTGTAATTTCTGGCAAGCTATAATGTAGTTGATATAATTGAGCATAATTTGTCACAGAAAAGCAAATAGAGGGCATTTCTTTTCATCCTGAAATAGAGAAGGACTTAATCACATTTCAGACCACCCACAGACAAAGTGTAAAACAACCTTCTGTTGTTAGGGGAAGCAGCTGAGGATAGAGATTAAGCTTTTGAAATAAGCATTTCTAACTATCTTCTCCATCAACAAAGGCCACATCTTGGTAGATAATAATTTTAACAACTGCAACTGTGGTTACTGAGAATGCTTGCATGGGCTCAGGTGTTTAAGCATCTAGTTGCAGTTGGTAGAACTGTTTGGGTAGGTTTAGGAAGTGTGGCCTTGCTATAGGATGAAAGCTACTGGGAACAGGCTATGAGGTTTCAGAAGCCTCATGTCATTCTCAAGTGTATTCTCCCTTGGTGCTTGAAGTTCAAGATATGAACACTCAGCTTCCTGCTCATAGAACTCAGCTATTATGGACTCTAAATCCTCTATAATTGTAAGTCAAAAAATATATATATATATAAAAGCTACCTTAGGCATGGTGTTTTATCACAAAAATAGAAAAATAACTAACACAGCAACCATCAAGAGAGCAAAGAACAGTTTTTGGTCCTCTTGGCTGGCAATTCTCTTGACTCCATCAACTAAAAATTACAATCACTCTTGTATGTGCTTATCTCACTCCACCATATCCTCTTCCTTGGTTGGCACCAGAGTTTCAATTACTACTACCTAAAAAGAGCTTACCGTGTGATCTTACAATACCGCATCTGTCTTACTCAGTGTTTATTGCAACTGACATTCTACATTTACTCAAATGATGTTGGTGTGACAACTGACTATAAGCATGGCAGTATCTCGAATCATCTAGAAGACAAGCTCTGGGCATTGCAGAGGATTATCTAGATTACTGTTACTGAGGTGGGAAGAGGCTCTGAAATGTGGGCAGAGCCTGCATGGGCTGGGGCACTGGACTGAAGGAGGGAAGCAGCTGAGCTGAGTCCCCACTCCCATCTTTCAGACAGATGCAATGTTACCAGTGCTCAAGCTTCGGCTACATGACTTCTCCACATGGTTCACTACACCTCAACTACGAGCCACCATAACCCTCCTTCCTCCTGACGCTGCTTTTGTCTGGCATTTTGTCACAGCAATGAGGAAAGTGCACAAAGCACGTCTCTACAAAGTTATGAAGGCTGGAGTCATGCTTCTTTTACACAACCATAAATAACTGTAACATATAAAAAAAGTAAAAAGTTAACAAGCAGACAAAAAGTTTTAGGTTCAAAATACTAAAATGTTATTCAGTCACTAATGCAAAACATAAGCAGCAGACAGTGAAGATTCCGACTCTCAGTGACAAGCACACATAGCTTGCCGGGTTAGTGCCAAACCCTGTTCCAGTACACAGAAAATAATTTGGTACTTACTCACACAATACCACATGTTTTTCAAGAGACTCAATCAGTACTTTGCTATCTCCTTGATGAAAGTGCAGAGCAGGGAGGATGACGTCATCCTTTAGACAGAACACCAAATACGACCAGCCCATACCCTCTTTGCTTTGCTTGATTGATTTCAGGTCTGCCAAACTGAACAGGAATGACCATTTGCTTTTCCCATTTCTATGGCTTGGAGCATCTTAAAAACAAGAAAACGGGATAGATATTTTGTTTGTCTTTTTAAAAGGTATCAACAATGCTCTTCACATTTACCTCAGAGCGGCTTTAAAACGCAGGGCTGCACTATCCCACTCACTCACGTCACTGCAGCTTCCCCTGTGCTTACCGAGGACACCTACACACCCGACCTACCTGCCCCTATCCACGGAAAGCTGCAATTATAAGCATGTGCCACAGGCCCAGTTTATCTGGTGCTAAGGATTAAACTCAGGACACTGTACAGCGCCTCCTAGACAAGCACTCTACCAGTTAAACCACATAACCAGCCCCCACCAATTTTCTACTAAGGATGCAATTATACAAAACGCAACATCTTCTGAACATGTGGTCCATTTGCAGAAAATGAAACCTTAGGCCCATGGACATTCTCAAAACTGTTAACAAGCAACTTAAAGATTACTTTAAAAATTCATAAAACTATTTAAAAAGCATTTTCTTACAAGAAATATTTTCTACTACTTAAAAGCAGTATTTCCTACTACATAAAATTTCTAATGTAAAATGTTACTTTGCTTTTATAATTTAACAAACATGATTGTTTCTGAAATGTAAAAGAAAAACAATATACTTTTTAAAATGTTATTTCATAAGATATATTGTAGTCTTATTATTCAAGACCATTATGAATTCCATCCCACTTATCATACACAAAATAATGCTTGAAGAGATGAACTGGTGCTGACTTGAATACATGTCACCTTCCTGTGTAGTTAAAACATTACAGTACCACTTGAAAATTGCTATAGAAGGCTACAGTAACTATCTGCATACACTGACCTGTGTAGCACAATAAATAAAAACCCAAAGACAGATATTGGGGTTCAAGCTGAAGATTAGAGAAACAAAGCAGTCAGTCACTAGCTCTTACCTCTACCTCAGACTGAAAGGTCATCCTGGCTCCGCCAAAACTCAGACTGCAATCCTAGACTGCTATACTAGACTGCTATGCTCTCCTCAGTGTGGCTGGCGACTCCCAAGACTGATTGCTGAAGACCCTGATCCTATCTTTTATACCTCTCTAGTGCTGGAATTAAAAGTGTGAATTCTGTTACTCTTTTAGACTGATTCAATTGAGTGTAGCCGAGGGTGGCCTTGAACTCAGAGAAATCCATCTGCCTTTGTCTCCTGAGTCCTGGGATTAAAAGTGTGTAACATCACTGCCTGATCTCTAAAACTTGAGGCTGACTGCGTTTTGAATCCTCAAGCAAAGTTTAGTAAATCATAAATAATGTATCACCACAGACCTGCATCACCTCCACACTGGTGTGAATGGTGAACTCTTATCTAAGCCACATTAAGTGCCACATCCATGCGCTTCGTATTTCAATAGCACAAAGCTCAGAACAGCACAAGCTCATAGGAGAGTGAAGACATTTCTAAGAATTCCAACTTACCCCATCTGTCATCTGTGTATATACACCAGAACTGCCTAGGAAAAGGTACATGCTACTAGATTATTTGCAAAATCTAAAAATATTTTCATAGAATAACAGTAATGATAAATTAGATAGACAATAAAAGAAAAAACACATACATTGCATCAATTGCACTAAAGATGCAATTAAACCTTATGAAGATTACATAGTACGTGCAGTTTGTGTATTTTAAAAGCAAACACTTTATACAGACTTAATGAGAGATAGAACCTGTTAAAAGGAAGATACCTCACACATTTCCCCTTATAAAGTTGATAAAGATGATAACTATTACAAGTTCAATTCTAAAAGTCTTTCCATTAAAAAACAAACTTAAAGAGAATATGAACTTACACAAAATTACATAAAAATATTACATAAAAATATGTAGGAAATTCAATTCTTAGAGATTATTTCCTTAGGTTAGGCATAGTAGCACACACCTTTACAGAAGCAGGTGTAACTGAGATTTCGAAACCAGCAAGGTTTATACAGCAAGTTCCAGGAAATCAAAGGTGAGGGGTGGGAGTTCCAAAAGAGGTAGGAGGTAGGAGAGGGGGAGGGGGAGCAAAGAGAGAAACCCTATCTCAAAAGATAAAAATAAGGGGAAGGGGGCAGAAGCTTTGTTTCCAGGTACATCTCCAGTACCGGGAAGTGGCTACAACACATGAGGTAATCAAAAGCATGCCCAAGAAATGCAATAAGAATTGGACACCACATCAACATATAGTAGTCTGCATGTAAATCGGCAGTCAACAGCTAACTTGATAGAAAAGATTACAAAAGAAAACTAGAGAGAAGCCAAATTTAATTTGGCATACCCTCTCTTTAAAAGTTAAACACAACAACAGAAAGCAAACAGACAAACATTAGTTCTAACGATCATGTACACTACCTCCAACACATTGAGATGGGGAAGTAAAGAGTCAAAAAGTACAAAGCACAACTAACAGTTCAAAAGTCTATGCTGTGAATAGAATTAATATCAAGAACAACATTCTCATGCATTAGAATTCTAGCCAGAACGTGAAAATTTGTTTATCTAGAAGTAAACAGTTTCAAAACACTGTTATCTGTCACAAGAGCCAAGTATTTGAAGTACAACATTAAATGTTCTTCTGGTTGGTTGATTGGTTGGTTGTTTTTTGAGGCAGGGTTTCTCTGTGGCTTTGGAGGCTGTCCTGGAACTCGATCTGCAGACCAGGCTGGTCTCAAACTCACAGAGATCCATCTGCCTCTGCCTCCCGAATGCTGGGGTTAAAGGCATGTGTCACCACCGCCCAGCTAAATGTTCTTAAGAAATACCAAATTAAATTAGCTTGATTAACCACAGGGGGGAAGCACAAAGTAAAAAATGTAAAAGCTAAGTGTGAAATGAGTAAAATAAAAATCTCAAAAAGCACTTATATAAAATATTAAAATATCTCAAATTCAATTTCTTACAAATTATTTCTTAGCCCAGCAGATTTCTAGTTCGAGGCCAGACTTGTCTACAGAGCGAATTCCAGGACAGGCTTGAAAAGCTATAGAGAAACCCTGTCTTGAAAGGAAAAAAAAAAAAAAAACAAAACACAAAACACACAGAGAAACCAAAAACAAAAACAAAAAAAGGCAAAAAGAGGGCTGGAGAGATGACTCAGCCATTAAAGGCTAGGCTCACAACCAAAAAAGGCAAAGTATTTCTTTAGACAGGCATGGTGGCATATGCCTTTACTCTCAGCACTGGGAAGGCAGAGGCAGGCAGATCTGAGAGTGCCATGCCAGCCAGAGATACACAATGAGACCCTAGCTAAAAATGGAAGAAAAGAAAGGGAAAGAAGGTATTTCCTTAGGAAAAGACCAGGGGAAAGGAGGTGAAAGCACAGACAGAGATAAAAATGTCACAAGAAACTCAGTTTGCATAATTGAATGCAATGATGAAAGTTATGTCCCTAACATTTCACGACTGCAAAACGAAACCCCTTCACTTCATAAGCCAGTATGAACAAATCACAACAGTGGTTTTTGGTTCAGCTACACTACCACCAATTCTCAATCTGGACCACACATTAAAATCACCTGAAGACCTTCTAGAAAATACTGATGCTACAGCTCCAGCTGCCCCACAGTCTGGACTTTGTTTTTATACCTAATCTTCCCAAAATATTTTTTATTATTATTTTAATTTTAAATAGCTTGTTTTACATGTCAATCCCAGTTCCCTCTCCCTCCCCTCCTCCATCCCCCCCTTCCCAAAATCTTTTTTTTTTTTTTTTTTTTTTGGTTTTTCGAGACAGGGTTTCTCTGTGGCTTTGGATGCTGTCCTGGAACTAGCTCTTATAGACCAGGCTGGTCTCGAACTCACAGAGATCCGCCTGCCTCTGCCTCCCGAGTGCTGGGATTAAAGGCGTGCACCACCAACGCCAGGCTCTTCCCAAAATCTTGAAGAGATCTTTATTACCAGACTGTGAATCTCATCCATGTAATGCTTATAGCATTCTGAAAACTTGCTCATTCTCGTGGCCTGCCATCATTCATTTCAAGTTACCAGCATTAAGCAACAACAGCAAAAGCATTTCTCATGCACCAATCACAACCACATAAATAAGTAAATCATCATCTTATATGCCAAATTCAAAAATCTCTCTTTGACACTTTATACTAATCCTGGAAAAACCCTCTCCTTGCATTAAAATTCAATACCTAAATGTCTTCCCTTATCTCCCACACCCGCAAAAAACCTACATGCCTGGGTATTATATACCTAGTAGCAAAGTTTATAAGATACTATTTACTACTCCATTGCAACTATTTCCTAGAATTGATTAAGAACAAAGTGTACCTTCTGTATATGAGAATGATTCCACAGACTACACATTAAAATCAACTTTAATCATCAACAGTGTTGTATAAATGTAAACAATACATGCTCAAAAAATGTTGCTATCCTCTTGAATGAATAAGATTGATTTTTTAAATTCAGGCCAAAATCATTAAGAAAATATCCTTTTCATTACAAATCACAAAGGAATCAATACTATAGAACAAGAAATACCTAACATTGTAAGTATATAAATACTCAACTTTTTAACAAATGATCACAAATATATTGATCAAATCACATATGAGCTAGTTAGATCATATTTAGTATAATACATAATTCTAAGGAACATGCGCTATTTTTCTGATGTGAACTAGCAAGTACAGTATCAAACTGTTATCTTGACTTTTTCTGTAGTCACCACACAGTAGATATAGATTTCAATATACAAAAGGGGTCTGAAAAGAGCTACAAAAATTCATAATAAATACTGAAGTCAGCATAGCAAAGTTTAGTAGTATACTCCATCTCCCCCTGGTGCCTCAGGATGAAATAACATGATTTTAAAATACTAGATTAAGAAAAGCCATGTATGGAGTGCTGTTTTGTTTTTGAGACAGGGTCTTGCCATGCTGTCCAGGCTAGCCTGGAACTAATGAGCCAGGCCGCCCCTACACTCAGGATCCTCTTGCCTCAGGCTCCCCCAGTGCTGAGCTAGGTGTGCTCTTACTTCACTCAGGGTTTAATCAGAGTTACTTTTTTTAAGTATACTAAAAAACAGAACAAGCATCTTTAATTCCTCTTTTAAAGTCGCAGCAACAAAATAACCAGAAAACAAAAACAGGACAAAATTAGTTATGCATACATACTGAAGTGTAAGACCATCTTTCCTGACTGAAAACACTAAAGCATTTCTTTGCACTTCTGTTCAGTTTAAGATTGCAAAGATTTGCCTAGCAGTGATGGTGCATACCTTTAATCCCAGAACTCGAGAGGCAGAGGCAGGTGGATCTCCATGAGTTCGAGGCCAGCCTGATCTACAGAGGGAGTGCTAGGATAGCCTCCAAAGCTACAGAGAAACCCTATTTCAAAAAAAAAAAAAAGATTTAATTCATACCTCCATTGGTATGTGGTTTCTTTTTAAATGACACTGTATTAACCATGTCCCACTCAGCTTCATAACTGGTCTGATGTTCCGATCCTCGATGAGCTCTTTCTTTTGGGGCCTGGGTCCACTCTACGACTGAGCTAGAGTCCTGAAACAGTAACATGAATATTTAAGTCTGAAGCTAGTCCATGCTGATGCATAACATCTTAGCCCCTGTGAATGGCGCCCAAACGCTGCGGCAGACAGCACAAAGGCCAGTTTCCCCTTTCTCATTTTATCACCCTCTTTGCAGTTAGTGTTGCCAATAAATATGTTCAGAAGCCAACTCGGGTTTCTGTAGTGTTTGGCTTTAAACTAAATTTCACCTCAATTCCTCATTGTCCTGCTTTGCATGGAGTTGTGATGTCTAAAAGTACAGCAACCATCTTACAAAAAGAGAAAAGAAAGCAAAAGACAAAAAGCATCCAATTTCCAGATTTTAAGGTTAATGGAAAATAACTAACTATAATGGTTTACTTGAGTCAAAATTATGTGTTTTCTGACAATAAAAATTAGCTAAAAATTACATATCTATGATGTATGGCTCTACAGACATTTGCTTTTAGAGACAATAAAACCAAACATCTATTTCTTTACAAAGACAATATATATAAGTTAAAGTGAGACAGACTCTAACCCTGACAAGCAAAAGAGAGATACCCAGACTACAAGACAACTCCTACCAACTTCATGCAAAACAAAAGCAAGCAAATGGGAGCTGAGCTGGTGAGATGCAAGAGCATGTAAAAAGGCTTTTGCTGCCAAGCCTGGCAATTTGAATTCAAGTCCCAGAATGTGCATGGTGAAAGAACAGAACTTACTCCCACAGGTTGTCCTCTGACCTCCACAAGCATTTGCAGACAGACAGACAGACAGACAGACAGACAGACACACACACACACACACACACACACACACACACACACACACACACACACACACAGTAAATGAAATGTAAGAAAGTAAGGAAATAAACACGGCATGAACAAGGAAGTCAAAGACCTCTTGTTCTTTCAGAGGACCAGGGTTCCACTCCCAGCATCTGCATGTCAGCTCACCCATCTGTTAACTCCCAGCATCTACAGTGTCAGCTCACCCATCTGTTAACTCCAGTTCCTGAGTGAACCAATCCTCTTCTCAACTCCCTGGACACCGGATATACATGTGGCACATAGACATACGTGCCAGCAAAACACCGATACACGTAAAAGAGCAAAATATTAAAGTAAAACAATATCCAACTTCAGGAGAAATAAGGAAAAGTTAAAAAATAAGATTTTATTTTTGTCTTTTTTTTTTTTTGGTTTTTCGAGACAGGGTTTCTCTGTGGCTTTGGAGGCTGTCCTGGAACTCGCTTGGTAGTCCAAGCTGGTCTCAAACTCACAGAGATCCGCCTGCCTCTGCCTCCCAAATGCTGGGATAAAAGGCGTGCGCCACCAATGCCCGGCCTTTTTGTCCTATTTTTAAAAGATATCAAGTATAAAAAAGTTTGAGAAAATGGGCTGTCTTACACTGCTGACAATAGTATTTCCTAATTCTGACTGCAATAGGGCAATTTAGCTGGACTTTTAAAAATTAAAACATACATCAATAGAAGAGAAATTAAGGGGTGGCCAATTAAATACTATAGCTAAAGGTTGATACACATTCAAATGTACTTATAGTCATGTATAGCCATGACTTTTAAGTAAACAGCCACCATATATATGACAATGATCCCATAAGATTAGACTGGAACTGGAAAACTACTTATTCAACAGCAGTCTAGTACTGTGTCACAGGCAGTGCTCTGATGCATGTGATAATGCCAGTGTATATAAACCTACCACATGCAGCTAGTCAATACAATAGCACAGTACAATAAACTACCGGAAGTATATATGTGACAATGACAACACCGATGCACATTGCTGACACATTTATATACTGTGTATACTCTAATAACAAAGATAGTCTACTTACATTGAGTTTTTATACTATATGATACAGCACTATACTGTGTCACACCGGTATCATCATCCATACATTGGTATCATGTCTCTTGATCACATCAAGAGGACATATCAGGTGACTACTGTGTATCATCTAGGTTTGTGTCCATATCTTATCCTATGATGTTCCCACAAAGTGCCATTGCCTAAGAAGACATTTATGAGTTTGTCCCCATATTTAAGAAAAGCATAGCTATTCATTAAACACATAAACATAAATGCAACAAACTAAAAACTGTGCATAAAAGAACAAATGTAGCTTACAAATCAACACAGATAAGCATTCTACCACAGATAAAGTCTAGAAGATTCACTAAAAGTTTCTGAGCCAGTAAATACCTTTATGTTGAAAAAGACGCATGTCCAGTGTAACTTTTGTCAGAATAAGAGAAGGAAGTAGCTAGGAGCAGAATGAAACCATCAAATCACAAGAAAACTGACAAGTTAATGTCAGCCAACTAAAAAGAAGTAGACCATATGAAACTACAATTAAAGTAGATTGGTTTTCTTCTTCCAGGTTCTTCCTCAAATGTCATTTTCAAAGAGCTACCTTTGAGACTTTGGTTGGTTGGCTTTGTTTCAGTTTTCTTTCCCTATGTGATCCAGGCTGGCCTTGAACTCAGATGCTTCTGCCTCAGCCTCCCTATTATAGGCACACTACCAAGCCAAGTTCAGAAAGCCTTTTGTATTCATCCAACAACCACCACCACATTTCCCTCACTGCCATCTCTCTGACCACAGCCTGGTAATGAGGAGGGTAAGAACCACTCTCAGAATTAGCCCGCCCACACCTCTCTCAATGTGGGCCTTCCCCTACAAACAAACAGGCTCAGAAATGGCAGATCATGTTAAAACAATTAGAGAAATTAGGATAAAGTCTAAGCTATAAATAGGAGAACTGGTGGAGAGAGGGCTTGTACTACTCCTACAGAAGACCCAGGTTCAGCACCCACATTGGACAGTTACCAATACCTGTAGCCCCAGCTCTAAAGGGATCTGACACCCTCTTCTGCCTCCAGTCACTGCGTGCATGCGGTACACATGCAAACAAGCAGGCTCACTCACTCTCACACACACACACACACACACACACACACACACACACACACACACACACACACAAAATGTAAAGTTTTTATAAGTAGAAAAATAACAACTCCAGAAGACTGAAGATTTTTTGCTGCTGTTTCATATTTCTTTTTAAAACTTTGTGTAAGTGTGCTGTGACTGTTGCGGATACCTACTGTCACATAAGGAAGCTAGAGAACAACTTTGGAAGCCAGTTTTCTTCTAGTAGTTTCAGGAGATCAAACTCAGGTGGTCAGGCTTGGCAGGAAGTGCCCTTACCTACGGAGCCATCTTGTCAGCCCTATGGCTAAAGCTCTATTCATTAGAAGATATGGACTATGAGAAACCAGGTGCACTGAGGAAAACAGGCTTAACTGGAACTCCATGTAGATAATAATGGTGGCAAGACTCCCAGGTCTCTTGTTCGATTCAGTTGTCCAAACACTAACATCCCAGCTTAGCCTTTCTGGGCAGGAATCTATAACTTCCATTCTGATAAAGTGAGCTAGCTCCAAGAAAGATAATAATAGGACATTAGGGATTCCCAGCTGAGAACAGACTACCTATACATACAGAGAAGAATCCCACTATTAGCAGGCCTAAGCATAATGAAAGAGAACACACTCTCACTGATAATCTCAATGGGAAACCTGCCATTAATATGAGCCTAACAGTACAGAACCCTCCAAATACCAAGACAAGTGTCTAAATAAAAGACACAGTCCAAATGAAACACAGAGGGCTAACAAGAGGAGCCATTCAGAGCAAACAGATTGCACACAATTAAAAATAAAGATCATTTTACGCTGGGTGTGGTGGCAAGAAGCCTGTGATCCTAGCACTTGAGAGGCAGTAGCAGAACTAAACAAGTTCAAGTCCGGCCTGGTGGTCTACATAGCAATTCTATGGTGACTAGAGAAGAGGTCAGGGGTAGGGATATTAAGGGATGGAGAGGAGGGGGGAAAAATACACGTGACTGACACACAGAAAAAGGGACTACTGTGGGGAACAAAAAGTACCAGCACAAAGGGGAGAGGGTGGCAGGGGAGGGAATTAGGACAGGGTGGTAAACAAGACACTTGCATGACTACATGCACACACACACACACACACACACACACACACACACACACACACACAGAAAACACACAGCAGTCTTACTGTATTTTTTTTAAATACCTTTCCAGCATATAGAATACTAGAAGAATCTAATGTGTCATCCAATGGTCTCCAGTCCACTATTACTTCAGCATCCTACATAAAGAAATCATGAAATATATTTAGAATTCAACGATATAACTTGAGCATCTTGAAGACAGAAACCATGGATTATATTTAGAATTTGTCAATATATTATGTTCTTAATCCATTTTTTATTTCTAAACACAAAATAAAACTTTAGGCCCTTAAATATTAGTATTTTACACATGCTGACATCACCATTGTTTAACAATAACTGTTATAGAAATTTAATTCTAATTATTTTCATTATGAAAAAAATTGTATTACTATAATGTCTATCCCCACCTCTCTTTTTGGTAAGATGGGATCTCTCTGATGTTCTGGCTGTCTCAGAACTCACTATACAGACCAGGCTGGCCTTAAAATCACCTGCTTCTGCCTCCCAAGTGCTGGATTGGGATTAAAGATGTTCACCAACATGGCCATCTTTACATACACATTTAAAAGATTTCAGCTATCTACTGGTGCATCTAAGGTATTTTATTTCTAACATTTCGATGTCAAATTTACAACCACTGTTCAAATACATTGTCTTATTTGTGAGTTTCAGACTCTCCTTCAGAGTCCCGAGGAGAACCACTGCCATAAAATATTGTTAAAGAAGTCATTTACCAGACACTTACCTTTTCTAAAACACGTAATATTCCTGAAATTAAGTTGTCTTGGTCATTGACCTTTCCGCAAGATGAGTGAATATATACCCCTTCTTGTTCATATATAATCTGGAAGAGCAAAAACAAGATTATAATTACACTTTTTCCCGTTCGTTCATGTGTGTGTGTGTGTGTGTGTGTGTGTGTGTGTGTGTGTGTGTGTGTGTGTGTGTGTGTGTCTTCGGTCTCTTCTCAGGACCAATTCACTGCTCCTAACACAGGTTCATCTCACTTGGGTGCTACAATTCTGAACTCATGCTGGCATGACAAGTACTTCACTAAATGAACCCCAGCTCTAGTCATACTTTTTTTTTTTTTTTTTTTTTGGTTTTTCGAGACAGAGTTTCTCTGTATTGTTTTGGAGGCCGTAGTCATGCTTTTTATCTCAAAATCTTTTAAAAATACCTGAGATGTTTTCTTTTTCACTTTTTAAATTTTTTATGTGTATGGGTGTTTTACTTGCATGTGTGTCTGTGTACCATTTGCATGGCTGGTACCTGTGGAAGCCACAAGATGGTATCAGATCCCATGAAACTGGGGTTGCAGACAACTGTAAACCATGTGCATGCTGGGAATTCAACCTGAGCCCTCCAGAAGAACAGCCACTGCTCTTAACGGCTGAGCCCTATCTCTAGTCCCCAAAGTGTTTTCTTATAATACCTGTTTGGAGGTCTGATTACCTCATATACACTGCCCTCGGTTCTATTTCCAGCCATGCAAGACTAATAACACCAATATTTTAGTATTTTAAGTAAACATCAAGTTCAAACTGAAATTCCATATGAAAACATCTAAAAGAATCAGCAATGAAATATAAGGAACAGGAACTTTCTACATATACCTATGGTGCCATATTCTTATTAAAAATCATGTTGGTACTCTTTTATAACCCAGGTATAGAATTACAGGGAGCAGTGTGGGAATTTTAAAGAGTATTTCCAGGCCTTACCCCTGCCCCATCTCCAATGATCACACATCTTCCCCTCAAACTCACTCCACACACACACCCATAGCTTTGTCCCAGCCCCCAACTTCAGCAGGTACTTCCCTGGAACCCCACAGGCCACTCTGACCATGGAAGCAAGTAGATTAACTGCAGATCTTCACCTCCATTCCTACAAATCCAATCTTCCAGACTCATCTCCAGCTTGCAGTGTGATGTTTTACTTGTTACTTTTTGGGGGCCCTCCACCCAGCTCCCAAATAAATCACACATGGAGGTGGCTTACTCTTAGTTAAGAATGCCCAGCCTTAGCTTGGCTTGTTTCTTGCCAGCTTTTCTTAAATGATCCTGTTTATCTTTTGTCTTTGGGCTTTTCCTTTTCTATTCTTACATGCCCTTTCTTCCTTCTCACTAACTCTGTGTCTTGCTATGTGGCTGGGTGGCTGGCCCCTGACGTCCTCCTTCCCTTATTCTCTGTTCCTCTCTTCCTCAGCTCTCCTATTTATACTCTCTGCCCATTCTTACTTCTGCATCGATATTGGCTGTTCAGCTCTTTACTAGACCTTCAGGTGTTTTAGACAGGCAAAAATAATTACAGTTTCACAAAACTAAACAAATGTACCATAAATGTCACACACCTTAAAAATAATACTCTACCACACCAGCTCTGTAGCAGACCTTCTGCTATGGCCTCTCCTCTCTGCCCCATTCCCAGGGCACTAAGCAGATCCTGGTGGAACACCCTGCTTTCCTCCCTCCTGTGGGCCCCCTCAGCGCCATTCCCAGCCTATTCCCATCCCTAAGGTCAGCTCCCAATACCCAGAAACACATTTTACCTGGAATACCCAATGGTAATTCCTATCAGGACCTGAGAATTCCCCACTAAGGAACACAAAGTCACCACATTCTTTAAGAACCAGAAAGGAAACAGAAACAAAGGAACAAACACCCACCAACAAAGACAAAACTGATTATCAGCACCTAGAACTATAATTTTCCCAATTCCAGATGCCTATATGTGAACAAAAACACAATAGTAAAGCCAGGACAATGTCTCCAATGACCAGCAACCCTACCACAACAGGCCCTGAGTATTCCAACATAGCTGAAGCACAAGAAAAAGACCTTAAAAGTCTTTATGAAAAGGATGGAGGTTCTTAAAGAGGAAATAAATCCCTTAAAGAAAACTATGAAAATACAAATAATGGAAAAAAATGATTAAACCAGTTCAAGACATGAATGTGGAAACAGAATCAATAAAGAAAACCCAACTGAAGGAAATCTGGAAATGAAAAATTTAGGAACTTGAACAGGAACTACAAAGGCAACCCTCACCAGTAGAATACAAGAGATGAAGACAGAATCTTAGTTACTGAAAACACAATAGAAGAAATGGATACATCAAAGAAAATGTTAAATCTACAAAAACTCCAGGCACAAAACATCCAGGAAATCTGGGACACTATAAAAAGAACAAATCTAAGACTAATAGGAATAGGGGAAGGAAAGAGCCGAAGGAAAGAAAACCAACCCAGATCAAAAGCACAGAAAACATTTTCAACAAAAATGTAGAAGAAACTTCCCTAACTAAAAGAAGGAAATGTCTATCTAGGTACAAGAAGCAGAGAACACCAAATAGTCCAGACCAGAAAACAAAGTCTCCCTCAGCCTATAATAATCACAGCACTAAGCAGAACCAAGAAAGAACATTAAAAGCTACAAAGGACATGCTTTTAATCCCAACACTCGGGAGTCAGAGACAGGTGAATCTCTGTGAGTTTGAGACCAGCCTGATCTGCAGAGCGAGTTCCAGAACAGACTTCAAGGCAATAGAGAGAAACCATGTCTCGAAGGAAAAAAAAAAAAAGCTACAAGGAAAAAGAACCAAGTAACATATAAAGACAGACCTATTTGAATTATACCTCACTCACTCACTTCTCAGGAGACTCTAAAAGTCAGAAGGAACTGAACAGATGTGCTGCAGACTTTAAGAGACTACAGATGCTGGTTCAGGCTCCTATATCCAGCAAAAATCACTATAGATGGAAAAAAAATAAGACAGTGATAAACTACCTTTGCCTTCCACTTGCTGCAAATGCAGGTACACACCAGTACTGCTGTCTGGGGGAGGGGGAAGTCTCCAGCAGCACAGGGCTTTGGAAGAACTCATGGAGCTGGCATAAACTACACTTTCCTCTCTAAGGGGTCTGGGGGAAGAGACCCCACACACTCTCTTGTTGGCTGCCTTCTTCATGCTGCTCCTGTGTTCTTTTCTATATTCTCTCTGTGTCCTTTCTACTTACACCTTTTTTTCTACAGCTTATATATCACAACAAAGTTTTTCAGACAATATAGAAATTACAATGTGACTGCATTGTTTTCCAATAGAATTACAATGAATACAAAACAAACAAAAAAGCATGTTTCCCATACCCCTTACATGATTAAACATTTTACATATTACAGGTGAAAAACAAATTGTCCCAAGAACCCACACACATTCATACCCAAGCAACTTGTTATAAATTAACTGTGTGGGAAAGCAAGGTGTTCTTGTCAGGTCTTCTGGCAGGCTGCATTCTGCAGTTACCAGAAAGGGCCAATTACTTAATTACTTATCTTTAAAGGTATCTTAAAAGGAATTGTAAAGGAATCACAAACCTAAACTTTTATATATGAAAATCAGTCAACTCTCCTTCAAATATTTAGGGTGCATATCCACTCATTAATAGTTTTTTATATCAGGAGATTAAGGGCAGAAATAGTTATAAGGAGCCGGGCGGTGGTGGCGCACGCCTTTAATCCCAGCACTCGGGAGGCAGAGGCAGGCGGATCTCTGTGAGTTCGAGGCTGGGCTGGACCGATAGCCTCCAAAACAATACAGAGAAACCCTGTCTCGAAAAACCAATAAAAAAAAAAGAAATAGTTATAAGGAATTAATCCTAGCAAGAAAGGTACTTCAGTCAATGATAATTTGGGCTGATTTGTTCTTGTTCCCAGACCTTAATGAGTTCTGCATTCAACTATGTGCCTTTCTAAAACTTTAGATTATCTTCTTGGGTTTCTTCATCTCAAAGCTATTTAACAAAAAAAAAATTTAGTCTAACTTTGTTATTTTCAAAGCTTTGTCTCAGCTGTGATGCAGCATTCTGAAACCAATATTAAGGTTAGGAATTTAAACTAGCTGGGCTACTGGTATTCAGTCGTTAATCACTAACTTGAGCTACAATCTACGCAGCTCCTTAGGTGAAACTCACAGGCCCTGGCTGTGAAACATATCTTGTATTTATTTTTACTCATCAAAATCCTGTATAGGATATCATTATTAGCAATTTAGACAGTACAGCTTAGAGAGGAGTTGTCTTCTTGACAATCCACAGAAAGAAATGCCCAATAGAATGGGATGTTTCCACTACTACCGGCAGTGGAGATCTCACCACCACTCACACCATGCTGGGTACCAGAGGAATATTGCAGTAACAAGCATGTAAACGCACAGCAGAAGCAAAAGACATTCTGGGGTCTGTAGTCCGGAGGCCTTGCCTAATCGAGATTCAGCCATCAGAGTCACCTCCTAGTGGGCCTACACTAAGAACACTTCAACTGCCACCTGCTGCTCCTGGCATAGACACCAGCACACCAGCTCCTCTGCAGTGCTTTCTTAAGGAAAAAGCTACATGTCCCAAAACTCAAAGTTCTAAAGTATATTTGTTCTGTCTGCAGAAGGCAGTCACACTTAGCTTCCTAACTTCAAAGGTGTAGCTAACTTCTAGAGATTAGTTAAGTCTGACTGAAATGGCAAATAGAATGAAATTAGTGATTGATCTGTAGCTAAAAATTTTATGAAGGCTCCATCTCTGTGGATTCTACATTCTCTAAACTCAACCAGTAGAAACCCAAACAGATTAAAAAATACTAAAAAGATGTGTAGTAGATTTTATTCTCCCAAATGAATCACACACTGATTCTAGCCAGCTTTTTTTTTTTTTCCTTAAATTTTCCCATCTACCTTTTGCCTCTGGGCTTCTCCTGATCTCTTCTTTCTGTAAATCTTACTCTTACTCCATGGACTGCTGTGTAGCTGGCCCCTGACATTCTCCTCTCCTCTTTCTTTCTCTCCTCCTCTTTCCTTCCTCAGGTCTCCTTCTATTCATCCTCCCTGCCTATCCATGCTCCTGCCTCACTATTGGCCATTCAGCTCCTTATTAGACCATTAGGTGTTTTAGACAGCCAAAGCATCACAGGTTCACAAAGTTAAACAAATACAGCATAAACAAAAGTCACACACCTTAGAATATTATTCTACCACAATTGCTCTTGAACAGATGAAGACTCAGTTCCCAGTACCCCCATGTGGCTAATAACTGTAATTCAAATTCCAGGGCATTTGACACCTTCTGACCTCTGAGGGCACTAAGCACACACTTGGTACATATACATACCCTCACACACACAAACTAAAACAAACAAACCTTAGGAAAAAAAACTACTAGAAATGTTCAATGCATGAGAAAACCAGTCTCTGGAATTGCATACAATCACTCAGTTCACCTTGTTTTGTACACTGATAAGCTGAAGTCCAAAAAGTATCTAATTTTTTTTTAGCTTTTAATGTGTGGCTGCTGGAAACCAAACCAAGGTCCTGTGCAAGAACATCAAGTGCTCTTAACTGCTGAACCATGTCCCCAGCTCCCACCCCAGAAAGTCTGTAACTTTAAACTCCTAGAATTCCCTTTTCTTTTTTATGTTATGTCTTGAAGTTATTTCTATTCAAACTAAGTTAGAGATCCCAGATGCAGAAAGGACGCTGCTCCAGACTTAACTTTCAAAGTGTTTAGATTGTAAGTCCATGCAGCATCGAGTTAACAATCTGGCCTACTCGCTCCATCTGAACTTTTCACATCATATCTTGGGTTAATCATTACTTCACATATTTAGTGTTTAGATATGCTTTTAAGGGAATGATATTTTATTATTTAGAGCACAGGTGTTTTTAATCATTCCAACCTCATAGTGTATATGCATATTAAACAAAACTACACAAATTTCAATATGAGATCAAAAATGCCCCCCAGTGACACTAACAAAATTAGGAGGGAATAATACTAAAAGTAATATTATAAATGCATTCCACATGTTCAAGATACTATAAAAATTCACCTTCCACTTAGAGTCAGAGCCTTCTCCTCTTGTCTACAGCCCAGGTGAACTTGTGCTTTCCCTGACCAGCCAAGAGTACAGGCCTGTGCCACCAGGCAGGTCCTCTGACAGTATTAAAAAGATACGATCTACTCAAAGCAGTCCACTGCTCCAAAGGTATAAACAGGTATATAAAATGTATAAAGATACTTTTAAAACAACTCTTTTCCAGTCGGTGTTGGTGGCACATATCTTTAATCCCAGCAGAGGCAGGTAGATCTTTGTGAGTTCGAGGCCAGCCTGGTCTACAAAGCGAGTTCCAAAGCTACAGTAAAACCCTGTCTCGGAAAGCTAAAAATAATAATAATAATAAAGTTTCCACCTGGGATAAAGTTATCTCAGACTCTTCATTTATTCTTAAAAATATGATAAAATGGGGCTAGAGATACCTCAGTCATTAAGAGCACCTGCTGTTCTTGTGGAGGCTCAGAGTCCATGCAGTTCCCAACACCCATACTGCCAGCTCAAAACTCCAGTTTGACGGGGTTCCAGACACCTACATACTTGTGCACATATACACATATATACAAAAATAAGCTAAACACTCTTAATAAACAAACAGGTTAGAGTCGGCCAGCAATGTGCATATTAGAGGGGTATGCATGTCATGGCACATGTGTGGAGGTCAGAGGTCATTTGGGAGTTCTACACATCAAGTTCCAGGTCAGTCAGGGCTACACTGGGAACCTGAGTGGGGGGCACCTAGCCTGATGACCTGAATTGGAGCCCAGATCATGATGGTCAGAGCTGACTCCCCAAAGTTGTCATTGAGCCTCCATCCATACATGTGCCATGGCATGTGCACACGCAAGCACACACACACACACACATACAATTTTTAGAATACTTATTAAGATGCTCAAGCACGGCATAATTGGAGACTGGCATGTAGAAGAATGCGGATCGATCCATGTTTATCGCCATGCACAAAACTTAAGTCCAAATGGATCAAAGACCTCAACATAAATCCAGCCACACTGAACCTCTTAGAAGAGAAAGTGGGTGGTACCCTTGAACGAATTGGTACAGGAGACAGCTTCCTGAACATAACACCAGTAGCACAGACAGTGAGATCAACAATTAATAAATGGGACCTACTGAAACTGAGAAGCTTCTGTAAGGCAAAGGACACAGTCAGCAAGACAAAAAGGCAGCCCACAGAATGGGAAAAAATATTCACTAATCCCACATCTGACAGAGGGTTGATCTCCAAAATTTACAAAGAACTCAAGAAGCAAGTCTCCAAAACAGCAAAGGACCCTATTAAAAAGTGGGCTGCAGAACTAAATAGAGAGTTTTCAATAGAGGAGTCTAAAATGACTGAGAGGCACTTGAGAAAGTGCTCAACATCCTTAGCCATCAGGGAAATGCAAATCAAAACAACTCTGAGATACCATCTGACTCCTGTCAGAATGGCTAAAATCAAAAACACCAATGACAATTTTTGCTGGAGAGGATGTGGTGAAAGGGGAACACTCCTCCACTGCTGGTGGGAGTGCCAACTGGTTCAGCCACTTTGGAAATCAGTATGGAGATTCCTCAGAAAAATGGGAATAAACCTACCGCAAGACCCAGCAACTCCACTCTTAGGCATATATCCAAAAGATGCCCATTCATACAACAAAGATGTCTGTTCCACTATGTTCATGGCAGCTTTATTTGTAATAGCCAGAACTTGGAAGCAACCTAGATGTCCCTCACCCGAAGAGTGGATAGAGAAAATGTGGTACATCTACACAATGGAGTACTATTCAGCAGAAAAAAATAATGGAATCATGAGATTCGCAGGCAAATGGATGACACTAGAAGAAACCATCCTGAGTGAGGTAACCCAGGCACAAAAAGAGAAACATGGCATGTACTCTCTCATATATGGATTTTAGACATAGATCTGGGGAGTGCCAGCCTACAATCCTATGGCCAGAGAGTCTGGGAAACAGAAACTTCATTTAGTGGCTGATCGAAGAAGAGGCAGACTCCCTTGGTTAAGTACTGAGCTGAACTCAAGAAAGCCAGTAACAGAGAGGGAGGACTGATGATCAAAGGGATTAAGACTGGGCTGGTTTAACCCCCAGAAACAGCTGACCAGACAAAGGTTAACTCTTGAATCCCAGGCATCAGCCTGGGAATCCAGCATGGGACTGATCAAGACCCCCTGAATCTGGGTGTCAGTGAGGAGGCCTAGGTAATCTATTGAGCCTTGGGCAGCAGATCAGTACCCATCCCAAGTATACACACGGACTTTGGACTCCCATAGAACAATGTGAGGTGCACTCTCACCCTGAACTCTTGGGGAAGGGTCTAGGCCCTGCCCTATATGAAATGACAGACTATGGACACCCCCATGGAGGGCCTCACCCTCCCTGGGGGAATGAGGGGATAACGGGGGGGGCACGGGAGGAGGGGAGGGAATGGGAGAGGGACCTGGAACTGACTTCTGAAGCAACCTCGTTTCTTATCTAAATTTAAACTGGAAAATAAAAAAAAAAAGATGTTCAAGCACTTGAGTGCATATATAAAACTTCCAATGACATCCTACTAGCATTAATAGCCTTTAGCAAAGGAACTAAGTCAGGAGATTAAAATAACTCTGAAGCCAGGTGATGTAGCACATGCCTAAAATCCCAGCACTTGGGAGGCCGAGACAGGTCATCCTCAGCCATACCAAGTTCAAGGCCAAGACTGGTTTTCATGAGCTGCTACTGCTGCCTCAAATGATGTTAAGGAGGATAATGATAAACAAAGGAGTTCTGAGGAACTACAGCAATGTTTTATAACAAATTTGCTGACCTCAATTTAGCAACAAAAGTTAAAGAGAAAAAAAATGTGACAACGCAAATGAATTCAACTTGGCAGACAGAAATAGATGCGTTTTTGCATTACCAAATTTAAACCCATGCTCTAACAAAGCTGGAAAGAGAACACGCACAGCACAGAAGTGGTCTTTTATATACTGATGTGGAAGTGAGCCATTTATATTGCCACCAGATACGTTGAAAAACTAAAGATAAATGAAAAGCATTCAACTAAAATTCTCATTAGTAAGATTAAGGTACAATTCTTGCCCTAAATCTCTCCAAATATGGAAACTCAATAGCTACTGCATAACATCCAGTTTAGCAACTATGTGAATTTTATTAAGTAATCTACAATTTAAAAAGGGTTCAAAAATTCAGTTTATCGAAAAGTTATTTGGCCTACAGAAAACAATTTAAGCTTTTAGTTACAGAAATTGTTCCCAGGGAAAGCCACCACGACTAAACATCTAAGCACCCAATTGCTATCTCCACATCCTTAGTCACAAGCATCTTAAACTATTAGGTTCTGTATTAACCTGCTCTTCATATACTGTCAGCTACTCTCTCTCACCAGCCATTCCAACCAGGCATTCCCCTTAAAGCCTCTCACCGTCCTGACTCGATACATTGTAACATGACAGTCTTACTATGACACTGGCCCCTCACCTTATGTGGAGTCATTTGCTCACATACATTCTTCCAACCTAGTCACCCATGTAAGGGGAGTAACAGGTAGCTCTACAATTCATCTGTATAAACTATACATCTGGTTACATCAATACAGTTTAAATGCGTTTGGGCTCTACCCTCCTCCATGGTGACATTACACCTCCTGACATCATCTTTCTGCCTGTGAGTCTGTTCCTTGAAAACCTAGTGTGCTTTTCTATGTGAATACTGTTCCTCAAACACTGTTGTCCTCCCATCTACAATTTCCAACAATCCTCCAAAAGCGCACACGTCTGCCAGACTCTTGTACCCACTGCCCTCCACCTCATCTTGTTACAAGAGCCCGATTTCAGTTTCTGGAGTGAGAAGATATTTTCAGACATTGCTCCAATCCCGGCTAAGGAACTAGACCACTGGAGCTTTAATGGAAAGATCTATAATCTGCCCTACCCTTTCTAAGACAGTATATAGTCTAAGGGGCAATAATGAACAGCTGCAATAACCCAAGTGGAGAGATTTGTAACAGCATCGATTAAGCCAATAGTGGTAGAAATGTGGAAAGGCAGATGGCTAGAAAGTCAAAATTTGAAAAACAAGTCAAAAGTATAGGACTTTGTGACTTAATTTTGGGAGGTGAAGGGACATCTGGAGGTCATTTACTGAGGTACAGCTGGAAATGCTCAGTGAACCACTGAGAAACAAAAAAGTGTAGCAAATCTCAATGAAAGGCAGGTCTGTGGTTTTTTATGGACAGGAGACAAAAAAGAAATCAGCAGCCTGAGGAGTTGCGAATGACTCAATGAATGGCTTCTCCTCAGTTGGCAATTACCTACATAGTAGAATACAAAAAGGAAAAGCACAAAAAGCAGGGCAATGAGTACCGCCCGGAGACTGCCATGTGAGAGTACCACTCCAAGTTGTTGACTCCTGAAAACTTATCTGACCTCCACACGCATGCTGCATCATGCCCCATACACACAATAATAAATGAAATGTGACTAAAAATAAACAATACAACCTAAAGTCCAGTATAAGACACATAGTAATCCCAGTACCAGGAGGTGAAAGCAGTCTAGCCTTGTTCAGGACCAGATGTACAACAAGATCCTGTCTCAATAAACCAAGGAGATAAAAGAAAGTAAAATCCATGTTTAATCATCATTACATGCAAAGAACCCAGCATAGTAACTGGTATTCAAATGTCCGTTAAGCCAAAGAACAACAATAAAAACTTAAATGGCATATTCCTGTAAGACCCCAGTTAACTATCATGGCATATGATTTCATCTAAGGAAAAGAAAAATCTCCAGAAAAATCTACTAGATACTAAAAATACTCTTGCTGGGGTGCTGGTGGAGTGCCCAGTATACACAAAGCAAAGGATTCTGTCCCCAGAACCACATAAACCTGGTATGGTGGCTCATGCCTGTAATCCCAGAATCTGAGATGAGAAGGTAGAGAAATCAAATGGTCACACCCTCAGCTACCTAGCAAGTTCAGGGCCACCTAAACTACAACAGATCTTGCCCTTGGGTATTTTTTTATTCTTTAGTCTTTTAGCTCTCTGGAGGGCCCACCAAATAACTCACACTTAGTTATGAATGTCTGGCCTTGTTTCTACCCAGCTTTTCTTAAATTAACCCGTCTACCTTTTTCCACGTTTCTCTCTCTTCTGCATATCTTACTTTCCCTCTTACTCTATGGGCGGCTGCTCCCCCATGTCCTCTTCTGTTCTCGCTATCCTCCACCTCCTCATTTCTCCTATTCTCCTCTCTGCCTACCAGCCCCGCATTCACCCTTGCTCCTGCCTCCATGTTCAGCTCTTTATTAGGACCATCAGGTGTTTCAGACAGGCAAAGAATCGCAGCTTCACAGTGTTAAATGCAGTTAAACAAAAGTCACACACCTTAAGATAACACTCTACCACATTTTTCCACTCAAGAGAGAAATCATGCCTGGTAGGGAAAACCTTGCCAACTATCTATGTCTAGTAAAGTACTCATCTTGAAGGAGAATCTACAATCACCACTTTACTAAGCAGCAAAATCCCTAACAATCTTATAGACATTTGTCCTCGTACCCACTCTAAGTGTAGTCTCCACCTCAAATCAAGGAAACTTCTCTTTGCAACAGAGAGCATTACAGAAAACCACAACCAACCAAAACGCAGAATGTGACAGAAGTAACCTTTAAAAGGCTGTCCAATTTATTATTTGAAAGAGCAAGAATATGTCCATGTATACATTCTTGTTTGTTCGGCTTCGTGTACTCCTAAGCACTCCAGTACCAGACGCCTGGCATTCTGCAGATAAAAAGGACGAGGAACAGGGAAGTCTTAATTATCCAGTGTTCCAAGGTCACAATTCAGATCAACAGCGAAGATAAAGCCATTATTTGTTATCCCACAGGCTAATCTGCTATTTCACAAACTGTGGTCACATAATTCAAAACTGGGGTGAAATGCAGTAAGGAGGCCATCTGAAGTCGAAGGGGCAGAAGAAGGAAGCTATCTGCAACAACAAGTAAATAGAACTGAGCGTTCTCTGAGTCGTTACCAGTCTGTCATGGACGTTTGCGAAATAACGCTGCACTGGGAAATGCCGCCAGGTGTATGTCATGAAGCAGATAACCCTAGACAGGCAAAAGCTCTCCCTCTGAATCTAAACTGGCAATGTGTGGCTTGTTTTTTTGTTTGTTTGTTTTGTTTTGTTTTGAATCTCCTCCGCACCTAACGCCAGCTCCCAACCGACCAGGAGGGCGTCACTGACAAGCCTCGGCAAAACAGCATGACAAGACAGTCCCCACAGAAACGCCCGAAGACGTCTAGGAAATAAATGTCTTAAACGAATGCTTTACTAGCTGAGCCTGGGATTGGCGACGGTGTCATTCGCCAGTTCCCTCCGGGGAGACATCACCGTGCTGCTCGCAGCCGTCAAAGCATCTGGGTCAAGTGCGAACCAGACCCCCCGAGCTCTGGGAACACAGCTGCAGCGCGAGCTCCCGGCCGGCTCCTCTAGACGGTGACTAGCAAATGCCTGTCACCGAAGGGAGACAGCCAAGCCAGGGTGGCGCCTCCGAGGCTTTTACAAAAGGCCTCGGAGTCGGAAGAACTAGTCACCGGGGGTGGACAGGACGGGATTCAGCTCGCGCCGCGGGGCAGAGCCGGGCAGCGGCGCGGAGGCCTGCGAGGCCTGGCCTGGCAGCAGGAACTGTCTACCGTGGGGCTCAGCCAGCGCTCGGGCGGAACAGCTGTCACCCCGCCCAGCCCCGCCGCGGTCAGCCACCGGCGGCCCCCGACGCCGACGCGGCTCGCTTCCCCCTCGTCGGCCGCCCAGCAGTGGCAGGCCGCCGGCCAAGGGCACCCGCGCCAGCCGGTGCCGTTACTCACCTTCCCGCTCACAACGCCCGCCGCCGCCATGTTCCCCCGCGCGTGCCTGGTGATGACGTAGCAGAGCCTCACGTGTCTGCCGGACTCACAACAACATCCGGCCGAGCCAAAGTAACATCCGGGCGGGAAAGGGGCGGGGAGGAGCGGGAACTGCAATTGGTAGGGCGAGGGCGGGGCCTCTGGGCGCATGCGCGCTGAGGATGCTAAGAGGGTGGGGCGGTGATGTCGCACTGCGCATGTTTTTTTTTTTTTTTAATTGAAAAGCTGGTAAATAGAAACCCGCTGGTGTTGAAATTTGCCGGAGCGTGACACTCGTAACAGGAGGAACACCGCATCTTTTTGGTGTGATGGGAAGAGCACCTTGTTTAGACCCAGGACACCCTGCCCCGGCTTTCTTGCTTTAAATAAGTCACGGTAAAACTGGGATTGCGTTGTACTCCAACCCTTGAGCTGAGACACACTCGATATTAGAGGTTTCTGAACCTCAGTATCGTTAACTGCCACTCACGCATGACCTTGGACATACCCATTTTTATAGGAGCTGTGGTTGCTACCCCGCCCTTTATCGCTTCAGAGTTCAAAGCACATAGTTTAGAGCTGCTACTCAGCTTAGTGGCTGCGATTTCAATTCCTAAATTCACCCAAGCTGCGGCATGCAAAGGAGGAATTGTGCATGCAGTGGTTGTGGGGATCTCCCCCAAACAGCGTATGGAAACAGACTGATAAAATATCAAGTCCAAAGTCTAATTCCTTCTCAGTAATGTGAAAGGGCCGATTCTACTCTTGCAGAGCTAAGTCTTACCCAGCTCTGGTACAGAATAAAAAGCTCCTTGGACACACTGAGGTAATTCTGTGTTCAAACCTCAAAAGCAGTTAGAGCAGGATTCTCAATCTGTGGGTCGCAACCGTTTTAGGAGCCAAGCAACCTTTTTGCATGGGTCGCTTAACACCATTAGAAATGTCACATATTTATGGTATGATTCATAACAGAAGCAAAATTGTAGTTATGAAATAGCAATAAAATAATTTTATGGTTAGGGGTCACCACAACTTAAGGAACTGTGTTAAAGGGTCCCAGCCTTCGGATGGTTGAGAACCACCGAGTTAAAGGCTTTTGAGTCTACTTAAGGTAAGTACAACCAGATGGAACAGCAGGAAATATGATTTGCAGGTTCTTCAAATATCAGGAATCTAATAGGTGGGGGCGGTGCCCGCTTAGCCCTGTTAGGGATTCAGAACTCTAAGAATCAGAGACTCTGAGCAAGGGCCCTCGTCAACTATTCCTGCCTTACAATCCTTTATACTCATCTCTCAGTTCTCCCTGTTCAGAACCAGTTTTCTAGCTGTAACTAAATCTGATGAACTCTAAATGCACTCCGCTTTGTCATAAAATTCATTCTGAGTAGCAGACGTGGTGACACTCCGGGAGCTGAGGTGAGAGGACTGATAACGAGCTCAAAGCCATCCTTGGCTACCTACTGAGTTATAAAGGCCAGCCTAGGTGACATAGCGAGACACTATAAGATTGCTTTTGACTGTGACAGATTGGATTGGCTTGGCCCATGGTTTCTGTCCTTGAGCCAATGGCTGTAAGCCCCAGTGCATGACACTAATTAACAAGGACGAAATCTTGTGGTACAGCTCCACTCAGAATGGGATGAGCCAGGCATGGTGGTACATACCTTTAATCCCAGAACTAGGGAAATAAAGACAGGTGAATTTCTGTGAGTTCAACGCCAGTCTTATGTACATAGTACCAGGCTGAAAGAAAGAAAGAAATGTATGTGTGTGATGAAAGATTGGATAATTCCCAAAGAAGAATCCAGGGACTACTTCAAAACAGGTGTTGACAGGTAACCCAAAAGAGACATCAATTCCAGATCAGTTTCCCAGTTCCCAAGTATCACTTTATAAAATACTGTGTTTCTACTATGCTGTGCACTACTGGACAGCAGGAACCATGCTTTTTATTTCTACAATGACTATACTGACACTTGACTAGACACTAAATGTTAATGTAACTAAAGCCGGGCCATCATTTTGGAATAGCACAACTGGGGTAAAGAGAGCCTGCTTTCCTTGTTCAGCAATACCTCTGTCTGTCTGTAAAGGGAAGAAGCAAGGCTAGCATTTCAACATGATCTCTTTCAGGTTCTAGCTGTTTACTGGGTTAGAGAAAGAAATATAATGTGTATACATACAACAATGAGTATTCTTTTTTTTTTTTTTTTTTGGTTTTTACGAGACAAGGTTTCTCTGTGTTGATTTGGAGGCTGTCGGTCCAGCCCAGCCTCGAACTCAGAGATCCGCCTGCCTCTGCCTCCCAAGTGCTGGGATTAAAGGTGTGCGCCACCACCGCCCGGTGAGTATTCTTGAAAAATAGCATACAATATGAATTTTAATTGTTTCTCCCCAAAAATGAGTAGTTTCAAAATCACTGAGCTCATTCCTATGAGCTACATAGTCATTCTCTAAATAGTCAATATATATGATGCAAAAGAATTTGAGTGGTAAACCCCTTAAAGGAACTTTAGACCTAGGACAGATTTTATCGATAACCTCCCCATGTTTGTCAGTTGAAGAGATTAAATCTCTTAGAGGTTAATGACCTGCCAAAATCTCTAGCTACTTTATGGCTGAGTACAATGTAATTCCAGATACATATCTTAGTCAGCTGTGCAAAAGCGATTTTAACTCCGGTTAAAACTTTCCCTTTAATGACCATTCCATTCTCTCTCACCTTGGTTTCTGGTTGAACCAAGTACCTCAGAATTTGTCCCATGTTTCTTCTATCAAGATTCAGCCAGCCTTCCCACTGAGCACTTCATTTCCTGAACTCTAAACAGCAAACTACATTACATACACATTTTGTCTTAGAGCTTAATCAATGTAGAAACATGGGAAGAACATGGGTTTTGCTGTTAAACCAGAGATTACAGGACTCCTCTCTGAGAAATTGATCAAGGAATCAGGCCTGTAAGTGCTATTGTTAGTCTTCAGAAATCTGTACTGGCCTGCCCTTGGGTTCTGACAGGATATGCCCTCAGCTGCAGCCACTAGAAGCACCACCTGTGCACATTCACTCACCTACTAAACCATAATATCAGTCCTCAGCCTTCTTTTTCCCTTTTTTTTCTTTTTGAGACAGTTTCTCTGTGTAACAGCTCTGACTGTCCTGGAACTCACTGTGTAGACCAGGCTGGCCTTGAACTCATAGAGATCTGCCTGCCTCTGCCTCCCAACTGCTGGAACTAAAGGCATGTGCCATCACTGCCTGGATCCCTCACTCTATTTTTAATGACCTTCCCTTAAATATGAATAGATTAAATATGAATGGACAGCCATTGCACAGGTGAAAAAAAAACTTTTAATCTGGATCTTGAAACTTTTTTGGAAGCTTCAGCAGAGGTGCACAGCTACATTACAGCAGAAAGAACTGTTCTCCTTTGTTGGGGAAGGTTGTCCTCTTCCACCAAATGCAAAGATTCAGGAGGAATTCATGGAGTGGTGAGGGGAAAAAGGGGACACACTTGTAGTCAGCCAAATGGGCAGAACTAATCCTAATGGAGTGACAGATGTCATAGCCAGGTCACCCTCTTCAGTGATTTATAAGAAAATAGTTGGCAAAGGGAGCAACATGTCTTGTTGGAGGAAGTGTGTCATTGTGGAGGCAGGCTTTGAGGTCTCATATGTGCTCAAGTCACGCCCAATGAGACAAACCATCCTTGTTGCTTACCTATTATGATGTAGGACTCTCAGCTCCAACACCATGATGATAATGGGCTAAACCTTAAATGTTTTCCTTATAAGAGTTGCCGTGGTCATAGTGTCTCTTCATAACAATAGAAACACTAAGACATCATCAAATCTGAAAGTCTTTAATCCAGAAAGTAGGGATCAAGACAAAGCAACCAAAAAGCGATCTAAGACAAATGATGGACAGAACACATCATTTGGTTATAACAAATGTCTTTGGAGGAAAAGTGGTGTGGAATATTAGTTTAAGATGTGTTACAATCCTTTATGCTGTGGAATATTTGTTTAATGATGCAAAGATGTGTTGCATTCTTTTATGTAGCATTTATTTAACTCTGTAAAGGTGTGTTTCTTTGCCTGTCTAAAATACCTGATTGCTCTAATAAAGAGCTGAATGGCCGATAGCTAGGCAGGTGAGAGAAATAGGTGGGGCTGCTAGGCAGAGAAAAAAAAATAGGATGATAAATCTAGCCTTGAAGGAAGAAGAGAGGAGCAAGAAAAGAAAGAGAGGAGGACACCAGGGGCCAGTCACTCAGCCACATAGCCAGACATGGAGGAAGAAGGAAAGGGAGGTATATAGAATAAAGAAAGGTAAAAAGCCCAAAGGTAAAACATAGTTAAAGAGAATGGAAAAATTTAAGTTAAAAAATCTGGCTAGAAACGAGCCAAGCCAAGGCTGGACATTCATAAGTACAAATAAGACTCTGTGTATTTATTTTGGAGCTGGATGGCAGGCTCCCAAAGAGTTTTAAAAAGTTCAACTACAGAAAATAGCTTTTACATCTATGATAGAAGAATATTCAGGGAACCAAACTGAGATGTCAGAAATTTAAAATGAAAAAAAGGGCAAAAATTAGGCTATAAACTGAGGAGATGATGCAGAACCTAAACCCAGAAAACAAAGATGTGGAAATATGAGGGGAAAATGGTTTTTATGGATTGAATCTGAACTTCTGCACATAGGACAAGCACAAATGTATTGTCTAGGTGACAGTTTGGCAGCAACCAATGAAAAATGCCAAGCTGAACTGAAACAAATGTGAAGGATTCCAAGAAAGGTATTCCCAAGAGAAATTACTGACTTGTGTGGCTTTTTCTCAATACCTGGAGTTGCAATGCTCACATGTAATCCCAACTGAAGTGATGGGGGAAGTCCTGTGTATATGTCAATAAAGCACTGTTGGCCAATAGGGAAGCAAGATAAGTGGGACTAGGAGTCCAGGAGGACTCTGGGAAGGAGAAACACAGGAAGTCAAGATGTAACACCATGGGGTAGGAAGCCTGGAAACTTCTCCGGTAAGAGATATACTTAGATTAACAATTATGGGGTAATTACTTAGGTCAGAGCTAGCCAGTAAGAAACAAGCAAGGTCAACAGCTTCATAATTAATAGCTTCCTGTGTGTTTATTTGGGACTCATGCGGCTGGCGGAAAGGCTTCTCTCAAGGAAAAGGTTTCTCTTTACATAATGGTGATCAGGAGTGGGATGATGAATTTCCACGTAGAATGACAAAAGCTTTAAAGGAATTTTAGAAACAGAAGAACGGAGAGAAGCACAGATTTTTGGTAGCAGCATTTTCTCAGGTGGGCTCTGTTTTGCTAGCGACAAGCAAAGACTCACACCGTGGTTCGCTTAAGGGCATCTTCCTGACTCAGCATAAGCAAAAAACAAAAGCAAAAAAACAAAAACAAAAAAAACCCAGCAAGGTTCTTTTAAGAGGCTCTGCTAACGATTGAAAGGTGTGTACATACTGCTGGAAGTGGCAATGACTACATCTCCAAGCCGGCAGCTTTTGCTGGATGTCAGCATGGACTGAGGTGGTAAGCTGGAATCACGCTTACACCCGCCATCTTGGAAAAACGGCAGTTTAAACAGCTGCGGTTTTAACAGATAAGACAAGTGGCCAGAAAAACATAAAGATTTACAGTAAAGTCAGACTTGGATGAAGAAAAACCTCTAAAGGTTTACAGTGTGTTTAAAAATATACGTAAGATTGAGAGAGAAAAAAAACTCACATAGTGGTAAATAGAGAAGCCGGCTGTGGTGGCACATGCCAGTAGGATTTGCTGCAGGGGCAGAGGCAGGCGGTTTGATGAACCAAGACCCCCGGAAGCAGTGGGCCAGGTGTTCCAACAATTGAAATAACTAAGATGATGCAGTCTTACAGACCCTGAAAATAAGGACTTATACAGGTTTCTGAGTTTTGTCATGATCCCCATGGTATAAACAGCGCAGATGGACAGTTTGAAATTTCCTGCTTTGCTGAGAAATCTTCTGGACACATTATGGCCTATGGGCTGAAGATGAATGCCCCAACGTTACAGAGAAACTTCGGGTGACTGTTCAGGTAGCAAGATGTCTCTGTCAATCCTAGTGTTTATATATTAATTACTTAGGTCAGAGCTAGCCAGTAAGAAACAAGCAAGGCCAACAGCTTCATAATTAATACAGCGTCTTGTGTGTTATTTGGGGACTACAATGTGGCAGAGCCCAAGCGGCTGGCAGGGTAAAACCAAAGCGGCTGGCAAGGAAAAGGCTTTCTCTTTACACTGAAGAGGATCACAAACTTGAGGGTAGCCTGAGCTAAAAAGTGAGAAATTACATGACCATATCTTCATACATGTATACAATGATATAACTTGGAAATCTAAGTAAAAGTAACATGAAAATTGAAAGTGGTTGCATTTGAGGAGCAGAAATAAAGACTAAAATTTAAAGAGAGCTAGGGACTGATACTTGTAACCTTGACTTACTGAATCTAAGATACTATCAATAGGAAGTTGCAGTTTTTAAGTTTAATATTTATTTATTTTAATGGATATGGGTATTCTGTCTTCTGTATGTCTATGCACTAAGTGCATGCCTGAAGTCCACAGAGGACAGAAGAGAATCAGATATCCCAGAACTGGAGTTAGAGATGGTTGCCGGCCACCATCCATGTGCTAGGAACCAAACCTGGATCCTCTGCAAGAACAAGTGCTCTTAACTGTTGAGCTGCGTCTCCAGCCCCAGAAGTTACATAGTGTACCACTAAGAAAGAAGATTCTAACAATTAAATTAAAACACATTTTCATTTTAACTATAAAACACATTCTGGCTTCAAAGGTAATAATGTGAAGTGTTTGTCTTAAAGTGTATACAACTCACACACACACTGATGAAGATCAAAGTTTAATTTAGAAGAAGCAGATTCAATCAACTATTATTACACATTAAATCAAACTAAACTCAAAGATATTAGAATGAAGTAAATAGAGATTAAAGCAGTGATAAATAGAAAAATCAATGAAACCAGAAGTTGGTTCTTTAAAAAAAAAATAAATTAACAAGTAGTTCTAATTTGATTTCCATTGCTGTGATAAGCACTGTCTTAGGGTTTTTATTGCTGTGAAAAGACACCATGACCATAGCAACTCTTATAAAGAAAACATTTAATTAAGGAGGCTCCCTTACAGTTTCAAAGGTACAGTCCATTAACATAGCGGGGAACATTGCAGGCAGATGCAGTGCTGGCTACATCTTGGCTAGAAGGCAGCAGGAAGTTAATTGACAGTCACACTGAGGGAAGATTGAGCAAAAGAAAACTCAAAGTTGCCCCACAGGGGCACACTTCCTCCAACAAAGCCACACCTCCTAATAGTGCCACTCCCTATAAGGGCCATTTTCTTTCAAACCACCAAAAACACCAAGACCAAAAACCAATAGAGAAGAAAGGTTTATTTGGCTTATATGTCCAAATCCCAGTCCATCACTAAGGGAGGTCAGGGCAGACACTCAAATGGAAACTGAAGCACAAACCATGGAGGAAGCTGACTAACTGCCTTAATCTCTTGTTGGCTAGCTGGCCTGTGCCCCACTAGCTTTCTTATACAGTCCAGGGCCAACTCCTAGGGGTGGCAACACCCAAGTAAACCCAGTCCTCTTGCATCAGTTAGCTGTCAAGACAAACTCATGGCTAGAGACCAGGCTGATCTAGGTGATCCCTCTCAATTGAAACTCCCTCCCAGGTGATTATTCATTGTGTCAAGTTGGCAATAAAAGCAAGTTTTATTAATAAAGGCAATAAACACAACCTTTAGCTTGATTAAGAAACAGAGAAGATTATAATAGAAGTTAAACATAAATGGAGGGATATTAATGATGTCACAGAAACAAAGAGAATTATACTAGAACAATGTGAATAACTACATGCCCAAATGTTGGTTTACGTAAAGGAAATGGCCAAATTCTTAGAAAAATACAAAGTACTAACATTGTAGATATCGAAGTAAAAAATCTAAGGAAGCGATTGCATCTGGGGGTGGGGGACAGTGGAAAGTCCCAGAGTCAGATGTTTTCTCTGGTGAATGTCACCAAACACCAAAAGAAGAACTGACACCAATTATCAAAATCTTAAAACACACAAGAGACGTGAAAGAGGATTTGTGTCTCCAAAGTCACCCTACAAAGTCAACACTACCCTGATATCAAAACCAAAGAGACAGTTTTATTATATAGACAAGTAACATCTACGAACTTTGAGGTGAAACTCCACAAAATGCTAACAGATTGAACTCAGCAACAGAAGGCATGGTTTAATGCCTGTAACAAGTGGGATTTTCCCCCACTGCAGTACAGGTGGGGAATCCAGAATGAGGTTGCTGGATCCCGCTGTAATTCTACTGTGGGTTTCTGAAGAAGTGCCAGAGCTTTCTATAGAAAGTGGAATTTATATTCCTGTACTAGTTTATACTGTCACCAATAGTGTACAAGAATTGGGTTTTTTCCTCTGTATTTTCATTAACCTTTACTTCCTAATTTTTGTGTTTAGAGATAGCGTGTCATATAACGCAGGCTGACCTCAAACTCACGATGCAATGGAGGATGGCCTTGAACTCCTGATCTTCCTGCCTTCACCTACCAAGGGCTGCGATTACAGGCATGCCTGGCTTCTTCAAGCGTTTTATTTCCCTTTTTCTGACAACACTGGAATTGACCTAGTCTTTTATCTTTTTTTGATAATAATTTTTTGTTGTTCTTTTGAGACAGGGTTTCTCTGTGTAGCCCTAGCTGTCCTGTAACTCTCTGTGTAGACCAAGCTGTCCTGTAACTCACAGAGATTCACCTGCCTCTGCTCCCAAGTGCAGAGGCAACTTGCATCTCTTAATGATTAATGATATTGATATTTCTTTTTCTTTCGGTGCATCAAATTGAACTCAGGTTCTCATGCAGACTGTCAAGCATTTCTCATCTTGTTTGGGGAAATACTGTATTCCCTTGCGTATTTCTTAATCAAATTATTTTTTCATTGGCTAGAGGTTCCTGACTTAACAAATGACTATAAAATAAAACCACTGTTTCTCAAAAATTAAATTATCTCTTCAAATGAGAATGAGATGATTCCAGTAAGAACTCAGTTACAATACAGAAAATGAATGGATTAGAATAAGGTGTGCAGTTAAGAATATGGTTTTGGAGGGGGAAAATAATCTCTGCATCATCTCCGTTCCTTTCTTTATAAAGAAATTCATTCTACCCTCTCCAAGTCTCTACCGATACTTTTTTATTTAAAAGTTTTCATACACTATATTTTGATCATATTCTCTCCCTCCCCCAACTTCTCCCAGAACTTTCCTCCTAACCCAACTTCATGTTCTTTCTCCAAAGGTGAAAATAATGAAAATTAAAACAAATAAAAAATGAGACAAAATTCCAAATCAAACTGAAACAAAACACACACACACACACACACACACACACACACACACACACACACACACACACACGGATTGTTTGATGGTGGCCACCCACCCCTGAGTATGGAGCCGGCCCTGGAGTGTAGTCAGCATACCCAGATATCCAGTGTCACTCTACTAGAGAAAACTCATTTTGCCTTTCTCAGCAAGTATCAATGGCAAATAGTTTCTTGATTAGGAATAGGACTTTGTGTCCACATCCCCTTCAGAGCTGGGCATTGTCTGGTTAGGATGTGTACAGGATGAAGAGAAATACTTTTAATGACAATCTCTAATGCTATAACATTTAGAGATAGAAGTCTATTGGTCAAATCACCAAAAAATGGTGAATTATTCATGAAATGCTTCCATTTCTCTCTGAATCACAGCATATAGAATTGTTGAAAAGTGACAGATAACTCCTTTTCATCTTCATTGTTAGCCCATTCACATTTTCCTCTCCTCCAGTATCCTCAAGCTTTATTCTAAATGCCTTTTTAAACTTTTTATGAACAATGAAAAAAATGTATAAGCGATTCAATGTTCAAAGGAAATATTTATGTAAGTACTTTAAAAGTATATTAGCCTGACTCTAGCATTTTTGCTGATAGAAGAAAAATAGCAAATGAAAATATTTGCATAAACGGAATCTTTGAAAATTACAGCTGTTAGTCTAATCACTCCACCCAACGTTTGACAGCTATTGTTTCTATACAAAAGCTGTTTTATGCATTATACGTGAATATTCTCTCTGACCAAAGACTGCATGCATAATTAATGTAGTACTCCCTAATCTTTGGGTTTCTAACCTTGGGTCAATATTACACATTAAGAAAGGTTAATACACAGGAAAACCAGTTCCATTAGCTGATAGGATACACAGCACATAAGAACCCGTTCTGTAGTTAGCTGATAGAGAAATCACACCTTCTCATTCTGTTACTGGAGTTTTTTTTAGATATTTATTACATATACAGTGTTCTGCCTACATGCCAGATTGAATTGTAGATGGTTATGCGCCATCATGTGGTTGCCAGGAATTGAACTCAGGACCCCTGGAAGAGCAGTCAGTGCTCTTAACCTCTAAGCCATCTCTCCAGCTATTGTTACTGGAGTTTAAGAATGCTTTAGAAACAACAATTTAATTGGAGTAGTTTATTTTCCTACCTACCAGATTTTCTTATGTGGTAAAGGCAAAATAATATAAAAGAGGTATAGGCAGAAGAGCAAAGGATCTGCAGTGTAGACTCTACACTAAATCCAAATTTACAGGACTAAAGGAATTCCATTGCTACTTTAAGCAATTATTTGAAACTTTAAAGCAATTGGTATTGCTTCCCCCAGTCCTACCTCTTGCTTCTATTATACTGGTACCATATTTCTTGTTGATAGTCGTAGGGGGACAAGAGTAGTATCTAGGTAGGCAATCTTGGGTGAATCTTACTACAAGGGTAACTATGAACATATGACTTAACTTTCAAGACATTTGAAGGTGGCATTTTGCTTCCAAACGTGTTCCTATGAGTCTGTAGGCCAGCAATTTAATTCATAACAAGGTGGTACCATTAAGAAGTCCCAACCAGAAGCCTTGATAAATCCCTGGGAAGCAGGCATGTTGTGTGCCACTATACCATAGTGGAGTTTTTTACCCCAACCCTTACTGGAAAACCACCATATCCTCTAGGGTTATAGAATGGAAAGAATCTTCAGATAGGTTTAATATATTACATTGCTTTCAAAGTCATCGAGCAATAGTAAATGTTAAAAGCATTATGCTCAGTGGTTCTTTTGGTATCTTCTTTTATGAAACATATGGAAAGATTGAAACTTTAGATCACTTATTCTATACAACATTTAACAGGAGAGCACTGAGTATCTTGCTCAGAAAGTAGGAATAGAGTAATCTATTACAATGTATTTATCTCTGTGTCATTGAAATAAAGTTATTCCTTGTATAATAATGGTATGATTATCATGGGGCCACCTACTTTGTACTTTAATTTGAGGTCTGCTCTACTGGAGGGGTCAGGCCTGGTACTGTAAATCTAATCAAAAGCTAATGACTCTACAGGGGAGCTACTACCATCGGTTTGCTAAGTGGGTATGTCATCAAACTCCTATCAAACATTTATGTTTATACCCATAGATTAGTGTCACTTTGGTTAGAGAAGCTTATTTTTGCAGTAAGAAAAAACGTACAACTGGATAAAGTGCTAGAAGTGACTTTTGAGTCCTCAGCCTTAAAAGAGACATCCATGTCAACAAGAGCATCAGATACAGAAAGCCTGTAAAAGACAGCAGATAGGGAGGAGTGCCATGGAATGTTCTCTTTGGAACATGACACCCGTGCTGGGACTCATGAACTCACAGCAGTTACAGTTACTGGAACAAGACTTACACCAAATCAAGCCAGTCAACATTCCTGAGTGGATAGACGGTCATGAGGGAGGCCCCACCCTAGGTTAGAGGCTATTGGCCATTGAGGGAGTCATTTCTCTTCAGGGGTGTGGCCACTGGTGCTCCATTGGATGATCCCAACCCATGCTCATGCGGGCATGAGTGAGAAAACAAGAAAAAGGACACGAAGGTTCGGGAGAAGAAACGTAGAGAATGTCCAAGAGGAGTGGGGTGAAGGGTTGAGAGTGACTATGATTAAGATACTTTGTATACATGCATGAAATTGTCAAAAATAAATTGAAAATATTCTATATAAATACATAGACACAAACACACACGGTTATCACCTACTATGTTAGTACACTGTGCTAACAATTTTGGAGATCAAAAACATCTGGAAGAGGCCGGGCGGTGGTGGCGCACGCCTTTAATACCAGCACTCGGGAGGCAGAGGCAGGCGGATCTCTGTGAGTTCGAGGCCGGGCCTCCAAAACAATACAGAGAAACCCTGTCTCGAAAAACCAAAAAGAAAAAAAAAAAATCTGGAAGAAACATTGAGTGGTACAAGGAAGTTAGCAGCTTAGTAACTAGTTAGCTAAGGAACACAGCATGTAGGAAGGGGAAGCATCCGGAGGTTACTTGTTTTCACTATGTTCATAGAATTTGATATAAAAAAACTGTGTGCGTGTGCACCTGTTTTAAAGCCTCATTAGACACATTGCTGTCAACTGACAAAATACACCATTTTTAAATTTTCAAATTAATTTGTCCCAAATTAAACATTACACAAATGAAGCACAATACTCTTTTCAGATACTATGGTTTGATTTCTTTTTCACTCCATCAGAGAATGGTGATCTCATGTAGAAGACACTAAGAATAATCTTCCTTGGCTATAATGAATTAATGACCTGATAAAGAAACAAAATGAGCTGTTAAAAAGGATTTTGACCTAATCTTATTTAAATGAAGTCTCATTTTTCCATGACTTGATCTCCTTCCTTTACTACCGACTCTAGAACAATCCAAATAGCAAAGTCGTAGTGGTGTTTATTTTTAATTACTGACTTGTATGTTAAATCAACCTCTTTTAATAACCATTTAATATTTGTTATATACTGTGCTTGGTAATAAGAGTAATAAGAATGACAAGAAAAGCAGATGTGTTGTCATCAGTTTTGAAAGCTAATTTCTTCCGTACTTCATTATCTAAATGTCTGCAGAGTGCAAGTATATGAACACTCAGAAAATGTAATTACAATAGGAAAAGAAGCCAATCTTTGTAAAACATTGAGAGCAAATTAACTATGGAGAGAAATCGAATTTCTTTGTGGTAATTTGTTTCTATTCCTAAAGTAATACATATTGATCGTAGAAAATTTGAAAACTGTAGAAATGGATACAAAGGAAATAAAATCACCCAGAGATAAACAATATTAAGATGGTGATTGTTAAAGACATGCATTACTATACCAAATTATAATAATAGGCATTAATTTAACCTGTCTTCTACTTTTGACTTTGAAATTTTATTCTGTTTGTTTTTTTCTTTTTTAATATTTATTTTTATTTCATTTGCATTGGTGTTTTGTCTGCCTGTATGTCTGTATGAGGTATCAGATCTCCTGGAACTGAACAAGTGGTGGTTGACAACCATCTGTAACTCCAGTTCCAGGGGATCTGAAGTCCTCTCTGGCCTCTACAGGCACTGTATATGCATGGTGCATAGACAAACATAGGCAAAACACCTATATACATACACTAAAAATAAATGCATCTTTAAAAAATTGTTGTCAGGCCAAGTGGTGGTGGCACACACCTTTAATCCCAGCACTCAGGAGGCAGAGGAAGATGGATCTCTGTGAGTTTGAAGCCAGCCTGGTCTACAGGGTGAGTTCCAGGACAGCTAGAATTACACCAAGAAACCATGTCTCAAAAGCTCCCCCCACCCCAAAATGTTGTCAGACAGGCAAGATGGCTAAAGATGCTGGCCAGCAAGGCTAATTGCATGAGTTCTAGGCCCGAAACCCAAGTGGTCAAGAAGAGAGTCAATTAAGTTGTCCTCAGACCCACACATCTGATCATGTACTCCCCACCCCATGTCAAGAAACAAATATAAAAAATATCTGTTAATTGTTCTTTAAAAAAAAACTGCTTCACTTAGCTTAGGCATTTTAGAAAACTGAAGTCTTTTTTTGTGGTTTTGACACCCTTAAAGGAATCTTCTTTTACCATTTTACCATCTCTCCTTTTCATCTGTCAGGAAATAATTTCCTGTTGCTATTATAGACAAGAACAATACTTGTTTCTTGACTTGTTACAAGATTGTGTTTCCATTCTCAAATACATCACGGTGTATTAAAACACAAATGAGGTGGTTATGTCAATAGCAGTAGAACTCTGAAACACAACTGCAGTGCTTCCCAATTTGACCAGAAATGAGAGATTGTATTTTGGATTACAGAGCATTACAATTAATGCTAAATTGCCAACTGTGAACACATTCAAACCTTCTTTGCACTTGTATTTAGTGAAGCATGAGAGAAAGCACATCGAGGAACACAAATCATGACAAAAAAGCAGGCACTGTAGAAGAAATGCAACATCTATTTCTGTTAAAATCAACTTTCATTTAATGCCTTTGTTTGGGAATTTCAAAGGCAATTCTTGTAGCATGTAATTTCATCAATTTATTTACATGAACCTGTTAATTTGAAGGGAACAATTGCCTTATAGTCTATGACAATAGTGCTACTCTTTACAAGGAACAGCTTAAAATATCTCCTTCTTAAATGAATTTTGAAATGCATTCTTCATAAAGAGAATATTGAAAACAAATGATGTGCCTAAAACAAAAATTATATATGTAATTAACCACACTTATATTTGAGCAGACAAAAAATAGCTATGTCCGGTTCATATGCCTCAGGTAATATCAATAGTATGTATTTATCCTGAATCATTATGGAATCAGGGAACACTGGAGCTGTCCTTTGGGAAAAATAACATACCATGGGACTCATATACCGTCTTTTAAGGTACCAAACCTTATGAATTTAAAATTGCATTTCAAGAATGAATTTTTCTCTGCATTGGTTTGTGTCTCTTATAAAGGTTATCATTCTACATACAATTATCCAAAATTGCCCAATATGCAAGGGTAGAACAAGGATTAAGTAGCCTTTTGGTGGTGAAAAATGAAAAACGGGGTGCCATTTAATAAGAATCAATCTACAGTGGCACCACACTCTCCTAATGGAATTCGTGCCCCTTTTCTAATTTACTCTCAGAAAACAATTTAAGAGTTGAGAGAACTGGTTGACAATTAACCTTTTAAAAGGATCATCAAGGAAGAAGGATGTTGTCTTGTTTTTTTTTAGTTGTTATTCAAGTCCTATAAACTAACCATTAAGTCTTCCTGTCATGTCCCTTCAAGTGTCCTGATCCAATTACTGGTTATGGCTTAAAAAAAAAAAAAAAAAAAAACAGCAACAGTGACTGTCAATGGCCCACTACTACTAAAGAGAGCTTTGGACAATCATTTGGGATACTCACTTCTTCCAACAGATTTGCTTTTGTTTTATAATGTAGTCTACCCAATTGCTCAAGGATTACTTATTCCACTTGTCTTTAACCCTGGCTGCACATTCGAACCATCTGAAAAATTTAAAACTATGTACAGGTTTTGTTTCTAGGAATGGGGCACCAATATCAGTACAGAAACTCTGAATGACTCTAGATGTCCAATGTGCTGTCCAGTACCCCACAGAGCTACCTGGCCCAAATGACTCCAAGTACGATCAACATTGAGAACTATGCCCTGTGCACTTCTTTGTATTTCTTTCCTTCACTAATTTTGGCTTGAATTGCCATTTGGAATTTCTTTTACCAGTAGAGCTCTCTTGAAGAAATCCTAATGATAGAAGTTGGGTTAATCGTGATTTCAAACACTTTAGACCTTCATTGTTATCAAGTCCTATTGCTGAGCTCTTTGGAGTTCTGGAGTTGCACAGAATTTAAAAATTGTTTGCTTTGTGTTTTTTGAGACAGGATTTCTCTGTAGCTTTGGAGTCTGTCCTGAAACATGCTCTGTAGACCAGGTTGGCCTTGAACTCACAGAGAGCTGCCTGCCACTCTGCCTCCCAAGTGCTAGGATTAAAGGCATGCATCACCACTGCTCAGCTAAAAATCATTTATGCCACCATCTCAAGTGTGCTAATGGCTACAGATGTGTGCCACCATGTCTACTTTAAATGGCATTGGAGATGAAACCCAGGTTTTGTGTATGCTACCTCTGAGCTACTCAACTGAATCAAATTTTTTCCTCTGTCCACATACCCCCCCCCTTTTCTGTCTTTTGAGACAGGCTGGTCTTGGACTAGCAGTAGTCTTTTTTCTGTCTTTTGAGACAGGCTGGTCTTGGACTAACAGTAATCTTCCCACCTCCTGCTGTGAGCACATTTGTGTACCACTATCGCAGGCTGGGTTGCTTTTCAGGTTGTTTCTTCTAGGTTTAATAAGAACCCACAAACTTAAAATAAAACATATTTAAACAAGCAAAAGAAACTTGTTCCCTTACTGTAATAACATTTGGAAATATGATTTGAACTGAGGTTAACCCCCCTCCTGCATCTAGAAAATAACTAATTTAATCTGTCTTAAGAGGGTGTTATCTGCAGGATTTCAGCATTCTTCCCAGAGCTAAGTGCACTCAGGCAGAGGTTTAAGTGCAACTTGGGCTACACAGAGAGAATTTTATCAAAAGGAAATTTTTTGGGCTGGAGAGATGGCTCTGAGGTTAAGACCACTGGGTACTCTTACAGAGGTCATGAGTTCAATTCCCAGCAACCACAGAGTGGCTCACAACCATCTATAATAAGATCTGGTTCCCTCTTCTGGCCTATGGGCAGAACACTGTATACACAATACATAAATCTTTTAAAAAATGTCGATCTTTACCTCAAAATGATCTACCTTTCATTCTATTTATTACTATTTCCCAAAATTTGGCACATTTTCATCACACAGAGTGTGACTACAGGTGCATGGGTGATCTCATACTCAGACATACTTTTATATCTCAGATCATGAACAACGGTTCTTGGTTCCCTGTTCCCAGCTAGAACTAGAAAGCAAAACACTTTGGCCATCTGATTCCCTTGTTGCATGTATACTGCAAACAGGGCAGGCATTCAAATGAAAGGGCCAGAAGTCAGATTAGCTGGATCTTTAAAATCTTTAAAAGAATACAAGGAAACAGTCATTGACACATACCTGCTCTTGGAATTTCCACTAAAACAATACATTTGCTCATTCTCCAGCACAGGTATTGTATCTAACACTTGTGTGAACAACAGTCCTGACAACACAGAAACACCTCCCAAGTGACCATGGGACAATACAGTGCTCCCCAGGAAGGAAAAGCAAGCCTATCCCACATTGACACAGATATAAAGCCCAAAGATAGACACTTCTTATCCACCCTGTCTCTACCGGGAATCACACCAAGTCTGACTTTGTTTTCCTGAATACTTCTTTTCAAATTAGACTTACATAAAACATCCTGAGAATTGGGTAAGCAAACTTGGAATTCCTTAACATCACCACTGATAACTTTCTTTTAGAAGCATACACTAGTTTGTCCTCGAGAAGCTGGCAGGGTGAAAATGAAACTGGACATAGGGTAGGGACCACACTCAATATAAACTCAAACACACACTTTGGTGAGTGAGACAAACAAGCCAGATGTCCATTGCTTCTAAGAAGTAAATGGGGATAGTGAGAAAGGGAAATCTTGAGAGGGGGCTTTTGTTCTATAAAGGCACAGGTCAAACAGAAGTTGAAATGTGGGGTAAAATGAAGGCCTATTTCATGGATACTAAGAATCATACACTTGTTTTTGTTTACGCTTTACTATTTCCCCATCAGATATACTTTCCTTTTATCCCCCCCCAAATAAGACCATATTCCAAGTAAACCCTAGGCACAAAGTGATGAACTCCAAGTGCAGTGTAGACAGTTTCTAGTTTCCCAATTTATATGCTTAAGGCAGGTAATTTCTGAGTAGTCCTTTGCATTTAAATTGTATATTAATGAGATCCACCTAATTAACAAGATTTATATTTTTTATTTTTTGAGACAGGGTTTCTCTGTGTAACAATCCTGGCTGTCCTAGAACTCACTCTGTCGACCAGGCTGGCCTCGAACTCATAGATATCCACCTGCCTCTGCCTCCCGAGTGCTGGAATTAAAGGCGTGCGCCACCACAGCCCAGCTGACAAGATTCTCACAGTTTTTCGTGGATTCAGAGCTATTTAAAAAAACAAAAAAGTAAAACACCCAAAAAGATGTGGGAGAAAATGAGGGCTGGAAAGATGGCTCAGTGGTTAAGGGGACTTCCAGAGAACTGAGGTTCAATTCCCAGCACCCACATGGCGGTTCATAACCACCTGTAACTCCAACCCCAGGGAGTCCAAAGCCCTCTTCCAGCATCACAAGAGGACATGAATGTGGTGTAGACCTACAAGTAGGCAAACCACACATATACATAAAATTAAGTAATTTAAAATGAAAACATTATTTACCAAAGAGTTTCCAGACACATTGGTAAGAGAAAAAAAACTTGTAAAATATATGTATAATAAATTCTATGTAGAAATTTTAAATTCACTTAGACTTTATATTTATGCATAAGTATGTATGCAAATACATAGCAAAAAGTTATGAGTGTGTAACCAGAAGTAGTTACCATCTGGGAGCAGGTATCAGGGGTATGACATTAGCTTTGTTTTTCCTCCCCTTAAAATGTACTATTTGCATAACTAAATATAAAATCAGAAATGCTTACATTTCTAGTACTACATGTGATGGTTTCCTTAAAACAGCCTGTAGCAAAATCAACTTCATCAAGGATTAGTTTTCCTTTTATTATCCTGCTCTTTACCATCCACTGTTCTTTGGCTGTTCAAATAGAAGTGAAACACATTAGCTTGAGGACTTCAAAGAGAGATGATGCAGCTGACAGAAATACCAAAATCAAGAGAGCTGGTATACTGCAAATAAAGGCCATTTAAAAAGTCAACCACTGGCCAGGCATGGTGGTGCATGCCTTTAATCCCAGAACTCAGGGGGCAGAGGCAGGTGAATCTCTGAGTTTGAGATCAGTCTCGTCTACAGAGCGAGTTCCAGGACAGGCTCAAAAACTGTGTCAAAAAGCAAACAACAAAACAAAAAAAGTCAACTGCCATCTTCTGACTTGTAGCATTCAAGGGATGATGGTCTGAGCAAAGGTACCACACAAGCCAGGTTTGCTGTTCTTGTGAAGGAACGCAGGTTCAATTCCCAGCACCCATAGGATGGCTCATAACCATCTGTAACTCCAGTTCCAGAAGATGGGACACCCTCCATTGACCTTCATGGACACCAAGCATGCATGTAATGCAGAAACATACGTACAAGCCAAATACCCATACACATTTAAAAAGCAAACTTAAAAGTGGACAAGATACTTGGCATGGCTGTTCAGCAAGTAAAGGCCTAACCACCTAGAACCCCGGTGGTGGAAAGAGAGAACTGACCCCCACGTATGTGCTGTGGCTCACAGGCATCCATATAAACATATGCAAAGTGAGTGAAGAAATGCAAAAATTAAGAGAGAACAATTTTAGAGGTGTGAGGTACACCATTCATTTTCAGACTCTGCAGAGGAGAAAATGATGGAGGGTCACCCAGACTTTCAGCAAAGACGATACACACATCCTGAGTAAGCAAAAGCAGTGCTCAGGGTCTATCAAATGCAAGAGTATCTGTTTAGACGAGAAGCATTTCTGCTTGAAACAGGAACCTCTTGAAAGAACTCATAATTTGGAGTTTGGGGAGGAAGCTCAGTTGAAGTGTTGGCCTAGCATATACAGTAGTTTGATTCCTCAGTACCATACTACTGAGTGTATGGTTCACAGCACTCAGGTTGAGGCAAAAGGATCAGGAGAAATGCAAGGCCATCCTCGGTTACATAACAAGTTTAAGGCTAGTCTTTTATTTTTCTCCAATGTTATATGCTAAAGGCAATTGGAAAATTATGTTCAAAAGTGAAATTAACTGGTTTTCTTGAAAAGAGAAAGGTCATCAAAGCCAAGATATAAATGTAGCATGAATTCTGGTCCATAACACAAAATGTATTACTGTGTTACAAGTGTTAATGAACAATAGTAACATAGTAGCCTATGAGTGGCCCATAACACAATATATTACTCTGTTCCAGGTGTTAACAGCAACATAGTAGCCTATGATGAAGCACAGTACATATAGCTCAGTATCAGCTTTTTTTTTTGTATACTGTCTCCTGTCTGCCTGCCAGCAGGGGGCACCAGATCTCACTCAAGGTGGTTGTGAGCCACCATGTGGTTGCTGGGAATTGAACTCAGGACCTCTGGAAGAACAGTCAGTGCTCTTAATCACTGAGCCATCTCTCCAGCCCTTCAGTATCAGCTTTTTATGAAAACCTGGGCAATGCGTTTTATAATTTAGAAAAGTATGTATGTAAAGTCTCTTTATACATGATTGTGAGCTTCCTATTGGTAACTACTATCTCCACCCCTTCCTGGAGAATCTCAAGGTTCAAAATGGCCATAAGGACATAAAAAGATAATTTGGAAGTTAAAGGAACAAATCAAATCACATCGAGATAATATAATTTACCTTTGCAAATGTACCTACATTATCTCAAATAAATAATGAAGGTCCATGGTGTAGAAGCCTAATGACATTTATAAACAGAAAATTATAAACAGTATCACAGTCTACTTTAAATGCTCTAATTATTTGGCACATAATTGTGTATCTTGCCTTATCTAGAAACTATCCAATGATAAACACAATGTATTTATCAAAGTAAAGATAAACATTGTTGGATTAGAGAGTTGTGCATGTGTGTGTGACTTCTATTTCCTTTTTATTTGCTGGACTTTATCTTTTATTACTGGAAACCAAAAGAAAAGAAAAAAAAAAAGAAACATTTTTTAACACCAAAGAAAAACAATAATTTAGAGTTAGTATGAAAAAAAGATTTCAATACAGTAACAATCATAATCTTAGGGTATTCTTAGGAGACACTCCAAACACAAGCATGTATATTTCATATAACAACATGATACTCTTTTCTCTTCAAATTACTGCTTACCCCAACTGTTGCAGAATACATTTTTTAAAAACACCTTCCATAATCATAAAGCAAAACAAGCAGCAAGCTACTCATTACAGAAATGGTGACTGTATACTTTAACATAATAATGAAATTGATGACTGTCTTAAACTAACTTTAGGTTACGTGACATGTATATACTTGTGGAGAGTTCCATCTAGCATCTACTTTCAATACACACCACCATGCCATCTTACGCCTTTTCCTAACAGCACAGTTATTAGGACAGGAACACAGATAGACCAGAAGACAGGACCAGGAACACTTTGCTGGCCTCAGTCTATCACTGCTTTATCCTTCTCTCCCACGTGCATGCAGCTGACTGATCCTTTTCTTTCCCTCATTCCACTTAAGCTCCTTCATGCCTTGGAGCCCAGCAGGTGTACCGCATTACCTGTCTCTTGTTCAGTTAGTATGGATCACAGGTTTAAAGAGAGAGAATGAGATGTGGGAGGTGGCAAACTACAGAGGATAGTGCCTACCCCAGGAGTAATTACCAGCAAGTCCAGAGCAGAGGCTCCCGTATGGACTTCATACAACTGACAGTGAAAAACTCAAGCACAACCCTCCAATGATCAAGTTTAACTTATTTTAATTTCATCTCTAGTTTAAAAAAAAAACAGTATTCTATTCCAGTGAGGAAAGTATATTTCCTATATATTGGCAGCAGTCTTTACTCTTCAAAAAGCCAGAGCATAGGAACAAATTCTCCAATGACTTGTGATTTCCGCTCTCCCTTCTGCCCCTGCATTTAATTACCAACTCCAAAGGAAACCCAGGAATGGCACAGCTCAACCAGCCTGCAACAGGACACAGCTGTAGCTCATTCTCTTGACTTTCCATGCTCACCATCTCAGGCACACAGCAAAGAGTCAGTGTTTTGCATCTGTCAAGGTCGATAAGTAAAATATCTAAAGAGAGGGCTCAGAGAACACAATGCTAAATAAATCCCTACTATTTAGATGGCAAGGTGTCAAGTCATTCAACTTACTGCCTATTTGGGAAGGTTTAATCTACTTCTAAGAACATGGTAGTATTTGCTCGGTGACCATCACACATTCTCGTGTCTTCAGAAATGCTTACTAACTGCATTACTATATTCTAATTCTTAGAAGAAGTAAATCCAGGGACCATTTCATCTTATCTTACACACAACATTTACTAGTTTTCCAAGCATGACAGAAATGGGAAAATATATATATATATTAGAACAATTTATGTTAATTTCTACAATCTGTCTCTTCTGTGAGCAATGCCTGATTCATTTTTAAATGATCAAATTTTCAGTCCAATGGGAAAAAAAAATCCAATGTGGGACTAGTTACAAGATAAACAAGAATATGATTTTATAATAAATCTTTCCAGTGTTTCTGTAACTGCATTACAAAATGCTTCTTCCTATAGAAACTGAAATAACGCTTAGAAAAGGAAACACAACTTTCTATATTCATTTCTGACAAGCAATGACCAATAAAACATCCTCATAAGGGATCAGAAGTTCTGCCTCAGAGGCATAAATTACCACTCAACACCCTACATAAATAAGCCTTAGTCAGTGGCTACTACCTGGGACCCCTGTTCTCAGGCCAGTAATCCATCTCATGGAAAGCCCTATAAGAAACTCAAGTTGTTGCAGAAGTGAAACTTGGCAAGCTACACTCAAATTCTTGTTAGATAACTGTTCTAAAAAAAAAAAAAAGACAGAAAAAAGATCTTGTTTAATAATAATAAAAAGGCAAATGCTGCTTTTTGATCACTGGGACTTAAAGAGGTCAAAAAAAAAAAGGAAAAAAGTGACAACAATAATTCAAGTAAAGTATGTGTAAATTTAAACACGCCACTGTCACGTTAAGACAAAGTGAAGGAGGATGATGATCGTTGTAACAGAGTCAAAAAGCTTAGGTATCGTCACCAACGGCTAATTCACTTTACAGTCACCAATAAGACAATTGTATATATTTTTGCACCTTGCGCTTGAAAAAGCAGATAAAATATTTAATATGTAATTTACAATGTATTTTACCAGCTCAGCATACAGGATGTTTATAGATTATATCAAAGTAGTAGACAGTTAGGGGCCTGTGCAAACCCTGCAAAAATAGAACTTCAGGTATCTGCTAATCAAAAACAAAAACAAAAACAGTATGCTGTTTAGAAGTGATACAATTCAAACTACCACAAAATACAAAGAACTGCAAAAATGTATACCATTCCAACATCATATATAAGTTATTAAATAAAGATCTGATTTAAAAGAATATAAATGAAGCCTTTAAGTAGGTTTTTTTCTACATGCATATTATTCCTCATTAAAGAAAAAAATATGTAAAAAGGCCATTGGTAATTGCTTTGTTAACATTTGTAGAAAATGCCAATTCTCTGGTCACAAACTCCACTAAGTTTAGCACTTAAGGTCTCTTCAGTGTTATAAACGTAATTTAAAATACTGTTAATTCTAACTCCATTGGTAAAATGATGTGACTTGGAATATGGCAGTCTTCATGTTGAGGGCAATGATCCACAGTCCTGTTTTGTCTGAGCTTCACACGTGAGCAGTTATCCAGAAGAACAGCACCCTCCACTACCGCTCTGAGCTTGAGGCTCGTCATCGATGATCTGCACGCCTCGCCTAGCAGCTCCAGCTTGACTAGAGCCATTGCCTTTCGCCCTCTCATCCACTTGCGCTGTCTCTATCATTCCTGAAAGCAGAAAGCAAACGTGAGTACCAGTCCACAGTCTTTCCAGTTTTCTCTTCTGCAATTCCAATACTCTGCTGTGATAACTATTTCTGACTTTCAATCAACAGACATGGTACATAACGAATACTATCTCAACTCAAGACAACAGATTTAGAAACCAGAATGGAGAAAGTGTAACACCTGGTGTTATAAGGGCCACAGAGAGAGCAATAAAGGAAAACAGCTATTTTTATGTTTAAATAACATACTATGTACTCTAAGTATAATCTTGAGACTTTTCAAACACATCAGAAATAGGTTAGAGTTCAAGTTATTCCTACAACAAGAGATTAACTTTAGGGAACAGGACTTATTTAAGAAAACAGTATTGGGGGGCTGGAGAGATGGCTCAGTGGTTAGTAGTCATACTGCTCTTGCAGAAGTACCAGGTCCCACATCTGGAAGCCAACAACTCTTCTGGTTTCCTCCAATACTCATGCACACTCTCTCTCTCAAATACATGTATAATTAAAATCAAATATACTAAAGCAAATGGTATTTGAAAAAGTAAAAAGAACTTAAGGGGTGGAGAGAGGTTCAGCAGTTATAAGGGTGCTTGTTCCAAAATCCTGGACTGGAGTTTGGATCCCAGCACCCATGCAAGGAAGCAGATATCCCAATAGAAGTCTACTGGCTTTGAGGGGGCAGAGACAGGAGGATGGCTGGGGCTTGCTGTTTCTAGCCTAGCCAAGAAAATGTAGTTTCAGGTTCGGAGAGAGAATCCTGACTACAAAGACAAAGGCAAAGAATGACAGGAGAGAGGACATCTATCTCCCTCTTCTGGTCTCCTTTTGCGTGCACACACTCACACAGACACACACAAAAAGCATCTTAAAATAAATAAAAAGAGCCGGGCGGTGGTGGTGCACGCCTTTAATCCCAGCACTCGGGAGGCAGAGGCAGTTGGATCTCTGTGAGTTCCAAGGCCGGGCTGGACTGACAGCCTCCAAAACAATACAGAGAAACCCTGTCTCATAAAAACCAAAATAAATAAATAGATAGATAGATAGATAAAGATGAATGAGCTTCACTGACAGTTGAAGTAACGTATATACACATATTTACATATGTAAGAGAGAAATATTCATGTGTGGTACATAGTATAAAACTACATGCCTTTAATTCCAGCACTCAGAAGACAAAGGCAGGTAGATTTCTGTGAGTCCCAGGCTAGCCAGAGTTACATGGTTAGAAACAAACAAAACAACACATCAAAATCCACATGAATCCTGACAGTGAACAGTTGGATGCTGGGAACATGTGCTTGTAATCCCATTAATAGGGAGGTGCAGGCAGTAGGATCAGGAATTCAAAGACAGTCTGTGCTACATAGAGTGCAAGACTGACCTAAGTGAGATTTCATCTCACAGAAGGGGGACAAAGAGGGGCACTTTTGTGAGTTTGGCTTAGACAGATTTCCTATAAAAGACAAAAGTCACAAATTCTTAAAAACAAACAACAACAACAACAAAAATCTGACAAATTGAACCTTATTGAAAAGTAAAACATTCCTTTTTGAGAAACAGTTTACAAGAATGAAAACCAAGACACTGAGTGGGAGGTAACGTTTGCTGAACACTTAGTCAACAAGATGTAGGAAGATGAGAAAGGAGTCTGTAAAAGATAAAGTTCTAACGTCTGTCTGTCCAGGGACAGCTATTGAGAACAGTTCTCAAGCTGGGGCATGCCAGGCACTGTAGTGACACACAATGACATTACACATCCTGCTTCTCCTTATCCAATCTTTTACGTTTTCCATCTCTAGGTATGTTTGAGAATGTATGAAATGGATTTATATTAGTATTTTATATGTTAACAGGATTTTAAAATGATCATGTGGAGAATAAATATTCATAAGGCATGAGATTTATCCCAAATCTTCTATTTGAAGTAATATCTGAGAACAGGAAGCATCACCATTTGCGTGCTTGTAGAAACGTGAACTTCAGGTCATGACAAACCTACATCACAATGTGTTTTATGCAGACCCTTACATGGCTGTATACACCAACAGTTATACACTGCACTGGTTCCCAGACCGAGTGTGCATGGGAATCACATGGAAGGCTTGGCACCGACTCTGCAGCCTCCAGACATCTGATTCAGTAGGTCTGGGATGGAAGCTGCATTTCTAGTCAAACTCAATCAACACTAATACTGCTGACTAGTAGGAGACCTCATTATTCTAAAGGAATTAAGAATGACTTCAGAGTCTTAAATAAGATTTATCAAAGTTTTCAAACTTTTCTTCTAGAGGGCAAAACCAGTTCCATCAAATCCTCAGAAGAAAGAGGTCCACAAATGTAAATACTGCAGCTGGGTACTCACTCCCTGTACTCCACAGACTAGCATTTTCCTAACTGTCAGCACTGTAGTGGCAACATGAGAGAAACAGCTCAGGCTACATTTATAAAGAAACTTGTTCTTCTCTCTCCAAGAAAACCCTCTAACACAAAACTCTCTAACATGTGAAAATGGAGAAAGAGCCTAATAAAAGCCCATCCCTGGGCTGGAGAGATAGCTCAGAGGTTAAGAGCCCTGGCTGCTCTTCCAGAGGTCCTGAGTTCAATTCCCAGCAACCATATGGTAGCTCACAACCATCTGTAATGTGATCTGGTGCCCTCTTCTGACCTGCAGGCACACATGCAGGCAGAATACTGTATACACAATAAATCTTAAAAAAAAAAAAAAAGTCCATACCCACATTTTACCTACATTCTATGTGTCCCTAACACTATTTTGAATCAAATCCCAGACATATTTTATTCATGGGTTACTTGAATATGCACCTAACTTTTTTTTTGAGACAGGGTTTCTCTGTGGCTTTGGAGGCTGTCCTAGAACTAGCTCTTGTAGACCAAGCTGTTAAATATGGGTTCTTCTTTTTCATTTAAAAAAAAATGTATGTAGTTAGAGATCAGATGCCATTCACCTTATTCTTGGAGAAAGGTTTTTCACTGATTCGGTTAAGGTAGCTGGTCAGTGAGCCCCTGGGATCCATCTCCACAGTTGGGGGTGGGGAGGTGTTTATAAACACGTGCTACCATGTCTGTGGGTGTTGGGACTCAAACTCAGGTCCTCACAGCTGAGTTATCACCTTAGCCCCTTGAATGTGTCCTAATAACATATATTTTCCTTCCTTTTTAAAAACTAATCACACACACATTTTAAATATATTTAGCATATATCAAACAAGTGATTTCAAAACCATTAGTTTATTGCTTAAAACAGATAAAATACCTAAGATTTTAAAACATGAATTGAACAAATACCAAGTAAAGATAATACAGACAGATCTTTAAGAGAATTTCCTGCTTTCATTGCAGAAACTGGCAAATATTCCAGAAAAAATAACAATACTTTTTTTTTTTTGAGGCAGGGTCTGGAGCTTGTTTTGTGAACTAGGGTAACCTCAAACTCAAGAGATCTGCCTGCCTCTGCCCCTTGGTTAGAAACATTAGCAACAATTGTAAAAGCCATTTGTAAACTACTAATGAGGGTATACATACTTTTACAGAGGTCAAGGAAAAGTTCCTCAATTCCTTTGTTTTGTTTAGCAGAAGTATGATAATGTTTTGCTCCCACAGAATCTGCATACCTTAAAAAAAGAAAAAAATATATCAGTCATTGACATAAAGCACTTGAGGCTTCCTACAATAGCAATTTTAGTGACTAAATTTACCTTTATTGACTTACTAACTTACCCAATCTTCATTACAGTAAGATTATTTAAGTATTTAATTTCTCTATATACTGAACCAAATTAGGAAAGAAAAAAACTTATATACTAATTTGGAACTGAAATACTTTAAAAATTTTTGTGATCTCCTGGTATTTAATATTGATAGCTTTCTTTCATACCAATCATTCATTTTTAGTGATCAAAGGAGAAACAGAGAGAGAATTATCTTACTCTTGCCAGGTGTCCAGCACTTCCAAGAGCAAACATGCTTCCTGAGAGCAAGAGTTCAGTCCACCAAGGGCGGACACTCTGAGGGGTTTATGTCAGCTAATCATCAAAGCCCACGGTTAGCTGCTGTCATCACTGGGAGCAATGGAAAGGGGGGGTGGCCTGGCTTGGGGGGGGCACGTGACACTTACGACTCTGCTTCTTGGATGGAAACATGTCTCTCCTTTTCCAAGTCTATTTTATTACCTAATGTCAAAAAAGGAAACACTGATCTTAATACTGATTTATTTTTAATAACATTAGATAATTCTAAATACACAATTGTGACTATTTGAAAAAATAACAGGAATCCCCAACAGATTTCTAAATGTCTTAATCACATACATAGATGTGAGGGCTGTTCATGCTCACAGACCTGTGTCTCACCCTCCTGCCACAAGTCAGTGTAGAAACTAACTTTCAGCCTGTCAGAGGAAAGAAATCGCTTCTTCCAAAGAAAAGGGCTAAGGGCCACTAGGAAGTACAGTGATGTTTTAAGTTATATACACATGGTTTTTTTGTTTTTGTTTTGTTTTTCGACACAGGGTTTCTCTGTATTGTTTTGGAGGCTGTCCTGGAACTCACTCTGTAGACCAGGCTGGTCTCGAACTCACAAAGATCCGCCTGCCTCTGCCTCCCAAGTGCTGGGATTAAAGGTGTGCTCCACCACCTCTTGGCTTAAATTTAGTCTTTCTTATACACTGGAGCTAAGACAAGGTTTTCTTAAAAAGCAAGCAGAACCAAAATCAAGATACTATGGAAAAACAGATTCCTCATTGAGTACTGGTCCGAAAGAAGTTCAGATGACGTGGGTGGATACATGGTAAAGGTCAGAGAAACAACAAACAAATGGGGTGGTGGCCTAAGGAAGCACACTTTAAACAGTTGTTCTCATTTCTTCCATTTTAACTTTTAGGCAGAATGAGTAAACCTTATAAAGTGATAAAAGCAAAGCACCAATGAGATGAAACGTATATCTCCAAGAGGTACAAGTCAAGAGGTGCTATGTATTGAAGACCTCAAATAATCTGAGCACTTAATTGCTGGCAGCTGCAACAAACTATTTGCCTGCATTGCCCAAGGAGATTTTGAGAGGTAAACACCAAAGTCAGGGAGCTCCAACCAACTCAGCAATGAACCTTATTCTCTGAACAGACATGCTAAGCTACAAGTACTATTCATTTCACTTTCTACATTACAATCTGTCAATAAAAATTCAATCCAATAAATAGCCAGTATACGGAATAGTAATCAGATAAAGCAAACTGTTTATTCTATAAATACAAGAAGCACCAACTGGCCTATAAAACTTCATTACAAGGCTGGAGAGATGGCTCAGGGGTTAAGAGAGCATACTGCTCTTCTAGAAGACTCAAGTTCAGTTCTTGCACCCAAGCTGGTCATCTAACAACTAACAATAACTTCACCTCCAAGAGGTAAAGAGCCTCAGGCCTTCGTGAGCACTTGCACTCACATGTACACACACAAAATTAAAAATAATAAAAAGAAATCTGGCCACCTGTGGTGACACATAACTTTAATCCCAGAACTCAGAAGCAGAGGCAGACAGATCTAGGCTAGCCAAAGCTACATAATAAGTATCTTTGTTTCTCTGTCTCTCTCTACATATTTGCGTGTTATTTTATGTAGTTTATATATGTATATTCACATATTTAAATAACATCATTATATTAGAACAAACTTTGGAAAACATGACTGACCAATGCTTCCAAAAAGATGATCAAGGTTTTGTTAATAACAAAGATAAACTATTCTGGCTTCTCCAAGCTTGGTCTTATTAATATCAGTCACAAAAGAAGTCAGCATTATCTCTGACAGCTGTTTGAGGCCAGGTAAGCACACAAGTTATGCCCAGCTTCTGATTCCTGCACTTTCCCTGTAATGCCCAGCTTCTGATTCCTGCACTTCCCCTATAATGGCCAGGTTCTGATTCCTGCACTTCCCCTATAATGGCCAGGACTCCAATTCCCTGTAAAGCCCTCAGGGTTATAAAGATTTTATAATGGTACCTACAGACTACACACTGATATTTCTAGTACATGTTCCCTGCTCAGTAACTGTCAAATTAGAGAAATAACCTAAAGAAAAAGGGATCCAAAGAGAACGTCTAGAAGTCTATGACTGGTCTTAGAAGTCTTTTATTTTACCACCCTAGAATCATGAGCTACCTGTATCCTTGAAGTCAAAACTGTTCTCAATTAAAAAAACATGTGTACAATTAAGTGCACACACAAGGACACTGACTTACTTAAAGCAGTTCTTACACTTTTTCTTTTTTTAAAGAGCTAAAACTTCTGGTGAAAAGGAAAAAGTTGAGGCAAGCCTGGGACCCTCACTGGTTCCTAGGGTTATCCCTTGAAATACAGGGCTTGAGTCTGCTGAAAAAGTCAACTCCAACTCTAAAAGAGAAATACTAAAATGTCATAAGTTTTCATTTCTGCTATCTCTTTTAAAAAGTATTGTTTTGTCTTTAACAATCAGGAGATAAAGGGCTTTAAAATGAACCACTAGTCATACTTACCAACTATACACAAACAAATTTCATTTCCCAACATTTTCCGTAGCTCTTTGACCCAGTTTTTTACCTGTGTACACAAAAGAACAAACATGACAACAAATCCTATTGAAATTAGTTCCACAACACCTAAAACCTATGGGTATATAAAAATACACCTCTAATTACAAATTTTTAAGAAATTTTTCATACATCCAAGCAAAGCTATTTGCCAGAACAAAACTGTCAAGTCCAGATCTGGTATTAAGATACTTGTAACACAGTCACTTTGGACTTAGAAGACCCTAGTCTTTTTGATCAAACCCTAATTGATTCCTAATAGATACTTCTACGTTATAGACTTCAGGGGAAAAATTAAAAAGTATGTGGGTACTAGAAAAGTCTTTTTGTTATGAGTAATATGTAATGTGTAACTTTAGCAAAATCCCTGGCCTCTACCAAGTGAAGTCAGCTAAATAGGTCTCCAGATTCTTGTCATCCCATGGTGTGAACCCCTGGCATAGGATAACTGGACACCAGGGAGAAAGCTCAACCCTGAAACAGGTGAACATGAACAGCAATTAATGAAACTAATTTTTTAAATATTACAATAATGGGATCAAAATCAAACAGCATGATAAGGAACAAACCAGGATACCTGCTTTCAATTCTTACAGTGAAATTGAATTTATATGCAATCAAGTCTCACAAAGAATATATACTTTGCATAAAACTACATATCTTTTCCTCAATATATGTTTTTTATTTAAATTAGAAACATGAATGCTTCACATGTCAATCCCAGCTCCCTCTCCAACCCCCTCCTCCCTTGTCCCTCTACTAGTCTCCCTCCAGCCCCCCACCCAGTCCCCACATCATTCCCCAGGGAGGGTGAGGCCCTCCTTGGGGGGGATTTCCAAAGTTCCAGGGTCTGTCATTTTATCCAGGGCAAGACCTAGGCCCTTTCTCATGTGTCCAGGCTGAGAGAGCATCCCTCTATGTGGAATGGGCTCCCAAAGTTCATTTGTACACTATGGTAAACACTGATCTATTACCCAAGGCCCCAGAGATTTCTGAGGCCTCCTCACTGATACTACATTCATGGAGTCTGGATCAGTCCCATGTTGGCATCTCAGCCATCAAAATTACACATTTTTAAGTTAGAAAATTCCACTAGCATGTGGTGAGTGAGCATTTACTGTGCACCTGGACCCCTGACATGAATGTTCTACACTGCTATTCTCTACAAGAATGCAAAGGAACTGTCTTGATTAATCCATATAAAAGCAAAGATAATTATTTTCATCTTATAATGAACCACAATTTTCTTAGCACAGCTCAATTTAGTTGATTTCACATGAGAAATATATGATAGAAGGGTAAATGTATCTTCAATATAACTAAATATTTTGGTAAATAATAGTTACCATTTATGCTCATTTTAATTTGCTTTACTGTTTAAAAACTAGTCATCAGTGAATGCAGACACCAAACAAAACAAAAAAGCCAGAATGGATCTTCGAATTAAGTTATCTCCCCAAAAAATACCTTCTGAAAGGAATCTTCATCCGTTATATCATAAACTAAAATAGCTCCATTTGAATCTCGGTAGTAAATTGGACCCAATGCATGGAATCTCTCTTGACCTGCGGTATCCTAATTAAAAACAAATGCTTATTAGATCAAAAGAAACCACATATGGCTGCTATTTTAAATACAGTGAACTTTTACAGAAAGACCAAATGCTTTACTGTCGTACTCTTCCTTCTTAGATCTCCCCATCCCCACTAAATGATCAGCTCAATTGCTACCTGGTCCCTGCCCTAAACTGAGGATCTTTGTAACGCAGAAGAGACTGAAGAGGGCACAGACACATCAGGACTATTTGCTAACACACGCCTGATCACCACTAGCTACTCCTGGCACATGCTGGAAAGAGAATGCAGGCAGGCAGCCCCATCCACTCTCTCCTTTCTGCAACTGAAAAAAAATCGTAACAGCAATATTTAGATAGAAAGCTGTGCTCCAAATAGAATTCTAACTAGATTTTTAGGAACTTTTTAATTAAGGAAAATGCCTTTGGCTAACTAGATAATTTATTTACTTTTAAAAAATAAATTCTGGGACTGGAGAGATAGCTGAGGTTAAGAGCTCTTCCAGAGGTCCTGAGTTTAATTCCCAGCAACCACAAGGTGGCTCACAACCATCTATAATGAAATCTGGTACACTCTTCTGGCCTTCAGGAATACATGCAGGCAGAACACTGTATACATAATAAATAAACCTTAAAAATAATAAATAAATAAATAAATTCTGACATCCAAATTTCTGTTCCTTAAGTCCTTTAAGTAGAATACTTCTCAAGCCAGGCATAGTAGTACACAACTTTAATCTCAGCACACGGGAGGCAGAGGTACGTGGATCTGTGCGTTCAAGGCCAGCCTGGTCTACACCAGACAACTAGAGTTTCATGGTGAGATCCTATCTCAAACAACAAACAGACTATTTCTGAATACTTACCCATATGGCAAGGTTTACTCTTTTTCCACCAATATTTAACTTCTTTGTTAAGAAAGATGCCTAAAATAGAAGAAATACATGTTAAACAATGTTTTATTTAAAATAATGTCTTTCACCCTAACCATGAATGAATTATCTTCATGTCAAACTTAGGTTGTCTAAAAGAAAAGGCAATCACTGAAATTTTAATTTATGGTAAACTATTATTTTCATTAAAGACAAAATATTACTCATACTCTAAGAAAAACATGTTATGAGCATGTTATCAAAACTATAAGAAAATATAAAGAAAGGTGCGGATGTCGCTTGGTGATGGATGAACAGTAAAATCACTGGGAGATGGTCAGTGGGTAAAGCACTTCTCATGCAAGTGTGAGGCCTGAATTCTCATTCCCAGAACCCATTTAAACATGTGTACAAGCAGTAGCATGCATGTCTACAATCAAGGCACACCTAAGGTAAGATGGGATGCACAAACAGGAAAATCCCAGTCTCTCTGTGTAGCTAGCCTGGCCCTCAGGGTCAATACCAACAAAGTATCATCTCAAAATGAGATGAAATCAAGGGCTGACACCCAAAGTTGTTCTCAACTCCCACACATATTGTGCTACACACACATGTATGCAAACATCATACACAAACACATATCCTAAAATAAATTTTGAAACAGGGTCTCATTGGGAAGCCCTAGCTAACCTAGAAATCACCACGTGGACCAGGTTAGCCTTTAACTCGGAGAGATCCTCCTTCTCTGCCTCCCAAATGCTAGAAATTTAAGGTATCCACCACCATATCCAGACACACACACATTTTAAAAATAATAAAACACCCATTAAACACACCAAAAAAATAAAATGGTGCCTATTTTTTCTTATCTTTTTTCCTTCCTGCATATACAACACTTTTTTCCTAAAGCATTACCTATTTACTGATTAAAAAGAGTATCCAGAGTTGGGCACTCAGGAAGCAGGGGCAGGTGGATCTCTGTGAGTTTGAGGCCAGACTGGTCTACAGAGTTGAGTGCCAGGACAGGCTCCAATGGTATACAAAGAAACTCCGTCTCGAGAAAACCAAAAAAAAAGTTATCTACACGATTCTGAAGATAGCCAACATTGCTCAAAATGCTTCTGTTCCTGTAATTCAATAGTTTACCATGCACCTCTGTCAAAGAAATGAAAGGACAGAGGAGCTTAGGCCACTAGAGCATACATGTACAGAGAACACAATTTTCTTATACTGACTGAATCAGAGGATCCTGTCAAGTTCACTAAAAGGGGCATCCTGGGAAAGCAAGTTCAGTGCTTGCCTCAGGGAGTTAAGGTAGTAAATGATCTCTCCATTAGGTGTAGTAGGAATTTTTCCTAACCATAAACAAAGCTACTGAAGCCTAAAACAAATGAAGTCACCCTCAGGGGAGCTCCAAGTTGGTATGGTTAATTCGAGTGTGACCACATAAATGAGCAGGGCTAAATCAAAAGGCCCTAGGACTGTGGCTCTGAGAGCTCTTGGCAAATCAAAGTGTTCACCACAAAGGAGGGCAACCCCGATACCACCTATGATTTTTTTAAAGATCCTATGAAGGGCCTGGAGAGATGGCTAATGGTTAAGAGCACTTTGTTCTTGCAGAAGACCCAACATGGCAGATCACAAACACCTGTGACTACCATTCTAAGGGATATGACATCCTCTTCCGACTCCATGAGCACCAGGAATGCATGTGGTACACAGATATACATGTGAGTAAAAATCCAGGAGTATGAACTTTACCTTGTAAACCTTTACTTTTTCTCTTTCCCTTGAGACAAAGCCTCACCTATTCCAGCCTGGCCTCAAACTCACTATGTTGACAAAAATGACCTTGAACTCCTGATCCTCCTGCCTCTATATCCCATGTGTGGAGATTACAGGTATACAACAATCACCTTGGTTTATGCAGTGCTAATTATCAAAACTCAGGTCTCAAGCATGAGGCATGCACTCTACCAAATGAACCACATCCTAAAACCCCACCCCTTGTAGGTCTTAATAAAAACTGTCCACACACACACACACACACACACACACACACACACACACACACACACACACACACACGTGTACGTACGTATGTACGTCAGGGATATTTGAAAAATGGCATATAATGCTTTCTGAATATTCATAATATGTAGGAGCATATTACAATTCTGTCAAAAGGAAGGCTGGCTAACTGCTTTTACACAAGCATTCCCCTAAATCATATGTCTCACTCCTGAGTTTTCTTCTATATAGAACTAAACAACTTCTTCCCTCAGGAAGTTTCTATTTATACTAAGAAGCACCTGTTAAGAAAGCATCGAGGGCATCACTAAGGAATAAGACCAGGGAAACACATTAATCTTTTAAGAGAATGACTGTGGGATTGGAGGTTGGATTAAGGACAGGACCAGAATGGAAAACAGAACTCTACTACAAAGTTAATTAAAGACAAAACCAAACAGAACTCAGACGATGAAGCCATAGGACAGAATGAAAGATAAATGAAGACCAACGGGCTGTGGGAGCACATGCCTGAAATCTCAGCTCCTGAGAAGACTGAGGCAGGAGGATAAATTCAAAGTTAGCCTGGTCACACAGTGAGAGTCAGCCTCAAATAGAACAACTTATCAACCAGGAAATATATACCCAGAGTCCAGACTTAGCTGACATGTTTTTAAAAGGAAGAGTTCCAAAATGTGGCAAGGCAGTCACATGCAAGTTTATCTACAAAGAGAAAATTGCAGAAGGCAGGACAGTGTGAGCATGGCAAATTTCTGGCAAGGAGAAGAAATGTATATTCCAAGTGTGCTATGACACACCAAGGAAAATCAGAACCCAGGAAAGCCTGTGAATTCACCAACTTAGGTGTCCATAGATAGGATAAATGGCAAAGCTGAGGTAAACCTAGGGATAGATGTCTCCAAGGGGCAAGCTATAGTACTACAGATAGTGTAAGTGAAACATAGGTTGTATTGAAAAGAAGAACAGAAAAATAAACTGAAATGTCAAAATAGCAAAACTTGGAAAACGAGAAGGCCATGAATTAAAACAAAATAATACAAGATGTCTCCCACTTTGTAGCACAGAAGCTAAGAAAGTGATTTTTAATTTGAATCTCACTTCGCTTCTTACGAGTTATATAATTTACTTGAATTTAACCCTTCCCAATAAGGTTCAAATATCAGTGCCTTGTAGAAGAAATGCAAACTCTGAGTCCTAGCCAAATTCTGTGATTCTTTTTCAAATGTATCTAAAACTAAACTGATTGATCTTCCCTGCAATTTTGCTTTGCAACTTCAACATTTTGTCTCCATCTTAATCCCCCAGCTACCAGCCCCACTGTGTGTGTGTGTGTGTGTGTGTGTGTGTGTGTGTGTGTGTGTGTGTGTGTGTTAAAGACAGGGTCTTACCATACTGAACAGGGTGGTATTGATTTCTGACATTATCTGCTCCTCCTGTCTTAGTTTCCTCAGAGGCTATGACTACAGGCTCACACCACCATGCCCAGCTATCTCAAAGGTTTAGAATCTTAGACTCATATTTTCTTCATATTTTCTGTGGAGTTCTATGACACCTTGGCCTCATAGCAAGTCCTTTGATCTCCCCTTATAATGTGACATTATCCTGAATGTAAAATTATCTCCCCCATGTCTCCATATAAGATTCACATAGTTTACACTGGATCTCTCTATTCTGTACTTTCTGAGAACCTAAACTGTAGCACAGGAATATACTGTCTTGTACCATAGCTTATCTTTTAGGATATAAGAATTCTATTAGCTATTTTATATTCAGTCTTTTTAGACTAAATTAAAAATAGGCAATATTAGGCCGGGCGTTGGTGGTGCACGCCTTTAATCCCAGCACTCAGGAGGCAGAGGCAGGCGGATCTCTGTGAGTTCGAGGCCAGCCTGGTCTACAGAGCGAGTTCCAGAACAGCCTCCAAAGCCACAGAGAAACCTTGTCTCGAAAAACCAAAAAAAAAAAAAAAAAAAAAGGCAATATTTTAATAGCTTTTCAAACTATTAACTTACTTAATTCTCAAAACATGCTTATGAGTCAGGGGCAATTACTACACAAATATTTAGGCATGGGAATTAAGACCCAAGGAGAGTGTCTTGCCAAAGGCACACAAGTATCAAGTGGGATCTACAGTCCAGACAGTGTATGAACAACTTTTAACCAGCAGACTTTGGTTCCTCCTAGGCTGACATCTGAGCTGACCCTGCTAGAGGGAGGTAAATAACCCTGCTCTTAACAAACACTCGGGTGTTACTGGAACTGAACACCTCCATGGACACGCCCAGGAAATTTGGGGGAGCTATAACACAATTTATGTAAGAAATGTGCTCCTAAAAGTTTCTTTATAAACCACACTTTAAATATATTTTTTTAATTTAAAAGTTTTGGCTAAGCTGGGCGTTGGTGGCGCACGCCTTTAATCCCAGCACTCGGGAGGCAGAGGCAGGCGGATCTCTGTGAGTTCGAGACCAGCCTGGACTACCAAGCAAGTTCCAGGACAGCCTCCAAAGCCACAGGGAAACCCTGTCTCAAAAAACCAAAAAAAAAAAAAAAAAAAAAAGTTTTGGCTATTTTTTTTTTTTTTAGATAGTTTCTCTTTGTAGCCCTGGCTGTCCTGGAACTCGCTCTGTAGCCCAGACTGTCCTCGAACTCACAGAGATCCACCTGCCTCTGACTCCTGAGTGCTGGGATTAAAGGCATGAACCACCATGCCTGGCAAATTGAAAAGGTTTTTTATTTTGTGTTTTTTTCCACTGTGTGTACACAAGATATGTGTGGGCAGGTATACCATGGCCTAAGCACCTTTACATGGCACCCATACAAAGGGGTCCTTGGGATGATATTCAGGTTGTCAGGGCTGTGTAGCAAGTGTCTCTAGTTGCTGAGTCACCTCATCAACCCATGAACTAAATTATCTTAATTCACATAGGAGATGCACTTGTAAAGCATATTTATTACCAGAGTAACCTTTTCCCCTTCCAGTTAGGCCCCACTGTGGAAGATTCCTTCTGTAATAAGTCATCTCATTTTACCACATTCTCAGTTTCCAGTATTTTAAACATATTTTTAAGAGTAAACACTGTTTTTAAAATACAATTATAGTGCCAGGCAGTGGTGGTGCACGCCTATAGTCCCAGCACTGGGAAGGCAGAGGCAGGCGGATCTCTGAGTTTGAGACCAGCCTGATCTACAGAGTGAGTTCTCAGAGGGCTCCAAAGCTACACAGAGAAACCCTGTCTCGTGGAAAAATACAATTATAACTTTAATGTAACATTAGATACAGCAAATAATCAAAGACCTGACATGTGTCTGTCTGAATCAGCTCCACTTAACTTGCCCAGATTATAAGACACCCTTTGAGGTTGTAAAATACTAGGGTAGCGTATTTCTTCATTCTGTTCTATGGTAGCAAAGGTAAGAGGAAGCAATCATGGATTTAGGAATCAGCTTATGTTGAGAACAATTCCGTTCAACATTTCCAGGGGATTATACATGCTGGCAACTCCTCTATAAACCACCCGCAGCATCTGCCAGAACGGGGAGGAGTACTCAACAGTAGTAACTCAGAAGGCTCTAGGTCGTTTGTTGGGGCTTACAGACCATGTAGAAAGCTCTGTGCTTTCAAGTTCTCACTTAATGCTTGTAGCAACCCTGTTTTACAGTTATAAATTTGAGATTTACAGAAATACAGTGACTCACCAAGGTCAGATAATTAAGGTGGATGTGGCAGTTGGCAGAATCCTGTCTGACTCCATAATGCCTTTCCCATTGCACAAAGCTGTCTAGCCAAGAGAACATATGTTTCTTAACCTGGCAGTCCTCCATTTGGACAGCAAGTGTTCCTGGACACCAATTCACCTCTCCAGATACTCTCAAAGTAAGAAGAACATAGCAAAGATCAAAGTAATGGCCTATTTCCACCCTCTTCCTCCATATTCCATGCCTCTTCTAATCCCAACTGTTTCACCTCCCGAACTTTAGGGCACCAAATATTAATGGTCTTATTAGCTCTGCTTGTTGCATTTACCTGCTGCTTATTACACCTCATCTTATCCCTAACCCAGTGGGTGAAAAACACATGGACTACTGGGGGGGAGGGGATGAAAAGAACAAATAAAATGCTAAATGAAAGTCTTCCCATAACTTGTCAATCAATGTTCAGTTCTTTACTATGTTCACTGTTTTCTGGAGAGCTTTCCGGTAAGCATAAACAGTCTGTTGAAAACATGGTGCTGAAATCAACAAACACGATCCTTTTTCTCCTGCTGACTATGCTGCACACAGAACTGGTCACATTATTCTGCTCATCCCTAATACAGTCATAGACCTCAGTATAAACTATCATTACCACTCCCAGACTTGAGACAGGACAGAATTCAAACAACTAATTTACATAATTACCTTCTTTAGCAAGAGAATAAAAAATTACTTATCAGAAAAGTGACCTGGGTTCTTCAGTATTTTTAGTCTTTTTTTCAGAGAGAGAGAGAGAGGGAGGGAGGGAGGGAGGGAGGGCAGTTTTGGTACCTGTTTGGTCTTAGAAATGCAGGACAAATCACATATAACAGATTAAGAGTGCCTGGGCTTTCACGGGGAGTGTCAGTTATTTCTGCAGTATATCAAGGCACAGACCTGTAATCCCAGCACTTAGGAAGCTGAAGTAGGATTGCAAAGGTTGGCCCTGACGACATAGCAAGACTCTATTTCAAAACAGAAGGGTGTAAAAGCAAGTTAAAAAAAAAAAGTAATATAATAATCCCAGCATTCAGGAGGCCAAACCAGGACAACCATGAGAAGAGTTTACTATCTAAAATATTGCCTCACAGATGAATGAAGGAATGCATGCCCAATCTTCCATGGCCTTCATGGAGCTAATAGTAAACTAGTGAGGAAGTAATAACTTTAAATACTACTGTAGTTGTTGTATCGATGCAGTGGATTGGCTACTTAAAACTTTCACACATTCAAAACAATCTCAGAAACAGGAAAAACAAGGTTCCTGGATGAGAGACTATGATACAAAGCAGAACCTGAAGGCCACATTACCAAAGAGGTGAAGGTACAGTTAAGAAACAAGCCTTTTCTTTTTTTTTTTTTTTTTTGGTTTTTCGAGGCAGGGTTTCTCTGTGACTTTGGAGGCTGTCCTGGAACTAGCTCTTGTAGACCAGGCTGGCCTCGAACTCACAGAGATCCGCCTGCCTCTGCCTCCCAAGTGCTGGGATTAAAGGCATGCGCCACCAACACCCAGCAACAAGCCTTTTCTTAACAAAGGGGACACACCACTTCTCTTTGTGGGACACTGGAAACCTAATCTAAGTCTTGGTTGTCCCGGTTGCTGAACTGTCAGGATTGGTCTCCGAGGAGCCAAGCTACCAGCATTGCATTACTAGTCAAAAGTCAGAAACCTAATCCAGACTTTGGGGTAGAAAGTTGGAATTCCAGTTACACCCAAAAGGGAGGATGAAGGCCCCGATTATAAACATAAACACTGCTCCTTTTTGCAGAGATGAGTTAAAAGTAATAGAAGTCACTTAAATTGGAGTGCCTAATGTGTGATAAGCACCTTCGGTGAGGACACACAAGGTACAGCTGGAGAAAAGGAAATGGTTGCCCAGGAGTGCAGATATAAAGACCACAGAGACAGTGGTAATCCCCACGGAAATGATAATTACCCCGGAAATGGTGAAATCCTTTCAAAAGGAGAGAAAGCTGCCCAGTACCTTCTCATATGCCGCCAGTTAGTACAATGTTTAACACACAGTAGGTACACATAAGAACGTCTCCTCAGCTGACAAGATGGCTCAGGAGGTAAAGCACTGCTGTCTGAAGGCCTGAGCTTGGGTCCCAGAACCCACTGTGGAAGAAGAAACTCATTCCTTAAAGTTGGACTCTGACCTTCAGAGGGCACAGGCACATGTACACATGCAAGCATGCACACACCTTTAAATGCTTGAATCTAATTCCTCAGAGTCAATAGCATCCTCTTAATCTATTCCATAGAAAAAATATAACTTTATTACCCAGTTTTTCTTGTCTGACTCAAATCAATTAACACACACACACACCCCTATCTACTTTTAAAAAGGGAGAGAGACAGAGGAGAGGAGAGGGAAAAAAACCAAAACATAAACACAAATACACAGTGTGTTGAAAGCTGCTTGTGATGGCACACACCTGCATCTTGGCATTCCAGAGGTTGAGACGGGAAAATTATGAGTTCAAAGCCTGGGTACAGAATGAGGTTCTCTCTCTCTCTCTCTCTCTCTCTCTCTCTCTCTCTCTCTCTCTCTCTCTCTCTCTCTCTCTCTCTCTCACACACACACACAAAATCAGAGATTAGGGTTATAGCTCAGTTGGTATAATCTGTTTTTTACACACAAGTTCCTGGGTTTCATCCCCACATAAACCAGACATGTGCTACGGGGCTGTAATCCCAGCACTGGGAAAAGTGGAGATCAGAAATTCAAGGCCATCCTCAACTGCATTGGGAGATTGAGGCCAACCTGGACTGTAGACTGTTTCTCAGCAACAATAATAAATTGAAAAGATAGGTGAGAGAGAGAGAGAGAGAGAGAGAGAGAGAGAGAGAGAGAGAGAGAGAGAGAGAGAGAGAGAGAGAAGAGAGAGAGACTGGACTGACTGTTTGTGACGGTGCCCATGGAGGCCGGAAAAGGGTGTCAGATCCCTTGGAGTTCCTGACATGGGTGCTGGGTACTGAATTCCCTCCCACCCTCTGCAAGCCCAGGAAGTGCTCTTAACACCTGAGCTATGTCTTTACCTTACTTACTCTTTGAGGCAGGATCTCTCTGAGCCTGGAGATTACAAATTTAGCTAGACTTGATGTCCATCAAGCCCCAGAGATCCTCTTGTGTCTGGCTCCCCAGCACTGGGATTATAGGCATATGCAATGAGGGTGTTAGGATCCAAACTCGGGAACTCATACTTGACTAAAGCCCCCTTCCCAGATCCTATAAACAGAAACATAGTGACTGCTCAGAGACAATATGGGATCTCAACATAATCCAGGCCAAATTATTCCCATTACCTTTTCTGACCAAGTTATCATTAAAGCAACATAGATTAAGAAATATGGTATTCAACGCCTTTAATCCCAGCACTTGGGAGGCAGAGGCAGGCGGATCTCTGTGAGTTCGAGACCAGTCTGGACTACCAAGCGAGTTCCAGGACAGCCTCCAAAGCCACAGAGAAACCCTGTCTCGAAAAACCAAAAAAAAAAAAAAAAAAAAAAAGAAATATGGTATTCATTCAAAGCATGTAACATTCAATATTTATTAAACAAGCATGTACCAGGGATGGGGTGATGACTCAGTACTTGCCTAGTACACCCCTGGTCTGAGCCCAGAACCAAACAAATGATGTTTAAGATACTGTGATGGCTGTCAAGTAATTCATGTTAAGAGACCTATGAAGTGAGCATTCCATTTTAAAGGTGGGACAGTTTATTGCCACGACCATTCTATAACTCAGTCCAACTTCAAAGTCCTATTATTTCTTTCTACCATACCATACAACTTCCTGATAGAACTGGGTGTCTCTCAAATACAGTGTATTTTGTTATCTGCATCTGACAAGGAAGGATCTCATGACAAGCTTTATAGGCATGACTAATGTACCAAGGGCAAAAAAATAGGAGAGCATCGGTGCTGAAAGAACATTGAAACTTCACTGTAGGACTTGTGTCTACTATATGTAGGAGTCCACTAAGGAAAACTCCATTAGCAACTGATTCCCACTCAAGGGGAAGAGAAGGATATTCTGAAAAAATCCAATCCTAAGACACTGCATGGCTAAAGTAAACCTCTCCGACCATACATCACCAAGCTTTGTGTGTGCCCCTCACTCTTCCTTTTCAAAGTCCTTATGAACTTAAGAGAACATCGAAGGCATCCTTGTTGTTTGTTTTTGTGTTTTCAAGGCAGGGTTTCTCTGTATAGCCCCAGCTGTCCTGGAACCCACTCTGTAGACCAGGCTGGCTTCAAACTCACAGAGACCCACCTGCCTCTGCCTACTGGGTGCTGTGATTAGAGATGTGCACCACCACTGTCTGGCTTACTAAAGATATTCCTACCAAATCCCCAGGTGAGAAAACTTAAAAAGCAGCTAATCTAGACTGTAGGTTCCACATCTTAATTTTTGCAGAATGCAGTACAGAACACTGGCCTAAAAGAGCTCAAACAATGTTGTGGGGTGAGGGGGGGGGTAAAAAAATCAAGACTTGAAGGATAGATGTTAGCAGTGCATCTGTCTACTTGACCACAGATGCAATGTGATCAGCTGCTTCCTTAAGTTCCTGTCACCATGTCCCCTGCCATGACTGCACCATCAAACTATGAACTAAATCCCCATCCTTAAAAACAGTGAAATAAAAACTGACAACCTTTAAGGACTGGTGCAAATCAAAGCCAACTTTTTACAGGCCGAGCACATTGGGGGGAAGGGCTTTATAACAGTGTCACCAAACAGAATCTGAAGGATACGCTTTTCTTGAGGCAATTAAGATAGACACTTAGCTGACAGCCAACCCAGTGCTAATCAATGCCAGAATAGCCCAAGGGCTGACACAAGAAGAGGAAGTGACAACCTGTCCCAACCCCTCTGTTCAGCCCAAGCCAGCCTAGAATCACAACCAATTCCACAGCTCAAAACATCTCAAAGAAGAGAAGGACATCATCAGGCAGCAACATGGATGCCTGTAATCCCAGCTCCTCTCAAAACGAGGCAGAAGGATCATGAGCTTCAGGTCATCTTAAGCAACAACGGAAGGATGTGCCAGAAAGAAAGGAAAAGGAAAAAAGAGTGCACTGATACCAAAGTGGTGAAGAGGATTGTAAATGCCACTAGAGATCCCGTCAAAGGACTGGAGCTGTTTACCCAAGAAGACAAGACTCAAGAGGTCATGACATCCATCTCTAACTACCTCAAGGAATGCCATATGAGACCAAGATTCAGAGGGCAGAACTAAGACTACAACAGATTCTGGCTCTGCAGAGAGACATAAAAGAACATGGAACACCTCCAGGCACAGTAAGCTTTCTGTTTTCAATGGTATCGGTTCACTTTACCTCCAAGTGAACCCAGTGCCTTGGGCATGTTAAGCAAACACTCTAGTACTCAGCTGTATGCCCAGCCTGTGACCTCTAAGATGTTTAAAACTGGGATTTGGAATGGTTCAACAAATAAATGACAGAACAGTGAACCACTACTAACTATGGTTCCTGTCAGTCCGGCAATTTTTTAAATGTTTCTGGCACACTCTTCAAACATGAAAGTGTTTTGAAAACAAAGTACTTTAAAAGGATAAGTGGTATGTGACATTATTCCTCTCCCATCTTCTGGTGTACAGTCTCCTCCTTTTGGAAATTAAAACACAAGATTGTGTCGTATAGATGACACAGGTCAAACTTCTCTGGGACAAAGTGCTGATTTGAATTGCTACCCATGAGGAAGGGATGTTTCCTTCAAAATTTTGTGCTGTAATTCAGAACCTGTCTCCAATGAGTTATATAAAAATCTAAGCTGTGACACTATTGGCACTGGGACACCACTTCACCTTTCCGTGGGGCTCACGGTGGCTCCTCCCACATAGCTAAAAATCTGTTATCGCTTTAGCTCTGAGAGGCTGCCTTGGAAATATACAATCTAAGCGCAGCTTCTTTTTGTGTTTGTTTATCTGTTTGAGACAGGGACTCACTCTGACTGGCCTGGAACTTGTTTTGCAGACCCTCACAGAGATTTGCTTGCTCTGCCTCCTGAGTGCTGGGATTAAAGATGTGTGCCCCAACTCCGGACGCCAAAGAGCAAATTTTTAGTTTGGAATACTCAATTAGGATTTCAGCTGTAATAATTTTCTCCTTTCTCTTACACTGAGGAAAAGAAAAGTGCAAAATGAAGTGTTTATTGCTCTCCAGAGGCAGGTGCACCACAGCTGCTCAAAACCTAAAGTCAGGCCTCAGCATGGGCTCCGCTCTATCATTAACGTGGGCATTGTCACCTGACATTCCCTTCTTCAGATGCTATGCGTTATATAGAATTGAAAACAGAGGAGTAAAAATAAAACGTGGGATCAGAACCAGGGCATCTTTGTAAACTCTACACCCAGTGGTTTAATAATAGCACCCAACGTCAAAGTGTCACACCCATTAGATTATGCATCACAGTAGCATCCCTGTTCTAACACACTTCGCCATTACTAATTAAGACCTATTGTACAAGTGGGAGCAGTAATAATAGAGTGTTTACCCCACCTCGGGTCTTAAGTGCTTGTCGTATCTACCTTGACAACCCCGTGTGTTCCTGTATAATCATTACGGCTGTCGTAGCAGGAGAAGCCTAGGGATGCGCAGGTTAAGCAATTTCCCCAAGTATGGCTATAGAAATAAACGGAGGTCGGATATGAATCCAAACGACCGAACTCAAGTCCTCTGGACAATCTGATCAAACCAGCTAAATGGATAAATTTCTTCTAACACGTGAAAGAAAACTGATTTTTTAAAAGAGAACAGGGAGACAGCAGCTCCTTCTACCGCCTGGTTTCACTCGCAATTACACTGCCACACTCTTCCAATGTAACTGTAGAAGAAAATGTGTAGCAGCAGTGCTTCGGGTTTTAGTTTGAAGACCAATCGCCGGCCAATACGCAACATGAAGTTTCAACATGGGCCAATGCATAACATGATGCTTCAACGTGGGTAGATGGGCCTCACAGAACACGCGACCCACAGGTCAGACTCAAGAAGGCTGCAATGAAACTGCGTAGCCAGCAAGCGGTCGTTTCAATTTAAAAAAAAAAAAACCTTCCAGAGAGGGGTGTTTTGTTTTGTTTTTTAAAAACCACTGCATTTACTTGAAAACAGGACAAAATGGAACTTGCATATAAACACTTAGTCATCAGGACGCTCTGAAGTTACAAACCACCTCGTTCTCCAGTTCGAATCCGCGGCTAAGTTCCTACGTCTCAAGCAAAGAAAAAGGGCCGACACTCAAAAGACCAGAGAGTGCAAACACCTGGTGCCCCGGCGGAAGCGCCTCGAAGGGGAGGAAAACGAGCCCACAGCCGGGGACTCCCCGACCTGCACAGGAGGCTGGGTCCTGGGGACTTTTCCGGGTCCTTCCCCTCCCCTCTCCTTCCCCCGGCGGTCGGTGTTGACATCTACAGGCTGCCGGGACCCCGCGCGTCCCCGAGGCCATGGGGAAAGGCAATGGGGAGCAGGCGGCGGGGTGACAGGCCAGAGGCCGAGGAGAGGAGCCCAGCCCGGCGTCCCCGGGGTCTGCACCTGCAGGGTGGTGATGTGCTTGTCGTTGAACTTGTTCTCGCAGTAGCGCAGCACCAGCGACGTCTTCCCCACGCAGCCTTCCCCGAGCAGCACCACCTTGAAGGAGTAGGCTCGGCCCGCCGCCGCCCCGCCGCCGGCCGCAGCCATCCCGCCGCTGCCCCGCCGCCCGAGCCCGGCGCCGCGCCGAGCCCCGCACCGCCGCCCGGGGCCCGGCTCTTCACGTCCCCGCCGAGCCCGGTGCCCGCCGCGCCCTCCGCGGCCGAGACCCAAGAGGCCCGGGAGACAGTCCCAGAATGAAGGGTCCCGGCCACCACGTCAGGCACCCGAGGCTAGGGAAGCGCTGCCTCTCCTCCCTCTAATGGCGTCTCCTTCCTCCTACGTCACACTCCGCGTCACGTGCCCGCGGTGGGCGGGGTCGGCGGCGGGCGAGCCTGGGCCTGTTCCGGCGTCCGCGGCGATGGGCGAAGCCGGTGGTGGGAAGGAGCCGGTCTCTTGGCCGCGGACCCCACTCTAGAGGAGGGGAACACGATGCAGGATGTGGCCGCCTTGCCCGGGGAATGTTCACAAAGCGAGTGACCTGCCCGGCATGGGTCATCACAAAGCCAGGTCCCGCCAAGGTGCCCTTGAGTGTCTTTCTGTGGGATCGCAAATCCGGGCTCTTGAACGTGGCGATTGTCCTCCAGGCCAGGACTTTGCTCATCTTCTAGACCTCAGCTTAAACCGGAAAGGCTTCCCTGACCACCCAGCCCTTCCCACATCCTTCCATCCCTCCTACTCACTTCCCCACTAAGATATTTCCTAACAATGGTGTGTGCCTTCTTTATCGGCGCTTACCACACTCGGTGGAATTCCAATTAGCCTGTAGGTCTAAGGGCAAGGATTGTGGAAGACAGAACTTACCTCTGTTCCCAGCCCTAAGAGCCAGGCTAAGAATGAGTGATGTTTCCTAAGTCATTAAGCCCTGCTTCCCCAGAGCTCTGTGGTCTATGCTGTGTCCTCTTAGATAGGGTCTGCTTTATTTGACGATTGTTTATTTTTCTTCATGAAATACATTTTCTTAAGAAAGCAGCCTGAATTTTTGTAATTTCGTGTCATTTAAGATGAACGTCTGTTTTACTTCATCAGACTTACTTTACACTTCAACTTAAAAAATAAAAGGCAGGCCGGACAGTGGTGGTGCATGCCTTTAATCCCAGCACTCGGGGAAATGCAGAGGCAGACGGATCTCTGAGTTTGAGGCCAGGCAGCTCTACAGAGCCAAGGCTGTGACCCAGTGAAATTCTGTCTAGAAAAACGAAAAACAAACAAAAAAGACAGTCAATTCTTTCATTCAAGGAGTATATGAATACAGCTACTACTTGGCATTCTCTGCATTGCATGAGGTATAATTATGTTACTGCCTTCAGCTTTTTATCTAAGGAAATAAGACATGGACAATCATACATTGAATACTTTTAACTTGAAGCAGTTCAGAATATTTTGCAAACATACATGGGAAGCTAGCTGAGTTAGCGTACCAGAAAGTCGCCTTTTGTTAGGAGTATCTTAAGAGAGAGGAGAGAGAGAGAGAGAGAGAGAGAGAGAGAGAGAGAGAGAGAGAGAGAGAGAGAGAGAGAGAGAGAGAGAGAGAGAGAGGAAACAGCACTGAGCACCTGAAGTATGACAAGACTGCAGACCAGAAACCCAAGTCAGGAGCATCACCTGAAGTTCAAGCCAGCCTGTTTTGCATTGTGAGTTCCAAGACAGTTGGAGCTACAAAGCAAGATCCCATTTCAACAGCAACAATAATACAGGAAAAGAATTTATGATGAGACTTGCAAGGAATCAAGGGGACAGTTCTAAAGCAGTCTTTCACCAGGTGCTAAATGTCTTATCAGATCTTTCCTTTTACAAAATTACTCTGGCTATAATTAGGAAATTGGAGAAGGATAAAATATCTATCTAGAATCAACCCTTTACAAGATTGTCTTGTAAACTATCTTAATAAATGTATCTGAGATTATATTATCTACCTTACTCCTTGCACTGGCTATGTTGACTTCACACACACTGGAGTTATCTGAAATGAGGGAACTTAACTGAGAAAAGGCTTCCGTAAGATCTAGCTGTAGAGCATTTTCTTAATTAGTGATTGATGGCGGAGGGCCCAGCCCACTGTAAGTGGTGCCATCCCTGGGCTAGTGGTCCTGGGTCCTATAAGAAAGCAGACTGAGCAAACCATGTTGAGCAAGCCAATAAACAGCACCCTCTATGGCCTCTGTATCAGCTCCTCGCTCCAGGTTCCCATTCTGTTTGAGTTCCTGTCTTGACTTCCTTTGGTGATGAACAGTGACCTGGAAGTGTAATATGATCTATGGCCTCATTTATCACACCCTGACTGTAACTATTTAAACATCTGTGGCTCCCATTTACTGAGCTCCATGGCAATAGAGACCATATCCCATTGGCAGATACAGTCATTGGCAGATAGTAGCATCCAGATAAGTATTTTTTTCAATGGTGAATGAGTGAACCAAAGATGTATAAAAGTCATTGACAATCTTCCCTCCCCAAAGAAGAAACAATAATCATCTGACTCCTCAGCTCTAGCATTTCATCAGATTTCAATAGTCAAGTTCCTTGGACAGTCATGCTAGAGACAAGTTTGGTCTTAATACATGAAAATAATGTATGTACAAGGAAAAAAGAAGACAATTTGAAAAGCAGGGATCATATACATTAAAAAGTGGTCCATAAAGCCGGGTACTGGTGGCTCATGCCTTTAACCCCAGCATTGAGGAGGCAGTGACAGGTGAGTCTCTGTGAGTTTGAGGCCAGCCCGGTCTACAGAGTTCCAGGACAGCCAAGGCTACACAGAGAAAGCCTGTCTCAAATACAAAACAAAAGAAGGAAAGAACGAAAGAAAGAAAGAGTGAAAACACGCACTTAGAGTCTTTCTCTGTTCCGTCTCTTTATTTCTTTTCTTACCTCTATCCAGATGAGTCCCTTCTATGTCTCTTCATATCTTCCTTATACATCTTTCCTGGTGTTTTCCTTCTCTCATTTTTTTAAAGTTAAATAAAGAGGGAAGAACCAGGACACAGTCACATCAGACTGAAGAAAAACCAAACTCCAACAGTGTGAATAACAAATTATCCAATGTCTAGAGGTGACTCACAATTTTATGGGCTCCTCCAAAGGGCTTGGGTCCCTTCTCCAGCTCCGCCCTCTGCAGCACACAGCTTGTCTCCTAAGCTCAGGATGGCTGCACTGTTCCTGCTGTTCTTGGTGGTTATCCCATGGTACTGACATCTCAAGAGGATTCAGTCTTTTGCTGCAGCTGGGCTGCACTTTCACCAATAGCTTCTTATGGCTCTCTTCATGGTACCAAGCCTCGACTTTTTTAAAATTATTATTTTAATTTTAAATAGCTTGTTTCACATGTCAATCCCAGTTCCCTCTCCTTCCCCTCCTCCCACACCCTCACTAGCCCCCCCAGGCTCCCACCATATCGCCACTTCCTTCCACAATGGGGATATCTAGAGTCTGTCATTTCACTCAGGGCAGGGTCCAGGCACTCCCCTAAGAGTCCAGGCTGAGAGAGCATCCTTCTTTGTGTTATAGACACACGAAATCTGTTTGCATGCCAGGGATAAACACTGATCCACTGCACAGGACCCCATAGGTTGCCCAGGCCTCCTCACTGACTCTCACATTCAGGGGGTCTGTATCAGTCCCATGCTGGCCTCCCCACTGTTGGTCTGGGGTCCAAGAGCTCTCCCCTGTTCAGATCAGCTGTCTCTGCTTGTTTTGCCAGCCCATTCTTTGCCAATTTTTTCATCAATCCTCTCTATCACTGGGTTCCTTGGGTTCAGTTCAGTGTTTAACTGTGGGTGTTTGCCTCTGCTTCCATCAGTCACTGGATGAAGGCTCCAGAATGGTTATAGACATCAAGTTCATTATCAGGAATGGGCATTCAAGGTGGTCTCTCCACTATTGCTTAGCTTGCCAGCTGGTGTCATCCCTTTAGATCACTAGAGATCTCACTGGTGCCTGATCTGTCTTCTAACCTATGATTCCCTCTTCCCCCTATTCTACTCCCCACTCAACCTTCCTGTTCTCCCATGACCTATTCTCTCTTCTTCTTCTCCCCCTCTCTTCTTCCCAGCTCCCACTCCCCTTCTCATTTTTTAAATTTTTCCCTTATAGCTTACATATCCCAGTAGAATCTTTCAAGCAATATAAAAATTACAATATGGTTATATTCTATTTTTTAAGTAAATGATTACAATGAATACAAATAAAAAAGCATGTTTTCCATATGCGATTCAGTCCCTTACATGATTAAATATTTTACATGTTACAAGTGAAAAACGAATTATTCCTAAGAATCCATGTGCATTCATATGGAAGCAACAAGCAACTTGTAATAGATTAACAGAGTGTAAGCAAGCAAACTTTTTGTTTTTTTGGACAGTTCTTTTCTTTTACTGGCAGACTGCATTTTGTGGCTACAAAGAAAGGATCAATAATTGTATTATTTATCTCAAAAGATAATCTTAAAAGAGATCTTAGAAATATCACAAACCTAAATGTTTATATATGAAAGAGAACCAGTCAGCTGTATTTTAAATCCTCAGAGTGTTTACCCACACATTAACAGTTTTTTATATCAGGAATCTGAGGGCAGAAATGGGTACAAGAAAAGAATTATCACCTTTGATCATTAACCAATTCTATCAAGAAAGGTATGTCAACCAATAGTAATTGGACTGCTTTGTTCTTGTTTCCTGACCTTAATGAGTCCCTCAGACAAATATGTGTCTTTCTAAACTTTAGATTGTCTTCTTGGGCTTTTCACCTCAAAGCTATTTAACAAAATCATCTTAATCTAACCTTACGTCATTTTTAGGGCTTTGTTTTGGGTATGATGCACACTGAAACGTGTGAACACATCTCCCAACGTTAAGATGAAAAGAGCTTGAGCTAACTGGCTTCTGGTACTCAATTATTTCTCTTAATCTTTAACCTAAGCCACAGTCCAAACAGCTCTTTGATAGAAACTCATGTGTTCTAATGGTGTGACACTTCCTTTTTTATTTTTTATTGTCTACAGCCTCTGCTGTATAGGGGGCAAGGGCAACATTTTATCCTACCTTCACCTATGTTAGTTTTCCATTAAATTAACCTCTATCATAATCCCTTATTGTACTTATTAAAAACCCTCCAGGCCAGGCGTTGGTGGCGCACGCCTTTAATCCCAGCACTCGGGAGGCAGAGGCAGGCAGATCTCTGTGAGTTCGAGACCAGCCTGGACTACCAATCGAGTTCCAGGACAGCCTCCAAAGCCACAAAGAAACCCTGTCTCGAAAAACCAAAAAAAAAAAAAAAAAACCCTGTCTCGAAAAACCAAAAAACAAACAAACAAACAAACAAACAAAAAAAAAACCCTCCATCATCAAAATTCTAAATAAGCTAACACTACTATTACATAAAACCATTGCTTCAGCTAAATAGTACAGCTTAGGAGGAAATCATCTTCATAACAATCCACAGGTAAAAATGCCCAGTAGAATGAACGGGATATTTCCATGAGATAATCACACTATGTTAAGAGCAGTGGGGATCTCCCCAGGCCCATTCACACCATGCCAGGTGCCAGAGAAAAATGGCAGCGTCAAACATGCAAACACACAGCAGTAGCAAGAGACAATCTAGAGCCAAGGCTCTCAGGGTGGCCTTGCCTATCTGAGATGCACCCATCAGAGCTTTCCTTCCTGGTGAAGTCATTTGCCATCAGCTGCTCCTCTGATGTGGCCTCTGGCAGTTAGTGTCAAGAAACAGAGGAAGGAAAGGCAGGCATGGTGGCATAGGCCTTTAATCCCAGCACTTGGGAGGAAAAGCAGGCGCAGCTCTGTGAGGAGCCAAATCTGGTCTATATAGCAAGTTCCAGGCCAGCCAGGGCTACATAGTGACACTCTGTCCCTCCAACTCCTGAAAAAACCAAACAAACAAAAAATCCAGCTCAATCAGATCAAAATGTCAATGACAAGATTAAGAAACCCTGCTTTGGGCTGGAGAGGTGACTCAGAGGTTAGGAGCACTGGCTGCTCTTCCAGACTTTGGCATTAATTTCTGTGCACGTACTGAATGCTTTCTCAGCTCTCTTTCTCTGTGTAGAACCACGCTCTACTCTCAAGTCATTTTTGTAATTGAAAATAGATTCTTGGGGCGAGGGAGATGGCTTAGTGGTTAAGAACTCTGACTGTTCTTCCAGAGGACCCAGGTTCAATCCCCAGCACCTACACAATAGCTCACAGCTGTCTGTAACTCCAGTTCCAGGGGCTCCGACACCCTCATACAGACATGCATGCAGGCAAAAACACCAATGCACGTGAAATAAAAAAAGAAAATAGATTCTTCTCTCATACTATACATCTTGACTAGTTTCCCTCCCCTCACTCCTCCTAGCTCCACACGCCACCTCCTCTCCCGTGCCCCATCCAACCCCCTCCTCCATTCCCTCTTCAGAACAGAGCAGGCCTCCAAGAGACAGCCAAACAGGACAAGATAAAATAAGACGAGGCAAAAGGCCTCATATTGAGGCTGAACAAAACCACCAAATATGCGGAAAAGAGTCCCAAGAGCAGTCAAAAACTTAAGAGACACATGTACTGTTCGGAATCTTACAAGAACACCAAGCTATCAGCCACAATATATACATAGGCAGAGGACCTGGAGACAGGACCCCTGCAGGCTGTATGCTGGCTGTTTCAGTCTCCTCTCTAGGCATTTTTTTTAAAGATTTATTTGTTTATTATGAACACAACATCTTGCCTCCATGTATGTCTGCATGCCAGAAGAGGACACCTGATCTCATTACAGATGGTTGTAAGCCACCATGTGGTTGCTGGGAATTGAACTCAGGACCTCTGGAAGGGCAGTCAGTGCTCTTAACCTCTGAGCCATCTCTCCAGCCCCTCTCTAGGCATTTCTAATCCTCCGTTGAACACTGGTCCCTTTCATCAAGGGTTACAGGAAATTCATTGTTATCCTAATTAGGTTTTTTTTTTCTAATGGAGAACAGGAGAATTCAAAACATTTCTATAATTCCTTAGAGAGATCATACTTACAGTTTTCTGTGAAAGTTTTCTACAAATTCACAAAGTTTGGGCTAACAAAATGTAATATGCAATCATTTGGGAAATGATAAACTGAATATTAGGGGTACGGTGGAATTTAAAACAGGAGTACAGTAAGAGAAAAAGGAACCTGAAAAAACAAACAAAATGAAACAAAACAATTCCTACTGCTGCCAAAGGGGAGCGCTGACGTTTAGTGTTTAGCAGAAAGGCAGGGGACTTTGACTATAAGCCAAAGCATTTTCCTTCAGGAACTTATATGTCTACTAGGGAACTATGAAAAATGTCTCCCCTCCCCCCAATATAGGTCACTAACGGCAGACTAAAGAAATGATCTTACCAAAGCCTAGCTTGGTGAGCCAAAGAGTTTATTGGTGTTACTCATAGCAGCATAGATGAGGGTAACTAGAAGGAGGGTGGTGATTTCTAAGTCAGATGAATCCCTGGAAGCCCAGCCCTGCCCAACCCAGCATGGGCTGTGGCCTTGTGGAGGCCACATTCCTGGAGCTTTCTCTCAACTTGACGATAGCTCCTTGAAATGGATTCCATCAATTACTCATTCTTATATAAACTTGGGAGAAGCCTCATGGCTTTGTAAGTTTCTGAAAACCTCATAACTTTATTAGCTGTCTGAGTCTTACCTCTAAAAGGGAATTTTCTTTCTTTGTGTAGTCCTGTGTAGGCTCTTACTGTATAGTCCTGGCTAGCCCAGAACTAGCTGTGTCAACCACGCTAGCTTCAAACTCATAGAGATCCATCTGCCTCTGCCTCCTTGAGTGATGGGATTCAAAGCATGTGCCACCCCACCCAGTGGGGAATTTTTCCTTTAGAGGAAATAGCTACATTCAGCAGTGCCAGCCCTGTGCCCAGGAAATACTTGCATCCTCGAGTTCTGCAATGTAGGGCTTTATTATTAAGGATTAATTGAAGCAAATGAGTGAAGGCTCAGTCTATAAAAGACTGTGCTGAACATGAAATTTCAGAAATGCGCTTGGGCACATGGGATTTTGACATACATGAAATTTTCTCAAAGCATTTTCCATTAAAAGCACCTAGTAAGAGTAACGGTAGACAATAATAGTTGTGGACGAATGTGAACTCCACGGGAATCAATCTTTTATTTGTGCAGCTAATCAGCAACTTGTATTGACTGCAAGACTGAGGTCTCTTGCTTCATAAGTGCATTCTCTGGTGTGGGAGGCAACAAGAGTTAGAATAAGGTGTGGTGGAGGTGTTTAATGCCAACCCAGAATACACATCTGTGGTAGTTTGAGAGTAATTGGCCCCCATAAGCTCTTGAGGAGTAGCGCTACTAGGAGGTGTGGCTTTGTTGGAGTGGGCGTGGCCTTGTTGGAGGAAGTATGTCACTGTGGGGGTAAGCTTTGGGGTCTCTCAACCTACGACTGTATGATAGTTCACTCCGTGTTGTCAGGGGAATATGGTGTTTCTTCCCAGCAATAGAGACGCTAAGACAACATTCTTTATTCTTTCAATCAGAATCAAGTACTTGTCTGTATTTTCCTCTTATGGAGCATCTCAGAAAACTGCATCTTCTAGTCTTATTTGAATCTTAACTTCCCTGAAGGTCTTCCTGGCTTTCAAAAGCCACAATTCCTCCACCTGAAACCTTTTCAACCACTGCTCACTAGCAAGCATAGTTAAGCTGCAGGTGTAAGGACTAACCACAAGAGGGCACCTGAAGCTCAGTGAAATTGACCAGATATAGGCGAATCCTTTCCAGGCTATGTTCTCTCAGTAAAAATAAGGTAACCATCAAAGATTTTCCTCTGAGTCCTTCCTCTAAGTTACTTCCCTCACGTATTATACTGCAGCAAACAACAAGTCATTAAGACAGGGCTGCTTGTCAGTGATTTTATTCTTGTGGCCTAAAACTTCATCTGTTTTGTTTCAACATTAGATGCTTTTCTCAATATACTTCTGGTCCTAATTAGACTTATTAATAGTATTCCTTTATTAGCCTTTAATGTCTATGATGATTCCTTATCTTTTGTATTGGTAATTCATTTTTTTGCATTCTCTTGTTTTTGGTTAGTCTGGCTGGACAGTCTAGTCAAATTATTTTTCTAGGAACCATTTTGTTTGTTGCATTGATTTTTTCCTCTTATTATTTTTCAATTCTTTATTTTTCACTATATATTACTTCTTGTCTTTGGCTTGTTTGGCATTCTGTGACCTCTTCTTTCTCCAGTTTCTTAAGAAACAAGCCCAAGTAACTGATTTAAGGTCTCTGTTTTTTCTTTGTTAAATGTATTTACTGTTATATATTTCCCTCTAAAAATTCATAATTTTGGCACCATGCAATTTCATTCTCATCCAGTTAGTGAGGTTTTTTGGGGGTGGTTTCGAGACAGAGTTTCTCTGTGGCTTTGGAGGCTGTCCTGGAAATCGCTCTTGTAGACCTAGTCGCAAACTCAGAGACCCACCAGCCTCTGCTTCCCGAGTGGTGGGATTAAAGGCTTGTGCCACCAATGCCCTGCAAGTCTGTTATATTTTACATTTCCCCTGGGACTTTTTGACCTCCAAGTAGTAGAAACAGTACTATCATTGTTCTCTTTCTGTTCCCAATGATTTGCATCTGAATTCCAGAATCTATGAGCTTGCATAACAGAGGGGAATTAACACTGTAGATGGATTTAAGGCTACTGATGATTGAACCTTACAAGAGAGAGATCATCCAGGAGGGCCTGATGTAAGCAGAGTGATGCCTAGAGGAGGGGGTGAGAGACCAAGATGACATCAGAAAAAAGCCAAGGCAGAGCAGCTTGGTCCATGGCTGCCAGCGAGGAAGGAACGGGAAAGGAACCATGAAACACATGTGGGTAGCCCCTCGGAGCTAGAAAAGGATGGTGCTATGAGTCTTCCGGGTTGGCATGCAGCCTTCCTCTACCTCATCTCCAGCCAGGAAGAGTCATGCTGATGCTCACAGAACTGTTAGGCAGCAAATCTGTTTTAGGCCACGAAAATAAGGTTGTCTCATTACAGGAGCAGTAGGAAGAGGTTTGATGCTTGCTGCAAACACACCAGAGGCTGACCCCTCTTTGGTTTTGCTAGCTAGCATCTACGGAAGTACCTTTTGCATACTGAAGGCATCAAAAAATAGTGTGTTAAACCAATACATAATTGAAAATCGTACTGTTGGTGGATATCTTTACTATTTGTTGTCGCTTCCTCCAACAGACACTCTTAAAAACGCAGATTTTATGGGCAATGTTATTTATTATGGCTGAATGAAAAAGAAATTAAGCTTGGCTAAAACTCAACCATTGTCTTCTCCAGTGGAAGCCCTCCGGATACCCTGTGTTGATGGGAGGAAATCGACTAATTTGTCGTCTTTATGGCCTTATAAAAAAATCCCCGTTGTGGTTTTCATTAGAAAAGCATCTTGCAATGAACTATGGGTCTGATGACATTAGGAGTAGTTTTACCGCCTTCATGTTCCCCAGCTTTCCTGGAGGGGGCTTTCTCCACCGGGTTTTTTGGTGGTGGTGGTGGTGGTGGTTTTTTTGTTTGGTTGTTTGGTTGGTTTTTGTTTTTCTTTCTTTCTTTTCTTTTTTTTTTTTTTTGGTTTATCGAGACAGGGTTTCTCTGTGGCTTTGGAGGCTGTCCTGGAACTCGCTCTGTAGACCAGGCTGGTCTCGAACTCACAGAGATCTGCCTGCCTCTGCCTCCCAAGTGCTGGGATTAAAGGCATGCGCCACCAACGCCCGGCTGGTTTTTGTTTTTCGAGGCAGGATATCTCTGTATTGTTTTGGAGGCTGTCCTGGAACTCAGGCTGGCCTCAAACTCAGAGATCCACCTGCCTCTGCCTCCCAAGTGATGGGATTAAAAGTGTGCGCCACCACCAATGCCCGGCACCACTGTTATGCAAGTTCAAGAACTTCAGTTTGGTGATTAACTAAAACTCCGGCTTCTGCTTCTACACATGAAGAATATAAACGATTCATAGGCATTAACCCCACTCCCTAACCACTTCTACCCCCATCCCCAGCTACAAACACCAGAAAACAACCCTGCCTCTGAAGGGGGTTCCAATCAAGTTCAATGAATTGTTGTGGGAGCTCTCTCCGTTTAGCCAATGGCATTTGGGGTGACTAGCCCTATGGGCGTGGTTTTCTCTGATGCATAACCGGTTTAGAACTAGGGTGGGGTGGGGGCGTCGCAGCGCTCTCATGCCCTTGGAGGTGGAAGGCTTCCTGATGCACTGTTTCGTGACCTGGTCCAGAGCTTTCTCCATTCTTCCCTGGTGGACCTGAAGAGGCAATGGCGCAATGGCATCGATTCCCACTGTAGTCGAAAGTGTGCGTGTTCCCTATTTCATCCCTAAATAAATAGTTCTTCTCCCCAAGCATCCGTGGATTTCTGGCTGTAGCAAACTTTCTGTCTAAAGGCCATTTCTCACTGGACTATTCACACAGACGACCGGAAGGGAAAGTGAAGCGCATGAATTCTAAGGGAGAGCTCCAGCAGTTTGTACAGAGGTCACCCCCCACCCCCATCTTAGAGACTAAACTCCAATCTGTGCGTGTGGAAGGTGAAACTGTAAAGCCCAGCAATGAACAACTTGCTGAGCCAGGCATATCCGCGGAGGAGTTAGCTCACAACGCTACAGCATCACTCTAATCCCGTGAGACAGCCCCGAGAGACCTCACTGAGTAAAGCCGTCAGTAGAAATCTTGAAGACTCGCTTTAACAGTGCAGCTAGATGGCTGCTATAGCGGGAAGACCTAGCCTCACTGTCAACACAAATCCAAACCATCAAAACATGAAGTTGATCCTCCTAGTCCTTAGCCGCCTGCAAGAACAAAGTGTAACTCTTTAGGAATACTGTTTAAAGAACCCAAGCCAAAAAGCCTTTGGCCTCCGAAATGGCTCAGGAGGTAAAAGTATTTGCTGTGAAGACTTATGGCCTGAGTTTGATTTCCAGGCCACTTGTGGGGTGGAGAGTAATGACTCTAGCAAATTGTCCTTGCTTCTACATGTAGTATGAAAAGGGCTGCATGCATATGTGCACACACACAAAAATATACACTAAAAATAAATACTCCTTTGAAGTTGGTGGTATAACTCGGTGATAAAGCATTTGCTTAGTATATATATGAAGCCCTGAGAGTGAGCATCAGACAGAGAAAATCAACGCATAAAAATGAGCATGGGTGGGGCTGGCCAGGTGGCTCTGTGGTTAAAAGCACTGGCTGCTCTTCCAGAGGTCCTGAGTTCAATTCCCAGCACCCACATGGCAGCTCACAACGGTCTGTAACTCCAGTTCTAGGAGATCTCATATCAATACACATAAAATAAAGTTAAATAAATAAAAAAATGTGCATGAGTAAGTTGGGGAGGAGAGAGGAGGAGAGAAGGGGAGCGAGGAGGAGAAGAACATGAGGGGAATGATCAAAATGGGGGAAGGACAGAGAGGGAGAGCAAGGAAAGAGAGATCTTGATAGAGGAAACCATTATGGGATTATAAAAAAAAATACACAAGGATGACCCAAGATAAAACTCTAAGCAATAGTGGAGAGAGTGCCTAGCTGGCCCCCACTCTGAAATCAGATTGAGGACTACCATAATTGTCATCATGAAACCTTTCTCCAGTAACTGATGGAAGCAGATGCAGAGATCCACAGCAGACCTGGCCTAGTGGGAGCTCACCGACTAAGGACTGACAGCTGGGGAACCTGCATAGGATCAAATTAGGCCCCCCTGAATGCAGGTGACAGTAGATGGCTTGGGTGGTTTGTGGGGCCACTGGCAGTGGGACCAGTATCTATTCCTAGTGCATGAACTGACTTTTTGGAGCCCATTTCATATGGAGAATTATCTTGCTCAACCTAGACACAGGGGGGAGGGCCTTGGGACAGACTTAATTGACTCCACATGGGGGCCTTACCCTCTCTGAGGAACAGATGGGGGTGGGGCTGGGGGAAGGTGGGGGGAGCAGGAGGAGGAGGAGGGGGAACTGGGATTGCTATGTAAAACAAAAAATGTGTGAGTAGCCAGGCAGTGGCATTGCAACGGCACACTTTTAGTCCCAGTACTCAGGAGGCAGAGGTAGGCAGATCTCTGTGAGTTCAAGGCCAGCCTGGTCTATAGATCGAGTTCCAGGACAGCCTCTAAAAAACAATGCAGAGAAACCCTGTCTTGAAAAAAAAAAAAAAAGAAAGAAAGAAAAACAAAAACAACAACAAAAAAACCCCAAAACAAAAAGTGTGTGTGTGTGTGTGTGTGTGTGTGTGTGTGTGTGTGTGCATGCACGCGGGGAAGACAGAAAAATCAGAGTTGGGGGAGCCTGAGGGTGCAAGATATAATGACACAAAATTGGACTGCAGGGTATGGCATAGAGATTTCTAGAGAGCTGCAGAAGGGCCCTGTCAAATGTGTGACACAGTTATGCCCTTGAATCTTGGACACCCACACTGTAAACAAGAACAATTCCTGGCAGGGAACAGCTTGTGTTCCCACAAGTCAGCCCTTCTCTTGTACAAAGCACCGGGAACTGGATCCAGCCCTCGGAGGAACTGGAGATCCGGAGCCCAGGGCCCAGCCTTCTCTGGATTCTGCATAACAAGGTTCACCCACACTGGGCTGACACTAAAGCATATTTAACTGAGCGTCAGAGCAAGACTCAGCACTCTCTAAGCGATTTGGTCCTCTTCAATGTGAAGCCAACCATGGTCGGAATCAAAAAATGTGACCTGTAACTGGGATAAAAAGCAGATAAAAAGGAGATGAGATCGGCAGGCAAAGATGTAACAGCGCATATTATGATTTTTTAAAAAAAATGTGCTCACAGAATTAGAGAAAAATATGAATAAAAGGAGAAAAACAGGAAGATATTAAAATATATTACTAGAGGCCAAGGATGCAGCTTGCATAGCAGAGAGCCTGTCTAACATGCACAGGATCAGGGTGCAGTCCCTGGCATTGCAGGAAACGGGGTTCCCTGGAGTGTTATCACTAGGGAGGTGGAAGCAGGACCATTGGAAGTTCCAGGTCAGCCTCATAGCAAACCTGAGACTGCATGAGAACTCGTCTCAATAACAGCAATAAATATGTATGTGTTGATTTTTGGATATAAAAATACAATAAATTAAAAATACAATGAATGGGATTAATAATCTATGTAAAATGCAGTCAGTCAACTGGAAAGCAAAGGCAGGGCAGTAGCAACTATCCAAGGGAAAAGGGACAAAAAGAAACTAACTGAGTCACAGGACAGTATCTACTGTACATTCATGGAACCCCGAGTCACATGTGGTGGCCCGAGCTGTGATCCCAGCACTCAGAAGGCAGAAGCAGGGAGATCTCCAGTTCATCTAGAACAGGCTGGGCTATGTCAAGAGACTTCGTATAAACAAAAAACAAGCAAAACAATCAGCAAATGGAGTCTCAGAGGGCAGAGGAATAAAAAATGTTAGAAAAATGATTAAGCGTTTCCCACAGTTCATAAAATTTCAGTATGGGGGTTAATATGATCAAAATATGTCATATGCAATTCCCAAAAAAGCAATAAAAAATTGAGGGGGGAGGAAACTGAAAAACAAAAACAAACAAAAAACCCTTAAATCCAGAGTTGAAGCAGCATAACCAAATCTACGTAAAGACTGGTTTCAAACTGTTTGAAAACAAATAGAGAAGAGAAAGCAACCAGAGGGAATATGACTTTTTTAATGTTAAAATCGCATTAGTGTGGATGCCTGTGTGTGCACCGGTCCAGGTGTGCATGTGCTGCTGTGCACACATGGAGGTCAGAGGTTGAGGGAGTCAGGTCTCACTTTTTACCATGTGGGTTTAGGGCCGTGAACTCGGGTCATGAGGTTTGGAGGTGGCAACTTTACACACAAAGCCGTCTTCCTGGCCTTTTTTGTTTGTTTGGTTGGTTGGTTGGTTTTTTCGAGACAGGGTTTCTCTGTGGCTTTGGAGGCTGTCCTGGAACTCGCTAGGTAGACCAGGCTGGTCTTGAACTCACAGTGATCCGCCTGCCTCTGCCTCCCGAGTGCTGGGATTAAAGGCGTGCGCCACCAACGCCCGGCGTTTGTTTGTTTTTTAAGTGACAGTTTTCTTACAAGAAGCTATGCAGGTCATAAAACAGTGGAATGACATATATTTAAAGTGCTGAAATCAGAGTTCTTCAGTTTGTAGATTCTTGTAATACAGTTCCTGCTGTCGGCTTTCATGCTTAAGAAGTCTCCGTGTCTTTATTTGGGAGCTGGTAGCTCAAAGAAAGTCCAACTCTACAACATCACTCAGAATATCAGACATAAAATGGTTAAATGAAGTAATATATAAAAATGATATATAAAAATTTTATGGTAAAGTGATGTTGTGACCGAGTAGCCAAGAGATTAATACCAATAATACACTTAGAGGAGGGGACCGTAATCAACAGCACCAAAAATGGCTCAAAGCCAGCCGGGCATTGGTGGCGCACGCCTTTAATCCCAGCACTCGGGAGGCAGAGGCAGGCGGATCACTATGAGTTCAAGACCAGTCTGGTCTACCGAGCGAGTTCCAGGACAGCCTCCAAAGCCACAGACAAACCCTGTCTCGAAAAACCATTTTAAAAAAAAAGGCTCAAAGCCACGCCTCTCCTACCCCTGCCCCCGCCACCAGGCTGGCAAATGTCATATGCACTGTGGGTCATCATTATAGATGGTTGTGAACCATTATGTGGTTGCTGGGAATTGAACTCAAGACCACTTAACCTCTGAGCCATCTCTCCAGCCCCTCGGCTGCAGCTTTATAAATGACCTTAGTCCGGCAAGAGAACGTATACATTAACGTGACCCATTAGAAGGAAGCAGGTTTACTGCTTACAGATAGGTGGCAGAGATGAAAGCCTGGGATGTTCCCTGAAACGGTTCCCTGGGGCTCAGAAATTGCGCTGGGGCAAGTGCGAGTCTCACTTCTGTGATCCCAACTGGGCTACCACTGGGGAACCCTGAAAAGAAGCCAGCTCTGTGGTACACATTTCTGGGCAACATGACGCACTGGGTAACATTTTGAGGGACACCGTGTTTTCAGAGAAAGGGGAACAAAAACAAGCTGTTCTGGAAAATTCCTCTGTAGCCACTACAGTGGCCAACAGTTTTCAGTTTGGCAATCGCCACATATAGCTGGGGCCCACTGTGATTTTTCATTTCTAGTAATTTATCTTTGTGGAACTTGAACTTTATTACAATTTTAATTAACGATACTCAAATTATTCTCTTCGGGGAAGGGTTATTTTGTTTACAATTTTTCTTTTTGTCCTTACTATACAGACCATCTTCAATTACGGAGATTTTCTTTCTCTCTTTTTTTTTTTTCAAGACAGGGTTTCTCTGTGTAATCCTGGCTGCCCTGGAACTCACAGAGATCCACCTGCCTCTGCATTCCAAGTGCTGGGATTAACGGAGTGTGCCCCAACTGTCTGGCATCGCTTCCTAAAATTCCTTCTTAGAAATGGAAGTCTACCTAGTGAGAGAACAGCTGTGACTGGCCACCTCAGCTGTCCATCTGAACCTGTCTTCACAAAGCCCTCTTGCCTCCTTATATGTGACCCGTGAGACCAAACCCTTCAAAGGAGTGAGAAGGTAGTCGGGGTTCAGTCACACTAGGCAGCTAACCCTGGAGACCATTGCTTCAATCCCACTTTAAAGATGATTTTGTGTTTGCAGGTGGGTCTTGTGCATTAACCACTGCCCTTTTACTGGGTCAGGCCGGCTCCTAGGCAGAGGGGACACTAAAGAGAATGCTTCAGGGCAGAGGAAACTGACAAAAGCTTCCTCTAAGTTCCCTTTGCTCCAAGATAGACTTGGAGGTTCTGACAGTAAAGCCAGGGTGTTGGAGACCTAGTTCCTGCCTCCTGAGACTCCTGGCTCAGTACCCAACCTTCCCTCCTGCTTCCTAGGCTCTCTATTCCCCTAACAGGATGGGGAACTTGGCTTTGGAGTTTTTCAGCTGCCTGTTTCTCTCTATTCCCAAACCTCCACTTGGCCATTGCCTACTTTTTGTCTCTCAGAAAAATATTCATGACCATTAAATTGAACCAGGTCCCTCTTGGTCCCTCTATTATAACCACTCACCAAAGTGTAGCTGTTGCTGTGATACGGATCAAGGCATCTCATGGATTGGGCATAGGGTTCCAGAGGGATAGGAACCAGTCATGGCCAGGAGGCATTGCTGCAAGAACTGGTTCACATCTTGAACCACGAGCGAGCATGAAGCAAACAGAGCATCTTAGAGCCCACCTCCAGTGACATACTACCTCCTAAGCCTCCCCAACAGCGCCACCAACTGGGGATAGGATGTTCAAACACTAGAGTCTGTGGAAGGGCGTTCCACTTAAACCACCACAAGCAACCACAGGGTTTCTTTTCATCACAACATGGAGTTATTCAATTGTGGGATAGCTCCTAGTAATCTACAAACGTCATTTATTTTTCTCTTCTTCCTTGTCTCAATGCCTTATGCCCAGATGATGAGAGTTGTTAAGTATTAAGTTTAATTAGTGATTAAAAGATTGAAATGTAACTGGGCATGATAGCACACACCTTCAGTCACAACACTCAGGAGGCAGAGGGAGGTGACTCTCTATGTGTTCTAGTCCAGCCTGGGCTACAAAGTGAAACTGTTTCAAAAAAAAAAAAAAAGAAAGGAAAAGAAATTGAGCATTAAAAAGAGTTTTTGATATCTGTTCTAGATTGTTTGTGGTATTGATGAGGAAAAGGATGGCTAAGTGCTTTTATCAGTTAGTATTAATATTATAGCAATAATATTAATTATCCAGTTAATTAATAATGGAGAGAGCACTTAGGCTAATTTCTTCTATTTCTCAGCCCAATGAAATTTCTATTAATAAATTATTTGCTACTAGAGACATAAAACAAGAAGGTCAAGAAAGTAGCAAATATATAAGATACACAAAGGTTTAATATGATTATTACTGAGATCGATGACTTTACGGCATAGTAATCTAAAACAAACACCAGAAGCTGTAAGCCGGCTCAGAAACTCAGGATACAACCAAACAGGATTGGCCAATAAATAAATAAATAAGTCAAAGAAATGTTTCCTAACAATATTCTCCTATTTTCATAGATTGTGCTGATGGAAACAGATACAGAGATCCACAGCCAAGCCTTGGGAGAAATTGGAGAATTCCGTGGATGAAGGGGAGAAAGAATTCTAGGAACCAGAGGAATCAAGGGCATCACAAGAAAATCCACAGAATCAACTAACCTGGGCTCATAGGGGCTCACAGAGACTGAACTGACAGCCAGGGAGCCTGCATGGGCCTGACAGAGGCTTCTGTATATGTGTGACAGTCGTGTAGCTTGGTCCTCTTGTGGGACTCCTAGCAGTGGGAACAGGCGCTGTCAATGACGGTGTTATCTGCTTTGGGGACCCTTTCCACCCACTGGGTTGCCTTGTCCAGCCTTAATAGAAGAGCAAATGACTAGTCTCACGGCAACTTGATGTGACATGGCTGGCTGATATCTATGGGAAGCCTGTCCTGTCCTTTTTCTGAAGAGAAACAAGTGGAGGAGTGCAGGGGGTGGAGGGGGAGAGGGGGAAGGAGGGGAAACTGCCGTCAGGATGCTAAAAACGAAAACAAAAAATAAATAAATACAAAAAAAGAAAACTGTAAGCTTTGGTTCACATTGGCATTTGTCACCCAGGACTTTACCTGTCAAAATTTCATCCCCACTGTGAGGTGCTGGAAACTTCATCTGACTATACCGTTTAGAAAGATGGGCCTCTGGGAGGCGTTGAAGGTAGAGAAAGCACAAATGAATCCTGGTGGTGGAGGAGACAGAGGAGAGGCAGGAAGAGAAAGGAACGCACAGGCCTGCTCTGACTCTCCCGGTCAGTCAGGCTCCTCATTGCCTCAGGGCTCTGCCGGCTAGGAGGCTGTCACTAGACTTGACCTCTCAACAATGAGCCTGTAGAACTATGAGCCGAATAAGCCTCTCTTGTTTGAGTTTAGCCAGTGTAATGTTGCGTTATCAGTAATGGGCAATGGCTGAGTGCAGAATGGTTAGAAACTGAACTGAGTTAGCAGAAGTGAAGAGGTTTGGGTTAACTTTTGTGAAGTGTTGCTCATCTTTGCTCTAGGTTACACTACGGTTTGGAGCATGCCTACCTCCTCACCAAAGAAATAAGCCACCTGCACTCACTGAATCCCCCATCTTAAACGACCCGACTTACTTCCACAAACCCAGAGACTCGGTACCACCAAGTTTGTAAATGGTAACACCAGGATTAAACCCACCCTGGTGACTCCCTGTCTGACATGTGACTCGGAAAACTGATGTCATGGGGCGAATTGACAAGTGATAGACTGAATCACAGTTTTCATGGAGAAACCCTGGAGCAGAAGCCAGTAAACTGACACATTAGGACAGGCTCAGTGTAGGCTAGCTTGAGAATTACTACCTCCTGAGGGGCCTATGAATAAGGCAACAGCTTACATTTCCCTAAAATTCACCTCCAGGAACTGTATCAGGTGCTCACTGTGAGGTCAGAGAAAAGTCCCTCTGTGGGACTTCTTTGAAACAGGTCCTGAAATTTTGGTTTTCCTCAACAGGGTTTTTCTCTCAAAAGACATTGTTTTCCTAAGCCTAAGCACTTGGGATTTACCAAAGCATACCTGACCTCGGGGAGAGAAATACCCAGTGCCAGCTAGGCTCTGGCCCTTTCGGTGTGGAAATACCCAATTGCGCTTTACTCCAAGACCAAGCCCTAATTACAGACTCCCAGAACAACTCTCATAGCTTGCAACCACTGGACACCTGCCTAATAACAGAAGACTACAGTTAAAATGACTGCAATTCTCAGGCTTTCTTCTTCAATTCCTACTTGAGGAAAAGGCTACGTGGAGGGAGTGTAGAAACAAGCACCTCGAGGGAAATTTGAGGCTCTAACATAACAGCAAAACAAATAAGAAAACAATTCATGTCTTAGACAAGCATAAAGCAAAAGGGCTTATCTACCTCAGGTCCCAGTGGCCTGATACTTGGAGTCGGCCTTTCAACTGCCAGAACATGTTATACGGAAAAACCAGTCTGATCACACACACACACACACACACACACACACACACACACACACACACACACACACACACACACCACAGCAAAACAAGACTTAGAGATAGCTTGGCATGGTGGCAATATTTTGGGAATTTTTTCAGGAAGATGAAGAGCTCCAGGCCAGCTTGGGAACTGGGACAATGCAGCAAGGTTGTGTGTCCCACCAGCCCACATACACACCCACATCCCAGATCAAACCAAACCCCAACCATACGAAACCCAGAATACTTATTCAGACCTAGCTAGATTCTGGAACTATTGTAACTGGAACACTGGAGCAGACGCTGTCCATCACCTCATATGCCAGTGTGCAGAGGCTGGGATAGAGTCTCTAAGATAGATTTTCTTTAAAGAGTGGCTGTTCGGAGAAAGCTGCACACATCACTAAGAGACTGCCGTACATCTCGTCTCCAAGCAGCAGACTAGTCAAGGAGGGGAAACAAAGATGATTAATCATTATAAAACCCAGATTCGGCACGTCTCTGAGACCTGTGGTATCTGTGTTTCTCTTGTCACCCTTATACCCTTCTTTTTGTCTCTACACATCTGAGCTCAGGCACTACTTGGAATACTGAGTCTAACTAGTATCTGCTAGTACTAACCCAATATTGCTACTCCAGGCAGGGGGCTGGAGAGTTAACTCAGAACACGCAATTCATCAGCAGTGTGTATGGGGCCATGCAGACGGCTCAGTGGCTGGGGGAGGGCGAGCCATTCTTGGTTGAAGATATGGGCACTGATATGATCCCTGTGTTCCCCTGCACCGCCTTATACGCATGCGCATATGGTCAGCACTAACTGGACTTGGCACTTATAGAGCAAGTGTGGGGCTCAGTGTATAAAGACCAGTGTGAGTGACACAAGACACCTAGATCCTGTGTAAAATTGCACTTCCCATGATTATTCAGTCAAGGAATAAAGGGAGTAAGGGGCTTGAGTTAGGGTTTAAAACCTGTCCTCAGTCAGGGCACCTGCCACTCTAGGCTGATACTAGACCTCTAGAGGTTGGGAAGTAAATTGCGTAGCCTTCGCTATTCTCGGTCTTGTTACTCTTGTTATGAAATGAGGGTCTGCCATGTTTCTGTCACATACAAACTATGCTTCCTGATAGAGTCAGATACCTTTCCTCCTCTACCACGGGGGTGGGCTGGGTGGGGAGGGTGGGGGGAGAGAGAGTGCTGTGGGGGTGGAACACGATGACAGGATGGAAGCAGAACAAAGACCAACCATAGTGACTAGGTCACCTTCCTTTCATAGAGCAACAACAATAAGTATAAAAGGAGCAGAAGCATCTTGTAGTTCTACAGACTTAGCTGCCAATCAGTAACTTACTGCTCCAACTAGAGGTAACATTTGATCCTTCAAGAGACAGGTACTATTCATAGCCTACTTTATGGATGGACAGCCCAAGCCATGGAGAGGCTAAGAAAGCAGGGTCAGAAAGTTACAGTGGCAGGGCTAGGGTTTAACACTGTTGTGTAGGAAGACAGGGCTTCTCAAAAGTGACACTCGGTGTACTAGCTCTCAGTTGCTGCTATAACAAATTAACACAAACTCAAGTGGCTTGCTATAGAACAAATTGAGTTTCTAACAATTCTATAAGCCAAAAAATAAATAAATACATAAATAATTAAAAGAAGTCAATGTGTCGGTGGGGCAGTGGTCCTACATTTCTAGGGCCCATGGAGCAGAATATTTGCCCTTCCCAGCTTCTGGAGGCCACCCTCCCTCCCTCCCTTCAGCTTGGCATCTTAACTCTTTCATTGCTGCATTTCTTTCTTTGACCATACCAAGGGTTTTGTTTTCTGATTCATTTACTAATTTGAATTTTGTTTTTTTTTTTAAAAAACATAGAATTTACCATTTAACTTCCTTGGGATGTATATTTTCATAGTGCTTGGCATATTCACAAATCTGTAGCACCTTTGTCACCTTGGGGATCTGAAGTCTATACCCATTAAATAATTCCTCCCCGCTGGTACCTACCATTTCATTTTAAACAGATGTTGTCTATTTTTATTTTGTGTGTATGAGTGTTTTCCTGCAAGCATGTGCACCGTAAAGACCAGACCAGGACATCAGATCCCCTGGCTATGTGTTGCTGTTTTACCTGATTAGTTTAATAAAAAGCTGAGTGGCCAACAGCTGGGCACAGGCAGGATAGGTGGGGCTGGTGGGCAGAAGAGAAGGGGAGCCAGTCAGCCAGCCAGGGCCAGCCTGCCATGGAGGAAGCAGGAAAGCAGGGTAGACAGTGTAGACGAGGTAAAGCAGCCTTGGGACAGCACATAGATTAATAGAAATGGCTTAATATAAGTTTTAAAAAACCTAGCTAGAAACAAGCCTAAGCTAAGGCCAAGCATTCATAATTAATAGTAAGTCTCTGTGTTAGGATTTGGGGGCTGGCGGTCCAAGAAAGCCTGCTACAGTTGTGAGCTGCCATATGGGTGCTGGGAATGGAACCTGGGTCTTGTGGAAGGGCAGTAGGAAGTTTTAACAGATGACCCAGCTCTCCACTCTCTGCTATCTGCCATTTCTATTTCCTGTTTCTGTGGGCTTTATTTCTGTTATTATTATTATTATTATTATTATTATTATTATTATTATTATTAACATAGAGTCTCAGGTAGCCCAGTTGCCCTCAAACTTGCTAAGCAGCCAACAATGACTCTGAACTTGTGATTCCTTTGCTTCAACCTCCTGAGTCCTTGGGTCACAGGCACAAACCATCATGCCTGGCTTATGTGGTGCTGGGGTCAACTCCAGCGCATCACACACACCAGGCAAGCCCTCTACCAACCGAATTACATTCCCAGATCCTACTCTAGCTGTTTTGAGACAAATAAGACAGTGTTTTGTTACACAGCAGCATTCCTCTACAGCCTCTGCTTCAGTCCCTGCTTGGCTTCCGTCAGATGGACTGTGATGTGGAAATGGAAACTAAGTAAACCTTTTCCTCCCCCATGTTGCTTTTTGGTCACCGTGTTGACATAGTAACAGAAAGAAAACTTTCTGTTTGCAGAAGTTACCTTTGGTTTTGGCTATTCAAGGAACCATTGCAGATCACATACTGTGGCACTTTCCCCGGATATTTTCTCCTTTTGTTTTTTATTTTCTTGACAGGGTTCATCTGTGTAGTTTTGGAGCCTGTCCTGGAACTCACTCAGTAGACGAGGCTGGCCTCAAACTCACAGAGATCCACCCGCCTCTGCCTCCTGAGTGCTGGGGTTAAAAGCGTGCACTACCACCACCACCACCCAGATATCCCCTGATATTTTCATCATGGACATTTATCATTTTATGTTATAATTTCCATTAAAACTAAGACTTTAAAACGAATTTCTCCTAATCTTTGTAAATTGCAATTCTCAGCGTGATTTCATTGCTGTCTAAGCTGATACCCACTTTTCCTAACACCATTTGTTGAAGAGCCTATCTTGCACATCATCTGTTCTTGGCAGCCTTCTTGAGGCTTCATTTGGCTACATGTAAGAGAGTTTATTTCTGGGCTCTGCTCCAGTTCTCGGATTGACTTGTCTCTTAATGTCAGTGCAAGCCTGGCTGGTGATTCCTAGCTTTGTAGTATGTTTCAAAATAAAGCAACATTGAGTATGGCCATTTAACTAATTGAAGTCCATAGAGATTCCATGTAATGTTACTGTTTTGGTAAAAACTGTCATTGAGATTTGAAGTTTTGTTTTGTTTTGTTTTGTTTTTCTCCCGAGACAGGGTTTCTCTGTGGCTTTGGAGCCTGTCCTGGATCTAGCTCTTGTAGACCAGGCTGGCCTTGAACTCACAGAGATCCACCTGCCTCTGCCTCCTGAGTGCTGGAATTAAAGGCGTGTGCCACCACCGCCCAGCGAGATTTAACGTTTTTAAATGCCATTATTATTGTGTGTGTGCATGATGTGTGAGTGTGTGTGTGTGTGTGTGTGTGTGTGAGAGAGAGAGAGAGAGAGAGAGAGAGAGAGAGAGAGAGAGAGAGAGAGAGAGACATGTGAGATCAGAGAACAACCCGTGGAGTTGGTTTTCTCCTTCCACATTTACATTGGATGCAGGACTTAAACCCAGGGTTACCATCTGCTGAGCCATCTCACTGCCCCTCACAAAAATGTAAACAAGGTATCTTTTAACCATATTAAATTTTCTTATCCATGGGCATAAGAAGTTTCCCTTTCCTTAAATATGCATTTATTAATAAAGAAATATATATTTACATTTGTGTGTATGCACACACACATGCATAGGTCAGAGGACAACCTTAAGGACTTGTTCCTCTCCTTCCATCATAGGCGTCCCCAGGACGAAGCTCAGGTCATCAGGCTTTGTGGCAAGCTCCTTTACCCACTGAGCACTGAGTCATTAGCATGAGCTAATTTCTTTCTGATTTGTTGAGTGTTGTATGATCAGAGTGCTAGATAGCAAATGCTTTATCTGAACCAACTGTGATAATTTTGTGGGTGTTTCCCCTTCTTTATTAATGTGATATGCTACACTTATGGGGTTTCATATATTAACTTTGCTAATATGTTTGAGGTATTTTACAGCAATATTCATCAGGAATATGGATGCATCTTTTTTTTTTCCACCAGTGTCTCTTAGTTTGATGACGTTAAAAGACTGAGCTTCTGCTGGGCCGTGCTGGTGCATGCCTTTCAACACTTGGGAGGCAGAGGCAGGCAGATCTCAGTGAGTTCGAGGCCAGCCTGGTGTACAAAATGAGCTCCAGCACAGCCAGGACTGTCTCACAAGAGAGAGAGAGAGAGAGAGAGAGAGAGAGAGAGAGAGAGAGAGAGAGAGAGAGAGAGAGAGAGAGAGGGAGAGAGAGAGAGAGAGAGGGAGGGAGGGAGAGAGAGAGAGAGAGAGAGAGAGAGAGAGAGAGAGAGAGAGAGAGAGAGAGAGAGAGGGCGGGAGGGAGAGAGAGAGAGAGAGAGAGGGCGGGAGGGAGAGAGAGAGAGAGAGAGAGGGAGGGAGGGAGAGAGAGAGAGAGAGAGAGGGCGGAGGGAGAGAGAGAGAGAGAGAGAGAGAGAGAGAGAGAGAGAGAGAGAGAGAGAGAGAGGGCGGGAGGGAGAGAGAGAGAGACAGAGACAGAGAGAGACAGAGAGAGACTGAGGACTGAGCTTCGAAGAGTTGCTGCCTCTTGGTTTTCAGATAGAACCTGTGTTAAACTTTTGTTTTAGCATCTGACAGAAATCTTTAGTGAAGACATCTGATCTGGGCTTGGGAGAGGGTTTGTGACTAGTGATTTGTCTTCTTACTATTGACTTAGGTTTTCTGCTTCTTCATAATTCCATCTTGGTTTGTTGTCTGTTCCTAGGAATCTTTTGACCTTTTTATTAACATAACTTAGTGTTATAAAATTTAGATATTTTGGCCAGATGTTGGTGGCGCACGCCTTTAATCCTAGCACTTGGGAGGCAGAGGCAGGCAGATCTCTGTGAGTTCGAGGCCAGCCTGGTCTACAGAGCGAATTCCAGGACAGCCTCCAAAACAATACAGAGAAACCCTGTCTCAAAAAAAAAATTAGATCTTTTGGCAGGGCAGTGGTGGCGCATATCTTTAATCCCAGCATTTGGGAGGCAGAGGCATGTGGATCTTTGCGAGTTCAAAGCCAGTTTGGCTTCAAAGGGAGTTCCAGGAAAGTCTCCAAACCTTCAGAGAAACCCTGTCTTGGAAAACCAAAATTAAAAAAAAAGAATTTAGGTATTTCAGTTTTAATTTGTGTGTTTTTATACATGAGGATGGTACCCATGGAGACCAGAGATGTCAGATCCCCTGAAGCTGGAGTTACACATGGTTGTAGGTCACCCAGTGTGGGTGCTGGAAACTGAACTTGAATCCTCTGGAAGAGCAGTATTTACTCTTAGCCATTGAACCATCTGATGCTCCAATCCTCTGTCTAGACTATTTCTTTAACTTTAGTTATTTGTATTTTTTTCCTTTTTTTGTTTTTAGCTCAGGAGTTTGTCAATTTTGTTGATATCTTCAAAGACTAGTCCTTTTGTTGTTTTGCTTTAGGTTTGTTTTTTTTTTTTCTTAGTTCCTAGAAAGGTTGTCAGCTTGATTTTGTATCCTCTGGTTTTAAATTATCCATTTGACAGTCGGATATTTCCTTAGTGCTACATTTGTTGCATTTCACAAACTTTGTTACACTTTCTTCTTTTTTTTTTAATTTAAATTAGAAACATGTCAATCCAGTTCCCTCTCCCTCCCCTCCTCCCTTACCTCCTCTCCAATCCCCCACCCAATCCCCACTCTACTCCCCATGGTGGGTGAGGCCCTCCGAAGTCTGTCATATAATCCCGGGCAGGGCCTAGGCCCTCCCCCATGTATTCAGGCTGAGAGAGCATCCCTCCATGTGGAATGAACTCCCAAAGTTCATTCCTATGCCAGGGATAAATACTGATAAATACCCAACACCCCATAGATTGCCAAGGCCTCCTCACTGACACCCAAATTTAGGGCTTCTGAATAAGTCGAATACTGGCCTCTCAGCCATCAGTTTGGGATCCATGAGCTCCATCTTGTTCAGGTCAGTTGTTTCTGTGGGTTTCACCAGCCCAGTCTTGACCCTTTTGCTCATCACTCCTCCCTCTCTGCAATTGGGTTCCAGTTCAGTTCAGTGTTTAGTGTGGGTGTCTGCCTCTGCTTGCATCAGCCACTGGATGAAGACTCTAGGATGGCACATAAGGCAGTCTTCAATCTTATTATTGAGGAAGGGAATTTAAGGTAGCCTCTCTACTATTGATTAGATTGCCAGTTGGTGTCATCCTTGTAGATCTCTGGAAATTTCACTAGTGCCAGATCTCTCCTCAAACCTATATTGGCTTCCTCTTATGGTATCTCTCATCCTGCTCTCCTCTAGTCTCCCCCCCCATCAACCTTCCTGCTCCCCCATGTCCCCCTCTCCCCTTCTCTTTTCCTCCTCTCTTTTTGCCAGCTCTTCTCCCCTCCCCCTATGCTCCCAATCCACTCAGAACATCTTGTCCCATTCCCCTTCTCTGGGGTACCATGCATATCTCTCTTAGGATCCTCCCTGTTTCCCAGACTTTCTGGCGGTGGGGCTGTAGGCTGGCATTCCCCTGCTTCATGTCTAAAATCCATATATGAGTGAGTACATACCATGTTTGTCTTTTTGTGACTGGGTTACTTCACTCAGGATGGTTTCTTCTAGTGCCATCCATTTGTCTGCAAATTTCAGGAACCCATTGTTTTGTTTCTCCCACTGAGTAGTACTCCATTGTGTAAATGCACCACATTTTCTCTATCCACTCTTCAGGTGTGGGGCATCTAGGTTGCTTCCAGGTTCTGGCTATTACCATTCTTTCCATTTTTGTTTGCAGTGTTTCCCAGTATTTTGTTAACTCTTTGCTTTGTTATTTTAAAATGTATTGCTTAATTTCTATATATCTATGTGTTTCCAGACTTGTGTTTTTGAGATAGGGTCTCACTACGTAGACCAGGATGAACTAGAACTCTCAAGAGGTCTGCATATGATTTCTAGTGCTGGTATTAAAGGCCACCACCACCCAGCTGTCTTTTTCCATCTTTTCAATTTCAGTTTATGGGCATACTTAGATAAATCAAGCATCTCATGGAAAAATATGATTAGAACTTAAAAAAGAAAGTATTAAATCAACATATGCCTTTGATTATAGATTTTAATAATTTATGTTTAAGGCAAAAATTGGTAGGGAAATACTGTCATTTAGTTATTTCTGTATGTTTTTTACATTCTCCCGCCCTCCCTCTGTGTGTGTGCGCGTGCATGTGTGCGTGCGTGTGTGCGTGTGTGTGTGTGTGTGTGTGTGTGTGTGTGTGTGTGTGTGTGTGTGTGAAGACAACCTGAGGGACTCTGTTCTCTCCTTCTACCATGTGCTTGTTGGAGGACACAGCCCACCACGGTGGGAAAGATGTGGTAGCAGAAGCTTGAATGATCTGTTCTGGTCGCATCCACCTCGGGACTCAGGGAGATGAATGTTCAGCGGTCATAGCCTCTACAGTTAAAGCACAGACTGTGGGAGATAGTAATTCTGCACGGGAGAACCTGAGGGTGCCTCTTACAGAAGTGCCATTGAGATGATTTCTGTAAGATAACAAAAGAGGAAGGGAGAGTTCCAGGCTAGAGAGCAGGACAGAAAGGAAAGGGGGCACAAACACCAGAGAACTTAGTATGCTCACTTTGTGAGCGGCAAATGTCTGTCTTAGCTATACCTGGGCAATGGGCATGTGAGCTTCCTTAAAATTCTGTGTTCCAGAACTGCATGAGAATATGAGAATGCTGACATATAACAAGATGTTTGGATGTAAAATTTAATCCTAAGACAATAAGACACAACCCTAAAACAATATGACATTTTTTTTTTTTTTTGGTTTTTTGAGACAGGGTTTCTCTGTGGCTTTGGAGGCTGTCCTGGAACTAGCTCTTGTAGACCAGGCTGGCCTCGAACTCACAGAGATCCGCCTGCCTCTGCCTCCCAAGTGCTGGGATTAAAGGCGTGCGCCACCAACGCCCGGCAACAATATGACATTTTAAAAAGAATCTTTCAGAGTTTTTTTTTTTTTTTTAATCAGGGTCTCACCATGCAGCCCTGGCTGTTCTGGCACTCACTATGGAGAACTCACAGAGATCCTCCTGCCTCTGCCTCCAGAGTGCTGAAATGAAAGGTGTGCACCACCACACCCCTGGTCTCTTAGTTCTAAAACATTTCAAAGAATATTTTAGGGGGCTGAGAGGTGGCTCAGTGGTTAAGAGCGTTGTTCCAGAGTCACAGAGGGTATCCCATCATGCCTGTAACTCTAGCTCAGGGACTCAGACACCTTCTTTTGTCCTCTGCACTCAGGTGCACAGAAACACACAGACATGTAGCAAAAACAAAGCAAATCTTCTCTAAAAAGAGTGTCCACATTTATAAAATTTTAGAGAGCAACCCTTTAGAAAAACAGGAGAATGGACATTCTGTGTTGTCAGAAGAGTAAGCCCAGAAACCCTGCCTTGTCGGTCTGTCATTCCTCCTACACTGAATGCCTGACTCATTGGTTTCAAACTCATTCGTATTGTTTGACACAACTGAGAAATGTTGGAATCATTACAGCCCTCAGAAAGTCAGGTAGCCAAACTGGTATTTCTTGTCCATGCCTACCCCTGCTGCAGGACTATACTCCCAAGTCAGCCAAATTAACTCAACAAATGCTTACTGAATTATTCTGTATTACTGAGATGTTCAGGACCTCTTGGAATTAAGGCAACAGACACTGTGTAAGCAGATTAAATGACTAAGATGCACAGTGTGCATTTGTTTCTTTGGCACGGTGTAATTCGTCTGGGATATGCTTGCTAGGACAGTTCATTCTCATTGTGATGACACCGGAACAGCAGCTACAACATAAGGAGGAGAGATGAGCAGGCCCTAGAGTCTGCATGGTGAGAAGGCAGCAGCTGCTCAGACTGCAGGCACGTGACCAAGTCCAGACACCTCATTTCACGTGACTTTGCACTTCACAAGACTGGGATGTAACTGAGGTGGGGTTGCCAGTACCCTATGTGTACAGCAGAGTTGTCAGAAGAGACTCGCCCGCGGAGTAGGCCTCACACTAGAAGAGCACAGAACTGTCTGACCTGCCTGATCTAAAAGGGGCCTTGGCAACAGTGTCTGGAAATCCGGATAGCACACTCATGTGCAGAACTTTAAAGCCCAGTTTGGACTGCACCACACACATCAGCACTCTCTACAACACTTCCAGGCACTTCCAACGTATACCCAGAGTTAAAAGACAGTGCTTGTGAATGGCTGCACTGGTGATTTCAGGACTAAGGGTTCAATTGCTTCATTTTCTTTCCAGATCAGTAGGTTTTAAATAGATAAGCTACCTCAGGAGACACTATTAGAAATAGTAAGCAGTATTTATTCACTCTGGTAGCACTTTATCAGGGAGTTCTTCCTTGATTTCATCAAGGATGGAAATGGGGAGGGGAAGAACGGGAAGGGAAACACGACGAGGAACATTTTAAGATATTTAATAAAATAACCTGCTCCTTCAAAACCTCTTCTGTACAAGGGAAGACACAGCGAAGAACACAGTCACAAGCAGAATTCACTGAGGCTACAAAGAGAAGGAATGCATGACTCAGAAGGCTCATGAGAGGAAACCACAGCATTTCCAGGCACTTACAAAACAGTTCAAAGTTCAAATCAAAGTAAATTAAAGAAACAATGACACTAATTTTCCAGTGACTCATTAACTGTCCCACATGGCAGTATGGAATCCAGATTCTTATGTGTATCTTAAAGACATGAATGCATATGTGGTAACTTTCTCTCAGTGCTGGGCATCCAAACCAGGGTACTGTGTGCCTGAGGCAAGTGTTATTCCCAAGCTACAGCTGCATCCAGAAGTTGCAAATTTAAATGGTTTCTTTCATAAATAACAATTTTCTTCACATTTTCTAATGTGATGAAAAAGAAATTTGCTCAAACAATTGCATCATTAGCTAGGAGAAAGGAAACAAAATGCAGAGTGGCAATGCCTGTATAGTGGGAAAAGTTCAAGTTAGTTATTCACTGGGGCTCCCAAGTGCATGGGTCTGCCGGGCATTGGTAGCGCACGCCTTTAATCCCAGCACTCGGGAGGCAGAGGCAGGCGGATCTCTGTGAGTTTGAGACCAGCCTGGACTACCAAGTGGGTTCCAGGACAGCCTCCAAAGCCACAGAGAAACCCTGTCTCGAAAAACCAAAAAACAAAACAAAAAACAAAAAAACAAAACAAAACCAAGTGCATGGGTCAAGTCATTAAAGCAGATAGAACTTCGGGACAACTGTCATAGTGGTATGTCTCTATACTAGTGGGGAACATTTTAGGCTATCAACACACTTGGTTTTTAGGAACTGAACAAAGTAACATTTTACAGAGACCGTCTAGACTTTCAGCTCAACATACAAGCACAGAGGAAAATAACAGCTCCATCGTTAAATAAAGCTTCATGTGGCGGAAGAAAAATGTGCATAACTTGTCTGCGCTTCCACCTTTCACTACACAGACGTCAGCTGTGAAAGGAGCTGAAAGGGTAATGTAGAATCCCACCATATTCCCAAGGTTGGCAAAATTATTATTCACTAGGAAGAGGGGAAAAAAAACTTCACATTGAGAATTTGGCTGGACTCACCAGTATCAACCAATTGGGAAAGAAAGAAAGTTCACTCTCAGGGCCAAAACCCCGAAGCAGCTGTTGGGAGCAAGAGGGCGACCAAAACTGAGGAGAACAGGTTCACGGCATTGTTATCCAAGATGGGCTTCCCTGCTATGTGCTTGGTCTCCCGGGCTGGGCTGCTGACCACCAGGCCAGTGCTTTCATCCAGGCCTGAAATGGAAATGGAGGAAACGACGTGCAAGTCACCATGTTCTGATGTGGTGTTACCTTTAAAGTCCTGAGTTATAAAAGACCTTCCTGCACAGGGGGGCTTTACAGCACCTCTCATATCTCTGGAGTTCTTTAGCAATGGAAGGTCTGGCTTCCCAGTGGTCTCTCTAAGGCAATCCGGGGAGGTCCGACAGCTGGGATCATGTCAGGACCCAGTACGGTACTGCCCGCAAAGAAGGCTGCTGAGACTCATGTTTCTGCTTCTGCTGTCATGGAGGACTCAATGTGTCAGTATTGAGAGCTGCGGCTGGCGGAAGTGATCAAGCCTGCTGACCTCTCATGAATAGGGTGACGACCTTATAAAGAGGCTTCAGGGAGCTGCTGGGCCCTCTGCTCACAGAAGGACATAGCAACAAGGTGCTAGCTTGGACAAAAACGACAAGCTGTCACTGGATCCTGCATCTATTGAGGGCTTGACTACAGTTTCTGTTCTTGGTAAACCACCTGTTCTCAGGATTTTAAAACACAGCACAAACAGAATAAAACACAGGCACACTAAAACTTACACATATACATTCTCTTTTTTAAGATTGTGTGTGCTTGTGCATGGCTCTGTCTGTCTGTAGAAGCACATGTGTGAGCGCAGGTGGAGGCCACAAGAGGAAGTCAGGTCCTTTGGAGCTGGAATCAGAGCTACAGAGAGCTGGATGCGGGTGCTGGGATCCGAACTTCGGTCCTCATGATTGATGGAGCAGCAAACATTCCTAACTGCCGAGCTAACACTCCAGTTCCCACATATCAGGAGTAAACACTTAATGGTGAAGGACACTAAGGGAAGTCCCAGATAACTAGGAAGGCTAAGACAGGAAGAAAGCTTGAGTGCAGGAGTTCAAGGCCAGCCTGGGCAATTATAACAAGAGACAAGAACCTCAAGGGCAAGGACAGAAAGTCATGGTGGGGATAATTACCATGGGGAAGCAGGCCACTCTGTAGTCAGACCAGTATACTTATGAAATGCACTTGGCAAAAACAAATGAAAGGAGGTACATTAAAATGATCTCACCCAAGAGTCCTGTTTTCCTAGACTAGATGACAGCTCAAAACCAAAGCCTGTTTCCTGCACTGTAATCAATGTTCCTCAGAATTTAGAAACCTCTATGAATTAGTTTAACACAAAAGAATAAGGAAACCTGGGGGCTGGAGGGATGGCTCAGAGGTTAAGAGCACTGACTGCTCTTCCAGAGGTCCTGTGTTCAACTAGCAGCAACCACATGGTGGCTCACAACCATCTGTAATGATATCTAGTGGCCTCTTCTGGCATGGAAGCATGCATGCAGATAACAGTATACATAATAAACAAATAAAATAAAAGAATATGGAAACCAAAATTATGGAGGTTTCCCCTGTCACTTCCAGCCTTTGGGCTGGTTTCAATGATACATTTTTTCCAAGTTTTTAAAGTGTTAAAGTTTTTCATAATTCTTTTCCATCTCTAAAACAAACAAACATCAAAAGAAAACAAAAATGAGGCTGGGCTGTGGTGTGGTATACACCTTTAATCCCAGCACATGGGAAGCAGACACTAGCAGATCTCTGTGAGCTCAAGGACACCTGCTTTAAAGACCTAGTTCCAGGACAGCTAGGGCTGTTACACAGAAAAACCCTGTCTCGAAAAAACAAATAACAAATAACAAACAAACAAACAAAACAATAAAACTTAACAATAAGATGCTGTCTTACCAGAAAACTGCATGGTTGCCCCTAAGTATGAGTCCACAATTGACCCTAGTAAGCCAGCCAGACCTCCAAAGGCAATAATGGGCCACTGCGGAGCGGAGATGTCTAAGTCACTCACGAACACCAACTGTGTGAGGAAGTAGGCCAGGCCCACAAAGGTACCACCGAGGAGACTGGAGGTGAGTCCCACCACTGTGACTCCTCCGTTGGTCCCTGAGGGAGAAAAGGATACCAGATAGTCAGGTTAGTACCCAACAGATAAGGGGCACCAAGGAAGGCAAAACAACACAAAACCCCAGACTGGTCCTTGCTAATTAAAATGAACTTAAAGAAGAGAGTGCTCTCTCTTAAACAAACAAACAATCAAAAAGCAAAAAACCAACCACCTAATACATGGGGGCTGGAGCTATACCTTGTGATATAGAGTGCTTGCCAGGCATGCATGAGATCCCAGGTTCAATCCCCAGAATCCACCTCTGCCCCCAAGAGACAAAAATCAAAAAACCTGATCAGTGAAAGTTACACACACACATAAATACAAGCAAACACTGTTTAATATTTAGCTCATGGGGCCTGCAGCTATCTCCTCAAATATTCCTCATTCTTTATGGTAAAAGCATTGCAAATGCCATTTTTCTATCTTTTTTTTTTCTTTTTGGTTTTTCGAGACAGGGTTTCTCTGTATTGTTTTGGAGGCTGTCCTGGAACTCTCTGGAGACCAGGCTGGCCTCGAACTCACAGAGATCTGCCTGCCTCTGCATCCTGAGTGCTGGGATTAAAGGCATGTGCCACCAATGCCCAGCTTTCTTTCCTGGCTTTTAAAAAGGTTAAATGTCCTAAGCTGTCTCTAGTCACCTACTCTAGACTACCATGCCAGAAACCGCTGTATCTAACGAGTCCCCACTGTCACCCCACAGTTGACCATTCCTCATCTCTCCTCTCTCTCTCTCTCTCTCTCTCTCTCTCTCTCTCTCTCTCTCTCTCTCTCTCTCTCTCTCTCTCTCTCTCTCTCACACACACACACACACACACACACACACTCACCGACTGGAACTTTCTCCCAGGTTGTTATTAGCCGAGGTGAGCTTTTGCTCAGTACCGGGCCAACCTCAGAAGCCCAGGTATCACCAGCAGAGCAGGCCAGTGCAGCTAAGAGTGACAAACACATCCAGGAAGCAGTGGGCTGCTTGGCAAAGTCTATGGGCATTTCCCCGGGGCCATTTTCTATCATGTACAGCAGGGCCAGCTCCGTGGGCACGGCCCCATTACAGAACACCTGAACCCAATTCCTCTGGCCTCCTGGAGAGAGGTAAGCAGACATAGAGAGAAAAAACAACATTCAGTTAGAGGTCCATATATTTTTAAGTTTCAGAAAAGTATAGTAGTTAAAAAAAAAAAGTGTCGCCGGGCATTGGTGGCGCACGCCTTTAATCCCAGCACTCGGGAGGCAGAGGCAGGCGGATCTCTGTGAGTTCGAGGCCAGCCTGGTCTACAGAGCGAGTTCCAGGACAGCCTCCAAAACAATACAGAGAAACCCTGTCTCGAAAAACAACAACAACAAAAAAAGTGGCAAGGTGTCTTTATCCACATTCTATACCATTATTGGCAAAACCAGAAAAAATAATAGCAGACTTGCACTAAAAATCTGTATTTATGGATCTCTGTAAGTTGGAGGCCAGCCCGATCTACAAAATCAGAGACAGTCAGAGACACACAGAGAAATCCTGTCTTGAAAAGCCAAAACAAAAAACCAAAAGAAAAAAAAACTCAAAACAAAACAAAACAAACAAAAAACTCCCAAAACAAACCTGCAGTTACTTGTTACTGTGCAAAAGAAATAAGGAATTGAATTAAGCTACAAAAGTAATCCTCAGGGAGGCTGGAAAGATGGCTCAGAGATTAAGAGCACTGGCTGCTCTTACAGAGGTCCTGAGTTCAATTCCAGTAACAACACGGTGCCTCACACTCATCTGTAATGATCTGGTGTATACATAATAAATAAATCTAAACAAAACAAAACAAACTTTAAAACCCCGAAGTAATCCTCAATAAGATTCACCTGTTCTTCCAGCCCAACCTGTTCTGATCAAAAGCTCACAAGGATGAAGAGATGTCAGAGGCAATGAGTTTTACCTTCCTTATACTCTGAATCTAGACGCTTCTTCACTTCTCCTTTCCATTTAGTGAGTTTAGAAGATGAAAGGAAAAACATCAGCAAAGAGGTAAAAAAGCTGAAATTTGCAATGGTTAAGATAAATCCAACCACCAGCCCTGGAAGAAACATACAGATGCACAGAATTAGACTTAATCCAGAAATGATGTTTTGGAAAAAAGTGGATCTTTTCACTTACTTTCAAATCAAAATCTGACATACATTTCTAACACATTTTCGTGATTCCAACTCAGTTACTACCAAGCAGCAAACTGAAGGCCATTTCAACCACATGTTGATCTCCTTTCAGACAATGATATAAGATCATTTTAAAGCAAACTTTTTATACTCTGAAGACGTGAAGTGTTTTATCATTAGATCATAAACATTATACAGCAGTTAGAACAGAGGGTAAATCTGTTTTGCAAATTTCTATCTTTTGTATTCCCTCCCTTATATCTTGGGATTTTCCTTTAACATGTAAAGTCAAAAGAAGATAAAATTTTCAAGTCTTGCAAGAACTTTTATCACTGTGATTTTGGATTTTCATACTTCCCTCTGATTTTGGGCAGCCCTTCAGTTTTCAGATGGTGACTGATTTCAAGGATGCATACAAAACCCGTGCCTACACTCCCAGCGTCCAGAAGACTGAGGCAGTAGGATGTCTGGGACCTAGGAGCTTGAGGCCAGTCTGTGCAACATAAGATCTCATGCAAACCAGCAAGCAAGCACGTTTGGAGAAGATGCCCGTACCCTGAGAGCTCAATGCTCAGGATGAACTGTCTGGGGTTGCATACCCTTGCGGCCCATGTGCCACAGGGGTGATGTGTGGCCTCCAGCATCTCCTCACTGGTGACACCGATATTACCACTGTTGTCCTAGGGAGGGTGTCCTACTTGCTGAGCCCTGCCCAAAGGAGGGGACTCTCTGACCTGTAGACTTATATGGTTTCTCAGAGTTTGTGCTCATCAAAACAGCTTCTAATGATAATGTGACTTTTCCCATGGACTAACTACAAGAACAGGGCATGCGTGAACATAAGTTTTATGTTCCTGTACACCTGGTTAGTTTCACATTTTAGATGATTAATAAAGTGCTAGTTAATCTCTACGGCAAAGGATAACATTTAGCTTCTTTTCTGGGCTCTCATCAATTGAAATGTGAGGCTTCTACTTCAGGAAGACAAGCTAGAGCTGAACGCAGTGACGGCAGTGGGTAAGACCACACTTGCAGGGATGGTTATGCTGTCTCTGGCCTTTGCTGGCGCCTCACCCTGCCCACACCCTTGTCTTTTCCTCATAGCACCTCCTGATAGGCAGGGCTCTGATGGGATCACATCCGTCTTTGTTATCTAGCTTCCATGATGAGACATGGAAGTTCTGAGGAAACACTTGAATCCACTGCATGTACTGTTACCAATATCACAATATCCTGAGTGCCCCGAACTGTGCACAGACATCCTCCAAAACAATACAGAGAAACCCTGCCTCGTAAAAACCAAAAAAAAAAAAAAAAAAAAACCAGATTGTTTGTTTTAGACAGGGTTTCTCTGTGTAACAGCCTTGGCACTCCCTCTGTAGACCAGGCTGGCCTCAAATTCACAGAGATCCACCTGTCTCTGCCTCCTGAATACTAGAATTAAAGGTGTGCACCGCCACTGCCTAGCAAGAGCCAAGCTTTTTAAGTCAATGTACGCTTCCTTCCTAAATACTTATTTTGTGACAGTCATTATCCAAGGAACAGAGAGGACTCAGGAGCTTTCCCTCCCACAGTATACTGTGACAGTTGCTACACAAGCCCTCAGGGTGGACTGAAGCCTTGTTCTTGGAAAGTTTATGATACTAAATACTGGGTATCTGACAACAGGTAAAGACATTTCACTTTCACTTTTGATTTCATTAAGGAAAGCAATAATGACATCAAAGAACGCTATCAAGAGCAAATGGAAGGGATCCAAAGATGTTTTAAAATTTTTTTTATATATTCTCAAGGAAAGGTATTGGCCATTGCGTCTTAAATTTAAGTTCCATAATCTTAATATAGAAATATATTTGGCTATGAGATTTACTTAAAACGAAAAACCACACCCCCACACAAGTTCTAGGTAGAATTGCAACAATTCTTTTTATAAACAAAAAGTAACAGAAAGATACCACAGAATGAAAAGAAGAGGGTTACTACTTGGTAAGATGCAATGAACATCTACAATAGTTTTCCAACACATTTAAGCATTCTGGGGTTTTATGTCTTTTTTTAATAAACATTATTTAAATTAGAAACAGTCTTTTTTTTAGTATTCTTTTTTTTAAGATTTATTTACTTATTACATATACACCAGATTGAATTGTAGATGGTTGTGAGCTACCATGTGGTTGCTGGGAATTGAACTCAGGACCTCTGGAAGAGCAGTCAGTGCTCTTAACCTCTGAGCCATCTCTCCAGCCCTGTAGAAACAATCTTATTTTACATATCAATCCCAGTTCCCTCTCCCTCCCATCATCCCATCCCCCACTCACTCCCCAGGGAGGGTGAGGCCTTCCATGAGGGATCATCAAAATCTGTCAAGTCATTTGGGGCAGAGTCTAGGCCCTCCCCTGTGTATCTAGGCTAAGAGAGTATCAATCCATGGGAAATGGCCTCCCAAAGTCCGTTAATGCACTGGTTCCACTGCCAGAGACCCACAGACTGCCCAGTGCTCTTAGCTGACATCTACGTTCAGGGGTCCTGGTTTGGTCCTATGTTGGTTCCTCAGCTGTCAGACTAGGGTCCATGAGGTCCCACTTGCTCAGGTCAGCTGTTTCTGTGGGTTTTCCCAGCATGGTCTTGACCCCTTTGCTTATTACTCCTCCCTCTCTGAAACTGGATTCCAGGAGTTTGGCTCAGTGCTTAGCAGTGGATCTCTGCTTCTGCTTCCATCAGCTACTGGATGAAGGCTCTACGATGGCATTTAAGGTAGTCATCATTCTCATTATAGGGGAAGGAATTTAAGGCAGCCTCTCCACTATTGCTTAGGTTCCTAGTTGGGGTCATCCTTGTGGATCTCTGTACAATTCCCTAGTGCCAGATTTCTTTTTAAACCTATAGTGGCTCTCTCTATTTATTTGTATCTTTTCTTGCTCTCCTCTATTCCTTTCCCCACTCAATCTTCCTGATCCTTCATGTTCTCACTCCTCTTCCTCCTACCTCCGTTCCCACATGCTCCCAATTCTTTCAGGGGCTCTTGTTCCTTTCTGCTTCACTGGGGGACCATGTATGTCTCTCTTACGGTCCTTCTTGTTTCCTAGCTTCTCTGGAGGTGTGGATTGTAGGCTGGTAATCCTTTGCTCTATATCAAATATCCATATATGAGTACATACCATGCTTGTCTTTCTGTGACTGGGTTACCTCGCTTAGGATGGTTTCTTCTAGTTCCATCCATTTGTCTGTGAATTTAAAGATTGCATTTTTTTTTCAGAGTAGTATTCCATTGTGTAAATGTACCACATTCTGTGTATCCATTCTTCGGTTGAGGGGCATCTAAGCTGCTTCCAGGTTCTGGCTATTACAACTAATGCTGCTATGAACATAGTAGAACAGATGTCTTATTGTAAGAATGTGCATTCTTTGGAATTGCTGGATCTTGAGGTAGACTGGTTCCCATTTCTGGAGAAACCGCCATACTGATTTCCAAAGTGGCTGTACAAGTTTGCACTCCCATCAGCAATGGAGAAGTGTTCCCCTTTCTTCACATCCTCTCCAGAATAAACTGTTGTTGGTGTTTTTGATTTTAGCCATTCTGACAGGAGTAAGATGGTATCTCAGAGTTGTTTTGATTTCCATTTCCCTGATGGCTAAGGATGTTGAGCACTTTCTCAAGTGTCTCTCAGCCATTTTAGATTCCTCTATTGAAAATTCTCTGTTTAGTTCTGTACCTCACTTTTGTCTTTGCCTTTCTTCATTTTTTAGTTGCTCCTTACAAATATGCCAATCATGAACAGATTTTTACCTGTCTTGAATCTGAGTGCCAGGAAGAGCAAAAGTCCAAATTTTTTTTTTTTTTTTTGGTTTTTCGAGACAGGGTTTCTCTGTGGCTTTGGAGGCTGTCCTGGAACTCGCTTGGTAATTCAGGCTGGTCTCGAACTCACAGAGATCCGCCTGCCTCTGACTCCCGAGTGCTGGGATTAAAGGCGTGCGCCACCAACGCCCGGCTAAAAGTCCAAATTTTTATCTTGATATTATAGTTTTAATTTAAAAAATGTTGTTTAGAACAAATTACCCAACATAATATATAGCAACAAAACAAAAAACTAAGCAGCAATACATAATTACAATCATATGTAGTTATTCACATATGAGAAGTATGTTTCAGGATGGTTTCTAGGGTATACTTGCTCTGTAGGTCTCCTCAATAATTAAACTGACTTAGACCAGCATTAGGAAAAATAAGAGTACTACATCAAGGGCACACATTCACCATTTTGCTATTCCTAAAGGCAGTAAAGCGAAAGAAAGTATCATCAAATAGGATATGTATATCCTACATTACTTCCACAATGAAGTGTACAAAATGTGTCAATTTCCCAGAACTGTACTACCACCCACCAGCAAGGGAAGAATGGGGCCAAAGGCCACAGCTCAGAACTAAATTGCTGGAGACTACTGCCCCACATATGGGGAAAGTGCATTTAGTTCTGCAGCAACACAGCATAGTGTGAAGACACCGATACCCCAGAAGAGAAGGATGCACAAGGTAGGTCAAGGCCTACAAAACTGTAGACACTGTTAAATAGCCTTCAGACATACATACACACTACACACTCATCTCACTGTATCAGGGCAAAGTCCTTAAAGCACTTACTGCAGTTAATGATACAGTGAAGAGGTAGGTCAAGGCCTACAAAACTGTAGACACTGTTAAATAGCCTTCAGACATACATACACACTACACACTCATCTCATTGTACCAGGGAGAAGTCCTTAAAGTACTTACTGCAGTTAATGATACAGGGAAGACATAGAGCATACATAGAATGTGTCTTTTCATGCAGTTTATTTGCCGTATTTTTCTGTTAAAATTTTGTGGATCTGCAACTTTCAGAAATGAGAAAAGGACAACAACAACAACAACCAAACAAAACAAAAAACCCTTTCACCATGTTCCCGTTTCCCCAAAGTTTAGAAAATATATTTATTCTAGGAAAGGTCTCAATACCCACAAACACAAAGATAATCAGATCCGGCCCCAAGAGTCAGACTGGATTTTGTCCTGTGGTAGACACTGTTAAATAGTACACTTTATCCAGTAATCTCACCCTAGCAATGACAACCACAGGAAGCATCATCACATTCTCCACATTGTCTCCTCTGATAGAGAGGAGATGTTATTGTTCTCAAGCCACTCCATGTGCTCATGACCTGGGGATTGCTGACACTCTACTGGGTCTCAGGCCAAGGGGATGTAAACTGGACCAGTTTCTTATGGTATCTGGAAGGTTGCTGTGCTGAGTCAAGGTTGTTTATCTGTGTGTGGTTTCCAATCTCCTTCAGAAGATGTTCATTTTGATTGTGAGCTATATCCAGGTTTGCAATGAGGTTACATAAGTCACCAGTTTCAGAAAGTTGTGTGAGTTTGTTCTCTTTGATGCTGACTGTACTGAGTTTCAGCAGGATTTTATGTCCTTTTCCAGGGTCGTTATATGATTAAAATGTAGGTACTGAAGAGGGGGTGGGAATCTAGCCTACACACCACTGAAGGCATTTCTTTTGGTTTATTATGCCACAGATCAAGCATCCCCAATGTCATCGAGTAAACTGGTCAGCAACTTTCCACTGAGAGCCAGCATCATGAGATTTACTAGAAAGTCCAGCTCTGCTAGGGGTAGGGGATGGATGGAGGGATTGCAATTTGTTACTGTATGACAAAGCTTTGTTAGTTGAGGTGACTCTTTGACAGATAGTGGCAGGATACGTATATACCGCTTTGGTAATTCTAAGCATGTTGAATTCTCCTCCCAGCAATTTGTTAAGATCCCCAATTATGCTGGATTTTTTTTCTTAGTCTCCAGTGCTAGCTTTGGCCATTTGATGCCCTGGCTGGACAACACTGACATGTTTCTTTCCATCTTTGTCATCTTTCCCTTTGGTTTTCAGGTTCTTTTCCTTTGCTTTCCTTCCCCAAACCTCCAGAGCTCCTGTCTCCTTTTCTTCTTCCCTGGAAGACAAGACTTTGGGATCTTTCTCTGGGATCTGTTCTGTGCTGGGTATCTCTGGTAACTCATTTTGAGTGGTGCTGGTCAGTCATAATTCATCAGAATTCTCAGGTGAACAACAGTTCAGAGCTTCAAAATTCCACCATGGCCAGGAGAGGAGAGTGCCTCCTCCCCCAGAGTTGAGAATGATGCCCAGCAGTGGCGTGCCAGACCGGATGGGGTACCCCAGGGAGACTTTTCAAGTCCTTGAGGGCTGGTGAGATGGTTCAGTGGTGAAGTCACCTGATAATCTGGGCTTGAGCCCTGGGGACCAGCATGCTTGATGGAGGAGAGCTGACTCCCAAAGGTTGTCCTATCAACTCCACACGTGTGCACTCATTACCCTCTCCACCAATAGATAAATAAACAAATAAATAGATGGAGAGGAAAGAATTTCAAGGCATTGACCCTTCTTCCTGTAAGTCAAAGATAGTAAACACCAAGGCAAGGGCACATGAGAAAGTGTGGTAGTTTGAATAAAATGGCGCCCACAGGCCCAAAGGGAATAGCCCTGTTAGGAGGTGTGGCTTTGCTGGAGAAAGTATGTCACTAGGGATGGGCAAACCTGGCCAGTATATCACTGTCTCTTCCTGCTGCCTGTGGATCCAGATGTAGCACTCTCACTACCTCTCCAGCTCCATGTCTGCCTGCATGCTGCCATGCTTTCCACCACGATGGTAAAGAAATAAACAAAAAAAATGGGCAAAGCCCTGGTTTTGGGTCCCAGCATCACATACACAGGCATGATGGCATATACTTGTATCCCAGCACTGCGAGGTAGAAGCAGAAGACCTCAAACTATTCTCAACTCTGTAGAGTTTATTAAGACCCGCTTCAGCTATGTGAGGCTCTGCCTCAAAATAAACAGAAGATGAAAACACAAAGTTCAGGTTCTGGAGAGATGGTTCAGAAGTAAAGCGCTGCTCTCCTGCTCTCCAGAGGACAAAAGCTCAGTCCCCAGCTCCCACACCAGGCATCTCACAACCATCTGTAACTCCAGGTTGGCGATCCAATGCCTCTACACCCTTGGCCTCAGCAAGCACCTGCAGTCAGGTGCACATACCCACATGGAGACGGACGGACGGACGGACGGACAGACAGACAGACACACACACACACCCCTATCTACACATAGTTAACAATAATAAAAATAAGCCTTAAAATAATTCAAGTATGGTAGCTCAAGCCTGGAATCTCAGCACTGGAGAAGCTGAGGCTTTACCGTGAGTTCAAGGCCAGCCCTGGGGGGGGGGGGAGAGGGGAGGAGGAATATAAAACAACAATAACAAAAACACCTAGCACCATGATAGCACATGCTAGGGCTCTTCTCATGGCCTTAAGAAGGTACCAGGCCAGTGAGTTTTCCTGGTGTTTCTGTTCCATTAATTTTGTGGTCTATCCTCCAGGTCAGACACTGGAAACCCTCAGGGGCGACAGGGAGCAGGCACAGTCTTTACTCAAGTGGATCTTGCCTGCTTCTAACGCTTGTTCTTTGACCAACCACACTATCTTACCTCTCTGAGGGTCTACCCTAGTTTACAGAACGTCACACTCAGAGGGGACAGAGTGTTGATGGTGCAAGAGGGGCTGGTGACCGGTAGCATTCTGAAGGCTGGGTAGGTGACCTCAAGAGAGGCGAGCATGAATAGTCTTCATCCTATGGGAAGTATTTAGGGGACTTCATGCCTTGGGGAATGCTTGGTGGCTATGAATGGTCTCTTTTCTACGTACACCATGTAGGTTTTCCAATCTGGGGCTAGAAATCCCCCTGCTTTGACACAAAACCCTTACTGGAGGACACCAGCCTGGATGGACCTGCTTAGCTCTTAGCCAGTTTCCCCGGCTTTCTCTCTCACTACTTTCCCTGTCCTTATTACCACTTGCCTGACTGAGCTATCTTCTTACTTGAACAATTGGACCCACGTGTCAGCGCTAATGCACTTGTTACTCTGTCAGCCCAGAAATGCTTCTCACCATTCCCATTGCTGGCTTCTCTGGGTCATAGCTCCAGATTGCCTTCTTAGAGAAAACCATGGGACCATATCTGGGGGGGACAATTGCCCTGTACCTTCCTTTTTTTTTCCTGGTTTTTCGGGACAGGGTTTCTCTGTATTATTTTGGAGGCTGTCCTGGAACTCGCTCTGTAGATCCGCCTGCCTCTGCCTCCCGAGTGGTGGGATTAAAAGGCGTGCACCACCAACGCCCGGCTTGTATCTTCTAATATACATGCTTTATTATACTTTCATTTTTCCCTCATAAACTTCAACACTGTCTGAAAAGTTTGCATACATTTCATTTACTTACTATCTAATGGTCCCCAGTCCCAAACAGTAAAAGTTCCTGGAAGACTGAAGCAGGAAGATTCCATGCCTGAGACCAGTTTTAGCTATACAGCTAAGATGACATTTCAAAAACAAAATGAAGTAAACAAAAAGTAAGGTAAAATAAATGACCCAAGAGAACTGAAGAGTTGTGCTTGGTCAGTTTTATTCTGAATCTGGAGCGGTGGCACAGAGTAGTAGGTGCTCAATTTTTAAAAATTAATTAATTAAAAAAAAGGTGGTTCACACCTTTAATCCCAGCATTCAGGAAGCAAAGGCAGGTGGTGGATTTCTGTGAGTACTAGGCCAGCCTGGTCTACAGAGTGAATTCCAGGACTGCTCCAAAGCTACACAGAGAAACCCTGTCTCAGAAAACAAATAAAAATAAATAAAAGAAAGAATAACATAAAAGCCTGGGTCCAATTCAGTTCTAAAAAGCCACCTAGAACAATAGGTTTGAACCAAGCTGTTTGTGAACACTGGTAGCAATTTCCAAGAGTTACTTCTGTCTCTTCCACTTTACACCTAGAAGAAGTGTTCCAGTAATTCTGCCAGTAGGACACCACACCAAGTACACAAGAGCCAAGGTCAAGGTCCACAGAGGGCAATCCTGTACACTTATTCACATGGATTACAAAGTGGAATGGGTATCTTGTTTCTGCAATTCTACAGAATGGCACCGCTGAATCACCAACACGCACAATGTTGAAATTCAGTCAGCTCAGTCACAGCCAGCCCTGGTGGCGAATGCCTTTATTCCCAATACTAGGGAGGCAAAGGCAGGCAGAGCTCTGTGAGTTAAGGGTCAGCCTGGTCTACATAGTGAGTTCCAAGCCAGCCAGGTCTATATAGTGAGACCCTATCTTTCAGAAAGTTTTAAAAAATAAATAAACTCAATCATAGTCTGAATTCAGAAAACACGAGATTAAATAACATATTTACGATATAATTATTTTAAACATTCAAAATTAAAACATACCTCCTAAAGCCCCACTGTGATCTAGACTTTTCTTTTTAAAGCCATTCCAGGCAATCATAACAGGAACGACAATGGAGAATAGCCAACGCCAAGGAGAAACAGGCCGCAAGCTACCTGAAAAGTTATAGAGGCAGAGAAATGGGCTGTAAGTTACCTGGGAAATTAAAACATGGAAAACAGTGTGACGCCTGCATAGGTTAGTCTCCTAAAAACATACTGATGAAATATTTTTTAAAATTTTATACAACAGACTTAGATCTTCCCATCTCTCATTATATTCTGTCACTCTCTAAAAGCAAAAACAAACACAAATGAAAATCAAAATGAACAGAAGAAAATGAGACAAAAGAATGCCAAAATGAAATAAAAAGTCCACAAGAATACCATGGAATTAATTTTGTTAGCCAAATACTCCTGGGCATTGGGCTGCCCTGTAGTGTGGTTGATATATGTATCTTTGTATCTTTAAATCTTTTGAGTTAATATTAAAAGTTAGAAGATTTGATGTGAAAGTTCTGATTCTTCATTTTGTTTAAGCTAGATACTCTGGCACACATTGCAGAACTAACTAAAGGCCAAGAAATGGGGGTCATCTCCTTCAGACAGGTCATGGAGTTCCCACCATGCTCAGTCACCTTCTGATAGACACTATGGCTGAGGGATTTCTTTATCCCAAAGAAAAACATGGAACTACAGTCACATTTCTGTAAAAAAAAAAAAATGAGGAAGTGGCTAAGTGTACTGGAACGGACCTATATCACTCAGGAGGCAGACAGGAGGACCACAAGTCCAAGGCAAGGTCTACACTGTGAATTCCAGGCTAGTCACGGCGATGTCAAATGCAGCCCTATCTCAAAAGCCAAATGAGAAACACCAAAACCAGGATATAGAAAGTTAAAAAGCCAAGAGGGCCAACTGAGCAACAAAACATAGGAAAAGCCTTATTCCGGAAAGTGACGCTATAGCTTCATTCATTTGCATTATGTGTTTGGACCTAATGGAAGAGCCCAGTTCAGAAACCATAGCTTGTTATACTTTCTTTCTTTTTAAAAATATTTTATGTGCATTGGTGTTGGGTCCCCTGGAACTGGAATTACAGACAGTTATGAGCTGCTGTGTGGGTGCTGGGAACTGAACCCTGGTCCTCTGGAAGAGCAGTCAGTGCTCTCAACCGCTGAGCCATCTCTCCGGTCCCTGGATTGTTCTACTTATTTATATAAACATGCTCTTATTTCCTTCCCCTCCAGACCTCTTCCACAGTGTATCTTTATGAATGTCTCTCTCTGCAAAGGACCATGTCATGAAATGTTGATCACTTAAGACACACTTTTTTTGAGATCAGATAAACAATTTTGGGGGGTATTTAATAATTTTAATTATTATTGACTGAACATTTATTCCCATAAAAAACCAAAAACAACTGGCTATTTTATACATTTTTGCTGAAAATATTCTCTTCAGATCACTTTTCTCTCCCTTGATTTTTATATTTGCTAATGGTTCCTTTTATGTCCTTTCTCTCTAATGGTAAATTGTGGTGTTTCTCAAAACTGTCCTGCTCTCTCTTTTCACTTTTATTCCAGGGGTCTCAGGCATCATTTGCATGTAGCTAACAGAGGACTCCCTTTTTCTTCAGTACCAAGACACAACCACTTCTAGGACATACACCCTCTCTTTCCCTGCAGGTGTTCCTTAGTTGTGAGCTGTGACCTGACCATTATTACTCCAGTTCTGTAGGACTATGTAAAGTTTATGGGCTGCAGAACTGGCTCAAAGGTTAAGAGCTCTTATTCTAACAGAGGACCCGGGTTTGATTCCTAGAACCCACATGGTGGCTGACAATCCATCAGTAACTCTAGTTCTAGGGGATCCAATGCTCTCTTCTGACCCCTTAAATATTAGGCAAGCTTCTGGTGCACATACATAACTTGCAGGTAAACACTCATACAAATAAATAACTTAATAATTAAGCCTTTAAATAAGTTAGCCTTTAAAAAAAAAGTAAGTTTGTATAGGCATGTTCTAAGCCAGCTTCAAAACAAATTTTGTGTGTGCGTGCGCCAGGCATTGTAGTGAATGCCCTGAATCCCAGCATCTGGGAGCCAGAAACAGGCAGATCTCTTTTAAGTTTCAGGTCTGCCTGGTTTACATAGCATTTCTCAAAAGAAAAGAAAAAAGTACAGTGCATGTTTATTTGTGCTGCGTTGTGTGCAATGTGTATGTGTGTGGAGTCAGAGGATAACTTTGAGTTGGCCCAAGGGCTCCTGGGACCTCTCCTCAAACACTGGAATTATAGTTGGGTACTACGGTGCCCAGCTTCATGTGGCCTCTGGGGATTTAAAGCCAGGTCCTCAGGCTGGCACAGCAAGTGCTTTACCCACAGCCATTGCCTCAGTCCCTGTTTTGAAATTGTATCTCCATGGATGTTTTGGCCCATATAATTCAAGAAGGTAGAGACAGGGGTAGAAATAGTTGAGTTTGGGGTCACAAGCTGTAGCCTTGTCTCAAAAACAACAAAACATGAAAAACAAACAAACAACCCCAATAAGAGAACAACAACAAAGAGTTGGACGCGCTTGCACAGAACATGCAAAACTGTACATTCAATTCCCAGCACTGTAAAAACCAAAATAATCCTTAAAAACTATCATGCTCTGAATTCCAGCATCTGGGAGGCAGAAACAGGAATAATTAATATTATGAAAGGACATAAAATACTAAAGACATTGTTTATTTCGTCAAGGTAGCAAACCACATTCAGTTTGTGGTAGTACACAAAATCATTCTTAACCATTTACAGGACGTACTTTTTGGATTTGGAAGTGTTACTTTTAAATTCCACCCATAAGCTTCTAGAACTTCTACTTACCATAATAGGTGCTAGCGGTCATTGACATAATCCAGAATGCTAGGGAAATGCAAATGATCAGGCTCAATACTACGATATTAGTAATCATCTTTATGTATTTTTTGCATGTATTGTCGTCAAGATCTGTCATGGAAAATAAAGCTACGAGCACCTGGGGGAGAAAAAAAACGCAACATTTCAGATGAACGAAGTCGTTTAACTTTCCCTCAACAACACTCCTTTAGTGGCAAAAAGAAATGCTAACATCTTCAACCAACCGAACGACAGACTACAATCGTCGATCCAAAACTTCTAGACCCTGTGGCTCGCCCAGGTCAGGTTAACGCCTCCCTGGGAAAAGGCGCACCGGGGACGCGGGGCCAGCGGCTCGCACCTGGAGGGACGCCGCAAGCGCACGGAAGCCAGGCGGCCAATGGGAGGCTCGCCCCGCCCCCCGCCCGCAGCGGCTCCACCTCCACGATCCGCCACCTAGGCAACCGGACCTGGAACCGGAGCAGCTCTGGCGAGCGCCTCGGAGTCCGTCCTGTGCTGCCCTGGGGTCGGGTTCTACCCGGCCGGGGCCGAGACCCGGCAGTTCCAGCCTCTCCGCGGCAGGCTACGTGCGCGCATGCGCAGCAGCCCAGCTCCGCTCACGTGACCATTTAAGGCGGAAGCCGGGCTAGAGTCCTGCCGAGTTTGTAACGCACCTTGGTAACAGACAGGACAACTAGATTTTAGGATTTGTGGATGCCCTAGACTGAAAAAATGTCACCAGAAAATGTGGCGTGGGATGCTAAAACCTGTGAATTTAGAACCAGTCATGGGCTATAATTTATGAAGAGTTCATAGCCAGGTGCTATGGTGTCATGTGAAGGACAAAGGGATTTTCGTGTAGAAGCAGAATTGCTTGGCCCTTAATCTGGGCCAGACTCAGCTGGTACCGTGATATGTAAAGATAAGCATGGTTCCTGCTCATGAGCGTTCACGTAATTATTGTTCTAACACATTGTGAATGCGTCTGTCTGCATACACTGTACAAGCGAGTGTATCCTGTCAGTTCATTTACACAGCAGACCATCCTGTTCACAGACGATCTAAGTCTCCTGACTGATTGGACCTTTTATAGATAGGTCCTAATTGTGTCAGTCCCACCTGGTTCTGGGGATTCGAACTCAGGCCCTCGGGTTTGCACAACAAGTGCTTTACCCACATCTCCCCAGCCTCAGTTTCAAAACAGAGATCTCACTAGATGTCGTGGCCCATGCTTATAGTCCCAGAACACAGGGGGCTGAGGTGGATTATGAGTTATTTTGTCTGAGTGAATAGGAATAATAAGCACATAATTTTGAGATGTTTTCAGTTAATTTTTTGACAGCGTGACAGACATGACAGGACTGTTAAGGTATAGTACACAACTGTGACATAATCCAGTTACTCTTTAAAAACTCACATTTCCACTGCTGGAGGGCATTATTTTAAAAATCATGCCATTTTAAATGTCAAGATATACTCCAAGACTGTTTTTCCTTTGGTAGAACATAAATCGTGGCTTCTACCAAAATTCTCTGTATACCTTGTTATCTGTTCTGCATAGGTAAATACTTGTATTATCCCATCACACTACCTGACCTTTATTTTATTGCCAGACTATTGGGTTACAAGTTATTAACAACAGATACAAATTTTTTTTGCATTGCTTAGAAAAATAACCTGGGCTTTTTTGTTTTTTTGTGTTTTTTTGTTTTGTTTTGCCTTCAGCAGTCTACAGGATAACCTTGTCTGATCAGCTGTTGTTCTAAAAGAAAACAGTGGCCTCACTGTCATTGCCAGGTTGTCTAATGACATTTAGTTGCTTTAGTACTAGAGTGTTAACTCAGGGCTTCATGCTTGCTCAGTAATTGCTTTTCCAATGAGCTGTATCCCTAGCCTTGTCAGCATGGATGTCAGGGGTGTCCTTTCTTAGGATAGGTCTGCCTAAAATTGCACATGACATCACAGTATCAGTGAAATCTATTCTTAAATGAGTGTTCCCCCCCCCACTCCTCCCTCCCCCCACCCCCCCAACATCCAATTAAGGATGTTTCCCATATAACTGAGGCAAAGTAGGGACGGTCCTGGTTCCCGCATGAAAGTTTCCTGCCTAACCAGCTATTTAAAATAATACTTTCATCAGTGACTCAGACACAGGAGTTTCTGACACCCATCTCAAGCCTTGCAGACACCTTCAGGTGTAACATTCAGGGACCTCACAGGTAAGTACAGAGCTCAATGTTCACAAGGAGACAGTTGGACTGACAGCAAATAGGTATGCATGCAGAAAGCTCGGGACTGTGTGCAACAGTTCTGTGGGCCTTTATGAACCTGTCTTTCTGTGCATATAAGATTTCTTCATCAGGTCCTATCTCCCCTCTGTGTTCAAGCACAAACCATGTTAAAGCATCATGCACATGATACTATGGGCCTCTTTGTAGGTCTTAACTCAAATCCAGCAAAGAATCCTGGAGTAGCTGCCACAGAGAAGTAACTCTTCAAATTAATATTCTCCCACCCCCATTTTTAGAATATTAGTTAATATTAGTTGCAATTTGTCTTTTTTTTTTTTTGAGACAGGGTTTCTCTGTATTGTTTTGGAGGTTGTCCTGGAACTCGCTCTGTAGATAAGGCTGGCCTCGAACTCACAGAGATCCGCCTGCCTCTGCCTCCCGAGGAATGGGATTAAAGGTGTGCACCACCAACGCCCGGCTTACAATTTGTCTTTTTGTGATTTGTGTTAAATCAAGCAAACTTCTCTCCTCTCCAGCCCTGCTCTTTTGTTGGTAGGTAATAAAACAAGCTATCTTGTCTTAGTCAGGGTTCTCTTGCTGTGGAGAGGCATATTTGTTTGATTGATTTGTTTTTCAAGCATTTGATTGGAGTTACAGTTTCAGAGCGTTAGTCCATTATCACCACAGTGGGGAGCGTGATGCCACAAATGGGAGGTGTTGTGCTGCAGAGGTAGCTGAGGGCTACATCTTGATCTGCAGGCAGGCAGGCAGGCAGGCAGAGAGACACTGAGCCTGGCAGGCAGAGAGACACTGAGCCTGGGTACATTTTGAAACTTCAAAGTGCACCCTCAGTGACACATCTCCAACAAGGAACACATCTCCTTCAACAAGGCTACATATCAAACAGTTTATGAGCTGGATACTAAGTATGCAAATATATGAGCCTTTGGAGACCATTTTCATTAAAATTACACTGATATAGGGAAAAAGATCTTTAGTAAGTATTGCGGTTGGGATTCCAGCAGCATAAAAGCTAAGGTAGGAAATTAGGGATTTTGGTTTGAGACTACCTTAGATTGCATGTTGAGACTACTTCTCAAAACATACTGACAGTATTCTTAATATGTTAGGATTTATTTTTTATTTTAGGTGTAGGAGTATTTGCCTGCATGTATGTATGTACACCATGAGCATGACTGGTACACATGGATGCCAGAAGAGGGTGTTGATTCCCTGTAACTAGAGTTATGTACTATTGTGATCCAGCATGCGGGTTCTGGGAACTGAATTTGGGTCTTCTACAAGAGCAGCAAGTACCTTTAACTGTGAAGCCATTACTCCACTCCTTCTCTTACCCATTAACTCAAAGGATTTTAAAAGGGTGTTTTTTGTTTTGTTTTGTTTTTGTTTTTGGAGACAGGGTTTCTCTGTAGCTTTGGAGTCTGTCCTGGAACTTGCTCTGTAGACCAGGCTGGCCTTGAACTCACAGAGATTGTCCTTTCTCTGCCTCTCAAATGCTGGGATTAAAGGCATGTGCCACCACCACCCGGCCCCCTTTTTATTTTTAAAGACAGGGTCTTACTATATGGCCTTGGCTGAACTGGAACTCACAAAGCAGTCAGTCCAGGCTTGTCTCTAACTCATAGAGACCCATCTGTCTCTGTCTCCCAAGTGCTGGAATTGAAGGTGTACCACCAAGCCCAGCCATCATTTCTTTAACCCCTGAGCCATTTTTACAGACTTTACCAATCTAAAAATGCCAACAAAATCTTGGCCTGTTTACTTTAAAAGCTATTTTCAAGCAACAGAGTTTCTTTACATGTTTTTAATTTTTATGTGTATGTATGTGGGTTTAAATATGTTAATGTGTGATGTGTGTGCAGGTACTCTCAGGGGTTGGAAAAGGACAGTGGGTCCCTAGTACTGCCAAAACAAACAACAAATAAATAAACAAACAAACCCAAACAAAAAACCCAAAAAGTCAAGTGAACAGCATATGAGAAAGGACCTCTGTAAAAGACTGGGAGTTAAGAACAGGCTAAAACAGAAGTCTAACAGAATAAAGAACACTTAACAGAAACGCGTTAGAAAGTGTTCTACAGAATTTACTAAACTGAAACTTATCACAGATATATACATCATCTATTGACATTGAATTTCATTCTTTTTAACTTTTGGAGAACAAATTTTAAGAAGATAGGCAGTATGAAAACCAATTTGTTGAATTCCACTTAATTCCTACGAGTGGGGAATAGTAGGGATGAGAAAAGTGAATGGAAATATTTTCCTAATACATTTGAGAACAGGGACTACATCTCATCTGTTCATCCTATAAGCTTATCTCTTAGTAAATGTTAAAATACTATTTTTGTAATTAAAGCATTAAGGAATACTATTAAAACAATGCTTTGATTATTGTACCTATCACTAAGTCTCAGTGCATACCTCAAGTTATTGTCAGAGAACTATAATGTATTCATTTATGTTTCAGTAATAGTAATCAAACCCAGTGCTTTGTATATTGTGGGTAGATGCTTCCACCACTCAGCTATATCCAAACCCCACAGGGATTTTTTTACAGTTCTTTGTGTATCCAGCTGAGACTGCATAAACAATTCAAATTGTGTGATACTGTATATTTAGTAACAATGTGAAATTAATTTGTCATTAAGGCATTACTTATTTCTACATGTTTTACAATTTGCTTCAACTTAGAGAGAAGGAAGACCATGGAATTGTTATGGTTTCAAATTAGGGTAAGGACCTTTCCAGAAATTTACCTTCTAGAAATAATAGGGATGACAGTAATTCCTTGGGAAAAAATTTTTAATATTAACAAATTTCAAATACATTTTTGTGAGTACAATGTTGTTTAATATACACTACAAAATCCTTAACTTTATAAAGCATCCAACTGTCTAAATATCAAAAAATCCCAGTCCTGATATAAAGATTAATTTCTCTATTATATCAAAATTAAAATTTACCCGTATTCTAACACAGAAAAAACATAATGAAGTCTACCTAGACAACATCAACAAGGATCTCATAAACATCTTAAATACATTTAAAGTTTATCTTTTGCTTTCAGAAACACATGATTTTCCTATTTCAATAACATACATTAAAGGATCAAAACACGCCGGGACAGTGGTGGCGCACACCTTTAATCCCAGCACTCGGGAGGCAGAGGCAGGCGGATCTCTGTGAGTTCGAGGCCAGGCTGGATTGACAGCCTCCAAAACAATACAAAGAAAACCTGTCTCATAAAAAAAAAAAAAGATCAAAACACAAGGGCAGAATGGATTTGGAGGCCCAATATGTGTTCATTCTAGACCACAGGCATTTCCATTTCCTGTGCACATGCGACAGAGTAATGTTTAGTCAGTAAACAAAATTACCTTCTTGTATGCATCCAGCTTGTACAGAAAAAGAGGGAGAATTGCTAACTTTTTAAAAAGGTTTTTCTTTTTTTAAAGTTTCTTTTTTTCTTTTCTTTTATAGCAACCTGTTATTGGGGTTATTTTCCCCCAAAATATCAAGTTTCAAATACTCCAATATTTGACATTAGCTTTGACCTACTTGTAGCTGTATTTTTCTTTCAGCAAAGTTATCATTACAATTTTGTTCAGTTTTTTTTTAAAGGGTACAATGCCTTACAACTCAAGTAACACTGAGCTCGGACCAAACTCTAGTGTTCTAAGCTCCTTTGATAAGTCATTCTCTGAAAAAATGGTTTATTTCAAAAGAAAATCACTTCGTTGTAAAAAGGTGTAAAGCTGCTCCGTTTTCCATTGAGTTTCAACTCAATAGTGTGTACCAAAGCATTTTACACCTTTTTTTTAAAATGGAATTTATCGTATATTCCAAACACTATGTCTTTTAGAAAGCTTGCAACAACTTAAGGGCAGTCAGTGTTGTATTTACCCCCTTTTTAGGTGTGGGAGCTTCAAATCTGGCCTGCATGCATGCTAAACATAAGCCACATCTCCCAACCCAGTATACATCTTCAAATCAGGTTTCTAACCTTAAGCTGTGCCCCCATCCCCTGTAAAGTTTAGTAGCCTGTAGACACAGAGTAGATAAATAGAAGAATTCTGAGGCACAACTGAGGAATAGCTGTTGTAATTTTGAAGCATGTTATCAGGAAAATAACATGGAGAAAATACACAGGGAATAACAATTGCTGAGGATTATTTATTCAATGGTGTCAAATAATAGTGAATGCAAAAAGATTGGGGATGTGTTTCAGTGGTAGAGTATGCATGCACAAGGCCCTTGGTTTTTTAATTCCCAGCACACAAAACTCCCGAAGAAATTGAAATGTAACACATAAGAATGAAGACTAAGTAACTTTGCTAAAAGCTTGTTGTATTTTATAATGTTGTATATTTATGATTTAAAAATATATTAAGATATAAAGATACTTACTTAGGTAGTAACTGGACCACATTAATTAATGGTTGGTGCTTGGGGTACACGGGTCAACCACATGATAGTTTATACTTGGAGAATACAGGTTATGTTAGTATGATTAGTTACCCAGCTTATTTTAGGCTATCAAGTAGGTATAGTCAGTGTATTTGCTGTTAATATTCAAGATGACATACAGATATCTGAAACAGTGTTGGGAAAGATATACAATGACAAAGTCAAGGAACTATATCCAATACTTAAGGATAACTAACAAGGCTTATCACATGTACAAAAGGATTGTAAAGTATATAGTGAGTCATAAGTATCACATGGAAACTAAAAGAGACACTTTCTACCATTGCATTTGCAGGGAAGACATTACTTACTAAAGAGAGATGGACAACTGGAGGAGAAAAAGAGGCAACCCAAAAGTTGGCAAAAAATCAGAACTCCATTTCTTTGTAGGAAAGGTTTATAGTTCTTTAAGACCAGGCATGTTACTGTCACATGGTAATCTCACAAAGACGAAGTAGAACTGAATAACTCACTTATCCAAGTCCACTTTTGCATTACTTGGCCAAAGCTTTTTGAAGGAAGGGCTCTTAATTGAACATTTAGTAACATAAGGCAGGCCTTTCCAAGGTGCAAGTGGCAGCCAGAGGAACAAACTCGATACTTGTATTTTTATAATCAGTATTTGCATAGCTTCATCACAGAGACACACATTGTTTTAGAGAACTGTATTTTATTTCCATTATTAATTAAGGTTGATTTTCTAAAAAAAAAAAAAGTATAAAGGCAAGTTGATGGGTTAGATAGATTTTGTTTTAACTTAGCACAACATAGTCAAAGTACTTTCCTATGACTAAATTATACTGTGATTTATCAAGTGGGAGGCCAAAAGCTATTTTTGACATAGAAAAGGTGATTAGAAACTGGTTTAAAAAAAGGAAATAGCAACTTAAGAATTTGCTATCAAACCGGGCGTTGGTGGCGCATGCCTTTAATCCCATTCCTCGGGAGGCAGAGGCAGGCGGATCTCTGTGAGTTCGAGGCCAGCCTGGTCTACAGAGCTAGTTCCAGAACAGTCTCCAAAACAATACAGAGAAACCCTGTCTCGAAAAACCAAAAAAAAAAAAAAAAAAAAAAAAAAAAAAGAATTTGCTATCAATACAAGGAACAAATGGCTACAGGTCTAATGTGCTTATTAATTTTATCAGTTATGAAGATGGAAATTCAGTATTTTATTATAAAAAAGAATAATTTAAATAATTTACACTTATCTATTAATTTTGTTAAAGTAAAAGCTAGATCCTGAATTCTGCATTATTTTCTGTCGATTTTCTTAGAAACTGAGTATAACTCACCGGCTTTTCCCAATCTGAGGTACTTGAGGTCTCACCTAGCTTGGAGTCTCAAAGGTATTTCATATTCAAAATATTATTTTCAAATTATTTTATAACCTACTTTAAGGCCCAATGTTCTTATAAGGAAGGTCATGATAAGCTTACTTTGACTGGTTAAAAAAAATACAATAAGTTAAAAAAGAAAAAAAAAACTTGCCCCGTACCCCAGAAATTTTATTCTATAAATTTTCAATCACAATCCCATTAATTTAATTCATAGAAAATCCAGTAGTTTTAAGTTCACCTTTAATATGATTAGCTCCTACCTCGCATGTTCTTTAGAATGTAATATCCCAACTTTGGCGTAGAATGTTTTTCTTCATATGAACATATCATTTGTCATTCCTATTTAACAGCAGTTTAAAAGCAAAAGCAGAAACACTCTGCAAGCAGTGTTTCTGAAGACAGTGTCTAAGTCCATGATCCTCATGTAAGGCACTTCCACTCACTCTCAAAGTTGTTGCTCAACTTTCCCATTTTTCTTAGACTCAAGTCTCCGTATGTAGTACATTACATAATGACTTGTTACTTCAAGTACTTGATTTGAGTACAACTGCCGTAAGTATCCTCGATGATAAGACTGGAAGATGGGCATGGGATTTTTGTGTAAGGAAAACTTGAACGCAGATCTCCTTGTCTGTTTTAGATTTAGAGAACTGGTAATGTTTTACTTTGTTGATCTTCCTCAAGAAGTTTGCAATCTTCCAGAGGAAGACTGCTTAAGGCAGTTGGTAAAATGTGTTCTGCGATGCCCTTAGGCAGCATGTTACTTGCTTCTAAGTTCTTCACAAAGCAGGTGGCCTTGACCCATCTCCGAGTTGCCCTGCGTTCCCTTTGCAGGCATGTTTTCATTTTTCTTCTTAAGCTTGCTATTTCTTTTTCTAGTTTAATTATCCGTTTTTTCGCCTCCATAGGGTTCCTAAAGGCATAACTGTGTTCAAGCAGTACTTGCTGACTGTTGGGCTTTAAAGTACATGGTCCAGTTGGAGTAAAACTGTCGTTTTTCTTCAAAAGATTCCTTGACTTGAGTTTCTGAGCCGAACAGAGAGTTTAATATAAATTATGGATATCACAAATAAGTAAACAGTGTCCAGTTCTGAGTAACATGGTATTTAAACTGCTCTTTTAACAACTGTTTTTAAAGTTTAATGGGCAACAACAGCACACTATCTCATGTAACCATGGCTAGAGTTTCTCAGTAGGTTGAATGAACTCTAGTTAGTCACCTTGCACTTTTCATTTTTCAGACATGGGCTCTCTACATAGACAGCTCTGGCTGTCCTGGAATATGTAGACCAGGGTGGCCTTGAACTCAAAGACAGCCACCTGCTTTGATCTCCCGAGTGCTGGGATTAAAGGAATGTCTGTGCTGCCATACCTAGATAGTTACCGTTTCCTTATGCCCTTTATCTATAGACATTTAAACATTGATTTAGAAATAAGCAGTGGATTTTCAAGGTATCTTCCACATTATTCCATATGATTTTTGGAGGTTTTAAAAATATTTTTCAATTCTTTTTACTAAGACCACGCTAGAATTTGTTTAGACATTTTGATCTGATCTGCTTTTTGTTAAGTATTAGTCTCTCAATTTGATGAATAGTTTAGATCTGGAATCTACACAAACAAAAACTCACATATCTATAGAGGTATCAAGTTCCCAAACAGATTTACTTATAATTCTTCACACTAAATCTTCAAAGATTTAAAATCTGGCTAGGAATTTTTTTTGTCCAAACCTGAAAGCAAAGGATTCTTTTGTTCAGAATACTCCAGAAATAGTAAACCACTTGTTTGCCTACTGTATCACATCTTCTCGTAATTGTGTCTTCTACTTATTAAATAAACATTCACTTAAGGTATGGTGGTATGTACTGTGATCCCTGCACTCAGGAGGCTGAGGCAGGAGTGCCATAAATTTAAGACTAGCCTAGGGCTACACAGTGAAACTCTCTCAAAAAAGCCAGAATATAAAGAAACATTTTTTTTTTTTTGCATTTTAGAGGTAGAGGCAGAAGGATGGCTAGTTCAAGAGTAGCTTGTAGGGATGGAGGATGGCTAGGTAGGTGAGCACTGGTTGCTCTTCCAAAGGACCTGGATTTGATTGCCACCACTTACATAGTGGCTAACAACTGTTTGTGACTCCATTTTCCCAGGAGATCCACTGTCCTCTTCTTATTTCCACAGGCCTAAGGTATATTTGTGGTACAGACATACACTCAAGCAAAACACCAATACACATAAAATAAATGTTAAAAAAAATAGCCGGGTATTGAAAGTGCACGCCTTTAATTCCAGCACTCGAAAAGCAGAGGCAGGTGGATCTCTATGGGAGTTTGAGGCCAGCCTGGTCTATAAAGCGAGTTCCAGGGCAGCCTCCAAAACAATACAGAGAAACCCTGTCTCGAAAAACAAAAACAAAAAAAAAACAAAACAAAAAACAAAAAACAAAAAAACAAAACCAACAAAATAGCTTGGGCTAGAGTTTGAAGATAGTCTGTGCTACCTCAATAGCAAGATTGTCTCTCCAAACAAAAACAAACAAACAAAAACAAAGCAAAGCAAAAACAACCCAACCACCTACTGAAGCATTAATTCCTGGGAAAATAACACTGAATAAGTTATAGTTCCTACTAATAAAAACCTACAGCTGGCTTCTCCTTATAGAGAAATGTCAGAGCTTTCCTTCACCCTTCATTTTCTCAACATCTAACTGGTTCTGGCATAACAAAAAGTTTAGTAGTTATTGGATAAATAAATTACCAAAGGCAGAGATAGGCTTCCTCTTTCTTTTTCTTGAGATAATGCCTCACATAGTCCTTGCTGGTGTCGACCTTTCTATGGAGCAGATGAACTGATCCTCCTGCCTCTCCCTCCTGAGCACTTGAAGTAAAAATGTGCATTGCCTGCGACAGCTGATGGTACATTTCAATTTCAATATGTGAGTGCATACTTGGGGGCAGGCAATCTTTGAGGTGCTCAAATTTGGAATATTTAGAAATAAGAAAGCCCTTGCTGTTCTGCAGCTTTTCTAACATCATCATCATCATCATCATCATCATCATCTTATCATAACCACCACCACCACCATCAGCAGTGATACACATCCTCTCACCCATTAAAACATTGACTCATGCCGGGTGTTGGTGGCGCACGCCTTTAATCCCAGCACTCGGGAGGCAGAGGCAGGCGGATCTCTGTGAGTTCGAGACCAGCCTGGACTACCAAGCGAGTTCCAGGACAGCCTCCAAAGCCACAGAGAAACCCTGTCTCGAAAAACAAAAACAAAAAAAACAAAACAAAAAAAACAACAAAAAACATTGACTCATGTCCCCTTCCAAATTCAAAGTCACAGTTAAACAATAGCTTTTTCCTTCTCAGTGGGAAGATGCCCTTTTTCAAACCCTCCTGTGTTTTCTACTTTTTCTTTTCCTTAGGTGACTTTCTCAGTTTTTCTTCTCTAATCAGATCAACGTATAATGTATCCTTCTTCCTCTTGTGGTCTCTTTCCTTGGTGCTGGGCATCAAACTTTGGACACACTCTACCACGGAGCTGTATTTGCAGCCTTAAACCACGTGGTTTTGTTTGTGTTGTTTTTGAGACAAGGTCTGAGTATGCAGCTCTGGCTGCCCTGGAATTCAATAAGACCTAGTTGGTCTTGAACTCAGAGCTCAAAATGTTTCTGCCCTCAGAGTGCTGGGATTTAGGGTATGCGCCACCAGCCAGGCTTAAACTCACTTCAGTTCATTAACCCTGAACCTAATTCTCTCTTTTCTTTCAAATGAATCAACATTTGATAATTTCTTACTCATCTCTCAAGCCCCTGGCTTTAGTTTTAGCATCTGACTAAATTGCCCTATGCATGGTCAAAAACCTCTAGTGTTCCAAACTCCCAAGAGCTCACTGCTAAACTGAATGAACCCTATAGTTTCTTTTTTTTTTTAATATTTTATTTATTATGTATACAATCTTCTGCCTGCATGCCAGCAGAGGGCACCAAATCTCAAGGTGGTTGTGAGCCACCATGTGGTTGCTGGGAATTGAACTCAGGCTCTCTGGAAGAACAGTCAGTACTCTTAACCGCTGAGCCATCTTCTCCAGACCAACCCTATAGTTTCTTATAAAGTCTTGACCTGAGTCACCATCTCTTGGCATAACTGAATATGTGTTCCTAAAGGATTTACTACACACCACTTGCTTCTCATCTTACAATTAGAACAGAGTGACTCTGGAGGTGTCATTACTAATCTTTTCGTTTTTGCCAATGGTACATTTACTGATAATTACAATAATTTTTAGTTATGTAAGGCTGCAATTTTGGTCAAGTGCCCCATATGCAAAGTACTTGGATTACAAGTGCTTCAGACTTTGAGGACTTGTATAGATTTCTAGCTGCTGGGCATCCTTAAATTTGGACATCCAGAAGTCCAAAATCTGAAATTTGTTTGGACTTCACAGGGGAAACAAGATTGGAGTCAGGAGACCCAAGTCCTGATTCTAGCCTGTACCTCTCTCACACAAGAGGAAGCTCTACTTTTTTGAGGCATGTCATTACACACTCATTTTAGCACAATGTGAATTGCTCATTTGCACAAACAAAAAGTACTAGAATCTAAAGCATGTTTGAAGAAAGGAGAGTGGTATCACCTACCATAGATTTTATATGGGTACAAAAATCAAAAATGGTTGGGACAGCATCCATTTTAAGTCGTCGAGTTTGTCCTGTTAGGTCAAAACAGGAGGCTTCAAAGTGCTTTGAACAAAGAAAAGTGTGTTTTCCTGGCACAAAGTTTTTGCGCCTAACCAGGCGAACCCATTCTTTTCTTCTTTTAGGATCCAAAGGAAACCTTAAAACAAGCAAACAAAAAGCAACTCAAACTCTGACTCTCCTGTTTTTGTTATACTTAATTTAAAAAGTTCCTCATTTATGGGGAAAAACTAAACAATCTCCAGATGCCAATTTATGATAATTTTTATGTTATTAATAGTTAGACAAAAACTCTTAGCTTAATTTTTCAAGAATTTAAAAAGAGACATTCCTTCTGACCTAGCCCTTAGCAAGGGCTTTTGCTTACTGAGCCATCTTGCTGGCTTGTAAGTTTCTTGAGGAAAGTGATTATTACTATTATTTATCTGATTATCTTTGACCTTGCAAACAACAAGAACTCAAAAAAATTTGACATATTAATACAAATACAGAATATATAAATAATTCACTGAATTCTGTGTAGTTAATCTGCATTTGAAAAATTTCTGGAGCTATGGAACATAGCAGAAAACAATAATAAGAAGATAAATGATCTTTAAGCTATCCTTTTCCTTTCATATTTATTTCAGATGCAAAACATACATCCATCCAACACATACTGCTTAAGGAAGACACGAATATAAAAGGCTATTTCTGAAAATTCTAATAATTCTAGCTTTGTTAATTGACTTGGAAACATAATCAACATCCATATATAGTTAAATTTCAATTATAATTCTTATTTTATTTTATTTTTTAATTTAGGGCAAGTGAGATGACTCATTAAGTAAGAACACTTACCATTGAACCTCACAACCTGAGTTAGATTTCTTGGACCCACCTGGTGAAAGGAGAAAACAATTCCCACAAATTGTCCTGTCTTCACATGCAGCCCATGGCATGTACACACAGTCTTTCTCTCTCAAAGACACCCAATAAATATGTGAATGTTAACAGATCCCTTTGTTACTATATTTGTATGATATATGTGCGTGGTGGGCATGTGTGCCAGCTTGCAAATGGAGGTCTGAGGTGTTGGTGTTGGGTTTTTCTCCTTCAACCTTTGCATGGGTTCTGGGATCAAATTCAGATTGCTTTTCATGGCAAGTGCCTTTGCTCGATGAGCTTCTAAATCTTCTTTGGTTTGATTACTACATCCTCCATATGTACTAATTTGTGTATATAAAGAGCCATAACATCCATGTGAGATCATGTGGTTCAGGAGGCCTATCACATGTATGGAATTCGTCTGCACACATTGCCAGTGATAGTACAGATGAAAGTGCAAATGTACTCTAAATAGACTTCCTCACATCAGATATGACTTCCTCACATCAGATATGCCCTGAAGATGTGCTGTCACTCCACAGTTCATTTTTTTTTTTTTTTTTTTTTTTTTGGTTTTTCGAGACAGGGTTTCTCTGTATTGTTTTGGAGTCTGTCCTGGAACTCGCTCTGTAGACCAGGCTGGCCTCGAACTCAGAGATCCCCCTGCCTCTGCCTCCCAAGTGCTGGGATTAACGGCGTGCACCACCAACGCCCGGCTCACAGTTCATATTTTTATATTTTTAATTTCTTCAAAAGGCATGCTCTGATAAACTTACCAACTTTGCTTAGTTCTCAGTTCCCTGTGAGCTCTTTGAGATAGGGCCTACCTATCTAAGCCAGGCTGGACTGCAGCACACTGTGCAGTCCAGAGCCAGCCTAAAACTGCAATCCACGTGCCTCGATTTTCAAGTGGTGGATTACATGAGTGAGCAGCTGCATTTGGCTTAACATATATCCTAATCTTTTCTCATTTCAACAAACTCTTACTTCATTATTTAATGGTTTGTCAAACCTAGTTAAATATATTTAATTTTACTAGGCAATCAGTGAAGATGAGCAGTAAGTATTATTTGGGGTCCATTGGCTTCCACCTTGAGTGCTGGGATGGTGGACATGTACCACCACGGCTGGTTCTTAGAGCATTATTATTATTATTATTATTTTGGTTTTTCGAGACAGGGTTTCCCTGTGTAGCTTTGGAGGCTGTCCTGGAACTAGTTCTGTAGACCAGACTGACCTCGAACTCACAAAGATCCACCTGCCTCTGCCTCCCGAGTGCTGGGATTAAAGGCGTGCGCCAACAACACCAGGCTCTTAATAGCATTATTTTAAATTATGTTTTACAGGTGTTATTTGTTTTTAAGACTCTAATGTCACCCTGGCTGACAACAAACTTACTATGTAGCTGAGGATGACCTTGACCTCCTGTGGGTTACAGGCCTGTGCAACTCTGCCTGGTCCTTGAATATCCTATTTGGATTTTTCCCAGTATATTTTTACGGTAGATGTTGTTCATTGGATAAATTTGAATAATAAAAACATCCTATAAATATCAACAAATTCACATGGTGGTAACATGTGGACATATTCTTATTCACACAAGGCACCCAGGGTTTTATAAACATTTACATGTGAAGCCGGGCGTTGGTGGCGCACGCCTTTAATCCCAGCACTTTGGAGGCAGAGGCAGGCGGATCTCTGTGAGTTCGAGGCCAGCCTGGTCTAGAAGAGCTAGTTCCAGGACAGCCTCCAAAGCCACAGAGAAACCCTGTCTCGAAAAACCAAAAAAACAAAAACAAAAACAAAAAACATTTACATGTGTTGGAAAAAAAATCACTCAATAGTTTGAGCAATGCTATTTTGCTTACATTTAAATAATGCATTGTACATGTGGTGGTAATAAAAAAAATGCCTACCCTCTGAGTGTGTACTGAGAAGGTAAAGAATCAAGTAGTCCTAACATGTTAGCAGAGAGGCCGTCCAATTGTTGGACAACCAAGCTAGCTCCTTTGCACAGTAGCTGGGCACAGCAGGCAAATTTACTTAACTTTTTTAGACCCCCTTTTTGGAGCTAACGGTGCTAGGATCAAAAGTAGGGTCTCATATACAGTAAGTATCTACCATTGAGGTACATTGCCAGCCCCAAGTAGTTTATTTTTGCCATTTGTAACGTGAGGTAGAAATGCTTCTAAGGGGATAACACAACTCTAGTGTTTGTCTCAGAAAAAAAAAACCCAACAAATTCACGTGCTCACACATTTCTTTTAAAGATTAGAACATGTAAGTACTTAGCTTAGTGGCATAGTAGGTCTTTTGTAAAGGAGTAAGTATGGAGCTGTATGGAATAGGACATGCTGAAGGAATAATGAATTATAGAGTATTTCAGGAGCAGGACATGAAACATACATGGAAGGCTGAAATTATAGATTGGGCTGCCTCATTCAGGTGCTGGGAACTGAACCTGGGAGCTCTGGAAGAGCAGTACACATTCTTAGCTGCTGATTCCATCTCTCCAGCCCTTATTTCTATTTTGTTATTTATGTCTACTGTATCTATATGGTAGAACCACGACAGATTAGTGTGCTATTATACATCTCTTCTTAGCTCCACGATTAGTCATGTCATGTTGGTGGCTTGAAACCAAGCTTGGTGAGAGTAAATGCATCTTAGAAACTGGGTAAATACTGTATATGGGGGCTTTCCCCCTTTCATGAAAAGACAACTGCTACTATGGAGCTATAGACCATTGATTATAGTAGGATGGTTACAAGTACATGAATGGAAGCCAGGAAACCAGCTAAGATGCTGTTAGAATATCCAGTCAAGAGGGAATAGCCACGCATCAAGTTGGATTGTTTCCAACTTGTTGGGTGGATGGTATTTCACTTACTGAAAAGGGGAATTCGGGAATCAGTATGTGTGTTGGATGGCATTTCACTACCGATAGTGAACCTATGGGGTTGGCAGAGGACCAGGGGAGTACATTGGCCCACACTCAGTAGAGAGAGAGAGAGAGAGAGAGAGAGAGAGAGAGAGAGAGAGAGAGAGAGAGAGAGAGAGAGAGAGAGAGAGAGAGAAGAAGTCTATGTTGGCCAGGCATGGTGGTACATATCTTTAATAGAAATACTTGGAAGGCACGGGCAGAGAGATCTCTATGAGTTTAAGGTCAATCTGGTCTACAGATTCAGTATGAACCAGCCAGGGCTACATAGTGAGACAGACAGACAGACACACACCCCTATGTCCTATAAGACAAATTAAATACTATTTGTGTTTGTGAAAACAGGAATTCATTTTTATTATGATATTTTAGAACCCATTTTTGGTTTGTTTTGCTTGTTGTGTTTGGAAACCGGGTTTTATTTTGTAGCCAGGCCTCAAATTCATTCTGGAACTCAGGCTGGCTTTGAACTCATGGTGATGCTTCTACCTACTACCATATAAAAGGAATATAGGAATGTGCCTAGCAATTATAAAGACCTAAATTTCTAAGGCTACCATAAAAATGCTAGATTCACATTAGATGGACAGTATGTATATGGTGCGTCTTTTTTTCTTCATCTTCTTCCAGACAAGAGTTTTATTCTGTAGTCCAGACAGGCCTGGACCTTGGGGTGTGTCCTCCAAACTCTGCCTCCTATAATCTAAGATTACAGCTGTAAGCCACCAAACCCAGCTCTCCACTGCTTTTAGTGGCTAGACTCCTCCCTTTTGTCTTCCACAGCCAATTACCAAATCCAGTAAATTCTCCTCAAACATTTCTCAAAACCTGTCTACTTCTCTCCACCCTGACTGCTAAGAACATCCTCTTCAAGGCCACTGGATGGATTCCCCAGGTTTATTTAAATTTTATCTTGAGACAGGGTCTATGGAGCTCAGGCCAGCCTCAGACTAATGACATCCCTGCCTCTTTCTTCTCATCTCTGAGATTACAGACATGTATCACCACACCAGGCTTGGCCTCCCTTTTACACAGCTTCCTCATTTCTTCTCATTCAGCTCTCTCACCTCCCCTAATTCAGTGCTCCTGTACCCACAACTAAGCAGCAGCATTCATACAGCATGGTTTCCCTGTGAAGGAAATGGTAGATGAAAGAACATTCTACAACAGGTTCCTTTCTCAGCAAATTCACCTCTGGTGAGGCTTGACTAGAACCTTAAGTATCACTCTCAACTCCACCCTGCAGCCAGAAGGCTTTTTACTATGGAAGTAGAATCATGCTATTCTTTTTACATTCTTGGGGCTTCTCAAGTACTCCCGGAACAGAACAGAAACTGCTTCATAGAGAGGACCAAGCCTACAGTCTTCCTTTGGTCTCAGTCGACATGTCACCTCTTTTGTGAAGTGTCCTTTGACTTTCCAATGCTAAATTAGATCCCTTTGAATGTTTTTTCTGTGGCACTCAACTGTAATTATGTCTTCCTCCTCTATTCAATTCTAAAGTTCCCCGAGGGTAAGGGCTTTCTTCGTCATTAGCATAATGTCAGGCGATTAGGGACCTAGTGCACAGCAGCTGTACGAATGAATAAAGCACTACATTTGCATGGAGTACTTTAAAAACAAACACCAGAAGGATGTTTTAAGTGGCAGCTTTTAGTCAGGGGATGGGTGCGCTTAGTAATAGTGAGGTAGGGAAAAGATCAGAGGTATTTTCTATATTCTAAGATCTCAATTTATATGGTGGGGTATATAAGATAACCGTTTTCACTTAAGTTTCTAGTATTAAGTTTCTTCAGGCGGGTGGCAGTTCTTGATGGAAAAGTGAACATTTACGGAGTTCCTATTATATTCAAGGCAGTGTTCAAATGCTTTGCATAGTTTGACTTAGCGGAACTAAAGACACGGCTGTGCTCTCATCGAAAGAAAGACAGAACCTAGGTTCATTTCATGATTCTGTTCAAGAGAAAGCTTCTGTTTGCGCTTTGATAAACACTGCTTAATTACATGGCGGTCAAGTGATGACTCAGGTCCTCCGCAGCTACTGCGTGTGCCTATGACAAAACGTTTTCCCACGTCAATTCAGCTAGTGAGACTTTCCTAATTTTAAAACTCGAGCACAGCAGGCTTTTTACGGGAATGTGTTGACTTGGACGGGAAATGATTCCTTTATGGCGTCATTCGTGCCAAGGGATGGTCTAAGACATTAAAAACAACAACAAAAGAGCAGAGAGTAAAGGTACGCTCATCACTCTTTAATGCGAGGGTTATCGTTCGCAAGAACCCGCGTTTCTTTGCGCAAAGCGGGTGTCCACATTCCTCGGGAAAAGGAGCAGAGAGGTCTCCAGCTGCGCGAAGCCACACACAAAGGGACCGAACTGCCGTGTGTCCCCCCCAACCCCCACGTCCCCAGGTTATTCTCAGCAGCCGGGCTCGGGACTGAGGTCCCCTCGCGCCTTGGATGCCCGGCTCCGTCACCCACTCCCTCGCCCAGGTTACCTGTGGAAGCTGACGTTAATGTGCTTGTTGTAGGTGGCGGCGCAGCCCGCCGCGGCGCAATTGGTCGGCATCTCCCCCGGCCCCTCATTCGGCGGCGCTCCCTGACGCCAGCGCAGCCCGCTAAAGCGGCTGTCGCAACGCTACAGACAAACGAGGCCGGCGACGCGAGGGAGAGGGGCGTGCACGCTACACGGGTGGGAGGGAGCGCCCACTCCCCCGTCTCTTTATTAACATGGCGCGTTCAGGCTCGCACCAGCCAACGGTCCCGCAGCCCCCGGCGCCTTCACCAACATGGCGGCCACGCCCGCTCTCCCCCCCGGGGTCCCAAAGACAGTAGGTAGACTGAGTCTCAGATAAGGGCGCCCGAGCAACGAGATGGGCATGTGTCTTCCCCACCAATGAGTGACTCGGAAACGCAGGCCCGCTACCCGGCCACCGACCGGGCCATCTCAGCCAGGACGCCAGGGACAGTTAGGTCCACCGGGCTCAAGGGCGAAGCCTTTGGCGCAAGAAGAGACTACAAATCCCAGCGAGCATCGCGTCCGTCGCCCTTCCTTTCTATCGCGAGACTCGGAAGTCGCCTCCTTCCGGCGTGCGGCCGGAAATGACGATCGGGACACGGCCTCCTCCTCCACCTCCTCCTCCACGGCTCCTTTCTCGCGAGGCGGAAGAGCAGCAAGGGGGCGCTAGGAGAGGGTACTGGCTGAGCGACGGTCCGGCGAGAGAGATCTGGGGTGCGGGGAAGTTGGGGAGCAGAGCCTGCTAGGCGTCGGAGCACGGGAAGGCCGCGCCTGCCGGGCCCGTTAGGACACAGGGGAGAGGAGGGAGGGGAAGGCAGCGGTCGGGCGGGTCCCCGGACGGAGGGCTAAGGCGGTGTGACCGGCGCTGCTCCCCGGATGGCGACCGCTGATACTTCGACCCCGGCCTCTAGCGGCCTCTCCCCGAAGGAAGAAGGGGAGCTTGAGGATGGGGAGATCAGCGACGACGACAACAACAGCCAGATCCGGAGCCGGAGCAGCAGCACCAGCAGTAGCTGCGGCGGGCTGTTACCGTACCCGCGGCGGAGGCCTGCTCACCCGCCCCGCGGCGGCGGATCCGGGGGAGGCGGCGGCTCGTCGTCGTCGTCGTCCTCTTCTCAGCAGCAGCTGAGGAATTTCTCACGCTCGCGGCACCCGTCGGAACGGGGCCACCTCAGGGGACACAGCAGCTACCGACCCAAAGAACCGTTCCGGACTCATCCGCCCCCGGTGCGGATGCCTTCGGGCTCCCTGTCGGAAAGCAGCCCCCGGCCGTCGTTCTGGGAGCGGAGCCACATCGCCCTGGACCGTTTCCGCTTTCGAGGCAGGCCTTACCGGGGTGGGAGTCGGTGGAGTCGGGGGCGAGGAGTGGGCGAGCGAGGCGGCAAGCCGGGGTGCAGACCTCCCCTGGGAGGAGGAGGAGGAGCGGGATCCGGATTCGGCAGCAGTCAGAGTTGGCGAGAGCCCTCTCCACCCCGCAAGAGCTGTATCCTTAACGTGGCGGTCTGCCCTGGGTGTGTCGCCGGAGCTCTCTTTAGCGTCAGGACTAGGTCCCCGAGTTCTAACTTTTCGGAACCACCTATATGTCTCTCCGTGCGTCGGCAGTTGTCATGTGCCACACTCCACCGCTATTTTCTTAGATTGTTTTATTGGACTGGACCGCTCTCAAACATCGAGTGTGCCGTGGATTCGGGTCAGCTAGAGAAACCAGGTTTTTAACGGTACACACCAGCCGCCCAGATTTCATTGGTAACTTGCTTCTTTGCTAGCACCGGAGTTTCGTATTTTATGGGAAATTCGCTTAGATTATTAGAGGAAAGAAAGACTCATAAACCCTGACATTAGAATTCGTCGTTTCCCTGTGTAATTTTACTGTCCTTGTGAATTTCTTCTTCCTCCTCTAGAGTTCTCATTACTGCCTTTGAAAGTGTGTGCGTGCGTGGATGTAGATCCTTTACTTTTTACCAGTTTTAGTAATTTAAATCTTTTCAGTCCATCCATCCGTAGTTTGGAATGCTAAATGCATTGAGTTCACTTTCCCATCTTGACTTTGGGGCTTTGTAATTCTTGGTGCTGCCAATGTGCAGATCAGAGTCAGATAAACTTATCAGCACTTTTATTGTATGTAGTGTATGTAGGGGAGGGATGTGTCTCTACAAGTGGGTAAGAAAAACAGCCAGTTTCCTAACTTTTGCTGCCTCTAACCTTATTATTGGCTATCTTTAACAATACCAGGTTTACTCGGGGTTTATTTTCAGAAATTAATCGTCCAAAACGTTTGTGTTTTATGATGGGTTTATACATCCCGACTTGTACTAATAGTTTAAAATAGTTTACTAAGCACTTTTATTACTAGCTATAATTCCTATGATGTAATGGTTGTTTAATATATTTTCTATAAAGTTTACATATGACACTTAATTGGAAGATACTCAAAATTATTTTTATGAAGCACTTTTTCTAGATGTCATGATGTTATTGGGCAAGGGATATTTAAAGAAATAACAGATTTTGGTTCCTGTGTCCTGACACAGCTTTTACTTCTACCACCTAAAATTGCTTTGGGAGCATCTCAAGATTGTTTTGCAGAAAAGTTATAGGTAGGTAACTTTTTTTGTTTGTTTGTTTGTTTTCGAGACAGGTTTTCTCTGTGGCTTTGGAGGCTTTGCTGTTGTAGACCAGGCTGATCTTGAACTCCCAGAGATCCACCTACCTCTGCCTCCTGAGTGCTGGGATTAAAGGCATGCGCCACCAACGCCCAGGTAGGTAACCTTTTAAAACACAGTGAATGTTCTTTCATGAAGATTAGAAAACCTTTGGGTATGATTACATGCAAATATCATGGCTTTTTGTTTTCCGAATTCAACAACAAAGGATGTTTACATAAGCATGTTTTTTAAGGTTATGTAGATGAAATGTGTAATTTGTGTTGTGAAAATAGAGTTTAGTAAAACATCAAATTGAGGACAAAAGCACAGTGGCAATTCAAAGGTGATTAGGCTTGCCTACTTCCTTCCTCCCCATTTTCGTCTGTTTATTTGCTGCTGTATAGGGGTTATGCCATATATTAATATTTTTATGTACTTATGGAAAAAGGAATGTAGGTAAATATCCAGTGTGGTTAATGTGAATTTGATTTCTCTGATAGCTTGTCAGAAATCAGCTTTCGTATTGATTGTGTTTCAGACACTGCACTTTAAGAATAAGATGCTTGGTTTGCTTGTCTTCATTCTTGTTCTCATGAAATATCAGTAAACCACCATAGAGGTAGTATTCTTAGTAAGAACTGGAGAAGGAAAACATAATGGGAGCAAATAAAACTTGCAATACCAAGCCCTATTCATATTCCTTCAGTATCAGTATAATACTCCACTTAATTCATATATCTACTGTGATTATAAAAATGACTATTTCACAAATATCGTCTAAAAAAGAATGAGGGCAATTATGACTCAAGTGATTTAGATGTGAAATAGCTTGAGTATCATTTTTTTCTATTCTATAATTAAAATAAATTACTTGCAACTTTAAAGAAAACAGAATAGACCAGGGTTTTTTGTTTTAATGGTTTTTCTAGACAAACTTTCTCTGTTTAACAGTTCTGGTTGTCCTGGAAGTGGATTTATAGGCTGCCCTACAGACGAGGTTGATCTCAGCAGACTCAGAGATTCCCCCTTCTCTGCCTCCCAAGTGCTGGGATTAAAGGCATTTGATACCACTGCCTGGCCTGTTTCAGGTTTTTTTTTTTTTTTAATTGTTCTTGTTTGGAGACATAGATGCACATTGTAGCTTCTGTGGCATTCACTGTGTAATCCAGTTGGCCTCAAAGCTATGGCATTTGACTTGTATCAGTCTCCCTACAGCTCTTCATTCCTATTCAGTGTGTGTGTGTGTGTGTGTGTGTGTGTGTGTGTGTGTGTGTGTGTGTGTGTGTGTGTGTGTGTGAGAGAGAGAGAGAGAGAGAGAGAGAGAGAGAGAGAGAGAGAGAGAGACACAGGGTCTCATGTAGCATAGGCTACCTCAGGACTCCTGATCTTCTGCCTCTACCTCCTCAGTCTGTTAGTGTTTGGCCTCCCATGTATAACTTTGAAATTAGAGGAGATTTAACATAATTAGGACAGTGCCTGACATGGGTCAAGTTATCCTCTCTTTTGGCTTCAGCTAACATTGAAAAGTGGTTCTTCCTTTAAAACAGCAGGTTTAAAAGTCAGTTTCCCTTTCTCTTTCTTCCTCTTTTTTTTTTTTTTTTTTTTTTTTTGGTACTGAGAGTTGAGCCCAAGGCTTTGCTGTAGAAACTGCATCATTGGTTCATTTACATTTTGCTTGAAGAGAGGATCTTGTGAAGTAGGTCTCAACTTCCATGGTAGTTGGCATTATACATTTGCCACCAAAATCATATGAAAGAAGTTTGTTTTCTTTTTTTAAAGATTTATTTTTATTAATTTTAAATATGTGTGTGTGTGCATATATTCACATAAGTGCCTCTGGAAATCAGGGGTGTTAGATTGCCTAAAACCGTAACTACAGGCAGTTGTAAACCTCCTAACATGGGTGCTGGGAATCAAACTCAGGTCCTGGCTGCACCATCCTCTCCAGCTCAAGCTCCTCTTTTATGTGTCCTTGTACCACTGAGCTATAGCCTCAGCAAGTAGTACATAGAATACAAATTAGAAGTCACATCCTGACAAACAAGCAATTGTTGATTTGATCCTAATTATGTTGTAGAGGGATTTTGTCTCAGAGGTAAGTTAATGACCATAACACAATTGTTTTCACTCATTTTTCAGTTATTAGGTTACTTTTTGTTGGTATATTGAACATACTCTCTTTGCAAATGTCTACAGTGTCTTTAGTATCTATTTGGCTTTAGATGGCTCAGCTGGAATATAGATAATTACAGTATTTACGAACAAAGAATGCATAAATGGCCAGGGAATAACTTTGGCTTCATCTAGGTGTCTTGAATTGGGGTCAAGTTGAACAGAAGAAAGCTGTATCAATTGTGATGAGCCGGGAAAAGGTGAGGTTGGAAAGGTAAGCCCAGGTCAGATAATAAAGGCATTCATTCTAAGGGCTTTGGGCTCTCAGAAGAATAATCTGAAGTTTTATAATCTATAAAGATTACTTTGACCAGTGCTTGGGTGGCAGAGACAGGTGGATCTCTGAGTTCGAGGCCAGTCTGATCTACAAAGAGAGTCTAGGACAGCTAGACCTGTTATGCAGAGAAATCCTGCCTCAGAAAACAAACAAACAAAACAAACATAAGATTATTTTGACAGCAGTATGTGCATGGGTTGTGGGCAATAGAGAACCCCAAATACCTTATCAATTCAGATTCCTCTCATGTGGTAGGTAAAACGGTGGGAATACTTAAAATGTTGTCAAATGAAAAAGACTGAATTCTGACAACTACAGAACTCCATCTCAAGCTTTGAAGACAAAGGAGTTAGGAAGCATTAAAAAATGTAGATAAATGAGGAGACGTGAGAGTCACAGAGGCAGAGACATCAGTGGTGTACAGTGACTGCAAAGGAATCAGGTAAAATGAAGATTAAAAATAATAATCTATAAATTTAGATTAGTTTCTGTTGAATTAATAAAACTAGATTCCATTTGGTGGGATGGGAGGAAAGAAGGGTATTGCCAGGTAGTGGTGGCTCACACCTTTAATCCCGGCTCTTGGGAGGCAGAGGCAGGCGCATCTCTATAAGTTCAAGGCCAATATGGTCCTCGATTTTAAATCAAGTTCCAGGACAGCTAGGGGGCTCAGGGACAGGACTTCTTTTAAGAAGTGGAGATTTACTAGAACAGTTTTAACAGCAGAACTATTGATTTTAAGTTTAAGTTCATCTAGTTTCTCAAATTTGTGGTCATGATTCCCATCTTTGAATGGGTCATCAGGAGTTTGAAATCTTGGTTGGCTGTTTGTTAAGCAGAGAAGGACAACATTGTTATAATCAATGAAAACACAAGTAGTTTATTGAAACTACATAATTTACCCAGCTTTTCACTTAACTTGCAGAATGAAATTTATATCATATTTGTGAATTGCTTAAAATTAGAAAATACATTTAAATAACATTTAAAATTTTTATTTTTTTGTTACATGGCTTTTATATTAATTATGAATGTGTCAGATTTAGTACTGATGAATTCTCAATTTATTATGTATCAGTTTTTTTAAAGAAATGTCTCCTAATTGTCAGTGTTCATTTTTTATTTATTTTTTTGAAAATTTGAAATGAGAAGAAACTAATAAAAGAGAAGATTCCCTCCTGATTATCAGAAGTGTAAATTGTCAACATCTGTGACAAAACAGTTACTCCCCTTTCCTGCAGAAAGCGTCCTTACCATCTATTCAATGCTTTGGGTTTTCCTCATACTTACAGAAGGAAGGATGCTACCTGTGGATTCAACTGGTAATTTCTGACACTAATGATTTTGTAAGTGGACTGATTGTTAAATTGCAATATGGGCACATAAGCAGGCATTAGCAGCACATATATTAAATGAAATTTAGTAATTTAAAAATATCTGTTCATCTTGAAACATTGAGGGACAAAAATTCATCAATAACTTAAGTATTTTTGTTAAATTTAACTGGAAAAATTTTGGAAACTGGTTTCCTTAATATGCTGTTCAGCCAAAAGTTTTGGAAGGTCTCCATCAAGAAAACAGAATCATTCATGCAAAAGTGAAAACTGTGGGGAAGAAACTTTTGAAGATTTGCTTTTAAAGTATAAGCAAATACAGCTGGAACTAGAGTGCATCAATAAGGATGAAAAGCTAGCTTTGAATAGCAAAGAAGAGCATGTGCAGGAAGATGCTAAGACATTGCATTTTGAAGACCAGACAAGCACTGACAATGCCAGTATTACAAAAGACTCAAGTAAAGAAGTCGCTCCCGAGGAGAAGGCGCAGGTCAAGACTTTTCAGGCGTTTGAATTAAAACCACTCAGGCAAAAACTGACTTTACCAGGGGATAAGAACCGGCTGAAAAGAGTAAAAGATGGGACAAAGCAGCTTTCCTTGAAATCCAGCACCACAGACGCTAGCCAAGGTAATGGAATAACAGTTTGAATTAGCTTTGTTAAATATGTTTTCTTAAAAAGTGTGAAGAAATTTTAAGTGTACTAAAGTACTTAAAAGGACCCAATTATCTATAAATTCTTTTGTGCCTTTATCATAGGTTTTTATTATAACTTAAGTTTTGTTTACTAAATATTTTGGTTGAGGCAGGGTCTCACTCTAGTCCAGGCTGCCCTGAAACATGCCTTGTAGTGATCCGTGCTGACCTAAAACTTAATCAGTCCATCTCAGCTTCCTGAGTGTTGGGATTGCAGGGGTGTGCCACAATTCCTGACTTCTGCTAATCTGCTCTCTTGGACTTAAAAATGTGTTGAATAAAAGGGACAGTAGTGGGCACCTTTCTTTGTTTCCTAATGAAAGGAAATTTTCCAGTAAGCATGATGCTTTAGTGTTTTGTAAGGTTTTCTCTTTTTTCTTTGAGATATGATTTCCCTGTGTAGAACATGCTGGCCCTGAACTCTCGAACTCACCGAGATCTGCCTGACTCTGCCTCCTGACTGCTAGGATTAAAGGCGTGCGCCACCACCACCTGACAATTTCTGTTTTTAAGATTTATTGGATAAAGAAAGAAAAAATTCTCCCCCATTCTTAGTTTGAAGTTTTAAAAATTGTGAATAGATTTTGAAGTTTAGCCATCCTTTGTGGTAGAATATTTTATTAAGATGTGTGACTTTTGGCCGGGCCGTGGTGGCGCACACCTTTAATCCCAGCACTCGGGAGGCAGAGGCAGGCGGATCTCTGTGAGTTCGAGGCCGGGCTGGTCCGACAGCCTCCAAAACAATACAGAGAAACCCTGTCTCAACTTTTGTTTATGCTGCATTTGTTTAACTCTGAAGCTGTGATTCTTTGCCTGTCTAAAACACCTGATGGTCCTAATAAAGAGCTGAATGACCAATAGTGAGGCAGGAGCAAGGATGGGCGGGGCTGGCAGGCAGAGAGGATAAATAGAAGGAGAAACAAGGCTCGAGGAACAAGGAGAGAACGAACAAACGAGAGGAGCCAACCAGCCACCCACCCAGCTGTATAGTAAGAGTGGAAAGTAAGATTTACAGAAACAAAAAGATAAAAGCCCAGAGGCAAAAGGTAGATGGCAGAATTTAAGGAAAGATGGCTAGAAACAAGCCAAGCTAAGGCCGAGCATTCATAACTAAACCTCCATATGTGAGTTATTTTGGAACTAGGTAGTGCCCCCTCCAGCCGCAAAAGAGCCAAAAAGCCAAAAGAGCAAAGCCATAGCACAACCATCTTTTTCTGTCATTAGTGAGTTTTAAATTTTCTTTAGTATAACATATTAATTGATTTTTGTAGTGTTTAAGTACCTTTCTATACCTGGACTAGTTTATATATGTTGCTTTTAAAATTCCTGCTTAGTATTTTCTTTACTAACATATAATTTATATGCACTAAAATATACTTTTTAGTATATAGTTCCTCCAAATTTTGACTAATGTTGACAGTTGAATAATTGATAATCATCACCAACCATACAATTAGGATTCATACCTTTTTATTATAATAATTTTTGGTATGTGGTTATGATGTTAGTGTGTCATCAGCAGACTTGTAGGACAAGCGCTTTACCTGCTGACTCATCTTGTTATCCCTATTCCTTTAATACTTAACAGGGCTCTTAATCTTTAGTTCACCTGTTAATTAATCATTGACCTGCTCCAGAGTTCCCCAGAGTAACATAAATGGTGTCATACAGTTTATTTTATTTATGTATTTGTTTACTTGTCGGTGGTACTGAAGATTGAACCTATGGCCTCACACATACTAAGTAAGCATTTTATCACTCAGTGAGACTCGCCTTTACTTTCTTTTTTGTAATAGAAATAGTCAGTGTCTCACTAAGTTGCTCAAGGTAGCCCTGAACTTGTGATTCTCTTGCTTCAGTTTCCCAAGTCACTGGGATTGCGGACTGGAACCAGCAGGTCTGCCTTCTTTTCCTAGGCCTTTCACTTAGCACACTGTTTGAAATTCATCCATGTAGTTTTGTATATTACTAATTCATTCCTTTTTTAATTGAGTGGTATTCCTATGTATGATTCTATAATAGTTAATGCATATGATAGAGGGACATTTGTATTTTAATATAAATAGAGGTTGACTAGAGGCTCATTTGTGCTCCTAACCTTTAATTACACCCTACCCTGTTTTCCTTGCTAAATTTTAATGTGTGATTCTGATACCCTTAAAATGAATTGAGGATGGTTTCTAAGTTCTTTTATGGGGTAGTTTAAGACTAGAATCATACCTGGAATATGTAGTGGATATTGCCAGTAAAATGCCTGGGTTTAAATGGAGGTTTGTTTGTTTGCTTTTCTGGGATATTATTGTTTTTAAGTCTTGTAGCATTGGAAATGAACATAGGGCCTGGCATATGCTAGGAAAACTTTGGATGACTAAGTTATTCCTGCATCTTTATATTTTGATCAATCTATTAGTTAAGTTTTATTAAAAGTTTTCCACTCTGGTAGAGAGTATTGATGCTGCTGAGGCTGGCTATGAACTCTTTATCCCTAGTGATCTTCCTGCCTTAATGTCCCAAGAAAATAGTGTGCACCAGGACTCCTGATAAGGGCAGCATAGTTGTGTGGTGCACACAGGTTCGCACATGTGCTGTAGCTAGTGCATGGGTAGAAGTTGGAGGACAGTTTTGTGGAGTCATTTCTCTTTCCACATTTATGTGTGTTCTGGGGATTGAACTGGGAATGCCAGGCTGTGAAGCATGTGTGTTACCCTATGAACCATCTCGTTGTCCCCAAAACTTTCAAAGGTATTTTTTACCCTGAATTAGAGTTCTATGCTGGCTATTCTCACCATGCTGAAGATAGTTTCATTTATAGTGTTGATTTTGAAAAGCCAGCTATCCGTCTTAAGGATATTCAATTTGAAGGCAATCTAGCTCGTTCCTTTCCTGTGTTTAGTGTTGATTATAGATTTCTTTTTATTATCCAGTTTTACTTCTATATAAACGTACTGTTAGTATTTAGGCATCTGTACTGGCCTGTCCTTGGTTCTGACAGGATAAGCCCTCAGTTGTAGCCACTAAGAAGCATGTGTGCATATTCACTGTGTTCCCCTTTAAAAGGGCCCCGCCCACCTCCCATCTCCCTCACTCCCTCTCTGCATCCCCTTCCCCCTTCCTCTCTCCTGCTGCTCCTGTCCCTGGAGGTGGGTCTCCCTCCTCCCCTTTACCCTTCTTAGATCCTTTCCCTAGTAAAACCCCTCCACCTCAATTGTGTTGCATGCCATCTTTCTCTCTAGCTGCTTTTTTAGAATTACAAAACTGCCGGGTGGTGGTGGCGCATGCCTTTAATCCTAGTACTCGGGAGGCAGAGGCAGGTGGATCTCTGTGAGTTCGAGACCAAGCCTGGTCTACCAAGCGAGTTCCAGGACAGGCTCCAAAACAATACAGAGAAACCCTGTCTCGAAAAACAAAAAAACAAAAACAAAAAAAAATTACAAAACTACCCCTATTTAAATTCTTCCACTCAGAGGAAGCAAAGCCCTTTTTGTTTGTGACCACTTTGTTTGATATGCCTGCCTCTTCCCTACTGTTTATCTTGCTTTTTTTTTTTTAAGTTTTTCGAGACAGGGTTTCTCTGTGGCTTTGGAGGCTGTCCTGGAACTAGTTCTACCACATGGCTCATGGCTTGTTACCTCATTTCGTACAGGTCCTGCTTCCTCTATGTCTGGCTGGTGACTCCTCACTTTGCCTTTCTTCCTAACATCCTTAGTTTGGTTGTCCTGCCTACCTGGCTATAGTCAATCATTTCTTTATTAACCAATAACTGTAATATATATTCACAGTATACAGAAGGATTATTCTACAGTGTTTCCCCCTTTTTGTCTAATTAAAAAGGAAGGTTTTAACCTTAACATAGTAAAACTATATATAACAAATGTGTACTGATTCCAGCTTACAGGCAATGCCAGGAGTAAGATGTAGCTACTTGGTAGCTATGTAAGACCAGTTCACATAGATAATAGCAGGTATGACAGTGCAATATCTGTGATTCTAGCACTTGGAGTTGGAGGTAGGAGGACTTTGAAGTTTAAGGCCAGTTTTGGCCACACAGTGAGACGTTTTCCCCATGCCTTTGGAATAATGATGGAGGATAGACATATCAGGATAGTACATAACTAATCACAAGGTTAGTTTAAACACTGATCTATATTTAAAATGTCTATGTAAAACATTAGGTCTGAAACTCCTGGTTAATGGTTTTACTGCTGTGCTGGCTCAGAAGGTACATTCTAATAGGTGACTGACTGCTCCTGTCCTCGTTAAAGGAGGCTTCTCCCACTTTCCATAGAAGCCTTATGAAACTTGGGATTCTTAAATAGGAGGAAAATCTAGTGCTCAGCCTGTTTAGTTTTGTCTGATGTCACTTTGATGTGTGATTAATTTGATTATAATGGTACATGTGTCTTTAATTTTTGAGACAGGGTCTCATCAAGTAACTCTAGGGACTGTCTCCATAGACTAGGCTGGCCTTGATTTGCCAGCTCCTGCTTCCGAAGTGCTGGGATTAAATACATATGCCTTTTTAAAACAATTACTGAACAATTTTTATTAGTGGTTCATGAAAAAAAGATAGTGATCTCAGAAAAATGGTAATACATTTTTTTACACACTGAGAATTTTTAGATGCAGTGTACTGTAATGAATATGTCACCTAACTTTGAAAGAAGTACTTGTAGAGGTCAAATCTTGGAAGTGTTTACTGTAGGACAAGGAGCGTTGTTGAAGACAGATGGTGAGCTGTAGCACCAGGTGTGAATGCCATAGCTAATTAACACAGTGAGATTCCGGTGTATTAGAAGGGTGTGTTTGTATTCTTATGTGACTCAGATCACTTGGGCACAGTTTTATATATTTTCTTTCTGTTTTATATATTCTCTTATTTGAGATGAAAACCATGCACAGGTGATTGTGAGATTTATGTTGGGCTAAGTTATTTCTTTTCCTTTTATTTTCCTCTCCTCTACTTCTTCTTTCTCCTCTTTCTTTTTCTCTTCCTCTTCCTCTTCCTGTCTTCCTCCTCTACTGAGGATAGTGCCATGAACCTCACACAAGGTAGGCAAGTAATCTAAAACTCCTAGCTTTCAAAGTGTTCTAATCCACCATTCATTTTCTAATGAATAAGCTTTTCCTCTTCTTATTTCTGTACCAGGATGGAGCTCAGGGCTTGTCTATGCCGAGCAAGCTCTCTTATCACTGAGCTATACTCCTAACCGGCTTTGTACTATCTATTTTGAAGTAGAATCTTGCTGAGTTGTCCAGGTTGTCTTTGAACTCACTTGGTATCCGGGCAGGCCTTACACCTGTGATCCTTCTTGCCGTAGCTTTCGCAGCAGCTGGGTTTCAGGTCTGGGCCACCTGGCCTGACTAGAATACCTTTTTTTTTAGTCTTAGAGGAAAACGAATCTGTCTCAGATTTTATGATTACCTCCTGTTTGCTTTGCTTTGCCTAGGGTACTTGATTAATTACTGTTTATTGAATAAGCTGCATTTATTATGGGGGGGCATAAAATACTAGGCTTGAAATTCAGCCCTGCAACTCTGAGTTTGAATTTCGTTAACTGCCATAGCTGCTGTTACTATATGATCTCTAAAACTGTTATACATGGAATAATGTGGAGGGACAGTTTGGGACAGTACTCTAGAAGTCTGGGTCTACATAAACTGCTCCTGCTGTGTTCTTCTAAATGGATGGTTAACCTGGTCATACATAAACCTATAATTTTAAATAGCAAGTTCATTTTTATTTTCATTATAATAGTTTGGTATTGTGGTTTCTGTTTGGTAATGAAGCCTTGCTTTATTTATCTGCTCCATAGCTTCTGTTCCTATTCTAAATAATTATTTTTAGTTCTAAAGCTATTTTATCAAAGTATGTTATTTAATACTTGAATCACATGCCCTATAACTTTTAGAATGAGGCTGATGTTACAAGCTTGGTCAGATTCGCATTCTCATTCTCTGCCTGCCTGCCTGCCTGTCTGCCTGTCTGTGTGTGTTCGTTCTTTCCTGTGTGTGTCAATTTTGGCTGTTCCTTAGGATGATCATCCAGCTTGTGGTCTTACTGAGACCAGAGCTCAACCATTGCTGGCTGGCAGGCTAGTCAGCACCAGCTGTCATTCCGTCTCATCTTTACAGTGCTGAGATTACAAATGCAAGTTACTACTCCTGGATTTATATGTGGTTTTAGGGATCTAACTCGGCTTCTCATTTTATGGACTAAGATATTTCTTCAGTCCTTCCTTCTTTTTAGTCGCGTTCTTCAATTTTGGTTGAGAGTCATGAAAACAAGACCATAATAATGAAACCCTGTGAAATAATTCCTGATTATTGTATACTGCTATGTCCATTTTGGATTAATTGTGGCTGTATTTTAGAATATTCAAAAGATGCTATTTTGTTTTAAAGGATTAGAAGATAAAGAACAAAATTTAACAAGAAGAATTAGTACCTCAGATATTCTATCTGAAAAGGTAAGATACTGATTTCTGGGATTGAAAATCCGTATGACCTGTACTTGTTTTGCTGTAGTCTGTTCTTTTGTTTGATTCATTTTAGAGACTTGATCTCATGTAACTCTGACTGGTCTCAAACTTGCCTTTACTTCCTGATGACTGGGAGTACTAGTGTGGGCTACCACACCCAACTTTTAGTCTATTAATTTGAAATTATTTTGACGTTCTGGAGAATTATCTTAGAGTTTCTTTCCACTAACGTCTATAACTTTATTAACTTAATGTACAGTTCATATCTGTAGGTGATCTGTTTGTCATTTTTGAAACTTTTAATTTTGATTCAGAGTTTATCTTCCTGTGTGTGTGTTTCATCCTATATGGGATGTTTTCGAATTAGGTAGAACTTGACCTGGAATCACATTTTACCTCCTTTTCTTACTAAATGAAAAAAATACTAGCTGAGTGAGATCTTTGGCCTTTGTGTTCCTCTGTTTTCTATAAAATGAGTTTTATCTCTTACATTTTCTGAATTGTTGTGAGGCCCTAATAGAAGAAAGTACAGAAGTGTCAAACAGTGTATGCTACATATTGAGTAACTCAAGCTTTTTCTTTATTATAGATCTGAAATACTTGCAGTTTCTTCTTTTGGGATTTCAGTTTGTTGTTATGAGTGAACTGAAGTGATTCAAAAAGTCTAGGAAAGATCTGAATTTAGGAAGGATAATGTGACAGTGACCCCACCCACACTCATAAATATTTGCTTTTTAATATCCTTACAATAACCATATGCAGTACGTTGACATGCATGTTTCGTAGGAGAAGCAAGATACATTTGTGTAAGCCGGGCGTTGGTGGCGCACGCCTTTAATCCCAGTACTCGGAGGCAGAGGCAGTCGTATCTCTGTGAGTTTGAGCCTGGGCTGGCCTCCAAAACAATACAGAGAAACCCTGCCTCGTAAAAACAAAACAAAACAAAAAAGATACATTTGTGTAGGTTAAATGACTTAATTTGCATAAGAATTAGATATCAGGGCAAGAACTTAGTGAGATCCTTTGTCCCCTATTTCAGTTATCTTGGTTTTGAGAATCTACTTCAAGTACCAAATATAATTGTATGACAGAATCAGTTATATTTTTGTTTCATTATAAGGGAAATAGTTTCATAAAGTAATCTTTATAGTTGTACTATCTAGTATGATAATTATGAGTAATGACACACATGGTTTTTAAGAACTTGAAATTTAAAATGTGGAGCCAGAGAGATGGTTCAGCAGTCAAAAGTTCTTGGTATTCTTCTAGGGGACCCAGGTTTGGTTCTCTGCACCTTTCATGGGCACCTCAGAGCTACCTGTATCTCCAGCTTCAGGGATCTGACACCCTCTTTCTGGTCTCTGAGGGTATCTGTATACATTATTTAGAACTCATTGTGGTAGTAGTGTAGATTTGTAGTCTCAGCAGTCAGGAGATAGATTCTGGAAGGATTGTGAAGTCAAGGTTAACCTGAGCTGTCTAGTGAGTTCAGATAAGCATTCATGGCTAGCTTGGCTGCACAGTGAGCTGAGACTAACAAACAAATCAATGAACAAATGTGATTATTAAGAGTTTTTAACAGTGGAAAGGTGAAGTCATTAGCTAGCATTCACTGTTATCCTTATTGTTAAAAAGAATTGGAGTTTAAGGAAAATATAATTAGACAATATCAATTAGAAAAAGTTAAGTGTGTCTTAATGTATGGGATATGAAATTATTTCTTGTACTGCTTCATATCTTTAAAAGAATTTCCCAAACCTCTCAGATCCATGAATACTTAAGAACTTCTGCTTAAAGTGGCTTGGTATTTTCAGTGAAAGTGTATAGAGCAGGCTAATTTTCTAGAGCCATTTCAGGTTCTAATTAGTAATAAGTTCTGGTGGGCTGTTCTAGAGTGGCCAGAGAGACATGATTTTCAGTGTTTTCATTGTAAATAAGAAAGAAAATGCTTGTGATAATTGGAACTGGCTTAAGTGTTACAGTATAGGCAATACTGAAACAGCACAAGTACCTATCAGTTTGTATAGTGTTTATGTAGCAGTTAAAAATTTGAAAGATAGAGTGAAAAATAATAGGAAGTTACTTTAGTGAGAAAGGCTTTTAAGATACCCTGTTTTAGTTTCTTTGATGACAAATAAGTATTCAAAAATTTCAAAATTCAGGTAATTATATACTGAGAACATATAACACTCAAATGCAAACTAGTGGGTACATCTTTTTCCACCTGCAATAATGTTGAAAAGTTAACATTCTTGGTGTTATGACATGGTCCTTGGTATTCTTTTTTGCAGTGCAGTCTGATAAGTACTTCATCTTCATCATCCTGATTCTTGGTGCCCAACTCTTAACTTTCCTCTTTTGCTTCATCTTTGCATATTTACCTGCAAGCTGATAACTTCTACCAGTTGATCTTCTGTTTATGTTAGAAGAATTAAATTAGTTTTGGGTTATAGATAGTAAATGAGTTTTTAAAAAATTATCCTTATTTTCCATTTAAACATTTGTTTTAATACTAACTTTAAATTTTAGTAAACTTGGTGAAAGAGTCAGCTTGGTAAAATTGTTAACATTAGAATTTAATAGAATTTAAAAACTGTAACTTTTTTTCTGTTTTAAAGAAACTTGGTGAAGATGAAGAGGAACTATCTGAATTACAGCTTCGTCTTTTGGCTCTTCAATCAGCAAGTAAAAAATGGCAGCAAAAAGAACAACAGGTAATGAAAGAAAGCAAAGAGAAACTGACCAAGACCAAAGCTGTTCAGCAGAAGACTAAAACCAGCACAAAAGCACATTCAGCCAAGAAAGTCAGCACCACAGGTGACTGCTTCTCTTACATTATTTCAGTTGAACTGATTTTAATTCAGAGATTTGTTAATATATTTCTCGTCCAAAAAACAAACATTGAAAAGGAAACTAATAGGACAAAAATTTTTGTTTCCAAAATGCCACTCCCCCAGCAAAAATTGTACAAAACAACATGGAGTCCATTTTGTATCGGCCAACTACTCTTGGTCCTGGAGCTTCTTGATGGGGAGGGAAAATGAATGAAAACATAAAGAAGGGTGGTAGAATCAAAGAGGGGAAAGAATATGATGAAAATGTGTGACAAAATGTACTTAAAAACATTTTATGTGATGACTATTTTGTCCCATGTGTGTCTGAACCATGTACATACTTGGTACCTACAGAGACAGACAAAGATATGAGATCCCCTAGAATTGGATGGTGGTGAGCTGGGAATTGAACCTGGGTCTTCTTGCTCTTAACCATTGAGCAATCTCTCCAGCCCTATAATCCAGGAATTTTGAGTTTGGGAAAGTACAGAGCCCTAAATTAGATGCTAATCCTGTTATAAATAGAATTAGGGAGGACCAACTGTATATATGAGTTAACAGTATGAAAATGCTTAAGTGTCTTATCCCTTAAAGAGTCTTAACTTTCAGTTTTGCGGATGCTGACATTTCTGTTTTTCATGGGAAGCTAAACAAGCGTTGAGGAAGCAGCAAACAAAGGCATGGAAGAAACTCCAGCAGCAAAAAGAGCAGGAAAGACAGAAAGAAGAGGACCAGCGGAAACAAGCGGAAGAAGAAGAGAGGAGGAAACGAGAAGAGGAAATTAGAAAAATTAGAGACCTTTCCAATCAGGAAGAGCAGTACAATCGATTCATGAAATTGGTTGGTGGGAAGAGAAGATCAAGAAGTAAGGTAAGGAATAGAGAACTATCCCATCGAAATGTTCAAAACCTTAAAAAATGTCTTTACTCATTCATTCAAGGGTTAGTACGAGTACCACAGTAGAGACCAGTAGGTCATGGAGATTAACCCTTATCTATTGAGCCATCTTGTTGGCCCAGAGTGTTCATATTTAAATGTTTTGTTAGTATCATTTTAAAGATCCAGTTAGCTAAGGAAAACTGTACATCCTTTATGTTTGATAGAGTTTATGCAGAGAAGCCTTTCTTTCTCTTTTCCTCTGTGTGTTGAGAAATTGTGTTGTGTGCACGGAGTGTATGCATGCTTGTCCTTTCAGGTGCAGGGTAATGTCAGTATGTCTTCTTCAGTCACTTCTCTCCACCTTCTGTTTTTGAGATGAGGTCTTACTGAACATGGAACCTTCTTTTTCATCTAGAGCTTGCTGCTTGTCTAGCTCTGGGATGTGTCTGTTTTCATGCTGGTGTTAAATGTTTGTGTCATCACTACGTCTGGCTTTTGACCTGGGTCCTGTGCATCCAAACTCAGATCCTCATGTTTGCACAGGAAGCCTTTTACTGAGGTTCTTCCATCAGCCCTACAAATAATCCTTGGGAAGAAAGTAAGGTGTAATGGGAAATAAATCCTCACAGTTGTAGATTATGAGAAATGAAAAGTTTGAAATTTTGTTTAACAAAAGCTTATATTTAAGCCTGGCGTTGGTGGAGCATGCCTTTAATCCCAGCACTCAGGAGGCAGAGGTAGGCGGATCTCTGAGTTCCAGACCAGCATGGTGTACAAAAGCTAGTTTCAGGACAGCCTCCAGAGCTGCAGAGAAACCCTGTCTCGAAAACCCAAAACAAAACAAAACAAAACAAAACGCTCCTATAATCTTAGTTACTTGGGAGGATAAGATACGATGATAACACATTCAGGATCTCTTGAGTCACTTAGTGAGACACAGTCTCAAAAAGTTTACAGACAAGCTCCCAACCCTACTCTGCTTTTAGCATTGTGATCATCTTCTATCTAGAAAAAAGGGTTATTAAATTACAGTAAGGTTCCATTATGAAAATGACTGTTTCTTGTAGGGGCAGCATTGTATTAGTAGTTTGTTGTTTACCATGTAGAGTGAGAAATGTGGAGAATAATTGGTATGTACTAATTTAAAATATACTAAGTCTTCCTTTAGCATTAACTCTATTGATTTTAGCTATTTCGTATTTGGTCTTAACACATTATCATTATATATGTTATTGACAATGACTGAGTCAGCCATTGTCTTTATGGGTACTGTAAGGAGAAGTAAGCTGGGAGAGTTCATATTTGACCAAGCACTTGGGAGGCAGAGGCAGACGGATCTCTGAGTTCGAGGTTGGGCTGGACTGACAGCCTCCAAAACAATACAGAGAAACCCTGTCTCGTAAATCCAAAAAAAAAAAAAAAAAAAAAAAACCACACACACACACACACACACACAACTATACTAGCTAAATGTAGAAAGTTAAGAGTTAAGGAGAGAATCAAGAGGAAGCTTTCTTTAGGCCAGGATTGTGATTATTTATAATTAAGACTTAACAAATAGAATCATTGCCTAGAAATAAGAATTGTATTATTTGTGTGTTATCTCTGCATAAGTTTTTTGTTGTTTTGTTTTTGTTATAAACTGTATGAGTAAAACATAAGAAATAAAAACCAGAGCCGGGCACGCCTTTAATCCCAGCACTCAAGAGGCAGAGGCAGAGGCAAGCAGATCTCTGTGAGTTCGAGGCCAGCCTGGTCTACAGAGCGAGTTCCAGGACAGCCCCCAAAACAATACAGAGAAATCCTGTCTTGAAAAAAAAAAACAAATCAGGGCACATAGACATGCCAGTCCACAGTTCATAATTTTCAGAAACTGTTGATTTTATTTGTAACTATAATGTTCTTGACTTTTCTGTGTATGAATATTTACCTGTGTGCATGCCTTGTACCACTTGCTTGCGGAGACTAGAAGAAGGCATTGGACTTAGACAGTTGTGAGCTACGATGTAGGTGCTGGGTGGGAACTGGCCAGTGCTCTTAACCGCAGAGCCATTTCTCCTAGCTCCTTTTCTGTTTTTCTTTTCTTCTTTCTTTCTGTCTTTCTGTCTTCTTTCTTTCTTTCTTTCTTTCTTTCTTTCTTTCTTTCTTTCTTTCTTTCTTTCTTTCTTTCTTTCTTCCTGTCTTCCTGTCTTCCTGTCTTCCTTCCTTCCTTCCTTCCTTCCTTCCTTCCTTCCTTCCTTCCTTCCTTCCTTCCTTCCTTCCTTCCTTCCTTCCTTCCTTCCTTCCTTCCTTCCTTCCTTTTGGTTTTACAAGACAGGGTTTCTCTGTATTGTTTTGGAGGCTGTCCTGGAACTCTCTCTGTAAACCAGCCCGGCCTCGAACTCACAGAGATATGCCTGCCTCTGCCTCCCAAATGCTGGGATTAAAGGCGTGCGCCACCAACGCCCAGCTCTAGCTCCTATTCTTGACTTTAAAAAATATAGTCTGGTACTATAATCATAATGCAAAAATGACTTTTTCTCCTAGTTTCATGGCTAAACCATAACTGCATAACTGTTGTAAATTTTTTTTAAAAGAGATTCCATTTACTTAATGGCTTAGATAATGGTGGAATTCATCTGTACAGATAGTACTTGGCTGCCATAGACACTTTTCTAGATTGCTGCCATGGGCAGGTCTCATAGAGTCATAATAATTTTGTTTATTTGTCTCTAAAAGATAATTATCAACTCTTATGTTGAGTAGCCCAAGAATAACCTGTATTGAAACTAAGGAAAATACTGTTGTGTCCTTAGTCTTCAGATCCTGACCTAAGGCGATCTTTAGATAAGCAACCTGACAGTGGAGGAGGCATTTATCAATATGATAACTATGAAGAAGTTGCCATGGATACAGATAGTGAAACCAGTTCTCCAGGTAGGAGCCAAACTTTGAAACATTTTGATAATCACAATTAAGTTACTCAAAACCTTGAAAGAAATGTGTAATGGAGGTAAGATTTGCTGATGTATTGTTTTAACGTTTATTTTCAAGTGTGATTTTCTTTTTATTTATTTTTATTTTATGTGCATTGATATTTTGCCTGTGTTGGATCCTGGACTTAAAGACAGTTGTGAGCTGCCATGTGGTTGCTAGGAATTGAACCCGGGTTCTCTGGAAGAGCAGTCAGTGCTCTATAACTTCTGAGCCATCTTTCCAGACCCAAGTGTTTTTTCCTTGAGAAGGCTTTAAATTAAAAAGCTTTGTTTGAACTCTGTTGAGCAATTGATCTAAAATGGGAAAGTTGTGGAATGATTCTATGAATGCTGGAATTAAAGCTGTAAGCTACTATGCCCAGCTCAGGCAGTTTTTCTTGATGGATACTCAGATATGACTGACCGTGTGAGAACTATTTCCTTACTAATACTAAACACCTGCACCTGAGACAGAAAAACAGTACATCTGACTTTTAGAAATTGAAATGCTTAGGAGATTGATAATCTGATTATAGGCGCATGTTACAGTGCCTAACAGAAAGTGAATTTTGAGGAATTAAAGTGCCACCCTAAAGGTCACATTTAACTTTATGATGCAAGAACAATTTTATATAGTTAGAGAAGGATGAATAGAGGTTTAGGATTTTATCATAAACTTCTAATGTCTGATTTGTATTCTGCCTAGGTATATGTTTCCTCAAGCTACCTATGCATTTTATATGTCCCTTTTGAAGTATTTTACTCAAACTTTTTTTTCTTTTAAACAGCGCCTTCACCAGTACAGCCACCATTTTTCTCTGAGTGTTCATTGGGGTATTTTTCTTCAACACCATCTGTTTCTTTGCCTCCACCAGCTCAGGTTTCAGTAAGTAAAGATCAAGCGGGATTTCAAAGACAATTACTGTGCATCTTCTAGCTTGTTTTGGAAAACTGGCATGATTGCTTGGTTTGAAGGGTGCTTAAAAATTAATATTCACTTACTAGAATTAATAGCTAGAAATTTGCAAAATTAAGCAGTTGATTGACTATCCACTGCTTTTTTTTTAAACTATAGCCATTTTCATTTCTTCCTTTTCTTTGTTTCTCAAATAATTGCTACTCAGGAAATGTGTTACAAAGCAGAATAAAAATTGTCTACTTCTGTGGATTTTTTTAAATTGTTTTTTTCTTTTTAGTTTGTTTGTTATTTTTTATTTTTAAGGCAAGGTCTCTACATAGCCCTGGGTGTTGGAGAACTCACTATATGGATAAGGCTGGCCTCAAACTCACAGAGATCCTCCTGCCTCTGTCTTTGAAGTGCTAGGAAAATTTAAATAGGCTTACTCCTCTTTGGAAAATCATACAAAAGAAACATTATCTATAGAAATTAAGTCTTTTATTTCCTTTCAAAAATGCTTGTGTGTGTGCACACGTGCATGTACACATGTGGAGGTCAGAGTACTGCCTTGTTTTGCTCCTTCTACCAGTTGGGTTCTGGGTACCTGCTTTAACCCACTGAGCATCACTGATCTAAAGAACTGTCTATTGCGCTGTTACTGTTTTGAGACAGGATCTCACTCTATATCCTTGGCTGGCCTGTAACTCACTGTTTAGATGAGAATGACCTCAGAGAGATCAGCCTGCCTTGGCCTCTGAGCAGTGGGGTTAAAGGTGCCTGCCTCCACTGTGGGAGATATCAACTCAGCTTTAAAAAAAAAAGTGAGGAATCACAAAACAGAGGTTCTGAATTGAGAGCATTTAGATATGAAACAGTATCTCCTACTAGGTACGAGAACCTTTCCATTGAAATTTTCCTGGTAAACGTGTGGTGCTTTCTAATAGAGTTTATGGTGAGGAGATTGCAATGCTGTCTTTTGGGAACAAGGAATGAATGAACTAAAATTGAGGAGAATTCCTGGAATGTCTTTGAAGCAAAAGCATCTAGACAAGGGATTTACAGTATATCAAGCCATTTTTACAAGGATTTTAAGGGATGCTGAACAGGTACTCTGGGCTCTTATTTTTATGATCCCTTTGACTTTAATGCTACTTAAATTTTTTTATTAGCACATATTTTAGTTTGTTAATCGTTTTAATTTAGCGCATGACCTTAGTCCCAGTGCTTGTGAGGAGTAGGCAGACAGATCTTGGAGTTCAAGGTCAGCCTGGCCTGCATAGTGAGTTCAGGCCAGTCAGGGCTGCATAGTGAGGTGTTGTCTACAAATACATATGTGCTTTAACTTATATATATGATTTTTGTTTTAGTGTCGTTTTTGACTTGATATCATCTGATTTGATTCTTATACCTTCTAGAATTTTAAATGTAGATAAGGGTAGGAGCGGAGTTCTTTATATTTGTATAATTACTATGGAATTCATAAATATTTCAGACATTAATTGCAAAAGTAACATTTTCATGGTTGAATATTAAATTCTGGATAGGCTTTGAGTTATACTTAATATTTACATCAGTGTACATAGAAAAATTAAAACTAAGACTATATACTTTTTCTGATTAAATATTGCTTCAGACATGCTTGAAGTTAATAAAATTTGCATTTAACAGTATTATTTCCTTACTAAAACAGTCTGTGCCATCATTGAGCCAGCCTTATGGAGAAGGCTTGTGTGTTTCTCTTGAGCCTCTACCTCCTCCACCGCCTTTGCCACCTCTACCGCCTGAAGACCCAGAACAGCCTCCAAAACCACCTTTTGCAGATGAAGAGGAGGAGGAAGAAATGCTCCTTCGAGAAGAATTGCTTAAATCTCTAGCAAACAAGAGAGCTTTTAAGCCAGAGGTAATTCAGTGCCTGAACCTCTAGGTGGTGCACTCACACCTATGGTTAGGATGGTTCTACTTTTGTCTGCCTGTATGAGGGTTTAATAGGTTTTTCAGCAAAGCTAAGTCCAATGCTATTTTACTCAAGATTTCTCAAGATGACAGACACATCTTTTTATTTGGAAATGTTTATCTTTTTTCTTAATAGGAAGCGTCCAGTAATAGCGACCCGCCTTCACCTCCAGTTCTGAACAATTCTCAGCCTTTGTCAAGAAGCAATCTATCCATAGTCAGTATTAATACAGTATCTCAGCCTAGGATACAGAATCCAAAGTTTCACAGAGGACCTCGTCTTCCACGAACTGTGATCTCGGTAAAAACAAACATAAGACAATACTGTTCAACAGCCTATGAGAGGTTTTTAAAAATAATTTTACTGTCCTGTCTTCACTGTCTAGCTCATTTATATACAAAAATAAATTCTTATATAAATACAAATTAAAAATCTTAAAGAAGCCGGGTTTTGGTGGCTCACACCTTTAATCCCAGCACTCGGGAGACAGACGCAGGTGGATCTCTGTGAGTTCGAGGTCAGCCTGGTCTACAGAGCAAGTTCCAGGACAGTCTCCAAAACAATACAGAGAAACCCTGTCTCAAAAAACCAAAAAAAAACTTAAAGAAGTTTGAAGTAAGAGCAGCATGTGCACTTGAAAATTGGTAGAATTTGGTGATGATGTGTTTGAAGTTGCACTCTTCTCAGAGTGTGGTAGATATTTTTTCCTCTGCTCTTCTTAAAGATTATAAATTGGCCCATTTTCAATCTTTTCTGGTGTCATTTTAATGAATGAATATCCAAACATTCTTCTCTTTGGGTGTTAAAATTTTTTTCTTAAAGGTTAATTTAAATGGTAGTGTCTTTGTAGAAAAAATATTGAAGAAGATGATTATAGTAATGTCTGGAAAGACAAAAATGTAGACTGCTTTTTTAGTTTGGATTATAACTCACATTGAGGCTATAATCATAGAATGTAACCAGAAAATGCCACTGTGCGTGGTTATTTTTGTGTGTTGATATACAGAGAGTTTGAATTGTCACAGAGTAATAAAGAATAGAAATGCTTTTTCTGGGTGCTGAAGAGACTGCTCAGTGGCTATGAGTGCTCACTGCTTTTGTAGGGACCAGAGTTTGGTTTTCAGACCCATGTTATGTGGCTCAAAACCATCTGTAACTGACTCTGGGAAATTGAATGCCCTTTTCTGGCCTCAGAAGCTCTTATTACCATGGGTAACAGTTACATTGTTTTGTAGCTTCCAAAACATAAATCAGTGGTTGTGACACTGAATGATTCAGATGACAGTGAGTCTGATGGGGAGACTTCCAAGGCAACCAACAGTGTTTTTGGTGGATTAGAGTCCATGATCAAAGAAGCAAGGCGAACTGCTGAGGTATGTGCTATAATTAATGATGAAAGACAGTTGATGTATGTGTTGGCAATGGTTAAAGTTCATTTTGTTCCTGAAAAATGAGATCTTAGAGTTAAGCCATTTTTATTGTGGGAAAAGTATTTATGCTTTTAGTACTTAAATAATCAAGCATCTATTGATAACATAGATTTTTATGGTTTTGAAAAGTCCCTTCCACTCCTTTTTCAAAATAGTAAAATGGGAAGTGTGCTGTTCCAATAATGTATTATGTTAACCAAAACACCAGTTTACAACTAATAAAATCTATAGTTTAAGCACTTTCAGGGTTTTTTCTGTTCCAGTGGTTGGTCAGATATGATTCAGTTCAATAGTTTTAAAGGAGGGAGGTTTTGAAGGTAGATTATATAATTGAGTAGTTGACAACTAGGTTCTATATTTTTTCAAAAGAAGAGTAAAGATATTAATATATTTCTAAATATGTTAGTATATACTGAGGTGAAACATGAACTGTAAATACCAGTGTAGAAGCTTTGAAAGCTGCTGATCTGGTTGATTTAAATACTTTTAGCAAGCTTCAAAACCCAAAGTACCTCCAAAATCTGAAAAAGAAAACGACCCTCTGCGGACACCTGAAGCTTTGCCCGAGGAGAAGAAGATTGAATATCGTTTGCTGAAGGAAGAGATTGCCAAGTAAGGAGGTTTTTATGTCTAGAAACCATGACTCTGGCATATGAGCAATGGTGATTCTATCCTGTTTAGGAAGATGATACTATGACTTCCACATGGGGAGGTTGATTACCATCTATCAACTTAAATACAGCGACAAAGTCACAGAACTGCAGTGTTAGCTTGGAATGCCAGCCTGAGTCAATGTCATTTACATGCATTCTATAAAAATATATTTTAAAGAACATGGTTTTGGTGTACTCTTTGGCCTAATTCATCTCTCTCAAATTTAGTCGTGAGAAACAGCGTTTGATTAAATCAGATCAGCTGAAGACGAATTCATCATCCCCAGCGAACTCAGATGTGGAAATGGATGGGATTAGTAGAATAGCAATGGTTACTAAGCAAGTTGCAGATGCAGAAGCAAAGCTCAAAAAACACAAGTGAGTTTCACTTAGTGTCTGATTAAATAAGTATCTAAATGTGCCTGGATGGGAGGGCCTCTATTCGTATTTGTATCTGTATATGCTGTTATTAACTACCCTAGGATTATGGCCTACCCCACCCCACTACGACCACCCCGCCATCAGGGGAAGACAGGTTACACTCCCTCCCCACTAAAGTCTTAAAACTTCTATACAGGGCTATGTTGGTGCCTGGACAGGAGCGTCAATGTATGAGGGGAAGTTTGCTAGACAACCCCTGGATCCTGATTTCTTACACATGGTAGAACTATACCAGTTACTCGTTCTATTGGATTACACATTTATATAATTTAATATTTTGATTAGTGGTACCAAGACCTAAAAAGGAAGGTTGTCATATTGAAACATAGCTAAAATTATTTGTGAATTTCCTCATTTTAGAATCGTTTAGAACATCTTCATTGGAAGTAGTTTTACTTTTTAGAGAAAATATTGATATTGTGGGGTGTGTGTGCGTGTGAGTATTTTTGAGGTGTATGCAGTACTCACTGGTCTGAAATTTGTTGTGTAGATATGTGCCTCTGTCTCCTGAATGCTGGGGTTATATAGGCATGTGTCACGGTCCTGTTTACATATTATTAAAGGTGGACTTCATTGTTGAAAGTAGTTTTTATCTGACCTATTGAATAATGCTCGTGGTGACTGGCTCCTGAATTAACTTGTAATTAGTTTATATTTAAGTAGCCCAATGACTTTTTAAAGACAAGCTTTTATGTGTTCATCTGTAGGTCAGTAAGAAGAGTAGGTGTTCATAGCCTCATTTCTAACATTTCAGACTCTGGTATTCTTTTTGTGAATCATGCAAATGAATGTAATTGTGAATTTTTTAAAGCAACAGGAGCACTGCAAGACGGTAGGAGGTTTTATATACAGATATATGTTCTTTTTGAACAAGATAATTAGATATTAAGTGTTCTGAGTACAACATTCTCTGGAAGTTGCATAAGTGTATTTGATGTTGGTATATATTTGTCTTGTGCTAAACTATTTCATAACATGTAAGATTCGTCTTCAGTTTATGAACAGAGTTGCCTCCTTCAAATTCTTATTTGCATGTAAGATAAAAAATTCTTTAAATGTATCACTGTATTATTACTTTGAAATCTTTATGGTCTGATGGTGTCAGTCTACTACTTTAGAAAACTAAGAATTTTGTTATTTACCACTTAGGATCCTCTTGATAAAGGATGAATCAGTTTTAAAGAATCTAGTACTACAAGAAGCCAAGAAGAAAGAGTCTGTTCGAAATGCCGAAGCAAAAATTACAAAACTTACAGAACAACTTCAAGCAGCCGAGAAAATCCTCAGTGTTAACAGGGTGTTTTTGAAGAAGCTTCAAGAACAAGTAATGCTCTGTTTAAAAATTAAGTATTGTAGTCTTTTGTTTACTGCATTGTTCACGTCTCGTGTCTACCACATGTGTGCTGGTGTTTCCTGGGATCCGATGGCATTGTATCCCTTGGAGTTGGAGTTACAGGAGGTTGTGGGCTGCCGAGCTTGGGTGCTAAGAACTGAGCTCCAGTTTTCTGGAAAAATCTAACTGCTGAACCATCTCTCCAGCCCCAGTAATGAATATTTTTACAGTCTCAGTCTCTCAGTCCACCCCCGCCACCTCCCGTGTGTTTTCCCTCTAAAGCAAAGGGGGAAAAATTGAACTTATACTAACATCAACATATATGTAACCTGTGGTCTCTTATTGAGACATGCTATTAGGATATTTTGTTTGAGAGGATATTTGCTAAGATCTTCATTTATATGTGTTCCATGTTCAGATTCACAGAGTTCAACAGCGTGTTTCGATTAAGAAAGCTTTGACTCTGAGGTATGGAGAAGAACTTGCTCGGGCAAAGGCAGTGGCCAGTAAAGAACTAGGGAAACGCAAACTGGAACAAGATCGCCTTGGAGTAAGTTGCTTATAGGAATATTTTTGGAACAAAAATTTTTTTTTATTTTGGTTGTTTTAATGGTATTTATAAACTAAGAGATGCATAAAGTAACTTCAACTTTGCTGCCAATTCAAAGAGAAGAGATTCTCTATAAAATCTAGTGTATATTTTAAGATGATACCTGCATTTTTGGATGCTTTTAAAATTTATTTTGCATTGGCTTTAGTTTTTGATTGTCACAAATTAACTAACAAAAGTATGTTGACTTTTTAAATTGTTTGGCTCTCCTTGTCAGTTCAATTTTGTGATGGTAGTATTACATTCTAGTGATATTACAATTATCTTGTGAGTAATTGTGTATGATTGCATGAAGTGCTATGAAATATTTTCTTTCTCCTCAGCCAAACAAAGTGATGAGATTGGATAATTCTCCAATATCAAGTCCAAGAAAGCATTCAGCAGAATTAATTGCTATGGAAAAAAGACGATTACAAAAGCTAGAATATGAATATGCCTTGAAAATTCAAAAGTTAAAAGAAGCCCGAGCCCTTAAAGCAAAGGAACAACAAAATCTTGTTCCAGTTGTAGAAGAGGAACCTGAGTTTTCTTTACCTCAGCCCTCACTTCATGACCTGACACAAGATAAATTAACCTTGGACACAGAAGAAAATGATGTTGATGATGAAGTTTTGTCAGGTTCAAACAGAGAACGAAGAAGATCCTTCTTAGAATCTAATGCGTTTACTAAGCCCAACCTTAAGCACACTGACACCCCTAACAAAGAGTGCATAAACAAACTCAATAAAAGTACTGTAGAAAAGCCAGAACTTTTTCTAGGGTTAAAAATTGGCGAATTGCAGAAATTATATTCAAAAGCTGACAGCTTAAAGCAGTTGATTTTAAAAACTACCACAGGCATTACAGAAAAGACTTTGCACGGTCAGGTAAGTGGCATTTCAAACTCTGTATAAAATCTAGAGTTTACTCAATGCCTCACTTGTCGTGTGGAATTATTGTGATGGTTGTTTTTTGCAGGAGATTTCTGTGGATGTGGATTTTCTTACAGCGCAGACTAAAACAACTGAAGTGAAGCCATGTCCTTTTAGACCCTACCAGAGCCCTCTTCTAGTCTTTAAGTCCTACAGGTATCAGTAAGATAGTTAGTAGTTTGAGTTTCAGGGTTACTTCTGGCCTTGATGAATATGTATTAATAAATAGAAGCATTTGGATGACAAGTCAATTGGAAAACAAATCTTTTTATGAGAGACAAAAATGTGTATTGTTATTGTTCAAATCATATGAGAAAGTGCAGTTTAGTGTGTTCTTTGGGCTCAAATTCTGTTGAGTATTATAGGACTAGAGTCTCCTGGGAAATATATTTATTTTTATTTTTTAAGGTAGATGTTCACTACATAGCTGTGGCTGCACTGGAACTTGTTTTTAGCCTCAAACTTAAAGTAAACCTCTGGCCTCTGCCTTCCAAGTGCTACAACATAATATATAGGTGTGTGTTACCATTCCTGGACAGTAAAGATGTTAACTTTAGACTTTTTAATTTTAGCATTGACCAGCCTTTGGAATGTTAACTTAGACAGTCTTAGAGGGCTAATGTTGTCCCGCAACATTTTCAGAATGCTAGAAGTTGTGGGCTGCTAAACGGGTATGGTTTTATGATAAAATTATAAAGCACTTAATAGGCAGCAGCTGGTATATACAAAAAATATTAGTAGACAGCATTTTATTGTGTGGTAGAAAAAAAACTTTAAAATGGCATTATTCTGTATTCTAGTTTTAAAGTGTTTTGGTGGTTGCTGTTTATTTGCACTAGGAATTGAACTTAGGGCCTCATACATATGAGGCAGGTACTCTACCACTGAATGCTTCCCCGGTCTTTATTGTTAAAGAGGTGGAGCCTTCTTACATCAGCTTGGCTTTCTTTGAACTTAGCCTCTCAAATGCTGAGAAACAGTTAGGCACCACCTCACTCAGTTTTCTATGTGATGTTTCTCATATTCCCATTGTAAAAGTAGCTGATTCTTTTTACTTATATTCTGGCTAGTTGTAGTTTTTTGGGTGTTGATTTGATTAGGTAAACAGGTGTAGAAGTTTTAACTGAGAAAGAAAATTTAAGAAAAATTTCGTAAGAAATGTGTGTGGACTATAATGTGCTTATTCATTTTCTTTCTAGATTTAGTCCTTATTATCGAACCAAGGAAAAGCTTCCCCTGAGTTCAGTGTCATACAGTAACATGATTGAGCCAGAGCAGTGTTTCTGCCGATTTGATTTAACAGGGACATGTAATGATGATGATTGTCAGTGGTGAGTGACTTTTATTTGGAAAAGACCTTTAGAGAAAGCCATGGTTTCTTGATTAGATAAATACATGCCTGTCTTTTGTGCTGTTCTTTTATTTTAGGCAGCATGTACAAGACTATACACTTAGCCGAAAACAGTTGTTCCAGGACATTTTGTCATATAATCTGTCGTTGATTGGCTGTTCAGAGACAAGCACTGATGAGGAAGTTGCTTCTGCAACAGGTTGGTAAAGAGTTCTTGTTGAACTTAGGGAACTTAAAAATCATCCCCAGTTTATGGTATTTTCAAAACAACCCATAATTCAGTACATTCACTTATAACAGTTACCTGTATCTGCCCCATCACGCACACTAATCGCTAGCCGCATATTGGGCTTTAAATGTAAATTTAAAGGTTTTTTATTTTTATTTATTATGTATATAGTGTTCTGCCTGCATGTATGTATGCACTCCAGAAGAGAGCATCAGATCTTTTTTTTTTTTTTTTTTGGTTTTTTTCGAGACAGGGTTTCTCTGTATTGTTTTGGAGGCTATTGGTCCAGCCCGGCCTTGAACTCACTGAGATCCACCTGCCTCTGCCTCCCGAGTGCTGGGATTAAAGGCGTGCGCCACCACCGCCCGGCAGAGAGCATCAGATCTTATTACTGATGGTTATGAGTCACCATGTAGTTGCTGGGAATTGAACTCAGGACCTCTGGAAGAGCAGCCAGTGCTCTTAACGCGCTGAGCTTTCTCTTCAGCCCTTAAATGTAAATTTAAATAAATGCATAATTCATCAGTCTTACTAGCCACACTTTAAGTACTTAGTAGCCAAGTGACAAGTGCCGACTAGTAGGACTACAGAGATTTAAGACCTTTCCATGTTACGGAAGGTTCTGTAGTCATTCATATGGTCCGGTTTATTAGGGAAAAAATAGTAACACTTGAGTAGATAGTTTATGATGACTTTAGTATAGACTCTTACTTTCTTTTGCTGTTTTCAAAAGCACAGGAGGACTAAAGGTTAACATGACTTTAGCCTCCAGATCCTATAGTGAAGTAGAAAGTACCTTATTATATATTTGAAGTAGAAACCATAGATTATTAGCAAACATTTGTGACATAGTATTGTTTTATTTCTCCCCAGATTCTGGTGCCATATAATATCTTTTGGATTAAAGGAATTGTGTGTGTGTGTGTGTGTGTATGTGTGTGTGAGTGATCACTATCCAGAGTGATTCTAAATCACAGACCTTTATTATTCCTCATTTGGGCTTTCTACTTTTATTTAATAATGTAGTTCATAGTTCATTTAGTCTGTGAACTATCAGCTCCAGTTCATATTGTGGTGTGGTGGGAAGGATTTGTCATAATAATTACGCTAACTGTAGACCTTGCCCTTTCGTAGGTAATAGGTGTTACTGAATAATATCATATATAGATTAAGTCTTAAGTTATTCCTTGCTTTGTACTCTTCAATTAGCAGTCAAATTTTTGTATTAAATACAGTATCACTATTTTATTTTCAGAAAAGTATGTTGAAAAACTTTTTGGTGTAAACAAAGACCGAATGTCAATGGACCAGATGGCTGTTCTCCTTGTTAGCAATGTTAATGAAAGTAAAGGTCATAGTAAGTATGTATGTGTGTATATGTATGCATGTTGTTTCTTATTTCTGTCTGGCATTACATTCTTAAAGAGAATGTTGTCTTTTACTACCATGATCAAATAAATGTACCTCCATTAAAGTCTCAATATAATAAAGAAAATACCTAGTTACATCAATTAACAATCTTCTCCTGTCTGTGTTAGCACCGCCATTTACAACTTACAAAGATAAAAGAAAATGGAAGCCAAAATTTTGTAGAAAACCTGTATCAGAGAATAGCTTCAGCAGTGATGATGAGCAGTCTGCAGGACCAATTCAGTATGGTAAGAAGTTGCTCCATTTGAGATCTAGAATTACTAAGTGCTGTTTCCTTTTTCAAAACACTGACAATTCTTCCAGTGTATCTACTAACCTAGTTTATAAAATGCTCTTTCTTTAACTTGTATCATTGGTGTTTTTCATTGTCTTAAATGCAATTGCAATACATGTATTCCTTGTGCAGAATTGATGCTGATATTGCAGGATGTTTTCATTGATGCTCCCTGCCCAATAAATAGGAAAAACACTAATAAGATACTTCATATATTTGCAAATGTACTTTAGTGGGGTGATCATAGCTTCATTTGAAAACCACTGCCTTGCCAGAGTCTTGAAAACACATGCTTTTTTTTTGTTTTATCTTGGAGTCTGTATTTTCTGACATGCAATAAACGTGTGTGTACGTATGTGTGTGTGTGTGTGTGTGTGTGTGTGTGTTTGAGACCAGTGAAGAAACTCATTGTTGAGTACATCTTGCATTCTAATTTCTAGTTTGCATAGTTTGTGGACTAATAATGAGGTTCAGGAGCACTCATGTGCTTATTTGTGATTATGTAATGTGTGATTCTATAGTTGAGATATAGAAGAAATACTTTGCAACTTTTAACTTAGAGTACCCCAACACATAAACAGGGTAAGGTCTTACATAACCAAGACTGGCTTTGAACTCCTGATCCTTCTGCCTCCACCTCTGTAATGCTGGGTTTATAGGTGTGCGCCATCATGGCTGTATTTTAACTTTAGTTTTGAAACTATAATTCACAATTATTGATGATATCACTTACCTTTAATGTAATTAATATGCTTAATATAATTTAACAGCAGATCATACTTATAGTTTATAAGCTAAGGTTCCATTTATCTTATTTTCCTGATGCTTGAAATAGCACCATTTTTACTTCTAGAAGTGTCGAGGTTTGAATGGTTAATTTTCTGACAGTTTGATTTTAGACCTGAAAATCGTCTAACTACTAGTCATTAGAATCTTTAACGATGAAAACAACCCTCTTCCCCAATCCCCCGTTGTTATAGAAGATATTAAGCTAATGGTGCTTGTTTTTATAGCCTTCCGACCAGAGAACCAAATAAATGTTCCAGCTTTGGATACTGTTGTCACTCCAGATGATGTTAGATATTTTACCAGTGAAACTGATGACATTGCTAACTTAGAAGCTAGTGTACTTGAAAATCCTTCTCATGTACAACTTTGGCTCAAACTCGCATACAAGTGCTTGAATCAAAATGAAGGGTAGGTCAGCTTCATATTGTTTTGAAATATTTATACCTTTACTTTTTATTTTATTTTACCTATGGTCATCAGAATTCCTTCTTGCTATCTATCAGTGGAGTCTTTTGTCTTGAGACAGGGTCTCATTCTCATCAGTGCTGGTCTGAAAGTCTTTTGTGGTCCAGGCAGTCCTGCTTCAGTCTCTCAAGTGCTGACACTGCATGTGTGAGCCACTGCACCACTGCGCCTGGTTGAGTAGTACAGTTTTTGAAAGAGCGTCTCATGTAACCTTGATTGGCCTAGAACTTGCTGTGTAGTTGAGGATGACCTTGAACTACTACTTTCCTCTTTTTTACTTCCCAGGTACTAAATTATAGGTAGATTCCATCATTCCTGGCTTTGAATCTTTGTTTTGTTTTTTGACAAAGCCAAAAGTATTCTGTTATTGCTCTAAACCTACTAGAAAAGTTTAAGAATAGAGCTTCATTTTGTGTTCATGGCTCAGTGGCTAATACTGAAGTTAGCTCCACATAGAGTTCCAGACCAGTCAATAGTGATAGCCTGTCTTAAACCAAAAAAGGGGGCAAAAAGTTTGTTAGTAAAATTGTGAGAATAGGACAGATTAAATTTTAGGTTAATTTGCAATGGAGATCGAAGTTTACTTAACCACCTTCGAATTCTGATGGAATTGGTCTTTTTTGCTGTGCATGGCTATAGGCAAGTTACAACAAGTAATATATTTCACAGCCAGTAGTTTCTGTTACAGATTTTATATCTGCTTTTAAATAGTGGAGAGCAAGCCAGGAATAATCTTTACAATGTAATTTGAAAGTATAATGATTTTTTTTAAAGTAATCTTTTGGGAAAGACTAATCGTAAAACAGTATAAAACCTGTTAAATAAGGTAGTGGCTACAGCATGCTGATAAACACACATACAGAACATGGTCTTATTGAAGTTACCTGTGTGTGGTTTCCATGAGAATGGAGTAAGTTACAGTGTTTTCTTGTCAGACTTGTTTATTGAGTAAAGGACAAAAGAACTACATTACTGTATGAATAGGATCATGAGAGAATTATCTTCTTTAGGAGATAGCAAGCCCTTGAACTGAAAAGAACCATTATATTGAAAGCTTTGATATTTTGTGCTGGCAGTAGCTGGCCTTGAAAGGGAGTTGTTTAACTTTTCCTGTTTTTAAACAGTATAAATCATAAAAGGTATTGCTGAATATGTATGTAGATCACATTTGAAGTTGATAATCTTAGTGCTTTTATTATACCATGTTTTTATCTGTGGTAAATGCTTACTGAATATCCATTTAAACAGAAATTATTCAGTCTATGGGAGATTAGGATCTTTGGGCTTTGACAGACATGATTTAAAATCCCAATTTATTACTTTTTATCATTGTGATCCTGGCTTTGAGTAGGTTTGATCGTTTGATTAGCCCTACTTAGATGTTAGATGTTGTGATGCAGTTTACTTAGTTTCTGCACTGCTGGTGATTGACTGTACCTGTGCCATGTGTCTGCTGGGCACATGTTGCTACACTGGGCGCCTTAGCGCTCAGGCATTTTATAATGGAACACTTTGCTCTTCCTTTTAAACATACAGACTGTGTTCAGAATCTTTGGATTCTGCTTTGAATGTACTGGCTCGAGCACTGGAAAACAATAAAGACAATCCAGAAATTTGGTGCCATTACCTCAGATTGTTCTCCAAAAGAGGGACCAAGGAGGAGGTGCAGGAAATGTGTGAAACAGCTGTTGAATATGCTCCTGACTACCAAAGCTTTTGGACTGTAAGTAGAAAAGATAGTAGTCATGTGGTTGAGATGTGTGCTGTGCTCGTAATTCCTTGGAGCATCTTAATTATTGATACGTAGCTTAATAGATAATACTTTTATCAGTATGTAGATTTACTTAACCAGATTCTTAGGTTCCCAGTCACTTCTCTATAGGGATAGATTTTTGACTAAACATGAGAAATATTTAGAGAAAACATTGTTAAATTTATTGGTTAAAGAAAAATAATAAAACTTAGACAAATTGTTATACAGTTTTCATTTGGACAAAGTTAAAGGGAGTTTCACAGAATATGAAAAAATACTCTTAAATTTCTTTTGTTTTGTAAAATTATGGTTATTGGGATTTTTAAAATTTTTCTTCACTGTTTATGAAGTCTTACCTCTAATTTCTTTGACATAAGTTTGGGCAGCATAATTAATACCTCTTAATAAATGAATTGATTGCTATAACTTGCCCTTTTTGAGCTGAGGTGCTGAAGAGACTTGAATAGCAAAGGCTTTATTAATTCTGAATTTGGAAGCATGTACTGAAGTTGATGCTGTTGATTATCACAAAACTTTCCATGGAAAGAATATTCAAAAGATGTATTTTTTTCCTTAAATTTGTTTGCTCTTCAGTATATCATATATTTCTAATACAAATGCTCTTTTTAAAATTTTTTTATTTCATGTGTATGGGTGCTTAGCCTACATGTCTGTCTGTATACCATTTGTGTGTGTGGTGACTTGGGTATCAGAGGGCATGGGAGCCCCGGGACTAGATTACAGACCATTGTGAGACACTATGTGGGTGGTGGTAATGGAACCCAGGACTTCTGGAGCAGCTCTTAATTGCTGAGCTATTTCTCCAGTCCACAGATGCAATTCTTCAAATTGTAAATAATCTTATACCTAACCAACACAGATTGGTATAATCATAAACGTAAGCTTGTGTATCTCTCATGGTCTTGCTCTCTGTATATTGATTCAGAAAAAGAAAATGAATTGCTCTCAGTGATGACCTGGAGGAGAGTACATCTAATTGTTTTAGTTCACTTGGTTTTGTGTTCTAATCTGTGACAGAAGGGCAGATTGGGATATTAGACTGGAAAGTGGATTTGTACATTCTTAAAATTACTCGTATCGTAATTTGAAAGACAAAAGTTTTTCCCTATAAAGTAAGAGTAATTACCTGAAACTCTTTCAATCAGTTCCTACATCTGGAAAGCACCTTTGAGGAGAAGGATTACGTCTGTGAGAGGATGGTGCAGTTTCTGATGGGAGCAGCCAAACGGGAGCCATCAGATATTCTGTCCTTTCAGCTTTTAGAGGCTCTTTTGTTTAGAGTTCAGCTGCACATATTCACCGGGAGATGCCAAAGTGCACTTGCGATTTTACAGGTAAACATTTATTATAGTACTTAACTTCATTTGGGAGAGCATGTATATTGGTCTAAGACATGCATATTACTGTTGGTTTGTACAGCACAGGCTTTGGATTTGAACTTCTGTTTTGTCATTTACTCATAAGTTATGGTGACATTCTACTTCTGTTTGGTTGGCACAGAGCTCTTACAAGGAAACATGGGAAAGACTTGTTTTAGGTACTCACCAGCTAAGACTTAAGATACAAATTAAAAAAGATCAGTCTATAATGAAAATCACCTGTTGTTGATGTGTGGTGGGGGTATATGTTTCAGTTTTATTGTTGTTGTTTCAGTTGTTTGTTTTTGTCTTTAACTTACCGGATTTTAAGTGTAAATAAACTTAGTACTTTTCATATTATTTCATTAGTACATCATAAACATTAAGGCAATAAAATCTGTGCTCATTTCAAGATTTGTCATCTAAAAATTTGGTGATTAAAATTTTCACTTGCAAGCTGGGCAGTGGTGTCACTTGCCTTTAATCCCAGCACTCAGGAGGCAGAGGCAGGCATATCTCTTTGAGTTAGAGGGCAGTCTGGTCTACATAGTGAGTTCCAGAGGAGAAACCCTGTCTCAAAAAACAGAAAACAAAAACAAAAAAGGAACATTTTTTTCATGTGTGTATTTATGAATCACTTAAACAGTTTCATTCTTTAGGTTTGAATCTTATTATGGATAGGAATGTATTTTTAAAAATGTTTTCAAATTATTTTTGTTTTCCCTAGAATGCATTAAAATTGGCTAATGATGCAATAGTGGCTGAGTACCTTAAGATAGATGATCGATGTCTGGCGTGGCTGGCCTACATACATCTTATTGAATTTAATAGTCTCCCTTCAAAATTTTATGATCCATCCAATGCTAATCCTTCAAGAATTGTTAACACAGAGCCCTTCGTAATGCCATGGCAATCGGCTCAAGACGTAAAGACTAATCCTGACTTATTATTAGCAGTGTTTGAAGGTAAGTGATATTTATAGATTATAACATAAACCATTACAAGTTACAAAGCTGATGTTAGCACACCAGTTCTTTATTCATTATGATTCTTTGTAAAATAGGGTAGCTTATGTGGAAATTGTAGTGTATTATAATCTAATTATTTTTAATATTGCTGAATTACTTAAGATGGTCATTACATCTATGAAAATGAAAAGTTACATTATGATTTATTATGGCAAAGGATATTAGATAAGTGTATTGTTAATAAATACATGTGCCTCTGAATGCACACACACTTTCTGATAATATAATTTGGGATAGAGGAATGATTCAATTGGAGAACTTGGCTTTATTTTTGTTCTGGCAGCCTTTTTTTAAGGTAGAAGCTTAAAGGATATGTTTTGTTTTTTTCATCTAGCTATTCTTTCCTCCATCAATGAATTTTATGACTATGATATTGTAAACATATATCTGCCATTGAACATATAATAAAGTTTAAAACCTGTTTCTCCCTAAAATAAGTATAACACAAGTATAATCTCTGTTAGATCTATGCATTTGACATAAAAGTATATAAGATCACATATATATATGTGTATGTATGTATGCATATATATATACCCCCCAACACACACAAAATGTATTAGTAGGTAGTGTAAAGTTGTATGCTACAGAAGAAAGGATCTGGTATTTATAGAATTATCTGGTACAAGTCTTGAACTCAAGGAGGAAAAATTACTGTAGGCTTGCATGTTCAAGGCAGATGTCTAAGAGTTGGAACTGGTCTTTGGAACAGGACTGTGATGTGCCCAAGTAGACCTTCTCAAAGACTAAACCTGTGCTTGTGTCTCTGTATTTGCTGAGCACTTTGATGAATTCCTATAATTTATTATGTGCTTAGTAAATCATTGTTGAATAGCCTAGTGCAGAAAGGAAAGAAAAGGCTATTCCTGTTAGAGGAGCTAGGAAATGAAAAGCAAGCTAATGATGAATTTGTGTAGTGAGTTTAAAGAGGAATTTGAAGAATTCTGCTAGACAACTAAAAGATTAAGCTTGCTTAGTGGAATGATGGCCAATTTTAAGAATTTGTAAAGTGTTATAGACTTGATTGAGAAGAGATTCTTTAAGGAGAAAATGGTTGAAATTTTACTACATATTGGAAAACAAACCAGAAAAGTAACATGGCCAGTGAGATGGCTCTGAATAAAGGCATGTGGGGCCAAGACTTGTCTTATGTAGAGTACAGACAATAACACCTCCATAAGAAGGTGTAAGCCCAGCTGAAGGACTGATCTTACGTTTTCAGTTGAAAAATACATCTTTTTAAAAAGTAAGGGGAAGGTCTAGTTTAGGGAAGACATTGAAGTGACTGTGAAACAGCAAAGAAAGACTCCATTTAAGTGATCAGAGAAAGATTAAAAGATAATTTTGTGGTTCTAGTTTTGGAATGAGTAAAGAATCGCTTATCGTGGGCTCTTGAATGGGACAGCTCACTTTTTTATCTCTCATATATGTTTTTATTTAAATTGGAAACATGAATGCTTCACATGTCAATCCCAGCTCCCCCTCCCACCCCTCCTCCCTTGTCCCTCCATCAGCCCCGATCCAGCTCCCCATCCAATCCCCATATCATTCCCCAGGGAGGGTGAGGCCCTCCTTGGGGGAATCTCCAGAGTTCCAGAGTCTGTCATTTCATCCAGGGCAGGACCTAGGCCCTTTCCCATGTGCCCAGGCTGAGAGAGCATCCCTCTATGTGGAATGGGCTCCCAAAGTTCATTCGTATGTCATGGTAAACACTGATCTATTACTCAAGGCTCCAGAGATTTCTGAGGCCTCCTCACTGATACTACATTCATGGAGTCTGAATCAGTCCCATGTTGGCTTCTCAGCCATCCGCCTGGGGTTCAAGAGCTCCCCCTTGTCTGGTCAGCTGTCTTTGTGGGTTTCACCAGTATGGTCTTGACCCCTTTGCTCATCACTCCTCCATCTTGGACACCTCACTCTTAACAGGAAGTATGGTAATATATAGACACAAATTTAAGGAGTTGGGGAATAACTAAAATACCTCACTTGGGTAAATGTCAGGGTTAAGTGAAGGTAAAAAGGATGGTGGGCAAGTAAAGGCTAGGGCTTCCTTCTTCTTGTCTCTTAGAGTTGGTGTAACAGTCAAATAATGGATTGTATGTTTGGCTCATGTTGTAATGTTTTGTGGTAGATGCCGTGAAAGCTTGTACAGATGAGAGCCTTAGCAGTGGGGAAAGAATAGAAGTCTGCCTTCCACTGTACACAAACATGATTGCTCTGCACCAGCTCCTCGAGAGGTAAGGATTCACTAACGAACAACTCTGTTTAAGATCAGTTTTAGTAGAAGTCTGTTCAACCATCTTACTCTTCTTAAGGTATGAGGCGGCAGTAGAGCTGTGCAAAAGCTTGTTGGAATCATGTCCTGCAAACTGCCAGTTACTGGAAACACTTGCTGCTTTGTATTTGAAAACAGATCAGTATGACAAAGCCCGAATGGTATGGCTTACCGCATTTGAAAATAATTGTCAGAATGCAGAAGTTTTTTATCATCTGTGCAAATTTTTCATCCTGCAGGTAAAAACAACTCATGGTTCTTAAATATTTTGTATTTCTTTACCAATGTCTTCTGGAATCATGTCTTTCTTGGTCCTTCTGTCCTCTGTAAGTTAAGGTAGACTTTTCTTGGTTTTGCTGCAGTTTTTTCATTGCATTTGCTACAGGGCTTTGTTTCTTTGAACTCCTCAAGAGTACAAACTGTAACTTGTGTTTACACCCAAAGTATCCATGGCAAATGTGATAGCCTAAGCTCTTAGTAGGTGAATTGTAGCCTGTGATAATATTAGATACATTGTTTAATGGATTTTAATTCAGAGGTGTTCCAAATTCATTTCTGTTTTTATGATTAAAACAAACAAAAAGCAACCCTGACAAAAGCAGCTTAGGGGAAGATGGGGTTTATTTTAGTTCATAGTTCCAGGTCACCATCTATTATTTCAGCCTCAGGAGTGTGAAGTGACAAATCATATGTCACAGTTAGGAGCAGAGGGTGGTGCATGTGTGCTTGCTAGTGTTCACTTGCTGTGCCCACTTACATAGTTCAGGGTCCCCTGCCTTGGGAATGGCACCGTCTGCAGTGGACGATTCCCACAGGTCAGCTGGTCTAGACAGGCCAGTCCCTCTTCCCAGAGACTCTTCCCAGGGAGTTAGGTTGTGTCAAGTTGACAAAACCAATCATCACAAGAATTGAGGATGTGTCCTAAACTTACTCATTTTGTCCTCATCTGCTCAAGAAATATGTCATCATGATTTTATAAAATGACTTTGAAACATCTTACCAGTTATAATAGGCCTGATATGTGTCACTTTTTTTTTTTAGAACCGAGGCGATAATCTTCTTCCATTTTTGCGGCAATTTATTGCATCATTTTTTAAACCTGGGTTTGAGAAGTACAGTAACGTAGATTTATTTCGGTAAGTTGCGCAAATTTTGATTCGTTGAGTGACAGAATATAGGTCAGTGGAAAGATGTTTTTTTTCTTGTTGGCTGATTTGCATTTCAGACTTTGTTTAGCACTTGAATACCTGCCTGCAGAACTGTTAGGAGGGTTAGATAAACAGAATAAAAAATGAAAGCAAGATATAAAATGCTCGTGTCATACAATGGAAGGCTTATTGTAGCTTCTCCATTCAGCTTGTTCATTTTTGCTAAGTGTAGTAACTTGTATCCTGAGATCATCTCATTGGTGGGTTTTATTTGTTGGTTACCAATGGATTTAAAACAAAACAAAACTTAATTCTAAGTTACCTGCTATATCCACATTAATATTTTAAAATATAGTTAGAACCAAAGCAGTTTTAAATGTGAATTAACAACAACAAGAAAAAAAAATACAAGGAATTGAGAGTTGTTCCCCTCTTCCATACCCATTTTTTTTCCCTTTAAAATTAAATTGGTTTGTTTTCGATCTTTGGCCATTCAAGGCCAGACAAAACCCTTTACAAACACTCGTGTTCTGGTTTCCCCTGGGCGTGGAGATAATTGGTCTAGTGTAAGAGATGCTAGAGTTTGCCTTGGTGTAACTAACTAATCAAAGGTCTTTAGATCTTCCTGAGGCTAGCTTACTAGAGCAGAATAGAGACAATAGCAGCACAAACTCGGAGCTACATTGCCTGCAGATCATTTCTCTCTCTCTTTTTTTTTTTTTTACTGAGACATCCTGCTTTATTAAATTCTTTTGTGAAATAATTATTTATCACCAAGAATTAGGAAAAGACACCTGTACTTTTAAAAGTTCTTGTCTACACGAGGACTAATTTAAGAAACCTCTAACCGGGCATGGTGGCACACTGTGATCCAAGCCCTTGGGAGCCTGAGGTAGAAGATGTGAGTTTAAGAGCAGCCTGGGCTACATAGTGAGAAGACAAAAAGTCTGAGTCAGATATTAGGAGAATGCCAATAAATGAGGTGGTTTTTGGCATTGCTATGTTTATGTATACACACCATATGTTTATATATAATTTTAAGCTTACATTATAATCAGTTAATTAGTAGAAATCAGTATTCCTTATATATTCAAGATATAATTCTCCCACCCCCACTCTTTTTTGTTTGTTTTTTGAGACAGGGTTTCTCTGTATCCCTGGCTGTCCTGGAATGCTCTCTGTAGACCAGGCTGGCCTCGAACTTGCTAAATCTACCTTTCTCTTCCTCCTGAGTGCTGGGATTAAAGGCATGTTCTACAACCTGGCTTCAAGATATAAATGCATGGACAGCAATTATAAAGTAGAATATGTGGCATTGTAATACTTACCTGGAAGTAAATTTGATCAACTTTTTTTTTGTGACATTTAGTATAAAGATGGCAAGCAGTAAGAACTATTTCATTTGTTTCAAGTAAATTTAGAAAGTTAACTTGGTGTTTTCATTCACTTTGAGGAAATTGCCCTAGAGATTATACAATTTTATGTATTTTAGATTTGAAGTCAGTAGAGGATTCTAAAATCCTTAGAAATTTAGTAGATAACCAGGGTAATACAGCTGGCAGTGATAATGTAGGATGATAACCCAACTTGCAGATGCTGCCTTCCCACAAGCTGGGCTAGTCTTTTGAAACTTTCCCCCTTGTAGTCCTTTTAAGATTTAATGTAAATGATTATACTAGATTGCCATTTCAAGATTGATGAATCTGAGATCCTGGTATTAAATATAAAGATATTCGGATACATCAGAAAGAAAGCTGAAATAGTGAAAGTCAAATAAGAATTTCTAAGAACCTTTAATATTGTTATTCTTTTTTTCGAAGGGCGATACAATCCAGAGCATTTCTCTACTTTGTTTGATAATGGCTCTCTTTTTGATAAAGATGCAGATAGTGGGTTTTGTAAGCACCCCCCCCCATAAGAATATACATTTTGTGGAAATTTTAGATACTTGGTAATCTTATTTGGTCTTTTAATTAGGTTCAACTAGATGATTTGTTTGATAAAATTAGCATTTTTTTTGAGAGGATAGAATTACAAGTTTATTTGGGAGGAGTTAGTTCATATTAGTAGAAAAGTAAAATTTTGAATATGACTTTTAGAAAAGTTCATTATTTTGTAAAAATATTTCAATTAAGTTGAAATTGAAGAGTATCAGTGATTGCATTTTAATCCATGTGTGCCTAGGCATAATTTCATACAATGTTGTGATTTTCTTCTTTCAGCTATCTCTTAAATATCCCAGGACCACTTGACATTCCAGCCTGTTTATGTAAAGGGAATTTTGATGATGAAGTATTTAACAACCAAGTCCCTTATTTGTGGCTGATTTATTGGTGAGACATTACCCACTTTGGAGAGGAACATTACATGTTGAACCTATTTTGTATTTGTAGCTGATGTTTATTACTGAATTATGATGTATTAAAAAATGTCACTGAAGCCAGAGATACTAAGGCTGGTTATTTAGTGAATGACAAGAGCAAGTAGACTTTACTATAATAATAATAATATCTGTGCTGTTTAACATGTGCATTGTCATTCCTTTACGTAATGAAATCAAACTATAAACACGTTTTTCTTTATTTCTTAGTCTTTGTCATCCTCTTCAATCAAGTATTAAAGAGACAGTAGAAGCATATGAGGCAGCATTGGGGGTGGCCATGAGGTCTGATATAGTCCAGAAGATTTGGATGGAGTAAGTTTAGTTCCTTTTATGAATGGGATTTCTAGAATAATCCTCTGGTGGGAGAAGGGGTGATCAGCTTTTTTTGGTGAGTTACTGGCTTAATTATTCTAAAGTACTGTGTTTTTCTTTTGGCAGTTATCTTGTCTTTGCCAATAATAGAGCTGCTGGATCCAGAAACAAAGTCCAAGAATTCAAATTTTTTACTGACTTAGTGAATAGATGTTTGGTTACTGTCCCTGCCCGATACCCCATCCCTTTTAGCAGTGCTGATTACTGGTCCAACTATGAATTTCATAATCGGGTAAGAATTAAATGTCTTTTCTTTAGATGTTTGTATATAGCAAAGAAAACTGAACAATGACAGCAAGGCAAAACTACTATTTTATATTGAGAGGTTTTCCTGAGACCACTTTCCTAACATTCACTGTCATTCCTGTCATCAATTCTTCATGTTTCCAAGTCTAGGAAAAGGTGCCTGTCAGGCCTTGTAGGAATCAGCATATCCATTGTAACTCTTCTTGCTAAGCAAGTGCAGCTACGAGGCATAACAAAGCTGAAAACAAGGTGCTGTTTACATTCGTAATAGTAAACCTGATTAACACGCACTCACAGTGGTATAGTATATGTAGGTGATGAAGCAAAGCACCTCCTTCCCTTTCAGTCTCAGTTCAGTCAATGAAATGCACCCAGAAGCTCCTACTTACTGAAATTCAGGGTAGATTTAGACACCCTCATCCTCACCCTCCCCATAGGATGGTTCTGGGCTCATCAGGATAACCAGTTACTGTGTGTCATGCTTCTGTGCCGTTCTTTATCCCAGGAACTAAAAGCAGTACATGGACATTAAGTCACATTTTCTCACAGGGATCCCATGAGCAAGCTGTGGCAAGTATAGTTAGCTCCGTTGATTTGCTCAGCAATACAACAAGTAAAGGAGACTCAGGCTTGAAAACTCAGACTCTGCTTCCTGTCAGTGCTTTGTCCATGTTCTCCTCCTTAGACCCCAATCTCTAACTTGTACTTAGAAAGTGGCTAGCATAATTAATGGTAATTAGTCATACATAATCTGTACATTTGTGTCTTAAAGACTTTTTTCATTAAAATGCATACAATAACTAGACTCTGCATTTCGGTTGAAATTTGCTCTCCCTTCACAGGTGATTTTCTTTTATTTGAGCTGTGTTCCAAAGACTCAGCATTCCAAAACCTTGGAACGGTTTTGCTCTATTATGCCAACTAATTCTCAACTTGCACTGAGGTAAGAAAATTTTTGGTTCTCACTCAGTACTATAGGCCCTTCAAATTGAAATTATTCTTGAAAACTTGATAAAACTGTGTTGTTCTGCTCTTTCCTCATGGATATGTACTATTTTATCTCAGAATTGTTAACTCATATGTAATTATTCATACAAAAGCCAATATGAAAATCTGGTCGTTTCAGAGAACTGTAGATTACAAACAAACCATTTATCATTAGCATATGCATTATAAGCAGAAACCTGTTTTACATGGTAGAGGAATATTAAGAGATTTCCATGTCAGTTATTCAGATATTTAGTATGTAATGGAATCTCATAGATTTATGACATAAAATCAAAATTCCTAAACTTAGACCCTCAAACCCTGTTTAAGCACTGACCTAGGATTTCTTACATTCAATTAGAGTAAGAGAATTTCTGAACCCTTAGTTGTGGTTTATGTGCTCTGTCAGGGTAAACATTTTGTTTACTCTCAAAAACCAACTTGAAGTTTTTATGGAGTACTTTAACCTGTCCATGCATGGACATCCACTTGTGCAGTCATTTCTACTGTATTGGTTGTGTCTTACCATAAAGTGTTTATTGGATATTCTCTTGGATTTTAAAGATTGTCTCCATACTATGATGCATATGATATATACAATATAACTGGAAAAATAATGCAAAAGCTTAAATTTGTGAGAAAATTACCCATCCATATTCATGGCTAATAATTAAATTTCATACCAACTGTGTTATTCTTCAGAAGCCAATGATGGAAATTTGAATAAAGGAAATTACCTTTGATAAGCATGTGAAGTAGAAAATATGATTGTATTTTGTTTCTGTGTGTATCTAGTTTCTACTGTGATAAGCATTTTAGAACATAGATAATTAATTGTGGGTAAAGCACACTTTTTGTTTTGGTGCACTCTTCCTATGGTTGTCTTTGCTACCTCCCTGCACCACAAGAACCAGAACTTAACACTGAGCCATTATGTCTCTATTTTGTCCCAGAAACATTCAATATTAAGTATGTTCCATGAAGAAAAAACACTTGAGGTTGCTTTTGTTTTCTGCAGGATTATATGATCTTCTTATTGAAGACCATAGAACAGTTAGCAAATTCTGATCCTGGGGCAATTATCATAAGTTACATTCTATAAATATTTGCTGGATGCCCCTGATCCGATTTAACTGACCAACCTTTGTACCTGGTCATACATTCTGTCAGAGAGCGCATTTGGGGTGCCCTGTACTTTGAATGCTTTGTTCATCTTCTTGAATGTACTTTACAGGCTACTTCAACACGAATGGGAAGAAAGCAATGTTCAGATTCTGAAACTCCAAGCCAAGATGTTTACATATAATATCCCAACATGCCTGGCCACCTGGAAAATGTAATGCAACAATCATGTACATGTTTTTATAGCTATGCTTTTATTTGTAAGGGTTGCTCCAGACAGGTAAATCTGAAATAGAATCTTTTCTCCCTCCCCGAGGCAGACTAATATAGAGTTATTTGGACATTTGCTATAGTTTAATACCTAGGGAGAGTAAAATAATTTATTAATTGCTGCTCAATGAACTTAAAAACAACAATATTTTAATGAGTGAGAACATTTAGATAACAATACAATATTGTTATCAAACAAATAAGTGTGTATAACACTTTAGGACCATCTCTAAATTGTAGGGTTTTCCTTGTTGTAGTCTGGTTTCTTTCGTTATTTTAAACATGTTAGTGCCAGATCTTTTTTTTTTTTTAACTAGTTTTGAAATGTGTTTCTTTTTTTTCCCCCTGCTCCCATGAATCTTATTCATGTTCAAAAACACTGGTCTGTTTTATTCTTGTAAAGTTGATAAAAATTGTTGAATTTTTCTTTTCACTATAGGTTACACTCCTTGGAAGTTTAGCCTGTTACTTTCAGGAAGTTTTGTACTCAGATTCCCACAATCAGTATTCTGCCAGTGGTGTGTTTCATTTTGTTTGAAGATATATAAAATTTTCCTCCTTCTCTATATTCCTTTTTTCCCCTTAGAGCCATTGCTGCTGAGATTGTTCTAAAGGGACAAAAAGAGGTAAGCCATCCATTACTGAATTACCAGATGGGCACTTCTTTCCTTTTAGCTCTTCTGCCCCCTTTGTTGGCCTCACTTTAAAAAGGATTAAAAATAGAAGTTAACATTCCAAGAACCCTACTTGGAATCTCTAAAGCCCAAGACAAGCATTTTTGACTTGAATGATAGTATATTGTAAAGTCTGCCTTGAACAGGATTGTGAAGCTGTTGTCTGTCCCTGGTGTTTTCTGATGGCAGTATGTCTGTCTATCTTATAGGTCCACCGTTTATATCAGAGAGCCTTACAGAAGTTACCTCTTTGTGCATCACTATGGAAAGATGTAATGCTTTTTATCTTTTATTTTATCTTGATGTTTTCCTATAAATTTTCTGCATGTGCCATATCCATTGATGTGGTAAATGCTCAAAACCTAGCTGTCTCTTACTTCTATGCTTCCCTGTCTTTTACAGCAACTCTTGTTTGAAGCATCAGAAGGAGGTAAAACTGATAACCTGAGAAAACTAGTTTCCAAGTGCCAAGAGATTGGAGTCAGCCTAAATGAGCTCTTAAATTTAAACAGTAACAAAACAGAAAGCAAGAATCACTGAACACTGGGTGCAGTCAGTTCTAAGCCCTTATAATAATTGCCAAAATTATTTGAATGATTCTTCAAGATTAGGCTGATCCCTGGCTAAGGTCTGGGTAAGGCAGACAAGCATTATTGATCATATCAAGTTCCCTACAATATCCTCTCCTTAAAACCGGAAGCAATGAACATGAATGACACTCTTGGAATGGATAAATGAACTTCCTGTTTGGCCTGCTTCTGGGCCCTGCCAGATTCTCTAACATCATGTACGTAAGTATAGCTCCTCAAAGCGACTGACATTTATTTTCATTTTACTTTGTTTTTTGTTTCGTTTTTTACTTTCCCTACCTTTATGTTGTGCTATTCCTGATCCACTTGACACTCTCTGATGCCTGAGAGATTCTTGTTTGGGATTTAGTTTTCAGGGCCGTGTTTACAGTAAAAAAGCAGGCAGTCCCTTTTAGTTCCTCCTCTTTAAATCTCTGAGATTCTTCATTTCAGGGTTTCAAACGTAAGCAGTCCATCTTAAGGAAAGTGTAACTGCCATGGCCACAAGTCTGCTAGTTGCACTTTGAATGTTCTAGCAGGGTTGTTTATTGCCCTTTCTACGTTCTGGACTCCTTGCTGAGACTGTTTAACTTGAAGATTTAAAGAAACTATTGCAAATGCCAGTGCATCAGAACCTAAGAGTGATCAAATATTATGTGCAATTTTTTTGTAAAGAAAATTTAATTTATAATAAAGTTTAACAGTTTAAAGAAGTTAATATTTGAACTGCTTTGTATTGAAATACTTTGTAGCATTAAAATGTTGGCATACAAAATATTTTTAATATAAGTTAACTTTTTAAAACCGTTGCTGTCTTTATTCACTTCTCACTGTGGTAGGAGAAGACAGAGATGTTTCTTATGACTGCTGCTTTCCTCTGCAGCTCCTTCCCTGTTTAAAGCAACAGAGTAAGACAGGCCAGTGACTTTAATTAGTGGAGCTAGGTGTTCTGGTTGGACAACAGTGGGCACATAGGTTTTCACTGCCACTAAACACCGTGTACTCAAAACATAGTTGTGTCACTTGGTTGTAGTTTGAGTTAGCTACCTAGAGACATTGGCTTCTGTTAAATGTGCCATTGTAAGGAGAACCTGCTGGTTTACTGAGGTTTGTGTCTTGCTAGAATAGTTATGACTTTAAATGTGGCCTCAGAGCCAGCTGTGTGCAGCCTAATTGTGGGAGGCAGAGCAGCAACTCCTTACATGACAGGCAGAATGATACAACCTAATGCTCGTGTAGTGCTTATTGAAAGTAAAAACTGATTTGAAGAAACACTATGTGCATATAAGCTGGCACATAATTTGCTAGCTAATACTGTTTGGCTAGGTCAAGAGTGGACCCATTTGTCTAGTGTCTTTCATTTAACCAAAAAGCCAGACATCAGCCTTTTGTTTTTCTCCTGAAACGAAAGCAATTTAGGAAGATAGGAATCCTAACAGGGAACCCTTCCACTGTATGTATTTCAATATTTGTTATTGCTCGGATTATTTGAGGATGATGCTTATGTGCTCAGCAAATTCTTCTTCAGCAGGGTGCTCTGCAGGGAAGCTGCAGCCTGAGCAAAGCTAGCAGCCCATGTAAGGAGAGAACCACGTACACAAGTACATGTCTTGGCTTCTGTTCTATGTACATGGAGTAGTGTGCACCTTTCTCCACCATCATAGGCAAAATTATTTTCCATTTGCTTCTCTACAGTTTAAAAGTTGTAATTGCACCATCTCTGTTTTTTATAAGGGCCAAGTTTTAAGTTTTAAAATGTTTTTCTTGGGTTTATTTTATGTGAATTAGTAAGGGTTTGGTTTGCTTTGGTTTTTGGTTTTTTTGAGACAGGGTTCCTCCATAGCTTTGGAGCTTGTCCTGGAACTCATCTGTAAACCAGGCTGTCCTCGAACTCGGAGAGATCCACCTGCCTATGCCTCCCCACGTGCTGGGATTAAAGGCGTGCGCCACCACTGCCCAGTGTGTATTGGTGGTGTTTTGCCCATGTATCTGTGCACAGCATGCACGCAGTGCCGTCAGGCTAGAAAGAGGGTGTTGGATATGGAACTGGAGATATGCTTCGTTATGAACCACCAAGTGGGTGCTGGAAACCAAAATTCAGGTACCCTTTAGGAATAGCCAGGGCTCTTAATTGCTCATCCATCCTCTAGTTCTAGTTTTGTGTGTGTGTGTGTGTGTGTGTATGTGTGTGTGTGTGTGGTTTTGTTTTGTTTTGTTTGTAGCTATTTTCTGCATATACACACACATGTCTTGAATTGTTGCATTCAGAGCTCTACTTGATGCTATGCATGAAATTCTGGATACCATCCTTGAAGGATGTACATGTGAGTGGTATCTCAGGGTTTACCACTCACATGCCATATAGGAACATATGGTTCTTTTTTTTTAAATTTTATTTTGTCAGTTTTCAAATTGCTAAACCATAAAGGTATCTAATACTGTCTGTTTTCCTCTGTGGTTTTAAAGACACAGTCTCACTGTGCAGCCCAGGCTGGCCTCACACTGTGGCGATGCTCCCACCACTGCTTCCAAGCGATTACAGGTGTGTGCTCCCCGTCTCTACTAATAGTATCATCTCTTATGTTGGCCTTTTCCTGTCATTCACAAACTCACATTAGCATTTGCATAAAAATATTAAGCATTCCTTAAGGACAAGGTTCCTATTCCTTCAATATTCATTACTTTTTAAAAATTAAATGCTTTCAGCAATACCTAAGTAAAAATTTAGGTTAAAATTGGAATGGATAACATGCTCTATGATCAAATCTTGAGCCGGGGGAGAGAGGAGAGAGAATCAGCAAGAACTGTATTCTCCTGCACCCTCTGCCTTGCCAGAGAGAGACACAGAAGAGGCATTTTATGATGTGGGACTTTATCTGTGAGAGAGGAAATCCAGTAGTATATTACTTTGAATTTTTACGTGTTTTTCCTCATTTTGGAGAACAGCTTAATATTTTTATTTGTCTTTTAACGGAAAGTGGACCTTGTAACATTTTTCTCACTGGATTATCTAGGGCGGTTTGCTTTCAATGAAAGGGCACATAAACCCACATCATAAAGTAAGCAAGAATCTCCAGGTGCAACATCTAAGAGTTAGAGGCGCTCTGCAGACAAGCAAAAGGTGATTGAGACTGACAACAAATACAGAGGGACTTTATTGGAGATTATAGTTCAAATATTTATTTAGGGCTTTGGAAAGGTAGGAATATGTAAGTGAATTATAAAATGGTGCCAATTTTCTTTAAGTCTGCTTTCATGTTTGTTAACAGGAGTGTGAGGGGGGGAAAATGGCAAGATATACATTTAGTCACCTTTAATGTTTGAGAATTATGCCTACAAATAATTAAATTCTCTTTTCTCTTTGTTTCTCCCCCCTCTGTCTCTCTCCTCTCTTTCCTTTGCGAACCTTCTCTCTGCCTCCATATGCCATCCAAATGTCCATTCTGGAAGCATTCTTAAGTTGTGCATTTCACTATGGAGGAGGGGGCGGTGAGCAGTCATCGAGGGTTGACCACCCACCCTTCCCTCTCCATCTTTCCCCATCATACGCATACCTCTCCTCAGTAATGGGCAGTGCCATTGTGGTAGATGCAGTGCTTTTTAATCTGCCTTCCACAAATAGTAAAACGGATGTGGTTTGTCTACACTTTGTCTTTATGGCCCTCACAAGAGGGATGCCACAAGACCATCACAATCTTCTCAGCAGAGTTGGGCATATTTTCTTTCCAGAATCTTCGTTTATGCTCTATGCTAATTCAGAGGTGAATAAAAATGTTTCCATACTTAACAGTCCAACAAACAAAAAGAAGAATATGCCAAGGAAACCTCCCAGAGCAGCTCTGAGCTTGATTTGGGAGAGACTTCCTGGGTGGAAGTGAGTAATTACATCTCATGAAGGAGGAATAGTGAAAGCCAGGGTTATTTGGGATTTAATGTGCCATTAAAACCTGAGTTGTAGGAGGGTTTGCATGTGTTTAGAAACATACATTAAAAAACAAACAAAACGAGGGGATATTGGAGGGGTTGGTGGGTGGCTGGGGAGGAGGGGAGGGAGAGGGACCTGGAATTGACATGTGAAGCAACCTTGTTTCTAATTTAAATTTAAAAATTAAAAAACAAAACAAAGAAAAATAAAATATCTGGGACTATCTAGTGCCACACCACACTCGGGAGGCCGAGGCAGGAAGATGGTGAGTTCCAGACCATCCTGGGGTACATAGGCCCATCTCAAAAAGAAGCAACATCCTAGAAGAACTTTGACTTTGTTTAGAGTCACATTCCACCTGTTAAACGAGGGTGTGAGGATACCACAGCAGCCTACCTGCCAGAAAGGTGGTCTCTCAGGGCATCTTGTGCTTAGAAAGTCCACACAAATCTGACTGGAACCTTGTTAGGGAAAGTATGGTTTAACTAAAGGTCCTACTTACTTCATTTCTCCCACCCCCGATTGTTATATCATGAATGAATAAAATGCTACTGTCAGCAGTTTTCACACATACAACATACAAAGCACTGTTTCAGTCCACTGGAAGCCATGCAGTTGTTTTCCCATTAAGTCTTAAGAGCCATGCTTATTTATATGAAAGAACTACCCAGAGTTGTTTCTGTTACTTTTAAATGAGTCTTCCAAATAACATTTTAGCTCAGTATCAGTCATGCCTTCAATCAGTTGGAAGCTAAGTAAATCCAGAAATAAAGTGATTCTGTTGAAGAACAGAATCAATTGCAGAAGCTTAGAATATGTGCCTTTTATGATTTCACCAGCGAAACAGATTCTGGACTGTCGCAGGTCAATATGACATGTGACATTAATGAGTGTTGGTGGGTTAGATATGTTCCTCCAGTTCAAAGACAAAACGTAATAGAATATATAGAATATGTGAGTCAGTTGTATTTCAAAAAGTTACGTACCACTTGGCAAGTAGTAAAGGCCATCCAAAGTATATAGAAATACATCTCTTCAAGGGCCACCTTCAGTGAGTTAAGTAAAACGCCTAAATCCAAATAAAAATTTCCCAACCAACTTTAAAGAGTTTATACTTCATTCTCCCTTTTAGGTTGGTAATCTGAAAGCTTCAGGGCTGATTATCAAGTCAGCTGAACAAAGGTGGCTTTACATTATTGCTTGGTCAATTAAACAAGCCAAGTCATGTACATCTCATTACTTAATGGAGTCAGTCTTGTGAAGACGGCTGGCCTACAGCTTGAAGTTGTTGAATGATAGATGGCTGTCGGTCTGTTTACATTAGTGGAGATAATCAGAGCATCTGCTGCTAAGGCCAAAACACTCAACTTGGCAAATCATCAGTCAAGAGACTGCCTGGGGATGGAGTTGGCATTTCATGCTGGCTTAGGTGGAGATTAAGAGAAAGCTTCAGGGAAGTGGAGGGGTGTAAAGCAATGAGCCGGGGAAGCACCTATCTAGGAGCATCTAGGTATTAAGTAGAACTGCCAGCTCTGTAATGACAGCCTACTTCATTGCTTCTTGGTTCATTTCTACAACCATATCTATAAAATATAAAAAAGAGTGTACTTACATTAGGAGTGCTAAAGGGTCATATGATAGAAATTATCTTTAAAAAACCTAGTCCACAAATAGTATTTTGAATGAGCAGTGACACTAAAGTAATAGTCTGCTTTCCATGGGTGTAGTTTCATCACTCTCACTCAGTGACAAACTTGATCCTATTAGGGCTTAAGTGTGATTCATTGCTCTGAGAAAGACATTAGAGACTTTGGGGTATGGGATACAGCTCACTGTAGAACACTTGCCTACCTTAAAGTCCTGGGTTTTAACTCCAGTATGCAAAGTAGCAACTAGAAGCCCATCTGTGTTCATGGTTTCTTTCTAACATGCAAACATCTACTAAAGGTGCTTACCTTAGGTTGTTAAGTCGAAGAGGGTTGGTTAAACTCATCTGGGCCAGGTAGTGGTGGCGCTCACCTTTAATCCCAGCATTTGGGAGGCAGAGGCAGGCGGATCTCTGTGCGTTCAAGACCAGCCTGGTCTACAAGAGCTAATTCCAGGCAGCCTCCAAGCTTCCAAAACCACAGAGAAACCCTGTTTTTTTTTGGGGGGGGGCTTCTCATATAAATTACCATTGTGATGGCTAGACTGGTTTTTATGATATAATAGAGGATTAAGACCTCTTCAATAATCAATGGATTAAGAGTAGCTTTTACAGTTTTTATTGGCATTGCCTAGGAAAGGTATGGCAGAGTTGACCAACTTAAGCTTGCTTGCAAGCAGAAATGATAAAATGACCTCATGAGGCAAGAAGCTTACGTAAAGTTTGTGTTGAAGGCATATTTAAGAAAAATATTGACTCCCGTCCAACAATGTGAGGTGCACTCTCACCCTGAACTCTTGGGGAAGGGTCTAGGCCCTGCCCTATATGAAATGACAGACTATGGACACCCCCATGGAGGGCCTCACCCTCCCTGGGGAAATGAGGGGATAATGGGAGGGTTGGGAGAGGGCACCGGGGGAGGGGAGGGAAAGGGAGAGGGACCTGGAACTGACTTGTGAAGCAACCTTGTTTCTTATCTAAATTTAAACTGAAAAATAAATAAAATAATATAAAAAAAAAGAAAAATATTATCCACCACACCACCACCCCTGCCTCCCAAACTGTGATTTGAGTTATGCCAAACCTGGCTGAAACTGCCAAAGACCCACCAAATATGGTTGATGTAGCCTTGCAGATGGGTAGTGTTAGAAAGGCTTCATACGTAATGGCAGAGTGAGATGGTTCTGACCTTGTTCTGTCCTGCGTGGGCTCTATTCCCACAGACCTACCAAATGTGGTTGGTAATGTCTTGCATATGAGTGCATGACCAAAAGGCTGAAATGGGGAGCCGGGCGTTGGTGGCGCACGCCTTTAATCCCAGCACTCGGGTGGCAGAGGCAGGCAGATCTCTGTGAGTTCGAGGCCAGCCTGGTCTACAGAGCGAGTTGCAGGACAGCCTCCAAAACAATACAGAGAAACCCTGTCTCCATAAAACAAAACAAAACAAAAAGCTGAAATGGGGAATGAAATTAAACCTCATTATCCATTCAAGCACCATGGGGGCACTACTAGTTCAGTCAACATGGAAGCCCGAGACCGACCTTCCAGTTGCTGGAGAGAACACTTGAGAAATGTGGGTCTGTTGAACTACGTCACTGTGGAGGATGTTGGCCCTGATGATCTTAAACTGCTTCCCCAAGCTAGCCGTTTCTTCATATTTGGTATGGCAGGTAAGAAAAATAGAAGTACAACAAACCCTGACTGGAGCATTTCACAGAAGTTTGACACCACTTCTGGTCTTTTTTCTGATACTCAGAAAAATCCTCTGGCCACTGCTGTGGGAGCTGCACATATATTTTTAGGTGCTATGAAGACAACAAAATCTCAAGTATGAATTACAGTTTTCTGTAATTCTTTAGTTTGGAGCAAGAAAGGTAAAAACATGAATTTCCAGCTTAGGTGGTCATAAGGCTATTCAATAAAAACACTTGTGACTTGTGGTTTTACCCTGTTCTGTGTGTTGAGGTTAAAATTCTCATAACCATATAAACACTGTAATCTCCATTTTACGAATACTAACGGAATAACAAAAAATTTAAATCACAAAGGTAACAAATGAGCCTAAGAAGGTGACTTAGTAAACTTGGTGCATTGAGAATTGGTCCTGAGACCCTTGAAGGAATTATTGAGACTTTTTTTTTTCACTATATTTTTTAGTTTAAATTAGGAACATGCATGCTTCACATGTCAATCCCAGTTCCCTTTAGCACCCTTCCTCCTTTGACCCTCCACCAGCCCCGCTCCAGCCCCCCACCTAATCCCCACACTATTCCCCAGGGAGGGTAAGGCCTCCTTGGGGATCTCCAGAGTGTCATTTCATCCTAGGCTCTCCCCCATGTGTCCAGGCTGAGAGAGCATCCCTCTATGCGGAATGGGCTCCCAAAGTTCATTTGTACGCCATGGTAAACACTGATCTACTACCCAAGGCCCCAGAGATTGTCGAGGCCTCCTCACGGATACTACATTCAGGGGGTCTGGATCAGTCCCTTGCTGGTTTCTCAGCCATCAGTCTGGGGTCCAAGAGCTCCCCCTTGTCAAGTCAGCTGTCTTTGTGGGTTTCACCAGCATAGTCTTGACCCCTTTGTTCATGACTTTCTTGTTCTTGACAAGCTAATGGACAGTCTAGAACTCTGGTAGCTGCTTCAACACAATGCTGTTGTTGGAGCCTTCTGGGAAAAGCAGCAGAATTGAGATGTGACACTTGAATTCTCAACTTGAAACACCCCTATATTTTAATACTTTTTTTCTCATTGCATCCCTTTTACTGAGTTTTTGAGATCCGATGTTTCTTTTGTCCTCTGAAAACTGGGTTAACTCCATTTAACAAACAATTGTGGGATGGCCTGAATGTAACAGATTGAGGGCAGAAAATGGAATTCATTCTCACAGCTTCATGAAATGTTTGAAGTAAAAACTACATTGAACTTGAGAGGTATGTAAGGATGGCAAACAAAAGTACATATTTAGATAGGTGAGAGGATAAGGCTGAAAAGGCACAAAGCTTTTTCATACTGCTAAAGTTCTTAGATGCTAACCCTGACTGACCTTAAGGGGTGTGATCAGGTTGATTTGCTTAAAACTTCTGCAGAGGGCCGAGGGGGTGGGGTACGATGGCACACACCTTTAATTCCAGAGCTTGGGAGGAAGAGGCAGGAAGATCTGAGTTTGAGGCCAGCCTGGTCTACATAACGAGTTTCAGAACAGCCAGAGTTGTTACACAGAGGAACCCTGTCTCCAAAAACCAAAACAAACAAAATCTACAGAGGAAGACCTAAAGACCAAGTAGAAAGTGATTTAGTGTCTGTGTGGGCAGATCTATTGAAATCAAGGACAAATGGTCTACATGGAGAGTTCTAGGCTAGCCAGGTATCAAAAGGAAGTTGTAATAAAGGCTTGAAAGCAAAATGATGATGAATGAGGTAGCCTGCAAAGAGATGAAAACAGGATTCTGTTAGAGATTTTCCAGTGTAGGAAATGCAATGTGCTAACGGTTAGAACATTGCTCATGTGGTTTGGACCTACAACATCAGGATGATAGAAATATAGACTTGAACATGATTCAGCAGGTAGAAGCTCTTGTCTTCAAGTCCAGAGACCTAGATTCAATCCTTGGTACCCACATGGAAGGAAAGAACTGACCCTTCAAAGTTGTTCTGATTCCCATACACACACCATGGCATTCTCATGCCTGCACTTGAATAAAAATGATACCTGAACTTCAGCAGTAATCCATTAGGCTTACTCACCCATTAGCCATTGCTGTCTATCTTAGCCTTTATGGGTTCAAGTGACCAAGAATACTTTTTAAAAAATCATCAAGCTGGGATTAGTGCAACAATACTTGTAGTCCCAGCAGGAGGTGGAGGCAGGAAGATTGCTATGAGTTAAAGGCCAACCAGAGCTTTGTAGCGAATTCCCTTCTTCCAAAAGCACAAAAACAAAAATGCAAAGAACAGACCTTACATTGTTATAATTTCCATGATATAGAAACAGCTATTGCCCTATGGGTACTAAGAGACAATTATATGAGATGTGGCCCTGCTGGTTTTCAGGAACACAAACTCCTAATATTTACATTACCAGGCCTTTCTAGTCTAAAACTGTCCCTAAGAAAAACCACGACTTCCCAAGTTTTAAGAAGCTGTGATCTTGAAATTTAAGTAAGCCATTGTGTGTTCATCCTTGGGAAAGTTCAGTTACCTACTGCAGTGTAACCAATTACCTCCCAAATTAGAAGCTTAAAGGAACAAATTTCCCAGACACTAGGTCAGAAATCCTGGAGTGTCTTAACTGGGTAGTGAGGTTGAGTTTCTCATTAAGTTGGCCAGGAATTCCAGTGTGTTCTTTTAATCTCGGTTTACTTCCCAGCTTGCTTGTGTAGGTGTTTGCAGGCTCCAGTTTTTCTATTTTTAGGCCAAAACGGTAGCAGATCTTTCAGAGGGAGTGGACTGAAAGCAGCAAACACAGAAGCTTCATTTTTAAAACCTGAAGTTGAGAATGCCTTGCCACCTAGCCCTGAGAATGACATAACCATCACACATTTGATCCATTACTGGCCTAGTGCAATATGAAAGGAAATCACACAGATGTGAGCAAACCAGCAAGTAGAGATAAGTGAGCCCATCTTGGGCCCTGGCTATGACAGTGGAGGGGGAGTCTCTCTCACCTGTGTGGAGAGGAGCGAACAAACAAAGATGTTTGTCACATATCCCTCTTCATATTAGCAGCAGAGCCATCAGTCGAAGCAAGAGTGGATTTTCATGTTAATTGGGTGTGGGTGATGGAGTGTGGAAGCACCTATCTGGTCAAGGCTGTCTTTGCATTCCAAACAAAAGCTATGCAGAGCTGTCCCAGATTTTCTGTAATTCATGACTGCTGTAATTTAAAAATGCAGCATGGTAGAGAAAGATACCATAAAAGACAGGGCTTGGGTGGAGGGGTTTTTATTAAGGGAAAGAGCATGGGAAAAGAAGGGAGGGGAGGGAGGAGATGGGCCTCTGGGGACAGGAGCAGCAGAAAAGAAAGGGGGGGCAGACAGAGAGAGATGGGACGTGGGCAGGACCCTTTTAAAAGAGAACATAGTGAATATGCATAGGTGGTGCTCTTAGTGGCAGCAGCTGAGGGTGTATCCTGTTGGAACCCCAAGGGCAGGCAGTACAGATGCCTAAATGCTAACAATGGCTATATCTGAAAATGGGAAAGGTTGTTTACTTGGGTGATCATTCTCCTCAACAGGCCATATCTGCTGGGCATTCTGATCTTTTTTCAAAACTTGACATAGAAAAAAAATAAGAATCTAGAGCCAAATAACTAATAAATGACAAGTATAGCCAAATATTGGGAAAGCTTCTGTGACTACTGATAGTAGTCCTGCAAATAGTGAAACAAACTTCTATTCTTTGACACCATTTCTCTTTGAAATGGGGCTGCATCTTATGGTATTAGCTGATAGCACCTACTTCCTAATCACCTTGGCATATCTTTGCCCTGTGCAGTCTGTCACACTAAACCAGGCATGTCATCAACTATGCATGTCACAGCATGACCCTTTTATGACAGTTATGTGGAGTTGTTCATCTCCACTGGCTTTTGGCAGGGATAGATACTTCCAGTTACATATGAAGAAACTTTAAATTGTTTTATACTATCGACGAATCCAGACATTTAAAAGGGCAAAAATCAGCTACATAATTTTTTCCTAATTACTGGAACAAAGCAATATATGAAGAATTCTTAATTTTCCTTTGAGAATTAAAAGTATGTACTTAGAGACAGTGATAATTGTTCTAATTTAGATCAAGGTCCATTCTCGTTAGAACAAAAGCTTTGAGTAGAAAGTAGAAGTTTTTGGTTTTTATTTCTTCTTTTTTACAGGCCATTTCCTTATTGTTGCTTCACAAGTTTTGAGTCAAATATCATGCAAGTTAGTTTGCTAATTGTGAAATAGAAATGTAAAATTTCTTTTGTTCATTGCATAAAATTCAGACATAAACAGCAACCCATCCCCCGAGGCCTAAACTTCTATAACTACATATTTTACTTATTTTAGAATTTTTTTTAACACAGATAATCCTTTTGGGGCTGCTATATCAAACAAACTGGGTGGCTTATAGACAATATTTCTTACAGTCCAAGAAGCCTGAACAGTAAGAAATGTTACAGTTAAGAAAACGGCAGATTTGGTATCTACTGTGAGCCCACTCTTTATAAACAGCACCTGTTAGCTGTGCCCTCATACTGTGAAGAACTAACAAGCCACATGGGTTCTCTTTTTATCAGGGCACTAATCACAGTTATGGGGGCAGAGCCTCCTAAAACTGCTAACACCTAATACTATTGACTTGACAACATATAGTTTTTTCAGCAGCACACGCATGCAGAAATAGCAGTTGAACGGTAAATTCTGTTGGTTGATGTAGTGTGATGTTGCATAGTCCATCAGTGACATTTTGTAATCTCACGACCTATTTTACAACCTGAAGAAAGGTAAACAAATTTGCCCAAGCACACAACTACTGAGGACTGGAATTGGGATTTGAACCTAGGCTCCCTGGGCTTCACAATCTCAGTAGTCACTATGCTATATTATCCTTCAAAGTAACCACACTGTGAATGCTCATTGAATAATCTCATTATGTATTTAGAATTTATGAGTGCTACATAAATGCTTTGTAGTCAAGTGTGACATCGACAGAGTTAGCATGTTTTAGAAATCCTGCAGTCAATGCATCAGCCATCATTCCCTACCACTTTTCTTTTTGTAAATTGCACTTTACTTTTTTCTTTACTGTAAGTGATCACTTTTTCTTTTCCTGTTCTCTGTCATCCTAAGAATGATAGCTCAGTTCCTCTTTAGACCCTAGGTCCTGCACATGGCAGGCTGCATTGGCTCTCAAATGTTAGCCTATAGCAGTATCACCCACATAGCACAGTAAAACAAAGATTGCTGAATGTTACTTCTTCAGAGTGTAAGACTGAGTGAGGCCTAACAGCCAACTCTCAGGAACTGTTCTTTGAAAAGTGTTGCTGTACCTGTTAGCAGAAATGTGTCGAGGACTCATCACTGTTTCCCATGCAAGTTTAACTGCTCTTTCTTGCCTCCTCCAAAAGAAACATGAGAATGAGATCTATCTCATAGGCTGTCCTAATTAAATGACGTGCTATACATAAAGAAGCCAACACACAAGCTCAAGCTCACATAATAATCATTATGATGGGCTGCCCGTCCTAGATAAATACACCTGAAGTCTATTTAATTAAATAGCTGCTCCCAATAGGAAGATATTCTTCCTTCTCCACACTTCTCATTAGATGGAGCTGGGTTTGTGTTATGATCCTGGCCTCTCAATGGTTCTCCTAGGCGGCACTTCTCCCTTGACCATTTAAATTTATTTTATTTTATTTTTTTAGGTTTCTGTGTGTATATTTGAGTGTGTGTCCATTCCTGTGGAGGCTAAAGGAAAATCTTGTGTGTCATCCTCAGAAACACTATTTCCAGACACCAAACAGGACAAAAAGAATAACCAAATATTGAGGAAACAGGGTTTCTCTGTGTAGCTTTTGTCCTGGAACTAGCTCTTGTAGACCAGGCTGGTCTCAAACTCACAGAGATCCACCTGCCTCTGCCTCCCGAATGCTGGGATTAAAAGCATGCACCAACACCACCCAGCTGGTTGTTAGTTTTTAAAATTTATTTTCACTACTGTTCACCCTGGAAATCTTCATTGTGTATGTTCCCTGCTGATGTCTTCATCTGTGGAGACGGAGTCCAGGTCTTCCCACACTGCAATATATATCGTGGATAGCATTTGTCAGACACTCAAGGCCAGTGTTCTGTGTGAGGTGTAACTAGTGTTTTGCTATGAAAGTCATGATGTGTGGGTAGATACAAATGTTTTCCTCATTTTTTTAAATTACATTATTGGCTGTGCTTCCTTGAGCATATGCTGGTAGAACTTGTTGCTAACTTAGATTGCCCAAAAACAAGTGTGTTGAGAAGAAAGATTGAGTCCATTCTGTGTCTGTTACTTAGGCCAAAAGGAATGGGATTAAGAGGAATAAGCCCCTTTTGTACCCAAAGATTGACTGGGTAGGGACTGCTTACAGGATCCCATTAACTAGGCATACCTGTTAACTAGGTTTGGGATGTAGCATATGGTTAAGGAATTCTGGGAATGTGCTGTTAAACACTGGCTACTTTTAACCATAATGTTTGTTTTCCTTTGTATACAACCCAGAGAGGCATAGATCCCCATGGAAGCTGCCAGTCTGACACAGAAAATTAACTACAATTTCTTATGTTTTGGGCAAAGGTAACTGAACAATACATTTCATTGTGTACTGGGTATGCATGTTCTTGCCATGGTCATGAAGTGTGTTTATATTAAATTTACATTCACAAATTAAATTTATAGAACACTCATGTCCATCCTCAATAATTTAAGATTGGTTTGTTTTTTACACTTTTTTCTAATTGTATATACAAATGCTCTTTTTCTTCTATCACTAAGATATTTGGAACTAGTGTAGGTTATAAAATCCAAATTATCACTTAAGACAATATATTATACCAAGCCCATGGCTTATTAGCTACAGGGAAGATAATTCAGAAGCTGAAAAAAATCTGATTTACTCTCAAGAAAGATGCATTTAATATGAGTCCAATATATCTAAGGAATTAAAACACAGATGTATAGAAAGCACACACCAAAACATTAGGTCACATATGTGTCTCTTCTGTCAATCAATAGACTTGAAGATATTGTTTGTTTTGCAAGTCACACATTTTATTAAAAATTTATTTTGCGCCCAGTAGAAAAGCAAATTTTGAGTCTATTTACAAGCACTATGTATTTACATATATTATATACAATTAATGCATTTAAAGAAAATGGGCAGAGAAGCAATATATTTGGAAGAATATGTCACTGTACATGGTTTATTATCATGTTTTTTAAATGTCACTGCATCTTTACTGTAGTAATAAATACAATTCTATATGTACACATCTTATAAAACATCTCATAAATGTATTTTTAAAAAATTCCACATTAAAACATCTGGTCAAAATAAAACATGCTTATATAAAAATAAATCTACCTAACAGCCTTTTGGTTTGGGTGCAATGAGGCTAATGTAGGCTCACAGAAGTTAAGAATAAACACTTTCATTTTTCAAATTTAATAATTTGGATTAAAACATTTAACACCCGTGTTAATATGGAATAAGCAGAGAAGTATTCTTTATTATCAGGTGGTTGATCAAAAAAGGACACAGCTAAAACCAAGCTACATAGAAAGAATAATACTTTGCCCAGTTTCTGTTGAGTCCAAAGTGCCATGAGGCATTGTTGCTAGAGCTACTACAGATGGGTGTGTGTGTGAGGTTTCTCAGAGGATATATGGACATATGTCCTGTCTGCCTTTCTGCATCTTACAATGCACAACTATTTGAGGCAATGATAAAACATTGTCCCCAAAGCATGCTACCAATCAGAAACAAACACAAATCCTGCAACTGTTCACTGTCTTTCCTACATAGGTCCACTGCTGGCAATGAACTTTCTGAGCTTTGGACACCAGGAATTTAAAAATGAATCCGATAAGTCAAATTTTACCTATATATAATTGCATTAGAAACAATTTAAATTAATAATTTTCCTTTCAAACAACTTGTAGCCAGTTTTATTTTATCAAGGGAGAAGCACCAAGTGCTTACTTATTAAACCCAGTATCTTAAATGTATGTATGAATGAGTTAAAAATGTCTCATTCATCCAAGAAACTGGTGTGTTGGAACGTCCCTTTCTTACAAGAGGACAAAAGATATCTCCACATGACCATTAAAATGAAACTCTGTGGGCAATGTAGACCATTTAACTAAAGTCCTTATATTGCTTCATACTATTAACTTTCTTCTAAGGAATTTGTCGATTTAAATATACCCATTGTGTCCTTTGATGAATCCCCTATTACCAGTGATTACGCTGGTGACTTTGAAGAGAATGCAAAGGAAATGAGAGAGTTTATTTCTGGAAGAGCGTTTCATTTGCTTTTCAGTTCTGAGCTCATCGAAGTAATGTGATGAATAGCTGAACAATTTATACAAGCAGTGTTTAGACTTACACATCGCTCTCAAGTATCAGGCATTCGATTTTCCATACTAACTTATAGATGTTTATGTGTGTTGTAAGCTAGATTTCAGCTCAGCTCTTCTTAGCTACTGCTCTGATTTCCATCATCTTGCAGGTTCCCAACTTTTGCAAATGGTCCCCTCCCATATTACCTAGAGACATGGGACAAACGCTTCTGAAGAAAGATGACAGCTTTCTGTCATTGGATAAGATGGCGATGACCCAGAATTGGAAGGCAAGTCGTAGGCTATGCTGGCATGTGTAAAGGCAACCAAGGCTTGGGTTGAGTCACAGGACCGTTTTTCAACATCATCAGAGTTAATGGATAGCAGACTTGGGTGTTTTGATCTCATCCAGAAACGGGTTTGCTTCCCTAGGCTGCCCATATCCTCCTTAAAATGGGGGTTGAAGACGATGTAGAGAAGGGGATTGAGGCATGCAGGAAGTGGGATGATAACTAGAAGGATAAATTTAATTACCTCAGGACTGATAAATGTGAGGTTTAGCAAAGAGGAGAACGATAAGAAAGCCACGGGGCAGTAAAGGATACAGTTGGTAAAGAGCAACAAGGCAATGTGTTTCACCATAGAACAGTCCCACAGATTCTCAAGATCTCCTTTCTCCAAATTGCAGTAGAGCTTGGTGTACGCAATGGTCATTATGAGGAAACAGAGGGAGTTGAGCAAGACGAGAGCTACCATGTAGCCTGTGGTGCTGGGCTCCCCAAAGGGCAAGGGCAGGCAGAGTGGTGAGGCATTGTACTCACTGCCTCCCAGCAAGGGGACTGTGGCAATGGTCAGGGCCAACAGGACACACAGCAAGATGATCACTTTCAGGCTAGACAGGGGAGTTTTCGTTTCAAACTTTGAAGAACATTTGACAGAAAAACCACGTTCCAGGGCTGCCAGAGTGAGCAGGAAAACAGATGATTCTGAAGCAAAAATGGACAAGAAACCAACGACTTGGCAACCAACTCCATCTTCCCACCACGCACCGTGCTGCGCAAAACTACCGAAAGTGAACATATCTACAACGGCCAGCATAGCACTGGAGACCCCCATGAGCATGTTCACCACCGCTATCACCCCAATTAGCAGTTTTATGGAAGAGATGTAGAGAGTGGTTCTGAACACTGTTGATGTCACCAAGGCATTACAGGAAAGTGCCAGCACTGCGATGGCCCATACTCCGATTCTGATCAGCCAGCTACCAAATAGGTGGTCACAGGGCTTGAAGGGACCTGAGCATGGAAGGAAGAGGGAGAGACCATATCAGATTGGGTTGAGAGAATAGCAAACTGGCCAAGAAAAGGAGGTCAGTAACAGCCACTGTAACCATCGTGAACACATGACTTGTTCCTGTTTCTCAAACTAGTGTGAGGACCACCTGGGAGTTTGCATAGCACTGACCCATTAATGCCCCAGGGGTTCTTGTGTTCTCAGAGGATACATAGAAAAATAAAAGTGGGAAACTTCAGTCCTGAGACATAGTGGTGTGGCCAATGTGAAAAGCCAGGTCACCTGTATTTCTCACCAAGACCTTCAGAATAGTTTCTATGGCTCCACAGTCCAAGAAAGAGACTCCCAGCGAAAGTTCATATGAGACATAGTCTGGGCAGCTGGAGTGTGCATTTCATGGAAATCTTAGGGAGCAAGGAATGATTATTTATTGGAAATAAAATCTTACTCACTGCCTTTCAATCATTCAATCACTAAATTAACCACTTTTTTTTTTTTTTAAGGAACAGGAAAATTTAATGAATTCGTTTTTGTTTGTTTTTTGTTTTTTGTTTTTTTTTTTTTTTTTGAGACAGGGTTTCTCTGTAGCTTTAGAGACTGTCCTGGAACCTGCTCTGTAGACCACTCTGACCACACTGACTTCGAACTCACAGTGATCCACCTGTCTCTGTCTCCCAAATGCTGGGATTAAAGGTGTGTACCACCACTGCCCGTCCTTAACTCAGTATTTTAAAAACTCATCTATATATTATTCATTTTCACATTTTTTTTAAAAGCCATGCTCTCTCTACATAGCCCTGGCTGCTCTGGAACTATGTAGACCAGACTGGCCTTGAGCTCAATGAAACCCATCTGCCTCTGCCTCCGAAGGGTAGAGTAGGGAATAAAGGTGTGGACCACCATACCCGCAGGCCAGAGTCTTCAGCATGTTAAACAAATACTTTATTGTTGGGCTAAATTCCCAGGTCCTAAATAGTTATTTATAGAAAAAAATCTAAATTACTAAAAATATTTACTGATTATACAAAGCAAGACTATGGAGTACTATCTCATGCTAAATATCAATATTGTCTTCTAAGTCATATATGCCTTTGAGTATATGCCAACTTTTTAGTGTGTATTAGCTTGAATCAACATTTCTCCACAAAAGTTCTACCTGTGAATGGAAAACGACTCTAGTGAACAAAGTTTGCTTGTATTTTATAAGTTTGGGTTGTCAGGGACAGTAAAGAGTCATGAGGTGGCAGAGAGTTTGCTTCTGAAGTGTAGCCACAGTGATCTAAAGCCTCAGAGTCCAAGTGGTCCTTAACGGCAACAGTTTTGATGTCTCACCTGGAGATGGTGAGCATTGCACTGAATGAAGGGCTTTCAGGTCTTCTTCGAAGTCAAGAAGGAAATCTTCTAGGTCCCGTTCATCTGTAGGAGTGAGAAACCCTGGAGTGGTTAGTTCTTCCATGAGGAGAGACTTGGGTGGCTCACAAGACATGACTTGTCATAAAGAGAAATGAAGGCAAGACTTTGGTGTAGGGCCCTTAGAAAGTCCCTTGTGGATGTTCTGTTATTCACTCTACTCTGCCACTGTTCCACTGCAGGTGAGGAGAAATGGTCCTGTACTCAGGGTGAAATACCCAAGCCCTCTGATTCCATTGTTCCCTGGAGTTACTGATGGTTCAAAATTTCACAGACCTAAATCCAGGGTAGCAACCACATTTTATCCAGTTTTCTAAGGACTTGGGGTGTAGCTACATGGTAGAATATTTGTTTAGCATGTGCAAAGCCCTAGGTTTGGTCTCCAAAACCTCTCAGAAACTTCCTTTAAGATGGGAGAGAGGAGCTGGCCAGAGGTGGTGCACGTCATTAATTCCAGAACTTTGGAGGCAGAGGTAGGTGGATCTCTGAGTTCCACGCCAGCCTGGTCTACAAAGCAAGTTCCGGACAGCCAGGACTGTTGCACAAAGAAACCCTGTCTGGGGAAGGAGGCTGGAGAGAAAGAAAAAGAAAACGAAAAGACAGGCAAGAGGAGAGAACGATTTTCTAACAACTGAAATAGCTACAGTACAAACGGATGGAAAAATCAGTTTTGGTGCTCCTTGGGGAATTCTATATAACAAGAGACAAAATAATGACAAGGAGCTGTGGTGATATCTTTCCTGTATAAATAAAGCCTATCTGGGGGTAGAGAATGGAGCTTGCCACTAGCTAACCATAGAGGTCTGAAGGTCTGTACAGACAAGACAGGAAGTGAGGTAGCTGGGCAGAAACAGGATATAAGCAGGGAAAAATAGGAAATAGCTCACTTATCTGTTGAGACACTAAGGAGGTAAGGTGTGCTGTGTCTTGTTCCTTCTGTCTGATTGCTCAGGATTTCTCTCTATATCTGACTCCAGTTTTTAATTGTCTAGACCAATTAAGAACTCTTCTTACAAGGTGCTTGGTTTGGGAAACTATCTTCTAAGAAAGAAGTTTGTGATTTAATACACTTTTCCTAAAGATGCACATTTTCTTGGTTTTGTGTGAGACTTAGGCACCAGTATTTGTGTGTCTGTGTGTGTGCACATACAAGCTTGTGATCACTCAAAGGGACATCTGTGGATGTCATAAGTAGGCGTTGGATGCTCACTCAACACCTTGTGAGACAGGCTCTCTCTCTCATTGAACTTGGAGCTCACCCATTCATCTGGGCTGGCTGATCATCCACAGTACTAAGGTTATAGGTGCTACCTGCCACATCTCACTTTTTACAACTGTGGGCATTGGAGGATCTGAACTCAGATCCTTGTGCCTGGGCACCAAACACGTCACTTACTCACTCAGCTCCCCAGCTCCAGCACCATTGTCTTTTTCAAACCCTTTGGTGTTATTCCAATAGATGGCTCACAGTTGAGAATCACTGATCTTGAAAATGAATTGTATGAAGGATATTAGTGTTATTATGCAGTCCCAGAGGCTGGTGGAGTGTCTGGAACATACTGGGCTCTATGCTTTTACATTTTTAATTTGTAATGAGTAAACATAGAAGAGACTAGAGCTGATGGGACAGGAAGAGTCAAAACTACTGGAGGAAGAAAAGCAAGAGTACATGGTGTGTGACTTAAAACAAACAAACAACAAACAAGGCGATTAGCTCCTTCAGCTGACTGGCGAGTGCAAGCCGAATTACACTTTGGAATCAACAGATCACCAAGGCCTTAAGAATGAGCGGCTATTCTGTTAGGCCTTGTGCAAACTCGCAAGGTTGGCAGGGAATGGAGGGGGTGCTGCCCAAGGCGCCTCTTCATCCCCACAGGTGTGGTGGAGATACATTGCTTTCTGTTTAAGTAACGTCTCACTGCAAGGAAAGCCAAGGGCTTTACAGACATGATCTCATTTCACCTTCCTGACAGATACCCCTGTGGGGGTCTAGAAGAACACCACTTGGAATTTGTTGGTCCAGAAGCTGAATTCTTAGGCCCTTCTGCTTGAATATGGAGGAATTAAAAATGTCTGTCCATCCACACACCCCCAAGTCCTACTTTCTCCAGGCCAGGATAAACATGTTCTTTTTTTTTTTCCTCTCTCTCCTAGAGAAACAAGTGCAGGATGATATTTGAAAAAAAAAAAAAAGGATCGTCTTAAAAAGGACTGTGTGCAGAGGAGAAGCTAATAAATACAAATGGCCATAAATTCACCCACAGGATAGATGGCAGCTCTTTCTGTCCTTTGCAGTCTTTACAAAGTAATACTAACTCTCCATTTGTTGGACGATTACACGGGGACTCCTGAACTTTCCATGGTCTGTATCATAAGCTTTCTGGCTACAATTTCCTCACGCAGCAGCAGTTCTTACCTTGAACTTGCAATAGCCCAGCGTCTTTCTTATGAAGTTCATCCACACTGCTGTTATCACCTTTATTCCACGGAGTAGAAATTTTATAGACATTCTCACACACTCCAAAGGCACAACACTGGTAGGCATAAGGCATTTCAATAATCCTGTAAAGAAAAGAAGCAAAACAAACAAACAAAAAACACACACTTAAAAAAGATAGATCATGAAATACAATGTTTATCTTTTCACCCAATGATTCTGCTTCTGGAGTTCAGCCTAAAATAAGGAATCCAAAATGAATAAAGGTGTTCATTCTAGCCATGATGCCTGTGACCACAGTTACTAAAATTTACCATCATGAAATGTTTATAAATGAGTGATGTGATTTAAATGATGGAAAATTCCCATAACAAAATGTGTGAATGGTAGGAAACGAACAAAATGAATTAAAAAAAAATGAATGGTAGGAAAATTATGGCAACATTATGTTAAGTCACTGAAGTACGCCATAAATGTCTATGCAGATATAGAATTCTAATAACTTAGATGACATGAAACATAGCCCAGAAACAAACAACATAAAAATGTTTTAAGGCAGCGTTTTGAAATAATCTTTTGTACTATCCTTTGGGGCTCTATTATTTTCTTGGTTTTAAAGACATGCAGATAGCACTATGGTTTAAGACATATATAAGTACACACAGAATCTTTAAAACCCTCCTTCCTTGCAGATAAACAGCAGGTTTTAAGGAGTATTGCTCCCTCAAACAGGCATTAATTTAGTGCATTTTATTACAACACATGGATGCTAGATGAATCAAATATTGTAAACAGGAGTGCAGTGATGTTACAAAATTATTTAATTACACGGCCCAGCGTACATCCCATGGATCAATGCTTTTTAAACTCTTTCCATGAACTCTGTGATTCCAGGAGGCATCTTTGAGAGGGAAAGGAAATGTGGTCAGGAAGAGAGTCTCCCACGTCAGGCTTGTCCTAACAGTGTTCCAGGGGTGGGGGACTCAGGGCATGAAATGCAATTCAAAAGGGTCTCATGACCTCGTAAATTTAGAAACCACTATAACATGTCTATTATTTCGCATGACCACAAATGTATCTTATTAGCTTCAATGACAAACTCACTTGAGCTCTGGGAAGTTTGAAGATGGTATCAGGCTCTGCAAGGCACGATTTCCTGTTAATTTTAAGTGAGTTAAACCATGTAACCCAGTTACAGGGAAAGACGACAGGAGGTTGGATGAGAGGTCCCTGCAAAACATTAAACAATTGGCGTTTAGTAGTCTACATTAGCATAAAATGTTTATGTTTACAAAAGGCAGCCTAAAGATGCTTAAATTGCTCAATAAAAACTTCTAAGCAAAGTTCTTACTCTTAATGGTAAAACTAACCATTTGGGTTTCAGTTTCTGATAGCTTTTTCTATTTACAGAACTGGAGGGGGGGCACATTTTAAATGCATCAAATAATTCTATGCATGCCTTTGTTCCCAGCACTCAGGAGGCAGAGGCAGGTGAATCTCTATGAGTTTGAGGTCAGCCTGGTCTACAAAGCAAGTTCTAGGACAGCCAGGGTTACACACAGAAACTCTGTCTCTAAAAACAACAACAACAAAAATTTGTTCTATATTTGGCATCATTTTGCCAAGTGGCAGCAGCTAAAATCAAGGGGAAATATACATTTATTTGAAAAGTGATAGGAACGACCAGTGAAAAGTTTAGGGGTTTACTTCCTTCTTTCTTCCCTCTTCTGTCAGAGAGGGGAGAAGAGGGAATGAATAAACAAATTGCCAACTTATTCCATTTTGCCTAATTTCTCAGCAAAAATGGACAATTTCATTTGAATAAGCAGCTCCAGCTGTCACTCAGATCTTCCATCATCCACGTAAGGGCTCACATGGCCCCAGAGAAGCCGGGGTATCTTCCCAGGTCAGGGCATAGCTCTAGGCATGGAGAACACAGAACACTGGCTGTGCATTGGGAATGACTTTAAAAAACTAACATTTTCACTGATAGATGGTCACTAATTATTGAAAGACATCCCATAAGCAAGAAATTAAATACTCACAGCTTTATTAGAGATGGCAATGTAGAAAATGCACTGGGGTGAATAATGGCGATTTTATTCCAAGCTAAGTTCCTATTTTAAAAAAAAAAGCAAACAAGAAGATTGTTAAAAAGAACAAATGACATCTTATCATATCCAGTCCCTACCCAAATTTAATTTCCATTCAAATAAGGAATAGCCTGCTCATCAAATTTTCCTTCAGATAAAGATATAGTGGCATAAAATGATTATAGACAGAACTTTAAATCAATCCTGTTTGAAGTAATCAGGTAGATATTTTAGATTTTATTCTTGATAACAAGGTTGACTTTATCATGGATGCAAAATGAATGGAGACTAGGAAGAGGCTAACTTAAGAATCTGTTCCCAGCTGGGTGTTGGTGGTGCACACCTTTAATCCCAGCACTGGAGAGGCAGAGGCAGAGGATTTCTGTGAGTACAAGGCCAGCCTGGTCTACAGAGCCAGTTCCAGGAAAGCCTCCAAAACAATACAGAGAAACCCTGTCTCGAAAAACCAAAAAAAGAGTCTGTTCTCCTGACGGAAAAGTACATTTTAAAAGTACATTATTATGAAATGATCCCGGATACATGACCAAAACTTAACCAACAATTTGTGCACATCATCTATAAATATCAGGCCCTGGAGTAAACAGAGGTGTTTTCAAGAAAATTCTCAGTAACAAATGCAGACAAGTAAATACCTGACTGGGATCTAAGTAAAAGAGGAGGAAACATGTTAGAAATAAAAGTCCTTCAAAGCAAGAAATAATATTTTATGGAGAAATGAAGTCTACTGCCATACATACACGAAAAAGTAAAGATAACTTATGAGGAATAAAATCACTAGCAAAGACCTCTCCAAATAATTCATCAGAGACAAGAACTGATGAATTATCAGAGACAAGTTCATTTTTTAAAAATGAACTATGAATTTAAGACTACCTCCCACTTCCTCTCTTTCTTCCTTTCTTCCTTCCTTGGTGCTGGGGATTAAGGCAAGAGCCTTGCAAATGCTAGATAGGGCTCTTCTACTGAGATTTTACTTTTTCAGTGTCTACAACATTAAGTCGAGTAAGAAGTGGGCATTTGAGAAAATTGGAAGTGGTCAATGTCAGTGTTTCTCAGGTTCAGATAAGTGTATAATACTGGGCCCGTGAGTTACTTCAAGTGAATTGAATTCATTGAATAATTATGTTCTCATTTGAAAGTTATTTGGGTTTTTTTGTTTGTTTTTTAAAACAGGAATCTTCCTCCTTCCAGCCAGAATACTATCTCAGTTACCTTTCCATGAATGCCGTCCACCATGTTTTTTGAGATGGGATCTCTCACTGACCTCCAACTTATTTCATTGGGCGAAGCTGGCCGGCCAGCGAGCTCTTCCTGTCCCTGTCTTCCACGCCAGGATAACTGTGTGTGCCTGCATGCACGCAACTGTGGGCCTAGGAATTGAACTTCAGTCCCCCGGCTTGCATGGCAAACACTTTTTGGACTGAAATACTTATAACGTTTTAAATATTTGCATATTGATCGCCAGAGAAAAAGAAGCATTTTCTAGGATTGAAACCAGAGTAGGTTTGCTAAAACAGATCCCTAGGCTCTACTCTCCAGAGAGATGAAGACCCAAAGTTAAAATATCTCACTATCAAACTCAGGTGATCTTTAAAACACACACACACACACACACACACACACACACACACACACACACACACACTCCAAAACAAAGAAAAGCACTCCCACCATAAAACAGGCAGAGGGATTGTGTATGTTCATTCCGTGTGTGTGTGTGTGTGTGTGTGTGTGTGTGTGTAAATTCTCAGGCTGCAGACAGGAATTACGCAGGTTTAGGAATAGGTTAGTAGAGTGCATTTTAGAAGAGAGCATAATCACAAGTTTGCTACTCCTATTTTTAATCTTTTAAAACTTCTATTTTGAGAGGGTCTTACTGCCTAACTCTAGCTAGTCTGGGACCTGTGGTGCTGACCAGACTAGTCTCAAGGGTCTTATTGCCTAACTCTAGCTAGTCTGGAACCTGCAATGCTGACCAGACTAGTCTCAAACTCACAGAGATCTACTTGCCTCTGTCCTACATGTACTTTGATTAAAGATGTACACACTAAGCCTGGGTACAAATTTATTACTTCTAAATTTTGTTTCCTGGAAATGATGAGAAGCAAAATATTTGCATTTTTTAAAGAGAAAACAAACATACAGTGGTACTACAGTAAGAGCAAGCCAAGAAACAAAACTCGTGGGGGTCCCACAGAAAGAACTATTCAGCACTATGGGGTGCTGGAGGCGGTACTCACAGAGATCGGAGGTTAAACAACTGCTGGAAAGTGCTGCCTTTAACTTCATAGATTTCATTATGCCGCAGGTCACTGAAAAGAAAGAGGTCCAAAGACTGGCATCAGCATTAATGTTTCCAACAGACTTCAGAGAACGTTTTACACTAGGGTTGCATGTCCTTAACCAAAGCAGCAGAGGGAGTATGACTGTCTCGTAGGAAGTGAGCCTATCTCTCAATCAGGACATCATTTTTGTTGTTGTTTAATAAATAACACTGTAATTTTTACATCCAAATAAGTTATTGGTTCTTAGTCAAGGAAGCTGGTTCCCTCAAGAGAGAATAAAACAATCTCCATGTATGTTGTCATCATTCAGTGGGAAGAATGATAGCTTAGCATGCATGAAAGCCCAGGTTCTGTTTCTAGCACTACATAAACCAAGTGTGATAGTGTGTGCCTGTAATTCTAGCTCCCAGGAAGTGGAAAACAGAGGATCATTAGTTCAAGGTCCTCCTCAGCTATGAGGCCAGCTTGGGATACATGTGACCTTTTCTCAAAAGACAAAGCAACAGGGGCCCTTGAGAAGATTTCGTCTGTAAAAGTGCTTGCCATACAAGCCTGCCCACTTGACTTTGATTCCCCCTCACCCCTGGGATACAAGTAAAGGTGGAAGGAGAGAACTCAATTCCCAAAGTTGGCTTTTGATAGCTACATGTGTGGTCTTGCACATCTGTCCTCTCTCCCCCTGCCTCTGACACACACACACACACACACACACACACACCCCACACCCTAAAGCAAACCAAACAAAATCCTTTCTTTTACTGTTCCCTGACCCCTTATTGTATTCGTTGACGGCCTTCAGTAGTGTCCTATCTATTTTTAATTATGTATCTGTGTGTGGGTATATGCATGTGAGTGCTGCTGACCCCTCGAGCTGGAATTGGAAGTGGCTGAGAGTTGCCCAGGGTGGGTGCTGGGGACCCAGCTCTGCTCCCCTGAAACATTGCTGTGTCCTCCTAACTGCAGAGCCACCTCTGCAGCCCCTCACATCCTCACATTTCAGGAAAGGAATTTATGTTTTCTTCCTTCTTCACCCCAAGGCTGTGGGAGGGAGAAAAACTAAGTATGAAGTCGAAGGTGTTTGACAAATGGAAGTGTGACTAGAAAGCAACGTGGCTAATGCTTTGTGGAGGAAATAGTTTTAAAAGAGGAACTCTAAAATGCGTAAGAGGTGTCCCACGGTACCTCAAGTGACAGACGTGTCATGGACACCTGTCCTGTGGACATGACTATCATGAAACAAACCCAAGCCCTGCCATACTCAAAAGTAGCCCTGCCCATTGAAGTGTGAGTTTTATTGTGTTTGAAAAGGAAGAGAATTTAGCCCGTAAGGCCCACACCGGTAATCCCAGCACTTGGGGGGCAGAGACAGGATGCAAAGGAGATCAAGGCCAGGCTGGGCTACAGGAGACCTTGTCTGCATGAGAAAGGAAACGTTCTCAAGCTCAGAATCACCCAGTTCCCTAATACATTGAGTTGGGAAAAGCAAAGGAGAAGAGCAGATGTCTACCTACTACTTTATTGATATTACATACATGGATGAGAAAGGTACCATTTCCCATCTTTCTAGGCACTCTCCACTGTCACACCTCATGTGTGGAAGGACAAATGTCAATGTGTTGCCAGCGAGCCACAGGGTAAAGTAACCCATGACCCTGAAAAAAACATGAGTTTGGGAGGTTTGACTTTTTTTTTTCTGAGTGACTTAGAGACAAAGACGTACATTTTCTGAAGCTTTTGGCAGCCTGACAAGTTGGGTAATTCTTCAAGCAGGTTGTAAGACAAATCTCTGAAAAGCAAAAGGTGAGAAAGAGAAAAACCAGTTACACATTAGTCTTAGGAAAACACTTCTTCCTACCCTTTTCTCTCAAGAGGAAATGCTCCTCTAAGGCAAACTGTGACAGTTCTACAGCCCTGCCTGACATGCAGCAGGTAGACACGGGCATTATTGGATTAGGCAATAGGTTCAAATATTTACTGAAATGTAACTGGTATACTTTAATTGATTTAAATAATTTACCTAATGAATGTATTTATTTTGTTAGTAATGATCTACAGTGTTCCAGCTCTTATCTTACTGAAATGAGTACAGATTAAATTAAATGCCTGTGCCCCTATCTCTGGAAACTGCTATTTCTCTACAGCTAACACAAGTCATTGCTGGGTCTTCCCTAATCAACTTAGAAACCAAACCAAACCATTCAAAACATAGCACTCACTTTGAAATCAATCACCATGAGGGGGGAGATCTAAGAGAGGCTTCAGCCAAAGCTCAACAAATTACAGAATAACAGAAACATCTGGACATATTTATACTATAACATAACTAATCTAAAACAAGCCATGGCAATTTGCAGAAAGTTAAAAAAAAAAAAAAGAAGGAAAACTGGTAGATAGAGTAACATAGAGGAAAAAACTTCTTGTCTCAAGTTTTAAAAGTTATCAACTAATCAACTAAGTGTTTTCATGCTTGATTCTAATTCTCAAAACAACCCAAACAACTGACAAAAAAAAAACCAACCAGTAGTATTTTCTAAAAGGCTTTCAATTATCTACCCTGATAATTGATCAATTTATCCTACGCTTATTGAACGGATGGGTCTTATATAGGAAGAGTTCAACTGTTGCATATAAATAATTCAAATGAAGCTCTCTGTGAGTACAAATACTAGAGGTTTGAAGTCACCCCTTTTCCCTAAACAAACAAAAATAAACTCACTAAAGTGAACAAATGAAAAACCTGTATATCTATGCAAAATATACCTGTTTAACAATGTAGCTTTGAATAGTGACTATACGAAAATGGATGTATATATTATCAAAGACGATAATGACTTGATTCATTCATTTCTTCGGGCTGCTCGGGGAGCTTGTCATTTCTTATGTTTATATTGTGCAGCCCAGGCAGGTGTTGAACTAGGGATCTTCCCCCTTCGGTCTGTCCCCCAAGTAACTGGAATTATAGGCTGAATCATCAGTGCCCCATTTCATTCTCACCTATATCTTAGTAGGGAAGCATTTAAGACCTCTGCACAAGGACATAGCATTGCTTTTCATCTGCTTTTTACTTAATGATTTCAGGGTTGATGTGGACCAAGCATTCATTTCATGTATAGTGGCACCATTTACAGCTTTACTTAATTTAGTCCCGTGATTACCTTATGACGGAGACTCCGTGGGTGTCCTTATACAGAAAGGAATGACTCACATAAGATTATCAGCTAGTAAGTGGAGAACACACATTTAGCCTAAATAGTAGACTAGGTGATTTCTATGAAGGTAAAACAAGGTAGGGGCAATAAACATTCACAGTGAAACCTCATATGCTAATTAAAAAAAAAACAGGATGGTAGCTCTCACATAACTGCGTCCAAAAGACTCTATAGCAGAGATCAAGGTCCTGGGTTCTAGTGTCAAAATTAGTTAATATGATGGCCAGAACACTGATAAGCTTTCTTCTCTTTCTTTCTTTCTTTCTTTCTTTCTTTCTTTCTTTCTTTCTTTCTTTCTTTCTTTCTTTCTTTCTTTCTTCCTTCCTTCCTTCCTTCCTTTCTTCCTTCCTTTCCTTCCTCCTTCCTTCCTTCCTTCTTTGTTTCTTTTTCCCCTTTTGCTTTTCTTCTTAGAAGATAACTCCCTTAACTATTTTTCAGGAATATCAAGTAGAACAAATGAAAATTGTGGTTGGAATACTGAAAACAGCAAGATACTATAATTTGTGTATGTACACATAATTCAAGCCCCAGCAAGAAGGAATAGTATCTTTTCTGCTTTTTTACATGCTTGAAACAGACTTAGTCTATGTCCCAGATGGCTCTGGAGTTTCTCTGTAGCCCAAACAGACCACCAACCTGTGGCCTTTTACATGTCTTACACTACAGGCATGTGCTACCGTGGCTGGCTTAAAAATAATACCTTGGGGCTTGACAGTGAAGTAATTGTGACACAAAAGCAAGCCAGGAGAGTCTCCTGGGTCTTGCTAGCCAAAAATTCTTGTTTAGTGAGGAGACCTTGTCTCAAAAAACTAAGATAGAGGGGTTGGCAAGACATCTCAGTGGGGAAAGGTGGTTGCCCCTGAATGCACATTAGAGAGAACTGGCTGTCACAAGTTGTCTTTTAATCTTTATATATACATATTTGGTGGCACACACATGTGCACACACACCTACACAAAAAAACACAAAAATCAAAAATTTAGAAAAAAATTACAAGATGGGGAGTGATTGAGCGGAACACCTGGTGTTGACCTCTGGCATCTACAGGCATGTACACATGTACACATGCAAACACCACACGCCCCAAAGAAGCAATATTTTTGCAGAAAGAGTAATGGAATACGAAAAATATGGAAGAATTAACAGTGACCAAGCACCGACCATAGCATAAACTCTGCTCTAAGAGTTTAATATGTAGTCATTTAATCCTTAGGATTACCATCTGAAGGAAGTGGCTCTTTCTCATTCTTAGTCTTGGACACTGAACTGCAGAAGGGAAAAGAACTTGCTGAAGATAAGGGGCTACTTTCTAGGGAATTTGGAGTTGAACCAGGAAACCATGCTCTGGAATCCTGGCTTGTAAGTAGCTTTCCAAGTGGCCTTCATTCATCTCCATGGTTCTGGATAGATCTGGCTGTTTACTGTTAGTTCCGTATGCAGCATAGAAGAGAAAGACATGATTTAAACCCTGACTCCCTACTTATCAACTACAGTATGTGAAATCCCTCTCATGGTATTGATCCACATTAGCCATGGATCAGAGACAATAGATGGCTTTGTGTGCCCTCTACTAGTTTCATAAAGAAATGGGAATAGAGGACTGGAGAGATGAATCAGTGGTTAAGAGTACCCGTTGCCAGCCAGGCAGTGGTGGCGGATGCCTTTAATCCCAGCACTTGGGAGGCAGAGGCAGGTGGATCTTTTTGTGAGTTCGGGGCCAGCCTGGTCAACAAAACTACACAGAGAAATCCTGTCTCAAAGAACAACAAAACAGTACCTGCTGCTCTTGGTGAGGACCAACACCTGAGGTTGTCATCTGACCTCAGTATGTGTGTGGGACATTAGCCTTCCAACACTTATGCATGTGATCATGCACATCCAAGATAAAAGTAAACAAAAGTTGTGTTGCTTTCTTGCAGTGAGACTTTGATAAGTATATCCCAGATGCTCAATTCCTTTGTCTGTAGCTACACCTCATAGGGAAATGTGGGCTGTAAGGACAAGGCTTGCTTTATATGCTTTTAGAAATATGTAAGTGACAAAGCCTCAAGTGTGCTGCTATTGCATACCATGTCACTGAGCATGTGCAGTGACAGGGTAGCGTGGGGACAACGAGGAAGGGCAGAATCATGCAGCAGACAGGTCCTCCTAAACAGCATCCCCATTATGCTGGTTTTGCTCTTAAGAGCAGCCTATGGCCGGGCGGTGGTGGCGCATGCCTTTAATCCCATCACTCGGGAGGCAGAGGCAGGCGGATCTCTGTGAGTTCGAGGCCAGGCTGGACCGACAGCCTCCAAAACAATACAGAGAAACCCTGTCTCATAAAAACCAAAAAAAAAAAAAAAAAGGAGGAGCCTATCCTGAGTGATAGGTGTCTATTCCACAAGAGAAGAAGCATTGTGTAAGAGAGTGAGGGACCTTTGAATACTAGTCCCAACAATGCTCCAGAGAACTAGAGAGCCGAGTGCAGTTTACAGAAAAAGCAAAGCAGAATGTCAAAACGAGGCTATTTGAAGCTCTACAAACTACTTTTTAGGAAACATGGGAAATGCAGGGGCAAAATGAGATTTGAGTCAATAGAAATAACATTCAAGCTGATTGACTACCAGATGGAATATTAGAACACGCTATCCATAACTGCACCAAAGAATGTTTAGTCTCCCTACTGAGGTCAGTGCTTCTTTGATGATTTTTATTTTTGACACTAATACTAGGCGGTTGATCCCGAAAAACCTTTAGAAGAGGAAATGCAGTTCTTTTGGCCTGTTCAAATTCATTTTCTAGAGGGAAATGCATGCATGCCAACTGCAACTCTAACAGGCAGCTGTTCGCATTGGAAAACAAAGATATGATAGCATGGCTACCAGAGTTATGGCTGAGAACCTGCCCAAAGGAGGGAAAGGAGGACCGATGACCTTCTGGAGACCCGCAAGGGAAGAACTTTCTCCCATTTCCAATGACCGCTGAGATATTGCCTGCCATTTTCTCCCTAAATGGAAGTTGCCTGTTTATACAACATTATTGCCTTACTGATACGCACAGCACTTGGAGATTAGGTAACTGATCACAGACGGCTTGGGGAAGAGATGAGATCTTTGCTCCAGTTAAAGTCCTGTTAAAACACAAGCCAGACATAATTCTTTCATTCCCACATCACACAGTGACATGTTTTGATTCACGGATGTTGAGGCTGATCAGTCCTAAAGTGAATGCATTTTCTGGGCAAAGTTAAGGGTCTACTCAAATACTCACAGACTCTCCAGGTTGCCAGTTCCAGTTAAGTCAGGAAACTCAGTAATTTGTGAGGCACCATTCAAAGTCCTAGGAGAAACATGTGAGTGTTATTTGGAGATAATTCGAGAAAGGGGACATTTTTACTATCTTTTTTTTTCAAAGTATCTTAAGCATCATTTGATCTTTGCAGTAATACTACAGGTTGGATGGTGGTGACATTTAAGAGAAATAGACACTTACAGTGTTCTTAGTTCAGGTAAATGTTGAAAAGCAGATATTCCAACAAATTGGATGGGATTGTCATAGAAATGTCTGAAAAATCCAAACACCAATGTGTTATAATAAAGCCGATGGCCAAAAGAATATATGTTTCAATAAATATGCGAAGGGCATTTGTTGCTTTTACTGGTTACTTAACATCCCTATCACTCAGTTTCAAGTGGACACCTCACATTTAAAGATTTTTGCTATATTTACTTGTGTATTTGGTGTGCACGCTATGGTGCATGCATGAGGGTAGGAGGGCAAGTCATTGAAGTGAGTCCTTATGTGGGGGTAAGAGGATAAGTTGTGCATGTGAGTTCCCAACATCAAAGTCAAGTTCGTAGCTAAACCCACTGAACCTTCTCACTAGCTTGCTTTAGGAGATTTGGGGTAAGCAATCTTTATAAAATTTAAAGAGAAGAGACTTTGGAGGGTGGATAAGGATGTAGAATAAAGTAGAATGACAATGTGTGAAGATGCCATGACAAAACCCACACTGTGTATGACTAGGATAGACGGTTGTTACTAAGTAGAAAAGCATATGAACTGACTGACTGTATTTAAAGACTTTGTCTACCTTAACCACGGAATACTCAGTAACAGAAACATAACTCACGTTGCAATCTGATCAGTCTATCCATCTATCTACCTATCTATCTATCTATCTATCTATCTATCTATCTATTATCAGTCTATTATCTATCTGTCATTTAGTCTATATGTCTAACATCTATCTACCCATTTATATTTACCTGTCTGTCTGTCTGTCTGTCTATCTATCTATCTATCTATCTATCTATCTATCTATCTATCTCTATGTCTATGGAAACATCTGTCTGTTGGTTGAATATGATTATCATAGTACCTACAAAGAACTCTTCACATTGTTGAGAAGAAGTGACATACTCTGGGATTTATCTAATGTAAGAATTTCTTGAATTAGCCAGGCGTTGGTGGCGCACGCCTTTAATCTCAGCACTCGGGAGGCAGAGGCAGGCGGATCTCTGTGAGTTCGAGGCCAGCCTGGTCTACAGAGCGAGTTCCAGGACAGCCTCCAAAGCCACAGAGAAACCCTGTCTCGAAAAACCAAAAAAAAAAAAAAAAAAAAAAGAAATTCTTGAATTAGTCATGACTCTATAAAATGTGAGACATTATTAAAACTTAAAGAACTTTTTGTATTATAGACTTTCTATTGTAACCAAAATGTATTTGAACTGCTTTGTTAATGGAGCCCCATGCAGATTTCTTAGCTGAGGCATTGTGATAGTTCAATCAAATACAACACATCCTTAACCAGTGTTTACCATGCTCAAACTGTGAAGTAGACATTGCAGAGCCTTAAAGTCTCACCCATTAAAGAAGCTGTCATTGGAAATTATTCTAAATGCTGGAGGTTGAAGAGGAATGAAAAGATATTCCTGCCCTGAGGAGCTTAGACTCCGGTGAGAATAAAACAAGTAACAGCACATCACCTTCTATTTAACAAAGCAATTGATCTGCACAGCACCTTGGATCTATGGTGTAGATACTATATTCTTCATGCTCTGGTGAGAAAAATTGAGGCTGGGATACCCAGGAAAGTTCATCATCACCCATATCCTCAGTTTAAGCTAAGATGGTAATGAGGGTTTGTGTAACAACTGGAAAAGCTAATGCAAGCACAGCATCTCACATAGTTGGTTACCTAGCATACCTAAGTGCTTTTGGATCCTACCACTTGTCAATTCTTTCCCCTTAGGACCAGATGATCATTAAAAGAACTGCAGTGTGGGTGGGGAAAATTCGGGTTGGGTGTGATCAAGATACACTGCATATGTGCATGGATTTTTCAAGAGCCACAACTGGAATGTAGGCATTGTGGCTTAAAATAGAGCTTTCATCATACACTTGTGCAAATACACATACACTGGGCAGGTGTTTGCATGTGAAAGGCAGGAATATCACAACTACAAATAAAAGCTCTGGGGTTCTCTGGCAGTCTTTCGTTTGTTGGGGGGAAAGGGTAAAAAATGTGAAATACCATTTGAGATACATATGAAAGAATTTCAATCACCATAGTATAGGGATATAATCTCTGTGTTTTACAAGCATAGCTTAGGTAGCCGGGTTATGGCATTGTTGCGGAGAGCTTTGGGGAAGTAGGTTAGGAAGGCTGGCTGTGGAAAACTGTGAATGTCAGGTAAGGCGTTTGTATTTAATCCCACCTGGCAGTCCTGGATGTCTGTTTCATAGCAGCACAGTGGCAAGAAAGAGGCTGTTTCAAGCATCTGCGGTGACAGTGGAGAGACAGGGAGAGCAGCCTCATCTGCACTGGTACACTTCAAGGAGTAATGGCTAACAGAGGAGTTGGAGAAGTGGCGACAAAAAGAGACTGGACTGGAGATTGCAGAGGTAGAAGTGAGGGCTGGGTCACCAGCTAGCGGGGCTGGTGGTGATGAGAGATGGAAACTCATGTGGGAAGAAAGCAGGAGGATGAGGAGAAAGCGGGCCAGGGCACCGTGAAAAGCGGAGAGGCCTCCAAAGACAGCAAGGGCTGTCACTCACGACGCATTAACATGCCAAAAGAGCGATTATGGTCCAGTCCGGGGGCTGTAAGGAAAGGGCCGCAAAGCCAATGCAATTCACTAATCTTTTAAGATGTAAATGCCCTCTAATGAGGACTAATAGAATCCAAAGCCCTTAGTCTGCCAAAATATTGCCAGGACATTTCAGAGGTGATGAATGGTTTTGTTTGTATGTGTATTAGCTGCCTCCTTCCATTGTCAAGGCTAATTGGGGGCTCTAGCTCATTTGAGCAAATTCCACATGGTTTCAGAAAGCCCCTCAAGATCTCAAGGTAGCACAGGATGATCCCCTGACGGGCGGCATCCTCAGGACCAGGTTCAATGGTTGCCTTTATTCACCTTCTCTGTGATAGATCTGAGATCCCTCACTAAGGCCAATACAATTTCCTAAACCTACCTTGGACAGGTATCTTTTATCTAAAAAAAGAATCTATTAATTACATATTTTCATTTTCTTAAATGTTGATACCTGATAAATGTTCTATCTGTATTAAGTGTGAAACAAAATTATTGATACTTCGTGGTTATAAATCTGTTTTATTTTTATAATCTACATGTCCTTATAGTTACCATTTTATAATACATGCACCTTTCTAGAATTGCACCCTAGTTTTGTTTAAATGTGACTCAAGGCTGGGGCTGGTTTACAGATAGACGGAGAACATAAAATACTATTCCTTCCATTCAACTCTCACACCCAGAAACTTGCATTAGAGGTAAATTGTTTGCAAACCCTCTTTTTGTATATACTACTTTATTTTTCTGGAGTACTGGGGTTGAATTCCTGAACAACTAAGAGGCCTGCCATTGGATGCTCAGGTTTGTTCCTCACAAAATATAGGTAACCGGAGATTAGCGGTGGAGTGTGACTTCGCATCGGAAGATGGCGGCTATAAGGCAACAGACACCTCAGACACTGAAAAATCAACTGTTAGTATCATTTCAGTGTTTAGATGAAACCTGATGAAATATATCCCTTCTGCGCAGATTTTTAGCAGGCACTGAGACAAAACCAAGGCAAATTAATTAGCATTAATTACATTGTATTTAAATGTGTAATATATTTAAAACCGTTATATGTCAGGAAGGAGAACTAAGAAGAGCACAATGGGCCACTTACATTGTGACAAGAGAAGGGTTGCCTACAAATGCTTTCTCCGGTATTGACCTGATGTTATTGCTGTGGAATCCTCTAGAAAGAGAGAAAAATGATTATAGAAAGTCATGTGTATGTGGGGGGTGGCAGGGAGGATTACTTAATAGCTCTCTTTGCCCCATCATGTAACTATAATCAGCATCTTTGGTAACCAGAGTACAGGTAACTCCCCCCTGCATCATGAACCTGTGTGTCATCATTTACTGAAGAGGAGCAAAGGGAATCACAAGGCTTATGGGAACAGGATATTACGTTATAAAAGGAAAATCCTTTTGTTGATATCCAGTAGAGAACGGTTTCTTAACAGCTTGAGTGCGAGCTGTCTTTGGAGAGAGGATTAAGATTACTCTGTTTGACACCAGAAAAGGGAAAATTGACTTAAACTGCAGTGAAGTAGAGATTTAAGGAAGCTCCTCACATGGAAAATGCTCAATGGGTCTGTAATAATCGATCAATTACCGCTGCCTGAGTGGCAGAAAGCAGAGTCAAGGGTCGTTGGGTTTTGTGTGACTGTGGCTGTGTGCTATGCATGCCTTCCTCTGTCAATACACTACTTGGCCAATACACATGAGATTCTCTGAGGGGGAACCCACAAAGACTCTTTCCTTATAAACAACCGACTCTATCTATCTATGTGTTCTGTGGAAATAAGGTCCCAGACTTTTTTTCCCCCCAAGAGCTAGAACAGTACCTATTTAGGCTATTTGTCTTTTTAGATAAAAGGAAAAGCTAAATAAAATTCATCATCTAAAACACAATATATGCAATGAATGGTTGAAAGTAACTTCACCTTTAGTGAAATTGTGCTTAGAAAATTAAAAAAGACTCACCCAGCATTTAAAACACACGTAATAAAACATGTGATGGCATCTATTACTATACAAGGGACACACAATTTTATTCATATGATTCTATATTTTTTTTTTGGTTTTTCGAGACAGGGTTTCACTGTGGCTTTGGAGGCTGTCCTGGAACTTGCTCTGTAGACCAGGCTGGCCTCGAACTCACAGAGATCCGCCTGCCTCTGCCTCCCAAGTGCTGGGATTAAAGGCGTGCACCACCAACGCCCGGCTCATATGATTCTATATTAATGCAACTGAGAAATTTCTAGATTCATGGAAATGTTTAACAAATAACTAAATTATATTATAGTTGTATTACAAATAAACAAAGAATGTAAATGGTACTAGAATATGTATCACTTAGGAAAAATATATGTTTTTATATATAAATATGGGAGGTCACTTATACATTTAAAAATTATAATTTTTGGTTATGGAAATAAATTAAAACATACTTCAAATGCACTAAACTATTATTTATATGAACTTAAAAATTTCAGCCATTACACATGATAATTACACCAATTTTAAAATAAATTTACAAAGAGTAAAAGTTCATTCATTAAACTTTGTTTAATACTTACAGTTCTTTAAGATTGGAGAGTGTCTTGATTGCAGTGGGGAATTCATCAAGGTTATTATAATTTAAATCTCTAGAAATGAGTACATGGTATTTTCAATATTTCACTTAAAACTTCTATTTCCTCAATTTACAAGTTAAGTATTCCAATGGACCCATATCATAGATGGAAACTCTTTTTCTTTCTCTTTCAGGAGACGGTTTATTGGCTTGCTGCCAGCTAATACTTTAAAAATAATTTATTGTGTTTAGTGTGTGTGCCTGTGCAAGCATGCACGTGAGAATGTATGCACGAACACTCTTGTAGAAATAAAAGAACAGGTTTAGAGAGCTAGTTTTCTCTTCCACTGGAAGGTTCCAGGGATGGACCTGAGTCAATCAGGTTGAGCAGCAACTGTTTTAGCATCCAAAGTATTTCTAGGACCCTGACCACCAACAGTCTGCAAACATTTGCATTACAATAATCATGACACCAGTGAACAGAAATTTCAAGCTAAGGATCAATGGCAGTGGGTCATTTACAACAGGGAGGACCTGCAGCAGCTTTAACTTCCAAGGAGGGGTGATGTTTGCTTGGTGGGTTCTGACTCCTTCCTGATGGTTCTCTTCCTTGGGACCTGGTTCAGGGAATTGTGGGCTGGTGTTTGCCCTCTTCAGTCCTGGGACACATCCCTTTTCTTGTTCCCATTTAGGAAGTGGGGCATGAGAACTGCCTAGTTCCTGGTTCCTGGGGAGAGCCTGTGTCTCACCCAGGACAAGACATGTGTTTGGAAAGGTTTATGTGACACACAGGACTTTGAGCAAGGGCATGTAGACTAGAGTTTCCCCAGTGTCATACATGATCAACTTAAGTCCGGTGTTTGTCTTGGTCTATGAGGCAAAGCTTTGTATTATCCCTCATACACAGAGATAGAAGGGCCAGAGAATCTCAAATCATTAATTTCTCTGTCTGTAGTAACACAAATGGGTTTTCAATCCCATTACTCACATATGTTTTATAGGCTTACTCCTCTTTATACCTGCATCTTCAGATGAAAAAGGAATGGCTGTCTGGTCCCTGGGAATGGCAGATTTCCCAAATGACATAGAAAACTCTTTTGGTAAGGCAATCAGATGTGGTTAGACCCTCCCCAGTAGAAAAGAATTGCTATTTAATTTTAAGAGAAAGATAATTTGACTGAGTTAGACATGAATCAAGATCCCTACTTGTCTGGCACAAGCCATCCTTAAGCTATTCTGCAGGCAGGAAACTTGTGTCTTTTGTGGACATAAATTTTCTTCCTGTTTGTAAATCTCTCCAGATGCTCTGTTTTGATTAAACGAGGACTGGACCCTTATAAATTACTTGGCTTTCTAGTCAGGGAAAGGAAGAGGTTGGGAATAACCAATTTACTGATCCTCTGTAGCCCTGGGCAAAGCAGGGCCAGACAATAAGATTCACAAATTTTTGTCCTGAAATGTTTTACTTTGTGGTATGTATGTATGTTTTTCTGTAAGTCTGGTTCCTCACCTAGGACCAGGGACAGGAAAAGCATTTATGGAAACACCCAGTATTGCTGTTTTTTTTTCTTTTGCTCCAATTGTTCTATTGAAAAGAATGAGAAAGTGGGAGAGATGTTCTAAATTGTAACTAGTGACTGATAGAAACTGCTTTCTTATGTCATCAAGGTCCTGCCTGAATGAGTTCCTCTTTGACACCCGTGGAGAAGTGGAGTGACAAGTTGTTCTGGAAGGAGAGGCATGGGTATTATTTGTTATGAGGACACCCAGAATACAGGTCTCTCAGGAAGCAGGTTGATCCAGAACTTGTTAGAAACTAAATTGACCATGGGTAAATTGCCAGTCTACATTCAACTGAATAATGTTCCCTATGGTCATAGAAAACTTGGTTTTGTCATCAGCACAAAACCTTGTGTCATTTATTGTATTTCAGTATTAAACTTGGGAAGTGGCTTGAGGCTATCCCCAAAACTACCTTCTTCTCCTACTACACTCAGAACTTTTGCTGCCTGCTACCCATCTTTATTGCACTTCACTGACTCAACAGGGCATTGAACATCTCTTCTACAAGGAGGAGGCTTGTGGCCTAGGTAGATGATGAGATCCTCTTTGCCCTGGCTCTGGGATCTAGGATATGGTCAGTTGACTGAACTCATTTTTATCAAAAGTGCCAACAAAAGCCTGAGCTAGTTTTGTTGTTTGTTGAGATGGGGGTCTTACTAGGCTGTCCTACTAGTCTCAGACTGCTGGGCTCAAGTGATGATCCTCTGCTTCAATCTTATGAATAGACTGAGACCATAGGTGTATGTCACTGTGTCCATTGGAAACTTTGACCCATTTCAGAATCAGATTAGAGAAAGAAGGAATTCCCAATTATGCTACAGGCTAAATGTGTAGCCTTGGCAAAGTAGCTCTGTGGGGTCTAAGACAGGATAGAAGCAGCTGCTCAATAGGGTATCTGTAAAAATTATTCCAACAATGTATATCAGTGATCAAATGATAGTATCCCTTGGATTGCTTCATAAAGAACATGAGCCGTGTTCCTTATGAAGTGCTTGGATCTCAGGGTCTTTGTCTTCTCTTTCTGCAGAGAACCAAACTCACACACAACTGGTGATTAGTTCTCCTGACAAGAAGGGTTGCTCTCAGGGTGGAGAACACAGGTCCCTAAGCAAATAGTCACTGCTTCCTGAGAAAGTCTCATTTAGCTTTAATTACTCTCGCTAATTTGCCACTCTCAAGAGATTAAAATAGAGTCTCAGTTTTATTGTTTAGCTCCTCTGTGGTGTGTGTGTGTGTGTGTGTGTGTGTGTGTGTGTGTGTGTGTGTGTAGATAAAACCTCTGTAAATATCTGTTTAAAGCTCAGGCAATTAACCAAACCAAACATCAAGTTTGGCTTTAAGGACACTCAGATTCCTTCAGAATATTCATGAAAACACTGGAAAAAGGGAAACAAGCCAAAGGTCAACTCACAAAGTCTCCAGGCTGTGGAGCCCCTCAAAGCATTTCTTTCCCAGGGAGTGAACTCTATTGTTATGGAGATGCCTGCAAGAGAGCATTACCCGAAGTCAGGAACAGTAACCAAGGCTTACTGCAGAGAAAATATAGGACCAACTTGTTTAAATCCAAAGAAAGTTGTGGAAAGCACTAATGATAAGGAACAAGCGTTTTTTAAAAGCCCCTCTGCTGCTGTCACTCATATTGTAAACAATTCTATAACATGAAATTTAAGATGACTGCCATGGGTGACGAGATGAGCAATTCAATTTTGTTGTGTTTTCTAGTGTGGTTTGCTCTTTGTGACTTGGGGACATAGAGTGCTCAGTGGAGTTACTGAGCATCACGGAGGGAAGTGTTGAGATGGAGGGAGGGTCACACGTGGACTAAACATGTTTTGTGATGACTCTATTCCCAGGATTGGGCCACAGGTCATCAAGAAAGGATTTCGGCTACAGCAAATAGTGATCAGGCTTTTCCTGCTGCCCAAGATCAGTGGTCTTGACAAACCATTAGCAGTGCAATTATCATCTTAGGCTCAACTGATAAACCAGCTACCTCCGAGTAAATGAGAAGAGTTGTGTACACAGCTGAAAAGCAGACTAACTCCCAAAGAGGTTTTGGAGAAGGGTTTAAAAGAGACAAAGTTAAGAAAAAAAAAGTGGAGGGGGAAAAAACCAACAACCAAAGGCCATAGCCAGCTTCTTCAGGATCAACGACATCATATTCATGTGAGGCATTCAGAGCGGAAACTTGTTCCTGCTCTGAGACTAAGATCTTTCTTGTGATAAATAAGAGTTTTGGTTTCAGGTGAGATCTATGTGACATCTATTCAGGGTCTTTTATATGCAACAAATGAGAGAGGGGGTGGAGAGAATTAAAAAAGAGCCCTCGGGAGTACAGTCTACGAAAGAAGAGATGGGTATCAACTGTAGTGGGCTGGGCGCAGGTAGAAGAGAGCTGGGGGCGGGGCCAAAGAAGTGCCTCTCTTTGCTCCCCAGTAAGGTTTGTGCCGTAAATGACCGCCCAGGATCCATAAGTTTAAGGCTTGGCAGCCAGCCTGTGGCGGGACCTATGAGCGGTGGGACCTCGTGGAAGGAAGCGAGGTCATTGTGCCTAGTCCTTGAAGGAGATATTGGGCCCCCAGCACTTCCTGTCTCTCTTTATGCTTCCTAGCTGCTATCAGCTGGGCAGCATTGGCCTACCCTGCACAACCTGTCACAACGCTCTGCTTCACCACGGGTTCAAGACAAGGAGACCACTAACCGTGGACTGCAATCGCTGAAATTGTTATGTTCAAAGTGCCTTTCCTTCCTTTAAGTAGTTAATCTTTTTCTTCCTTCCTTCCTTCCTTCCTTCCTTCCTTCCTTCCTTCCCTCCTTCCCTCCCTCCTTCCCTCCTTCCTTCCTTCCTTCCCTCCCTCCTTCCTTCCCTTCTTCCTTCCCTCCTTCCTTCCTTCCTTCCTTCCTTCCTTCCTTCCTTCCTTCCTTCCTTCCTTCCTTCCTTCCTCCTTCATTCCTTCCTTCCTTCCCTCCCTCTCTCGCTCCCTTCCTGCCTTGTTTCATTTCTTCCTTTCTCCACAGGGTCTTACTTGGCTTGACCTATATAGTTTTGATTGACTTTCAAACTCACTGCCACCTTCTTGCCTCTCAGTCTCCTAAACCGTAGGATTACAGGTGTGAGGTACCACGCCCAGCTTTATCTCAAGCATTTGTCTTGGGGACTGTAGCTGACAAGTTGACTTTATAGTCCTTCAAGCAGCATGTGCATCTAAACACCGGCCTTGGATAAATGTCGGCTATTCTACTACACACATGGGGGGGATATTGCTTATCTGTCAAAGAAGACTGATCAACTTCCAAACCGTTACTTGAGAACCACTTTGATTTTCTAAAAGGATGAGATTTGAGTGAGGCACTGGTGGTGGTGTACGCCTATAATCCTGACACTTGGGTGGTGGGGACAGGAAGAGCAGGGCTGTAAGGTCAACTTCGGCTGCACAAGTTCGAGGCCGGCCTACTCCAAACCTTGTTTCAAAAACTCAAACAAAACCTAAAAAAATCTAGAAGCTGTAGAAATGCAGGGTTGTTGTCAAGAGTCAATGTTCCCCTCTCTCCTTTTCTCTACCTTTACCTTCCTTTCCTATCTTTTTTCTGCCTTTCTTTCATCAGTACTAGGGCTCAAATCCAGGTACTGGGATATATACCCAGCTTGGGAGTGATCTGTCTTCTTTTTCTTTAACAAAAAGAGAAAAAAAAACCAAACAAACAAAAAAGAAAAAGTATTTGTCAGGGCTTTGAGTGTAGTTCACTGATAACTAGTATTTGTTAGCTAGTATTTGTAATGCCTGATTCTATCTCTAGAATTGCAAAAAAATTAATCCCATTACTAATACATGTTGTTAATAAATTATCTTTTAATAAATTTTTTCATTATCTTTGTGGTGATTTCCTTTAAAATGTACAATGAGTTCCACTAAGGTAGAGGTGCTATTTGATCTTTGTATACCTGGCAATGTTTATCACTAATCAGGTATTTGATAAAAGTTGTAAGTTGTTCACACAGTTGGAAAATTTATAAGTCTCTTTAGAGAGAGTCTCAGAGTTTTTTCCTGTCTTAAAATGCCTCCATCCAAGTTTTGAGGTCCAACACTTTAATATCACAGGGGGAATTTAGAAATCGTCAAAACAGAGAGCAAAATCAATAAAACTCACAACACCACCAGGCTGGAGAGGTTTCCAAAGGCAAGGTCTGGTATGTGGTGTATTTTGTTCAAGGCCAAGGTCATGGCTTGCAGCGCCGATAAACTTCTGAAAGCCTGGACAGGGACCTCTGTCAGAGCATTGTCATCTAGCCACAGGTGCCTCAGGGAATGCAGGCCACTGAAACAGCTGGGTGGCACATAGCTGATGTGGTTTGCATCCAGACGCCTGGAAGAAAGCAAGCCAGAATGGGAAACAGTGAAATCCAGGTAGAATATGGCCTTCACTGGAAGATTGTGTGCGCACTCATTAGCCTCAGAGAAAGAGCCTGGGGAGCTCCAGGTCCCAGACAAACTGGACCGTTTCCCTCTTTTGGTCAGCCCTCTTCATTCTGGTTAGATCCTTAAGCTCTCCCTCCGTAAGGTGTTCTCCGTCTCATCCAGGCTTGCGGGGTAGCGTGCTTTTCCTGCGTGGAAGCGGCCTCTCGGAGGTGTTAAATTTCATCCCGTTTGGATACACTACAAGGCAGACATTCTCTCACCTCATTCCCACCCTGTGCCAAGTAAATGACTTTGTGATCCCAGACTGTTTGGAACACACTAAGCGGTAATCTCCTAGTTTGTTCCTAAGCGCTAGGAAGAGATTGCTTCAATATTTGAAAAGAATCAGTAATCTTGAAAGACTGTTAGATACGATTCTGGGAAGAGCTTCAAAAACGGCTGCCTGTCTTGCTTAGCCTAACCACTTGCCTTGGGCATCGTTTTTCTGACTTTTTAAAAGCGAACAATAAAATTAGCAGCTTCCCAACTCTTGCTTCCTTTTCTCTCTCTCTCTCTCTCTCTCTCTCTCTCTCTCTCTCTCTCTCTCTCTCTCTCTCTCTCTCTCTCTCTCTCTCTCTCTCTCTCTCTCTCTCTCTCTCTCTCTCTCTCTCTCTCTCTCTCTCTCTCTCTCCTCCCTCCCTCCCTTCCTTCCTTCCTTCCTTCCTTCTCTCTTTCTAAATGAGGAAGCACTTCTAAAAATAGGTCTGGTTAATAATCTCTGAGCCAGCAGAGGGAGCACAGTACATTTATTTTGTCATAATTCAAGATAAACAAATGGTAGCTGTAATTAAAGTGACCTAATAGTTCTTATGGAAATGACAAAATTGAGGTATTTTACTTTTTATTTTTAAGTGAGGTGCATGAACAATGGAACTACTACCAATCAGTTACATTTCCAACAGCCTTCACTCATTCCTTTTAAAGATGTACATTTGCTTGTGCTTTCAAAAAATAGAATTAAAAACAAACAAACAAACAAAAAAAAACAACCCAAAACCAGAAGATATGCATTTTATGAAGCTCATGTGTTAGGAAGGATTAGAAAATCTTGAGAGGATTTAAAAAATATTTTGCAAGCATTTAAGACTAAGCAGATTCAGGAAGCATGTGAGAATCGCAAAAATGATCTCCAGCAAACCAAATTTAAACAGTTAAGAAACAGAGAAAGCCCTCTGTGGTAGAAAGCTAATCTCTCTGGAAAGCGGCTACCTCACTTTTGGCCACATACATCACTCTAGTCACCCCCAGTTCCTACTTCTATCCCATGAATGGGAACAGGTGACCCCCCGATGGGCCCCGAGCCCAGTTTCAGTAATAATTGAGGTAAGGTCACTGGGAACACATGTTAGGAGTTTGCTGTCTTTGTGAATACTCCCTCGCTTTTCCAGTAGACCAGCCTTGGTTGTAGGCGTGGAAACATAGTCTCCCAACACAGCAGGGTTCTGTCAACAAATGAACCAGAAATGCTTGGGAAAGAAAATTCATCAAAGTCTTTCTTCGAGATGTGCCTGTCACAGGGTACTGTTGCTGGCTGTTTCACTCTTTACTCTTTTGGTTTTTTTTTTTTTTTGCTCTTTGGCTTGTGTCTAGCCAGCTTTTCTTAAATTATCCCCATCCACCTTTTGCCTCTGAGCTTTTGTCTTTCTCTGTTCAGTATATCTTACTTTCACTCTTCCTCCCTGGATGGCTGTGTAGCTGGATGACTGGCCCCTGGTGTCCTCCTTATCCTTCTTGCTCCTTGATCTCTCTTTTCTCTCTTTTTCTCCTTCTTTCTGCTCTCCAGCCATGCCTATTCTTTCTCCTGCCTTGCTATTGGCCATTCAGCTCTTTATTAGACCAATCAGGTGTTTTAGACAGGCAAAGTAACACAGTTTCACAGAGTTAAACAATTATAACATAAAAGAATGAAACGTATCTTTCCATCATTAAACAAATACTCCTCAGCATAAACAATTGTAACACATCTTAAAATAATATTCCCCAACAGGGTGTAGTGCAATCTTGCCAAGGATGAGGAGGTAATCAGCTTTATTTGGCTAGAAGTAAAGCCCATGTTTACACTGCATGTAACAACTGTCCTAACTGTATCTTCTCAGTTGTATACCACCACACAGCATGGGCCTCTGCATTCTGGCCAGCACATCATCTTTCCGTCATAGTTGCTTGAAAATGACAGACCTCAGTGCAATGTTGGGAAACCATAGGAAAGGCTTTTTAAGCATGGGCCTTTCTCCTTTGATGTTTTAAGTTGTGACCAGCAAGGAGTGGCCTGATGTCAGTTCCCTAAGTGAATACATCCATTGTATATGGATGAATTCATTTTAGTGTATATGAATACATTCCTTGGAGTGGAGAGCCTATGAGATGCATCTTTTTTCCCCTTCCAGAGAGATTAAAATCTGGTCACACTATTAAACACTTATTTGTCTGAAATGAATGAGTGAGAATAATTAATTACTCAGTGTCCTTACATCTTCCGTACTAATGAATACTCGCAGACCAACCAGCCCTTGACACAGACTGAGGTGTCCTGAGCACAACACTAAAATGTCATTCTATAACACTGTTACATCTTTTGAGAAGCTTCCTATCAAAGAGCATCATGGGGTAGTGGCATGGGTAAGTACTTCTATGCATGTATGAAAGTGTCATAATAAAACCAATTATTTTATAAACTAATATACACTAATAAAATATATAGAAAAGGAAACTACCCCCAAACAATGCTTCTAAATGGAGTGTTTTAGAATTAGTATCTGCCTGGCCTCAGTAGTTTCAACTTAATCCAGATAGGAGCTTATTGTTTACACTCTAGGATATTGTCTGGTTTAGTTTTCCCTTTCCTGCTTTATTAAAGTGTAATAGACAAATAAAAATTGTATATATTTACAGGGTGCATTGTAATGTTTTATTGCAAGTATATAGCACAAAGTGTTTAAAGAAAACAAATACAACATATTTCTTTCCATACTTCCTTTTAACTTACTAACATTTATTTATTTACATACTTCTTTTTCTTTTGTGGTAAGCACATTTGGGATGTAATTCCTTAGCAATTTCTAAGTATACATTATTACTAATTATAGTCACCATGCTGTAGACAAATTGCCATAACTTATTCATGCCAAGGCCCTTTGTTTTTTATCCAACCTTTCCCTATTCTTGCCATCAAGCCCCTGAAACCATCAGTTTGTTCTCTCCTTGATATCTGACTTAATTTTAAACTACCCCAAGGCTAAACAAGATCATGGAATTAATTACATGCTCATTTTACAGGTGGTCCTTACAGAACAAGTTTAAGACCGGCAGGGCACAAGTTTTGCCTACTCAGTGTGTCAGCAATGGGGCCATATTGTGCCAATCTGGTATTTTTCTGACAAGAGGACTTTTTTATATATATGCTTGGAAAACGCAACATGTAAGCAGAAAAGTATAAGGAAAACATCACTGTACAGTTCAAGAAAGAAAGCCCACACTTTGGGGAAGGTGAGATAGGTCAGTAGTTAAGACTAAGACCATCGCTGTGGAGACCATGAGCCCCAGAGCCCAGACCCCAGCATCCACCTAATAATATGTTCATCCTGCTTGTCTGGAATTGCAGCTCCAACGTATCCAAAGTCCCCTTCTGTCTCCCTCCATGTTCACACAGGCACACATACCTGCAGACATGTACACATATACTCATGCTCTCTCTCTCTGTCTCTCTCTTCTCTGTCTCTCTCTGTCTCTCTGTCTCTGTCTCTCTCTCTCACACACACTAAACCTTATAAAAACACACAGGTATGGAATATTACATATTTGTTATTATGAACAACAAAAATAACTACACCACGGGGGCTGGAGAGATGGCTTAGCGGTTAAGAGCACTGACTATTCTTCCAGAGGACCTGGGTTCAATTCCCAGCAACCACATAGCAGCTCGCAATTGTCTGTAACCCCAAGATCTGACACCCTCACACAGACATACATGCAGGCAGAACACCAATGTACATAAAATAAGAATAAATAAACTTTAAAAAAATAACTACACCACATAGCTCCACTTTCAAAGTGCTTCATTGTTTTTCTGTTTCATGTAAGTCATGAAGTGGGCGGTGTCTAGGCAGCTTACAATCCATGAATTAGTGCTGAGGATTCAAGTCACAATTGTAACTGTAGGGGGCAGGGATACATCAGGGGACCTCACCTTTAGCATCTGTCAAATAGGGAGTAACTTCTCTCAGAGGGTTGCTTTATGATAATGGACAGAGCATGACAGGACTTTGCACATATAAAGCTCTTATTATATAAGCAGGGATAGTGTGGTTTTGTCTTTTGACCACTAAGACATTGAGGGGAGAAAAGAGGTAAACTCAGACTGTGTTTAGGCAAAAGTCAATTAAAATGAGTGCTATATTGTAAGTGAATTTCAGTTCTGAGAAGCACAGGCTGCATTCTTTAACTTCTACTTTTTTTATCATCTACAACATTGTATAGAATGGCCACATGAAGACTTGGAAAGCATACTGAATTAGAAGAACAAGCAAAGCTATGGGCTGGGATGTAGTTCAGTGATAAGGCACTTGTCTGCACATGGCCCTGAGTTCCATTGCTAGCATCACAAAAAACAATCAACCAGGTAACCAACCAACCAACCAATGGTAACAAAGCTGGCAACTAGGCAACCAACCAACCAATCAACCAACTAATCTGACAACCAGGCCCCAACCAACCAACCAGCTAACTACCAACCAACCAACTAACCAAACCAACCATCTAACACAAACCAAGAACTAATCAACTAGCTAACCACTAACCAACCAGCTAACCACAAACCAACCAACTAACCTACCAACTAACCAGCTAACCAACCAATCAACCAACTAACCATCAACCAACCAACCAAACAGCTAACCACCAAGCAACCAACTACTCAACAATCAACCTAACAAGCTAGCAAACAACAAATTTAGGCCAAGAGTCTGTCCCTCATCAATTCTGAAATGTTAGGAAATATTGATAATATCTCTTTGGGTCAGTTTTCACATTTGTAAGGCAGAATCACAATATGTCACAGGATTACTGCAGGAATTAAGTGAAAATGTTTTGAAAGCCAATAAACTTTAATATTTAAGGGTAATCCTTAGATTTGTGAGTAGTGTCATTTTTCGCCCCAGAGAAGCCCATTTTTTTTCATTTCCTTAAGCCATTATGATTTCACACTTTTCTGCAGGCAAACGCCATGTTCTTGTCCTACGTATGAACAGAACTGGAGACTCTGTTACCCATTGCACACCCCTTAGACTGTGCCTTTGGCAGTTACGCCGCACACATTATTGTTGCTTATAGTAAGCCTTCCATCACAGAGAGCAAGACACACTAAGTGGCAACCACGGAACTCGATTGAGGAAAACTGTACCATGTGGTGCAAGAACAGAATTCTTTTGTGCATGAGTCTCTGAAAAGTCAATTATAGTGAAGTGACTTTGAATGAAGATAAATGGTCTTGACATGACATTTGGGCAAATGTTGAAATAACTTCCCGGATGAAGGAATTGAGGTTGGGGAGTTCCACAGTTGCCGAAGAGACTGAGCAGCTCAGGCTGGGCAGCCAGAGGGACTGCCTTTTATGGAATTTGTGATGCCTTTCCTTACTCCCACGTGGTCATGAGCATCTGGTTCACCCTGATGGGTTTCAAGAACTTTGAGTCTGGATAGCTTAATTTTCAGAAGACTTCTGCACCTACTGCCTATGAGAAATGTCTCATCCTCTCTCATAAGTCTTCAGTCCTTAGATGGGGATGTACTGTCGATGTCCATTCTTGCAAAGTGAGCAAGGTGTAGAGAAACAGGGAGTTTCTAAGCCATGGGACTTGGTGACTCATTTGTGTAGCTAGAAAGGGAAGCAACAGAGCTATAATGATTCAGCTTTCTGGTCTGGACAACTGGGTTGATTGAGATCATGGATGAATGGCACTCTGTTTTATGTAAAATAAAAACAAAATAGAACTAAGTGCTCACTGTGAGTGTAATTATGGAATAGCTTATGTTCTATGTAGGAAAGCTACATGGTATCAAGCAAAACTTTAGTCTTTTCTTACCAGCAATGGCAAAAAACTCTTTTTCTTCCTGTGTGAAGTTTTAATCTTAATGCTTTTAAGCACAAGGTGGTAACTGCTCAAATTTCCTCTCAAGAGAAACATTTTGTGAGTCTGCTCTATTCTTCTGAAAGGAGCCCCTGATTTATAAGTAGCATTATTGTAGGGATTAGAGACGCTATGAGATCACTGTTGCTGTTGTTATTCTTGAAAATGGTCCTTTATCTGTCTTCTATATGACACCTTGCCAACATATCATATAAGCTTGTATCTTTGTTTGACAATGTCTTTGATGAGCCATTAACTACAAGGAAGAAAGCCTTAGTCAAAAGATAAGCCATTGATCTTGGCTAATTCCATACCAAGATGACCATAATAGTGTCAATTATTAACATGGATGGTTGAGAGGAAAGAAGGGCCCAAGTGTGAAGACAGTTGCAGCTGTACTATACAGCTTGTGGGGACTCGATAATAAACAGAATTATGGAGTAGGACATTTTCATGACTGGCTTTTACAGAATAGCATTTTCCCCATAAATTTCAAAGATATGAAAGATATGACTGAGCACTCTTGTGTAGTAGGCGATTTTTACATTTTGTGAGACCATTTTGAGAAAGGCATGGATAGTCAGGGAACCACAGTGTTCTGTCTGGTTCACTGACAAACTCTGAGAAATGAAAGCATACTTAATTATTACTTTACTTTTCTACTAAAACAAAAACCACCTGGCTCTAAATCCATTTTAAAATATAGTTCAACAAAATACACCAACACCCTGTTATGGTAAAATTTTATTGTTTTGAACCTTTAATCCTGGAATCAATGGATGACTGCAGTTGAATCTGGCACAAGGTTATTATACCAGTGCCATCAGGATAAAAGTTTATCTGTACGAATTTTAACAGATCAACATGAATTTAAGTGGGTTCTGCATATTATTAGAATCAGTTTTCCTATTGCCATTCCTATTTTTATGTTTGTATGGTGTGACCATACTGCAAGATTCTATCTTTTAATACATTTCCCATGAGGATGGGGCATTTCCTACATTTTACAAAAACAAGTGTGCCAGTTCATATAAAGGTTGTGAGTGCCAACATGGGAAGTTTCTGCTTTTGTTTTTCTTTCTCTTCCTAATCTTGTAACCCTGATGTGGCCCCCAGGAAGAGAATTATTGCTTGAGAGATGTCTGAAATGGTAATGATTCCCTTTTCACCTCTATTGAGAAAGGGAGTCTACAGGCTCACTGAAATGCCATAGTTCTGACCCTTGTCAACTGCCCTTGGAGCTGGATAAGAAGTAGCCAGAGGGTGTAAGCCTCTACTTCTCTGGCATAGCTGAATGAAGATGGAGCTGAAGTCTACTACCTGGTGACAGGTGGAGACTCCTCACTGAGCTGAGCCCCATCCCCAATGAAGAATAGATTTTACATCAAGGTTCATTTCCTTGATCTTTTTTGGGCACATCACCGCTGCTGTGAGTTTTGTGACAAGAAGATGGCTACAGCAAAAATAATGAGGGCGGTCACTTCTTCAGTTTCATTTTTTTCCACAGAAAACAAAGACTCTCTGTCAGAAACATGTCAGTCTCCCAGGTACCAACCACCAGGACTTGAAACCTAGAGTCTACTTTTTGAATCTCCCATTGCCTTCCAGCCAGTTATTCAGTAAGTTCTCTCCATTTATCTTCATCTCTGAGATGACTGCCTGGCTAAAACCCTTATCTCTTCACACCTGCATTACTGCCACAGCTTCTGAGCTGGCTCTTTTGCCTTTGATCTCTTATCTCTTCAATTAATCCTGCAGGCTGCTGCCAGATTAATCTCTCTGAAATAGTCCTCTATGTCATTCCCTTGGTAGGAATCTATGTTCTTCCAAATTACCATTCCTTTCAAATCTAAACCGTTCATTGAAGGCCTTCTGTCCACTGTATCTGTTCAAATCTTTCTCTTATTTTGCTGATCTAGTCAATATTTTTTTCTACCTCTTCCCACAGTAGGCTTTGTGTTCATGACCACAAATATAGAAGCTTCTCCATGCCTGTCCAACTTTTATAAATCTTCCAATCGGCAGGTTCTTTCCATATACCTACTCTTGAAGTGGAGAGTCCTTGACTAACTGAATGGGAACACTAATTCTGGTAAGTAGGTCAGCTCCAATATCTCTGTAGAAACCATTGGGTTCAGCTTAGTTCAGGTAAGACACATGGAAAACAGCCACACGTAGATTAGAACCTGGAGCCAGGGTGATGAGTAGATGCAGGTTACAGCCAAAGTAGGGAACCCAGAGCAGCTGCCTACAATATCACTTAGAGTGTGGATTTTCAATTCATTTTAATAAATGATGCCAGAAGGCTGTCTTTGTATCTTGTGCTGGATATGAACACTAAACCAGGTGGGCATGCTTCAACTTTCATGGAACATTTCAAAAACAGCTGAGATATTCTTATCATGAAGTGTTAGGGGAAGAGAAATGCATGGTGGTGGGTGCTAACTAACGTAGCCTTCACCCCCGCTCCTTTAAAGTATAGATCTGGAATTTAAACATCAAACCATGTGTATTTAGTTCTTTCTCTTAGAGATCAAACTGAAACCCTGATCCCCTCTCTTCATGTAGTACTCTACCAGGGGTACTTGACCCAACCACTACCTCATTAGCTACGCTGTTGGAGAAACTAGAAACTTATAGATCACTCATGATACTGTCCGCTCCCCATCCTCTTTCCCTTCTCTCTCTCTCTCTCTCTCTCTCTCTCTCTCTCTCTCTCTCTCTCTCTCTCTGTCTCTCTCTCTCTCTCTCTGTCTCTCTGTCTCTCTGTCTCTCTGTCTCTCTGTCTCTCTGTCTCTCTCTCTCTCTCTCTCTCTCTCTCTCTCTCTCTCTCGTGTCTTCCTTCTTCTTCCTTCTTTGACAGGGTCTCACTTCATGGCCTTGGCTGTCCTGGAACTTATTAAGTAGACCAGGCTGGCTTCAAACTCAAAGAGATCTGCTTCCCCGGTGCTGGCACCTTCATTCCTCGTTGATATTTCAAACACTGGAAACTTCATCCTCTTGGTGTTTCTCAAACCCATGTTCCTTTCTTGAACTCTACCCCCCACTCAGACAAAAGCTTCCTTTCTCTACTCTGACTCCTTCAGCAATGCAGATTCGATCAGATTGATTCCTTCCTGCTCAACATCTTCCTGTGGGGTTCCATCTTTCAATAAGCCTGATATTATCCTTCATGTGCCCCACATGACTTTCGTTGCATCTGGCCCCAACATGCCTTACAAGGTTGTCCTGTTGCTTACCTCTTCCTTGGGGATCTTTCTTCAGTCACCGTTTTGTTCTCTGTTTCTTGATATTATAGTTTTCCTTCACCCTTACAATAAGCTGCTGCATATGTTGTCCATGTTATAGGGAACTTCCTTTTCTAGCCTTTGTCTTCTTGACTCCTACCTTGTCAATGGAGGCAAGATTCTCACACAGTCTTCTCATGTGGAGTGTACGAACAATTGCTACCCCACAGGCACAAAGGAACAGATAACCAAATGCCTTGAGAAGCCCTAACAAGGGCTGGCAGGCTCATATTTTCATATTGTTCTCTTCTGAAATTCACTTATTTCTGCCTGGGAGCATTACAACTTTGCTTTCCTCGTGTCAAAGTTCAGTCCCATCACTGTACTGTGTTTGTTTCTACCAAGCCCTCCTCTTCTCTCACGAGTGTCCATTCTCAGAAGGTAGTTGGGGGGGGAGAGGGTAGTGAAATGGGCTGATTTGGGGGTTCTGGCAGACTAGACTTCTCTCAAACTTACCTCCATCCTGACTCTTTTTCCTAAACTGTTTGACCTTGGGAGGGTCAATAGTCGAACAATTTTGCCTTCTCATCACCAAGAACGGGGTAATCCTAGCACTTAACCCATAAGGATGCTGTGAGGATGAGTAGGATGGAGATAAAAGTGATTAATAAATTTTGCCTTCTCTCATCACTACGGTAGTGAGTGAATTCTGTAGTCTAACTTTTGTCTCCTCACTTTTTCTCCTGCTTTCATCATAGATTCCCACCTGTCCTAAAACATTTTATTGCATTCCTGGGTTGCCTTCCCAAAGTTGTTATCCTTTTAGCTTTTCTAAAGAGCCCCAGCATGGCCTTTTAGAAATAAACAACTCACCTTATTTCTCATACACAAAGACCCATCTTCCCACCTTAGCTTTTCGTCTTGTCAACCTTACAGGGGAAGGAGGAAAGAACTTTTTCTTCTTTGTAAGAATCCACTCAATGCTGATTTGCCTATGGTTCCATGAACTGAACCTTGACAGTCCAGCAAAGTCTATTGCCTCTAGAATTTCCACATCTACCTTCATCCCAGAGTATTGTCGCCTTTGAGTGGGAAGAAACAATATAAACACACACACATACACACACACACACACACACAAACACAAACACACATTTGTTGTATAAGCTTGTGATCTCTTTATCTGTTTTAGTGGAAGGAATACTGTCACCAACCAAGCCACTTTATATTTTAGCCCCTTTGATTCTATAATATCACCCTCTCGGCTTTATCTTCTTTTCTTTTGTTTGCTTAGACTTCCTTGTCTTTTGTTACTTTCTTCCCATTCTGTATCCAGGGTCTGAAACCCAAGAGGCTCATGAATGTGAATAGGAGAAAATGCTGCTGTCCTAGACTTGCCCTGCCTCTGCTCAGAGCTATGCCCCTCCTCTTCCTCCATTCTGGCTCTTTTGGTCACTGTCTTTTTTTTTTAAACAACTATAAACAGAAACAAATTATGAAGAGTCTGGATGAAGTTACTGACAGCTATTTCACATGGTCCTGGGGTAGAATTTGTTGCCCTGCGAATGATATGTGTAGGCAGGTCGTTCTTCAGGCAGGAATTGTATATTCAGCTGGGGTTTTAAATATACTCCTGTACCCTGCTGGTGAATATTAGTTAATTGGAAAATAGTGGCAATAATAAAGACACGCTTGATTCTTCTTTCATTTTGTACTTGGCAACCCATCATTTCTGTGATACATATTTTACACAATTAGCTTTGCTAGTGAAGATTTGGAATGGAAAGGCACCATTTCAAGTAATCCTTTGACTACTTGGACAAGTATGAATGTATGATTTTTCTTGGTTAGCTTAACTTCATGTATAACTTTGAGATATTTGAAATCCATTACTGCCCTTCATTATGCATAGATGGATTTCTTAACTAGTGAAGGTGAGAGGCACGGGGGAGCTGGGTTTTGAGTTACCATCAGATGACTGTAACCTGACCCCAGGACTCATATGCCTACAATGCCAAAAGTTTCCGAGTGAAATACAACTCACTGTGAATTCTGATTACATTTCTATTCCCTTCCAAAAATACAGAAAGGAAATTAAGTTACGTTTGATTACATTACAAAGATTCAGTCGGTGTCTGGGCAGTCATTGCCATGTCAGAAGTCAAATGCACATATTACACAGGAGTATGTTCTGTGCTGCTGGCCCCTGGCCCTTTTGCTTCAGCTGGACAGTGTGTAAGCATCAGGAGACACTTAAAAGAACACAAACGTACCTATGTCATTTCATTAGGAACAAAACAGTTTTTGTTTATGGGGAACAAGTGGAGAATTAGAACCCTTGAAACTCGAGAACAATTTGTCTCCTCCTCACAGTCATGTTACCAGTTGCAATAGATCAAGTTTCTTAAACTCCCTCCAAGAAACCAAGTGGAAATGGGTGGGGCACAGATGACAAACGGTCAGTTTCACTGGTTCTCAACCTTTCGGGTGTGTAGGCTGCTCGGGAGGGCAATAGAACGCCGAACATTTGAGTTTCTCATGCACGTTTTGTGTACAGATCATCTAGAGTTTGGGTGGAATACAGATTCTTATTAAGTCAGACTGAGCTGGGCTCTGGGGTTCTGCATAGCTCAGGAGCTGATGCTGTGCCCGGTCCAGACATTACATTTGAATATCTGAGCAGTGCAGTAACATGCCACCATTTAAATAACTCTAAATGTTCAAGGTAGTCAGTAGAATTAACAGGCAGTAGTGAAACACTGAAACACAAGGAAATGCCTCACGTTTATATTCTATGCACATTACTAGCTCAAATCGAACTATAAAGTATGGATTTGGGTCTTTGTTTTTCAGTTTTGAAAAGAATTCAGAGTGGTTTTCGTATCTCCCCAGGGAATACCACCTGCAGAACATGTAATTTCCCAATTTTTACTTTAAGATATATTTACCTATACAAGAAAGCTATTAGAAAACACCAGTGTATGGATCTCTGTAGCAGGCTTTCTCTTTGGACCATCAATTAGCTCCCAAATAAAGACACAGTGACTTATTATTAGTTATGAATTCTCTGCCTTATCTTAAGCTTGTCCCACACGCTCTTATAACTTAAATTAGCCTGCTTCTCTTCATCTACATTTTGCCTTGGGGTCTTTTATCTTTCATTCATTCTGTATGTACTCTGTGTCTGGCTGGTTGGCAGCTGCCTGGCTGGCTCGCCCCAGGTGTCTCCCTCTCTTTTTTCCCTCATTCTCTCCCCTCTCCTCTCTTCTCCACTCTCCAGCCTAGATGCTCCACCCCCAAGTTGCTTCCTGTCAGGCATTAGTCACAGCAATCAAAAAGTAACCCACTCAGAGATTCTGATTTGCACTGTTCTGGGGTGCAGCCGAGGTGCTGGATGATTATGTATCATCATTCCTGAAAGCCTCACGGGTGTGGAGACATGTACCATTGTCCATCCGAGTACCTCTTAGAGGGTAAATGTAAAACACAAAATCTCTCTCCCACTCTTTTCCTCCCTCCCTTTCTCTCTTTCTCTCCCTTCCTTTCTCCCTTCCTTCCTCTCTATAGTCTCCCCCGCTGTGTGTGTGTGTGTGTGTGTGTTGGGGTTGGGAGAAATGGGGGTGAATTTACAAGAGTAGAATGAAGGAACCATCATATATTAATGGGGCTAAGTGATAATCTAAGCGTTGACTCAAGGCCAAGAAGAGGCTCTTGGTAGAGAGATTTCCTGGTATTGGCACAGTACAAGAGAAGGAGCCTCCCTTCCCCCTTGTGCTCTTACTGATACTGAAGCAGTACAAAGCTAATACTCTTGCATTCCCCGTGGATGGTCTGGAATCAGAATAGAAACAGATACAGAATGTGAAGATTGCTAGTCCCACTCTTATATTTCCATGTTGGAGCTGTTCAACAGAAGCAGGAGAAAGACAATTTGGCACTTTAGCACAAGATAAACAACATAATTAGAATGGAGTTTGCTGTTCCCCAGATCTCCAAACCAGGGCTGGGGCACCTTCAGTTGGTGCAACATGGTCTACAGAGTTCACATTGAATGTGTTTATGAATTCTCTTGTGAACACACTCTATTTGTTGCACAAAAGCAGCACAAGCAACATCAGTGAGAAAGAGAAACACACGAGCACACACTGCGCCTGCCTCGTACCTCACACTGATTGTGCTCTGGGCCGAGACCTTGTGACCATCATCGCATAGTCTAGCTGACACAATGCAGTGTGAGCCAGGGCCTGAGAACCTGTCTAGACACTTCCTTTCCGCTGTGATGTCATTCTGGAAAAATTAACCCTTGACCCTTTCACAAGGAACACGTATTTCTATATTCATAAGGCTTCAGAAACTAATCCCTTTGTGAGCCAAAAACCAGGAGACACCTGGTGAACAGTAAATATCTAGCCGGTCAGAAACAAAATCTGAACACCTTTATCAGAGTCACCACCCAGTTCAAGTGAACAAAAGGTTCATGGTTTTCTCTTTCTCAAAGAGTTCATTTCTGTTTGTGATCTCTCAGCCAATAGGGGATTTTGGTTACAAATGCTTATCCTTCTATCTACGGCCTGCCTCGCAGCTGTTTAAAGTTCGTATTGGGCACCACCATTATCTCAATTTCAATTTAGCCACGGGATCCCCGTGCCCTGACAGCCAAACTGGAGGCAGTTGGCTTCCCTCTGCTTGTTCCCTGCAGGTACAGCAAGCTCAACAAAAGCAGAGCGATAGTGTCCTGTCATTAAGGAGTGGCTGGAAATGCAACAGCCCCTCCCCAGCCACAAAGGGGCCCTTGTGGGCTTGTTTATCTATAGGCTGCTGAAAACCTAGGAAGTCACTTTGTTTGACTAGAATAAAAAGCTTGAAATGATCTCGAGCACAGATTCTCTTTCATTAAAAAGCAAGATCAAAGGACGGAGGTCTCATCTTCAGATCTCCCATTCCCTTCTCTCATGTCACCGCAGGAAAAAGCATTAAGCAAACTGTATGTAATTATTAACTGATGGATTCCTTACGAAGATTTTCAGCTAGAGCCTGCAGTGTTCTCTTGCTTTGTTCATGCTCTGGCTTCCTCATCAGTCAAGACTAGAAAGCAGTGCTTTGTTTGATGGATGAGGACCTCCAGTAGAAGTATAATTAGAGAGTACATGACTCATATGCATATCTGAGATCGTGCAAGATATTGCAGTCACTCATACATTCTGATGAGAAGGTGACTCGCTAAACACAGAAGTTGAGGCAGAGACTTGCCAAGTAGTGGTTGAGAACAATGGCTTCTAATCCACGTTTCCAAACATCTAGCTGGTGTGCATGTTCTTCAAGTGAGGAATTACTTCATTTGTTTATGCGGGTGCTGGGAGGAAAACTGCTGATGGGAAGGTGTGTGTTCAGAGCAAACGACATCAGCACCACTACAGTGTGTGTGGTGTGTGATGGCGTGTGTCTGTGCAAGGTCTGTGAGTCCATGTATATGGGCACTATGGGACTGTTCGTGTTTATTTATCTATGTGTGTGCAGTGATGGCAGCCTGTGGTTTGTGCAGTAGCCACGCTTCAGTACTCATGGCGTAGGTCTTGACTTTGTAATTTGAGGTTCCTTGACAGATGTGCAGAGTTAAAAATACACACCTTTATTTGACTCAGCAAAATTGGATTACAAAGAAGCTCCAATGGTTTAAAGATAAAACAAATTAAAGATGCCAAAATATCCGATGGTCCCATCTAATCTTCTAGGTTACAAACTAAGCATCATTTCTGATTTGAATTTAGAAACAAAAAATATTAATGGGGATGTAGGACAAGATTGTGGGAGTAGATGCTTGGTCCTGAGACACAGGAGGCTTTTGATTGCAGGTGTAATTAAATAACTGCTTGGAACCCTCAAACTCTAGTGCTAGGACCTCAAATCCATACCACTCATCAACTCGTGGACCAAACATTTCAATGATCCTTCTCAGAATGAGACTGGTGTTTTGTAGTTCTAACTGTACTTACAGGGATTGGAGACTTCGTAAGTTCTGTAGAGCTTCCGAAGGAACCTGTCTCAGCCGGTTATTCTGTAGCATCCTGCCCATTAAAACAAATGAAGAGAGACATTAAAGAAAATTAACAACAGATGACCCTAACATAGCAGCATCAGACACTGCTCCAGGTGCCTTAAGAACATCAGAACATCAATTATAAGTTTTGGGGAGGTTAAATTCCCAAGGGAGTGCAAATAAGAAATCAATAAATCTTAAAAAAACCCTAATTATCAATTAAGCCTAGATCTCCAGTTAAGCTTTTGTTTGAGATACTTCAGTGGGAGACAAAACAGTTAAAGGGTTTAGAGTACTACCCAGTGCAACTAAAAGAGAAAACTTGCACATGGTTGTTGGTTTCTTTTGCAAACCTTCCTTGATGAGTACATGGAATATGAATGGAGTTGAACATGTCCTGAGTAGGGGGTGTAGACACATAACTCCATTTTATCATTTTCATAAGGGTACAAAGAGATTATGTACTGCTTTTGTTAGAGACCAGGTGTGAGTGCTGGGAATTGAACCCAGGTACTCAGGAAGAGTAGCCAGCACTCTTTTATTTTTTGTATATTTTTAAAAATTTCTTTCATGAGTAGATTTAAAATCATCACTATTTCGTACAGCATCCTGAGGCTTCTCTAAGTATTCATCTTTGCTTATGCTTTCTTTTCCTTTTTTTATCTAGTTTATGATCATCAAGGGCTGAGTAAGAACGGATAAGATGAAGTGGGGGTGGGGAGGAGAGTAACTTTTTCAACTTGTTGAAGAGAGAATAGTGACAATTGATGACCTTAATCTCAGATGTTCCTTCTTTTAAGTGCCCTATGTGGAATGTCATCTACCAAGGCTGGATTGTAGGTCAGTACTGGATGAGGGAATGATGGCTCTCTGTGACTTTCCTATAGTTCCTTTGCCTATTTATTACCTTATAGTTTTGGTTTGGTGGCAGGTGGTAGGAGGATGGCCTCTTTTCTTGACTGAAGGACTTATACCAGAAAATGAATTTTTGTCGAGGATAGCCCCATGCAGCATTTCATTGGGTTTAGTATTTTGCAAGACAGAACCAAACAGCTTATTTATCAGGGACAATAATCTTAAATGTTAGAGGTTAGAAATCTCAGTAAGATTCCACATGTAAAAACAACAGTAGCCAGGAAGGCTGATGTCATCTTTGGATTAGTAGTACCTTTCCCTTGTTTTACCATAATCTCCACTCACCAACCTTATGCAAGTCTTGGATCTAAATGAACATGTATGTCCTTTATATTATCTCTGAATCCACTTTTGGACTTCATTAAACAATTGAGAGTTTCTGTGAGGACAGTAACAAATCTACTCTATTTCTGCTGTGGCTTCAACCTCATTGGATCAATATACCTAATGGTATCACAAAGAAGAACTATGGAAAAGTAATTTATAGTAAAATTATTTGTTCTATCAAATGCATGTTACATGTGATGATCTGTGGTAGTTTGAATAAGATCATAGGGATTATAAGTATTAGGAGGTGTGGCCTTGTTGAAGTAGGTGTGGCCTGGTTGGAAGAAGTGTGTTATTGTGGGGGTGGGCTTTGGGGTCTCTTATGCTCAAGGTATGACTAGTTCAGTTCACTTCCTGTTGCCTGTGGATTAAGATGTGGGACTCTGAGTAACTTCTCCAGCACATGTCTGCCTGTGTGCTGCCATGTCCTGCCATGATGACAATGGACTGAACCTCTGAAACTGTAAGCCATTTCATTAAATGTCTTCCTTTATAAGAGTCACTGTAGTCATGGTGTCTCTTCATAGCCATACAACCCTGACTAAGAACAATACCAGGAATCATTTTTAAGGTATTAGATGCTAGATTCTACATTTATATGTTTATTTCTTTTTTTCCTGATACAAGAATCTTCCTGACACAAGACCTCATGTAGCCCATGTTCATTTCAAACTCATTAGCCAAGTGTGACCTTGAACTTCTTTTTTTTTTTTTTTTTTTTTGGTTTTATGAGACAAGGTTTCTCTGTATTGTTTTGGAGGCTGTCGGTCCAGCCAGGCCTCGAACTCACAGAGATCCGCCTGCCTCTGCCTCCTGAGTGATGGGATTTAAGGCATGCGCCACCACCGTCCAGCGTGACCTTGAACTTCTGTCTCCACTTCTCCAGTGCTAGGATGATAGGCATGTACTGCTGTGCCTGGTTTATGAGGTGCTGGGGATAGAATCCAGGGCTTTGTGCATGCTCAGCAACCACTTCACAAGCTGAGCTATATCCTTAGCCCTTGCTTGTACTTTTAATAATAAGGTGCAAGAAAAATAATAATAAAGTTCATACACAACTAGAAACATGCATAGAATCTAGATGGCGACTAGAATAGGAACTAGTGAAGACATGGACAGCAGTGCATTCTCATACTTTTTAAAGGAAGAAGGAAATAACCTTTATTAAAATAAAAATAACAGACCTCAACTAGAATAGGAACTAGTGAAGACATGGACAGCAGTGCATTCTCATACTTTTTAAAGGAAGAAGGAAATAACCTTTATTAAAATAAAAATAACAGACCTCAACTAAATGACAAGTGAAGAACTGTGAAACTCACATGCAGGCATGGGTACCTTCAGGATGAGTCAAACTCATTTTCTATGCCTTAGGACAGGACAATCTTGAAATACCATACTCTGAAAGGCCTCGGAGATTATATGCTTCCATGGGAAATGGGGATGCAAGGTTGATTGGGAAAAATGAGCAGTCACAAAACTGCTTTCTTCAAAGCTGGGCAGTAAACATTGTTAGACATTGGAAGAATGTTTTAAAAGCAACAAGCCACCCCCAATAATAAACCATTGAATAACTGCTACAACATGAGCTGTGTATAGTTGTGTCCCAGTTATTTAAAAGGAGGTAGCATGAAATATGTCCAAAGAAAACTTGGCTAGCTAAATCCAATGTGACCCTTTCTCTTTGCTTCCTATTTTTCTGTTAATTTAATAGTGATTTCACACACACACACACACACACACTGTCTATTTTGTGACTTTTGAAATGATTCTACTAAAGAAATAATACTCTGACATAAGCATGTCATTAGAACTCCTATAATGCTAGCAATAAAGAATACTATCTCAATTAATTATTCAATTTTTTGAATTTTGACAGGATGTATTTAATCCACCTTAGTGTTCTGATAAAAGTACGATACCATGTTGAACTTCTTATAAAACTTCTCAGCAGAGTTGTGCATTGCAGTAGTATTGATTTGCATGTGGTGACAAGGCTGAGTCAGAAGCCAAATGGAATGGTATATTGTTGCCTTTACACTGGGTTATACCCCACATTGTGATCCTTCCAGAACACCGTTGGAGAAGGATGTCCCCACAGACTCCCCAAATTCTCCATAGCAGGCAGAGTCTGCATGCTAAGGGCCATAGCTCTCATGACAAGACAGTTTATTTTTGTGGAATGTTAGTCTCTAAGTCATCAATGACAGTAGTGAACAAAGTTCCCGCAGGGCCTTGCTGCTCTTGAACACTCATGGTTTGGTAGGGACCTAACAAAATTGTAAATCTGAACACTTCTTTCCTTATGTCATTTCCTCAGCACCTAATTATGCTCAGAAAAAAAGCCATCCACATCACACATCTGACAGGACATCTGAGCTGCCTACAATGGGAATCTTTAGACTTTCCTCCAAAACTCTCTTTCAAATGCCGCAGTGTTAACACATTTGAAGCTACCTCTTCACCCCTGGCTTTGTCACCCACATGCCTCTGAGCATATTGTCTTGCAGTCAGCTGGGGTTACAGCTGCCATGTGGGTGCTGAGATTCTGGATCCTCTTTAAGAGTAGCCTGTGCTCTTAACCACTGAACTCTCTCTCTCGCCCCTACAATATAATTTATTTAACAGCATTCAAATATTTTACTGTACATAGCTTGACATGGGAGATCATTTTAATCATCTTATTTAAACTTGAATTTCATGATGCATTTTGGATGGTTCAAATAACTTGCTGGGTTCATTGAAATATAGGCTCATTGTACCCGGTGCTAATACATATAATAAGTAAGTATTAGGGCTGGCAATATGACCCAAAATATTTTTGTTAATAGCACAAATGATTCAATTAGAAGGTAAACCAAACACAGTCATCTAAAAAAATGGTTCTGCTATGAAATTTAATTTTTTATTCGTTTATTTATTTTACATCTCAGCCGCAGCCTCCCCCAGCCCCCTAGAATTTAATTTTTAGTAAGACATTAAATTTAATTAAACTTTTTGAAAAACTACATATATCTTAGACTACTAAAATGCTATTTTCATTAAGCATAAATAAATGCTTTTTTGGAGTTAACGTTTATCTCAATGGAAAAAAAATGAAATCAAGATATTGTTTTGTGGATAAAATTCAGAATGACTTGCAAATTTTACTATTTTCTCTACTTAGATGCTCCAAACCAGAACACATTGAAACAAAATTTGGTGGTGGGTATTAGAGGAAGAAGGTATTTGTGCTGCCTAGTTTTATGTCAAGTGAGAGGAGGGAATTTCAATTAAGAAAATCCCTTCACAGGATTGTAGACAAGCCTGTAGGCCATTTTCTTAATTAGTGATTGATGGGGGAGGGCCTACCTCACTGTGGGTGGTGCCATCCCTGGGCTGGTGGTCGTGGGTTCTATAAGAAAGCAGGCTGCGCAAGCCATGAGGAGCAAGTCAGTAAAGCAGCACCGCTCCATGGCTCCTGCCTCCAGGTTCCTGCTCTGCTTGAGTTCTTACCTTGGCTTCTCTCCGGGGACTGGGATTCAGGATATGTAAGCCAAATAAACCCTTTCCTCGCCAAGTTGCTTTTGGTCATTGTGTTTCAGCACAGAAATAGTAACCCAAACTAAGAAAGTATTCAATTTTACTGAATTTTATGACAACAAATTTGGAAGTTGGGCAAAGAATGCAAAGAAAACTTATGAATAAACATATATTTAAATCATCTCTTTCTTCCACATTCTCTCCCCTGTGTAGAACTCTTTCCCTTCTGTAGAACCTAGGGCCTTAGGTATAGTCGGCAAATGTACTGCTGAGTTACATTCCTAACCCAACATTTCACAATGAACAGCTGTATATTTTAGTAGGCTGTGCACTAGGTTTTCTACATCTTCTCATACACACAAACTTAGTATACTTGAGTTGAGTGGGTCCTACTGGTATATCATAAGGAAACAAATTTCAAAGCAAGTTTGAAGCTGTGATCTCATTACGCTAGCATCACAGTGAATTATTCACCCAGTGACCAAAATCTTTAGACACATGCTCCCCAACTGCATGACATGGAAGAGAGAAACATTCTTGCATGTGTGAATAGGTAAGATGCAAGTAACTTTAGATATAATGCCAGAGAAAGAGAGGAATTGTCACACACAGGTTATGGCCAAGCACACCAAGGTTTAATGACACCAGTGAAGGCAGAGAGGAACTTACATGAGTCACCTCAAAGATCCAAATTGCACCCGATATTTGCACATTATTTAGCTGTCATTTGGCATGAAAATCAGAATGCTCTCCAATAACACTTGGTTTACTTACAGAACTTTAAGACTGTGAAGGCCCGTGAATGCTCCCTTGGGAATATGTGTCAAAGCATTTCCAGCGAGACGTCTGTGGGTTTCAGTAGAGAGGGGAGAGAGGGGAAGAGAGAGAAAAGGAATTAGCATAACTTTCTTCAAGTGGAATCCATTTCACTGTTGAAAAAATGCAATGCGACTATGCTCAAATCACACAGGCAACAGTAAGGGATCTTGTTTTCTTATATTTTGCAAACACTTTCAATTTCCAAAAAGGTGTTGGCAGATGAGGTGCCCAAGAGAAAAATGAAAAAATTACTTTACAATAAATTATTTACTAGCTTATACTACATATGTATCTACAGCTCTTTAGTTTTTTAAACGAAAACTACCACCACATAATAACTTGAAACAAACCTGTCTCATTTTTGTTTTGCATCTTCCATGCATACATGCCTAAGTGAGACTATATAAAAATGCTATATGCAGCTTCTCCATCACCTCCTGAACGGAGGTTGCTTGTTCCCAACCTCCTCTAGTTCTCCTTTCTCGCAGAAGTGGCGGGTGAAACAGTATCACAGAGTCAGATGTGAAGAACATTCCATGAGAAGAACAGAAAGGAGAGAAGTGGGCTGGGGAGAAGGCTCAGTAGGTAAAGTGCTTGACACAGTGTGGGGACCCAAGTTTAATCCCCAGAGGTCACTTAAAGCCAGGTGCAGTAGTGCCCACCTGTAAGGCCAGTAGTTGGGAGACAGAGAACTGAGAAGCCCTGAAGCTTGATCAGTCAACTAATAATAGAGACCCCCCCATCTCAAACAAGGTAACACCAGAGGTTGTTCCCC